>NC_068314.1:29243765-29968765 GCF_025860055.1 Xyrauchen texanus | reverse complement strand
TCCTCACCTTTCTTCATCCATGTTCCCCTCTTCCTCTTCTTCACAGCTGCCCTTATCCAGCTCCAGATTCAGTTCAGTGTCGATACCAGAGTCTCAGGGAGCAATGAAAAGACTAAACAATATACAATTTTGTTTAGAATTAAAAACTCACAATAGTCAAATTTGTATTGTTGCTTATAGTCGGAACAGCACAATAAAAACATGAAAGGCATGTTTCAGTGAGGCACTTACAATGGAAGTGAATGGGGCAAATCTTTGAACATAAAAATTCTCACTCGTTTTGAAGAATAAATACAAGACATAAGCAAGACACGTGTAAACATAATTTTAGTGTGATAAAAAAATCATAACAACAATGATTTAAACAACTATACATCTCCAATAATACATGAGCTTTAACAGAAGAATTAAGTATTTTTTTTATAAAATTATAAGCTTAACATTTCTACCTTTATATCCTGCAAAAATTGGCCCCGTTCACTTCCATTGTAAGTGCCTCACTGGAACCTCAATTTTTGCTTTTTATTTTTTTATTTTTAAGAAAAGTTAATTTTGTGGTAATCAACATTATGCCACAAATGCTGTCCACTGAGCTTAACTTGGATTGAACACGGATTTTATTACACTAAAATCATCATGTTTACGTCTTGTGTCTACACTTTTGAAACAGTGAGTATTTTAACGTTTAAGGATTGACCCCATTCACTTCAATTGTATTTGGAATTGCATAACTCCTGACACAAATTAAGATTCGTTCAAAGCCACAGATTTCATTGCAAAATAGAGCAATAAGCCTGACTATACTGTTTTAAATGTAGTAAATCACTTAATGTTACCCTTTTGTTTTGTTTTTTAACTGTTGTATAAAATCAATGTCACATTTGAAATCATGTGGATAGTCGGGAAACATTGCATCAACATTAAAAACACTGCTGGGATATCAGCCTGCATTTTGTCCGCACAAACAGCGCAAGCGGCTCGTGACAGAACACAGGCCGACTGAATGACACTTCAATTTAAGTTGACAGTCTCAAATGAAGATTGCTGAACTCCAGCTCGTCTGTGTTTTCAGATCATCCGCGCTTCTTGCGTTAGAGAGCGCGCGCATGATTGCCAGATACTATTGAAAAGACCGGGTAGAAAACATGTTCTTTTAACAGAAAAGCTCTGATTTGGGGTTTAAATTATTGAATTCTGGCATTAAACTGAAACGTTCCCATTTCAGACGACAAGCTACGCTTGGCTACTATCTTGTTCTGCAATTCACTTGCCTAGTAACCATAGTAACGGTGCTCACGCGTTCGCGCTTTCTGCTATGACGTGGAGTGCGGGATGCACTCAACGTTGCATGAATTTTTAATTAGCCTGCATTAGTAACAGTTAATTTTGTTATGGTATGAACTTAATACTAGTAAATACAAAAAATATATAATACCTTTGTAACGAAATCCAAGACTTTGTATACCAAATACAAGGCTTTTAAGGCCTTAATTTGAGATTATTTTTCAATGCTTTTAAGATCCTGCGGGTACCCTATTTAATGTGTCTTGTCCCCTCACAATGACAGTAAATTAATTATTAGGCTACATTACATCAGTCACGTCACATAGTGGTCTATTTTCAGTTAAAAATGGCGAAAATAGACAAAAGTTTATTAATTTGCCTGCTTATTTTTGTGATTCGTTTAACATTTATGACCTAAAAAAACTGTCAAATAGCAAATGTTTAGTTTAGCAACTTACATCTTATCTCGCACTTGACCGACTGTAAACTGAAGCGCGTCGAGTCGCTCTGCTAAAATTCGCGCTGTGAACATAAAGCCCGCCTACTTTGATTTGATTGGTCATCTCAAATATTCAGACATTGACGAGCAGTGACAGACCAATGAGGCTCAGATGAACACACACACACACACACACACACACACACACGCTCGGCGCCGCTGCGGAAGAACGCGCTGATAACAAGACTGAAGCGGACACGAAGGCTTATCACATATTTAAAGATGGAAAGGGAGAAAACAGGACAGAGTAACACGGCGAATATCACTCATATATATATTTTTGACGACGTAGTTAAGGCGGCAGGCGTGTGTTGCTTAGGCGGCCGCCTTAGTTTCAAAGTGCTGCGGGAAACCCTGCTTAGAAAAAGACTTTTGACTTGTTTGGGCTGATTCCAGAACTTTGTGGAGGAGACAGAGCCTCCAGTACACATGACAGTCCCTCATGACAAAACTGCTTAATCAGGAGTAGCTCTCAATACTAGTAGAAACAGATCACAATTTTGTAAGTGGCTTGTGGAACACCCACAATACATATGCAAATGTTCCCAAAAAGGAGGTTTTCCACTTCGCATCATTTTGACCAACTAAGAATGATTTTTGAACACTTACAGTCTTATTACTGATCTGACTGTTTATGGCCTCAAAACTTGAATTCTCCAGGAGCTTCACGGTTTATTCTGCTGTCTTCTAGTTATGACAGCACTGCAATGACTCTTTACTACCACTAGACGTCAACCTATAAAGTAAACAACCATTGTTGCTCTGTTATTGTGCCGTTAAATCAAACTAAGCAATGCTCAGCACGTTAGTTTGGAGAATGTAAGACGCAAACTGAGAATTATTAATAATACATGGTCAATTACCTATAACCTCGATGTTTCCTACGGAAGCCCCTTTAAAACGACTCTATTTCGAAAATAAACGGATCTCTTTGTTGTTCTGATTGTTACGACCACGTAAGTAATCTGCGACGGTTGCTTATTGCACTTCCATGTCTAATAAATATGTATTCCTTTTTACTGTGAAATTTCCAATATCTGCCATTAAACAAGCTAATATTTAGAGGGAAATTATGCACCCAGCTATTGAATCAGAACTTGAGGAAAATTCCAAGCCTTAATCCTCGATTATTTGTGTTAAAATATGACAACAGTATATGACGAGCGTTGTGTTTTGCAGTGTTCAGTCGCAGTAATACTTGTTTACTGCCACCTACTGGCTTGGGATATATATATATATATATATATATATATATACACACACACACACACACACACACACACACACACTAATAATACCTGGGGTATAATACATACATAACTAATTGCAGATCACCACTCTTTTACAAAAAAAAAAAAAAACCTTTGGGGTTACAGCGAGGCACTTACAATGGAAGTGAATGGGGCCAGTTTTGGATGGTTTAAAGTTAGAAAATGTGAAGCTTATAATTATATAAAAGCACTTTCATTAATTCTTATTCTTCTGATAAGCTGTGTATTATTTGAGGGGTAGGGTATATTCAAACCTTCAGGACAAAAATGTCCCCATTGAAACCAATTAAAACTGTAATATTTGATCTCAGTGCCAGTAAATCATAAACTCATGAATTTTATATTATGCTTTCATTCCAAAGCGTTGGCTTCTAATTTTTTTTTAAATTTTATATAGGCCTATATATATTAGGGATGCACCGAAATGAAAATTCTGGGCCGAAACCGAAACCGAAAATCCAGGATGCACTTGGCCGAAAACCGAAACCAAAATTTTTACCTATTTAAAAAAAAAAAAAAATGTTGTGTATAATTGTATTAATTTGATACTTTTTCATTAATTTCATGAATTTAATTAATCTGAATTGAAAAACTACAAACCAATAAAATAAATCACACTTTTATTGAAAGTAGCACAACAAAATTGGACAAAAAATATATTAAAACTATATTAAATATTATTCTTCTTTCAGTTCTGTAAAAATCTAATTTTACAGATTTTATTAACAATTATCCAAATAATGTAAAGTTTTAGAAAACTATTATATGCACAACAACAGTCAAGTAATGAACTTAGCTAGCATCTTTCAAAAAGTTTAAATATGCAACAGTAATTTTAATTAAAACAACAGGCAGAACACAGAATGGCCTCTATTCCACTGATCTATATATAACTATAATATATAATTATATATATAGATCAGTGCTCTATTCTGTTTATGTAAACCTATGTACGCTAAGTGAAAATGATTGTGCAAAACAGCAGTAATTGAACTAAATCCAACCTCAACTGTAAACGACAGATGTATCCTCAAGTGAAGAACGATCGTGTAATGTAATTGCTATACACATCATATTGGACCGCTTTCTATTTAACTACAAGTGACAGGTTTCTCTTCAAGAACAAAAGTTGCTAAACTTTCTGACAGTCTCTCCTTTCAGAAAGCTCATCAAGAACATGAGATGCTGCACTGAACAGTCTCTCACTCTCTGTGCTGGTGCTTGGGCATATAAATACCTGTGCGCAATCCGCGCAAGCAAAGGAAAGCGGTGTTTGTTTATGCGCCCGTAGTCAAGGGGATTGTCGCTTCTGGCATAGTTCAGATAAATACGTCTCAAGTTGTGGTGTAGCTGCGCTAGTTGTGACATTTTTCTGTTGTGACAAACACTGCAGATCGCAATTTGACGTCCTTATCAGAAACTTTGAAGAATTTCCACACCGCTGACATGATCGCCTTTGTTTGGTAGCGCCGTTGTGGAATTATCTAACAGCTGTGATAAGGGCTACATCGATCCAGATTGAAATCTGAGCACTGAGGGGCGGAGCGAGGAGGTATATATTTTCGGCTCATATTTTCGGCCTTTTTTCTCTTTCGGCCGAAAACCGAAAGTGCCGAAAGTGCCATTTTCGGCCGAAAATTTTCGGCGGCCGAAATTTCGGTGCATCCCTAATATATATATTCCACCAGATGACGCCATTGTCTCGTGTTTAGTCTATGGAGCAAACATACTTTTTACCTATTTTCTGTTTGCTGTATTATATAGCACTGCAGCTAAAATTGTGTGGGTGTGTTGGTATGGATGTCAGACTGTGCTTTGTATGTGCATATTGAGAAATGTGTGTGTGTGTGTGTAAAAAAAAAACAACAACAGTGACAGTATGTAAACAAACTGGCATTTAAAGGGTTAAAATCCTGAAAATTAATGAGTATTCTGAAGTTATGATCAGGACTGATGTTTGTTAAAAAAAAAAAAAGCTAAGTCAGAGAAAGTGGGAAATAATATTAATACAAAATTTTTATGGCAGTTTTTTGACAGACATTTTGTCCTCTAAGGTATGAGAAAACTAAAACAACTAATAAACCAATTAAAAAATGAATCCCAAATATATATTCTCATAGACATTTTATTTACAAAGCTGGTTTGTAGAGGTGCCAATAAAGAATAGGCACATACACCCACACAAAATACATTTCAGATCCAAGTTTTGAATGCATGACAAGTTCAAACTTGATAAAAAAAAAAAGGAAGCTTGGATGACATGGATGGACAAAACTGTTCCAAATAAAACATGAAGATATAAAGCTAAGCGGTTTCAACACCGAAACATTTTTCCTGAGAATACAGCTTTTTCTTGTATTCCGCTTACTGAAGTCAGAAGTCTGAGAAGGAACATGACTGCTAAAACACATTAAACCAATTTCGCATGAACTACTAAAGGTGAAAATGTAGAGATGCTCACAAGGCAATTCAACTGAGTGTAAAATTAGCAATAGAATTGATTCTAGACGAAGGGGAAAAAAATAAATGCAGGATCCCTGTCCTTTAGTTCCATGTCAGATCAATAAACAACAGACAGATATAATGTCCTATGCTAGATCAAAGATTAGGGAAATTTGCCATTAAAATAATCTAAAAAAATGAACACAGGCAAAGGAACACTTAATGACTCACTTTAAATACATGTGAAACAGAGACAATATTAAGAAAGGTGAGGCCTTGCAGTGCCTACTTAAAAACTACTTTCAGTATACATAGTACACAAGTGAAAACTTCCTGTTATTGTAACATGATGTGTGCTAGTGCTGTATGACATCCAACACAATATACCCGAGGCTGTTACAATGGTGGCTTGTTAAACAATACCTGCAACATCAGAACAAAGTTTTTTCCTTTTTTGACAACAGAAGTAAAATACAAGAAAATTGAGGGGGCAAAACCAGTTAAATCAAGTACAATTTGATGAAAAAAATCATATTTACAACAAAAAAAAAAAGTGAGAAAAAGTTAAGACACTTAATTTGCAAATAAAACATTTTAATTTAAAATGCTGTAGACTAAAAGAAGTCATGAAGTCTTTTCTAATCCTTAATGGCAGTGGGTTTGTTTGGGGCAGAGGGCACAGGCCTGTAAGTGAAGGGATGTAGACCACTCAATGTCTAACTGTCGATCATCTCGGAGAGTTCTAAAAGGAGGTCGTCCTCTCCCTTGGCCGGGTCCAATTCCAAATCATCCTCCAGCCGATCGCCGGTAAATTCATCTAACAGGTCTTCAAAGTCGTCCAATGATGAACTGCTAACGACAACAGCAGCGGGAGTACGAGCAGCTGTACTGGACCGCCGAGAAAGCTGCAAACTTGGTGTTCTGATCACAGGGCTATGGGGAAAACAATCCAAGGATAAAAATAGGATGAGAAGTGACCTCACAAAGCAAAATATTTGAGACTGGTTGGGCACTTTCACTCTGTTCATCAATCTTTAATATCTCCTGCCTCCAGAAACATGTAAAGGACACAGGATATTTCTCATGTTATATACCTTTTAGGGACAGCAACGGTCTCAGAAGCTGTTGACGTGGTACTGCTGGGCTCAAGCGTAGGCACCATTTTAACATCCTCAGTGTTGGAGGGCACCTGCTGAGTGTCAGACTGAACGTCCATCACAGGGATAGGGGAAGCCAACTGAAAGAGGATCCAAAAGTCTTACAACTCTATTCTATTTTGATCAGTAATGACACCTAACTATTATGAGAAAAAATAAACTCACCTTTATCCACTTGTTGGGAATTTCCAATAATGAAGGCATTTGATAAGCAGTGTTATGTGGTTTCACTTCAGCAACAGCAGAGTGATGAACCTTAGAAGCTTTCCTCTTCAGTTCAGGCTGAGATGCTGGCTTCATCACTGATGGCTTCACATTCACCTTAGGCTTCACTGAAATGGAGACAGAAAACAATTATATGCATTTACAAGTTAAATAGAAGTAGAGTAGAATACAACTGTAAATTCAGATATGGTTAATACCTTTGGTCTCTACCATTTCAATGGTTCCCTCAGTTAGCTGGACATGTATCATTGCAGGGGTTGAGGGAATCAGTGTGTTTGAAGATGGAGTACTCTCACCAGATTGCTTAGGGGAGCTCTGCTGGGGCACTACAGCAGCAGGGACCAGAGGGGTCTGGGGTTTGAGGGTAATGCGGTGACCCACTGAGGTCTGAGGCTGGGTGGAGGGTTCAGAGGCTGGTGGTGAGGCAGCAGGTCCTGCTTCTTTTTGGACGGTGGAAGTGCCTCGCTCCTGCTGCTGCTGCTTGCGGAGTCTCTTCTCTCGCATGATCTCCTCAAACGTCTTCACTTTAACGGTCTCGCCGGTGTTGTCCCCTTTTCCATTTGCCTGGAACAACTTGATAAGAGAAACAGATTTACAATTAACAACCCGTCATTATCCGAAAACAACAATATTCTCTTAAGAGTGTTTCACATATCTTGCGTCTCCATCGACACCTTTTCAAGGAATATTCCTGTGAAGCTCAATAGACAGTATTTTGAGGCATAATGTTGATTACCATCAAGTAGTATTTCGCCTACATGTCAACTGATAGTGGATTTCTGCCGATTCCGATTTATTGGCCGATAGTTTTTAAAATGTATTTATAGAATGTAAAAAAAATGATGTCTTACCATTAAAATTAATATTGTGCAACCATAATACAAATAATACCCAGAAAAAAGACATTAAAACCGATATATAGATCTCTCTCTCTACTTTCAACACATCCCTCCTTTTCTAAAAAAAAAATATATATATATATATATATATATATATATATATATATATATATATATATATATATATATATATATATATATATATTTTTTTTTTTAATTGCAGGTAGTTTGGCCATCTGGTAAGGATGCCCCCTGGCCGCCTCCCTAGGGAGGTGTTTCAGGCACGTCCAGCTGGGAGGAGGCCTCGGGGAAGACCCAGGATTAGGTGGAGAGATTACATCTCCACACTGGCCTGGGAACGCCTCGGGGTCCCCCAGTCAGTGCTGGTTAATGTGGCTCGGGATAGGGAAGTTTGGGGCCCCCAGCTGGAGCAGCTGCCCCCGCGACCCAACTTCGGATAAGCGGTTGAAGATGGATAGATGGATGAGTGTTGCAATGTTTTCCAAATTTTAGATTCTCACATTTGTATTGGCGCTCCCCCTTCAACAAATATGGTCCCCATGGGAGTGTGCTCAGGAGATTAATTTGCTTCAATGCTTGACCTGTTAGTGATTTGTCTTGATTAGATGGTAATATACCTTATTCGCTTGTATTTATTGTATTACGCTGGCTTTGTCGGAATAACAGGAAGACAGTCCCCTAATTTCTTATGTCTCAAACGTTATCAATTTTATTCATGTAATGTTTGTGGAATTAATGACACTAATAAAAAAAATGAAGGATTATGGACTTTCTAATGAGTAAAAGAGCAAGTGTAAGTATTTTACAAGAAACACACTTAACTGATGTGGAGCATCACAAACTTAGATCAGGATGGGTTGGCCAAGTTTACTTTGTTTCTTACAACTCTCGACAAAGAGATGTGTTTGTATTAATCGGTTTATCCAGATGGACGTTATATAATTGTGAATGGAGAAATTGGAACAAGAAACCTAACCTTTGTAAATATATATGCTCCATATAAGGATAGCCCATAGTTTTTTCATAATATTTTGGCTGAGATACAAAAATTCCCTGAATCTGTTTTGATAACTGGAGGGGATTTTGATACAGTTTTAAATTCTCTGCTAGACCAATCTTATATATCTGGTTTAAGCAATCTCAGTCCTCCCATATTATTTTATCATACATGGAGTTAGGCCTCTCTAATATTAGGCGTTTATCCAATCCCACCGAAAAATACATACAGAAGAAAAGCCACAATTCCACATTTGGTTGCAACTTGTCTTACCTCTGTAGCAGGTTCCAGTTTCTTGTAAGACGCATCTAGTTTTGTCTGACTCACATTGTTTGCAGCTGCTGTAAAAAAGACAACTACATAAACACACACTTCAAGGCACGAAGCAATTCTTTAACCATTTTCTAAAAGTACAGTTTCAATCAAGAGAAATGCATGTCTTTGACTTACGTGAGGATTTGTTAATGCGCAGAATGCGCCCCTTTGGAGCTCCACTAGGCTCACTAGAGGTTGTGGCCCTGTCGTTTGTCGTCTCTTTAAGTTGTGCCTGCATTCGTGCAGCCTTCTCCCTGCGTATTTCCTCTAGTGTCTTCACTCTCACCTCCCCAGCAGCGACTGCGGCCTTGACTGCAGCTCCCACAGTGGAAGGGCCCTCATTTTGCTCTGGGCTTCTGGCAGCAGCATTTACTTCCTGGGCTTTTTTCTCCTGAAGTTTTTTCTTTTTGTGAAGGATTTCAGAGAAAGTCTTAACTTGATGTCCACCAGCAGTTTTTTTGGAAGGGCTCGACTCCTTTGATGGGACTTCTTTGACAACACGCACTACTTTACTCGCTTTGTCGGTTCTGGCAGCTTTCTCTTGCCGAATCTCCTTGAGGGATTTTATACTAATGTTGCCAGATGACTTTGGCTCCATATCATTAGTAGCGAGGTCAGTAGTCAATCCAAGTCTTTCACGCACTGGTTTCTGAGCTGTGAAAAGAGAAGCGCAAGCACATACACAAAAATAGTTAATAAATAATAAAAAAAATAAAAATGTGTTGCTAGCACAATAAGAAGGTCTCTTACTATTCTGTGGAGGCATGTCTGCATGCTCTGCGGAGGATTCAACAACTCCACAAAGACATTCAGCAAGGCTTCGTTTCAAAGGTATTTCTCCTTCCATAGGAATATCTTGACAAAGTATCAAAGACAAAGTCATGCAGGAGCATGTAAAAAGGTGACACCTCTCAAACTTATAAATGTAAATTAAATTTACCTCCTCCAAAAATTCTTTTCCCAAGTCTCTCTGTAATTTTTCTCTTTCCAATTTCATTCACAGAAGAATCTGAAACAAAGATTTTAAAAGGGTTTTAGAATGAATAGATGGCTCAATAGTATTAAAAGTAGTTCTCATCGTAGATGGGTCAATAACTGAAAACTACTTGGGAGTATGTACCAATCTTGGCATTGTTAATTTCCAGCCACGAGAACGATTGAATGTTTTCCGTCTCAATAGCAGTTCCATTGCTTTGATCAGCACCTTGCAATGTGGACTGTCCTATAAAGAAAATGAAGGAACAGTAAAAGAATTGTTCACATTAAAATGTCCGAACTAGGCTTGCCACTTTATACGGTGTTACTGGTTATACTTGGTACATAAAAAGACACCGGTGCAAATTTTTATATAGGAAAACATTATGAAAGAAAACTTAATGACAACAGTTCCTATATTAATAGCCAAATGAATAGAATTGCCTACATAAAGTCGTTTGGGTTTGCAACACATAAATAAACCTAGATGAACGCACTGAAAGCCAGATGTTCTTGATCTAGGATCAAAATTACTGTGATCCACAATTTAATCTGATTGCACTTAATTTTTTTCAGCTTCATTTTCATTTAGTTAAAATAAATAAAATTCAAAGATTGATATCAACCCCGCGACCTTGTACACAGGATAAGCGGTTGACGATGGATGGATGGATGGATGGATGGATGGATTGATATCAAGCTGCCTTGAAAATCACACCATAGCACCGAGTGTAAAACCAACAGTATTAACGGAATAACCGGTTTTGTATGCAGATACCACACCAGTATGAAAATTAGGACATTGTGGCAAGTCTATTCTGAACAAAAGATTACACAAAAAACAAAAGATCGTTGAGGGTTAATTTACCAGTCATATTTAGATTGGACAAAAGTGCTTTCCTCAATCTGATCTCCTCTAGGATTCCAAAGTTCAGAGAATCATCTATGTGACAAACCAATGATTACATAAAGCTTTTATCATTACATAACAGAAAACATCAGAGTAAGAACATTGAAATAGTTTTTTACTTGTGATCAGTTTCCTGGGTGAGCCTCCAAGAGATTTATCTCCTTCCTCTGAGAACTGGTCTGCAAATATAAAAGCACCAGAACAGTGAGGTATTTCTAGAGGAAACATGACATGAAATGTGACATGTCACAGAAATCGGTTCTTACCATCTTCATCATCATCATCATCCACAGGGTTGATGACCACTGGTGGATGTGTAGGGCTGGGCACATTTTCTTGGGTCTCATTTCTAATGACTCCTCTAAGCTGTGGATTGGTTGGGGGTGCAAAGGGTGAAGGGAGTTGGATGGCTTGGTCCTCGTGTGGTACATCTTTTTCCTTCCAGACTACTTGCCCTGTAAGGCGATGACAAATAAAAGTTACGTTTTTAAGATTAAGTTTGCTTATGAAAACCAGTATGCTTCAACAAACAATACTGTACAGGTGATGCGATACCTTCATCTGGAGGGAAACATTTCCCATCAATGCTGCGTGACTTCACATGATGGAAAGCACAGTGAGGTTTCTGGCAACCTTCTGGCTGGTTCTCCCAATAGCATGGGATATCCTTGCGGTTTTTCTATAAACGAAGTAGCAAAGTGTATCATTGCTAATATCCCATTTAAGTCAAAGAAACAAAATGATCTCAGGTGTTTTGGCCATGAGCCACAACCTTTATTTCCATGTGGCGAAACATGCAGATTTTGCGGAAGCACGTCTGCTCTTGCCATAGGGTGCAGACAGTCTCGCTACCGATGGCAGCCTCGCAGTGACGAAAAGGGCAGCTGTCACCCTTAAATCGAAAAAAGCAAGAGTGACCACTTTCAATTTACAAAATCAACATTTGTTGAAAATTCAATTTTGAAACATGAAAAACCCACTTTTGAGCAAACAAACATATATGACTATGCTGATGTAGTCTATGAGTTAATCACAGAGAAAGCTCTGACCAAAATCCAGCATAAAGACCAATTTATACTTTTGCTCGAACGTACGCCTTAGGCTACTATGAGTACCTTTGGCAGTTATGGCATAGGATGACGTGCACCTCTTTAAAAATGTAACAATGCATCGCGTTGACGCGGACTACAACAGCTAGTCCCATTTGTAACCAGAGACCCTCTCCAGGAAGAACTGAGGCAGCGTCACATTTCCTCCTAGATAATTTTAAGATCTATGCATTATATCACATTGTATTTGACCAAGGGACTTTGATTTGGACAAGGGACTTTTGATTTTGTATTTTTTAAATCAAGAGCATCTGCTGTTTTATATGGTTTATGTTTCATGAAATTACAAGCAAAAGCGACAAAAAGACACTGATGCGAACATTTACAACTTTTGCTTATTTCCTCTGGGCTATTATTTGGTATGTGAGTGCCATAACATTTGTTCAGTACAGTCTCTCCCTACACGCATACTACGCAGTCTGCGTAGGGCACCAACTCCCTAGGGGGGGCACCATCTTACTTAAGAAGGGCACTAGAAAGACCACCGGCTACCCTTACTCGCACGTTATACGTTATTCAAGGACCCGAAAGCAGTTGCATAATACAGACGATTGCTTCACGCTCATATCACGCGAACTCTGCATAGGGCATCAGTTTGGCCAGTAGAGTATTTGTTGCACTATTTGAGAACTTTGTGATCTGTATTATGTTTTCACTGTATGTTCAACAGTGGTGTAGAGCCAATTAAAATATTCTATATGCTATGAAAGTGGAAAACTTCTAATTTGACATTTGTTGTCACGGAAACGCAGAACGGTCCACCGCCGCCACCCCACCTACAACAACTGGAAAGGGCCCCTCTGCGGAACAGGGAACACATGGGCCCACAGGTACTTCCCTGCCTAAGGCGTAGATTTGACGCAGAAGTATAAATCGGCCTTAAGCCACTCTATTCTTGTGACCAATGTTTTACCAAATCAACAGTGTCTCTAGACTTCAATTTACCTTACTACACTTTGAGTAGTAGTAGAAATAGCAGTCATTTCCTTGCATGGTCATACTGGCACAAGTCTGTACTCTTCAAGGTCAGGAGCTCTTCAGCGATGCTGGGATCTTGGGGGATGCCTGCGACAGGCTTCACGTGAATCTCCCTATTTAGAGTGTTACAAGCCTATTCATGCTCCTGTTGATCCGCTCATATTTTCTCACAACATTTAGTCCTGAATGATGCCAAATGGCAGCCGATATAATAATACTGAAGAGAGAAAGCACTGCAAGAACTTCGTTCACCTGCTGTGGCTGAGATGTTTCCTGGTGATCTCAAGCACTTCTTGAAGCGTCACTCCGCACTATGTGGATCCTGAAGGAATACTTGACTGATGAGTAAAGACTGAACAGGTTGAGAGAGGCAAATTTTGCCTCTCTTAGAGACCTGTTCCCATTAAACTGCTTTGTTAAAATTGGTTGATGGTAGAAAACGTCCTTTTTACTGATTCCAGTATATTTTCCTCCAATAATGTTGAAAATTCAAAGTGGGTTGGCGAGTTAAAAAAAAACTAAACAGAACTGCAAGCTAGATGTTGTCAAAAAGGAGAGCCAAGGGACTGCCTTTCTTGAAGGTGATGGAAAGAAAAAAGGGATATCTTCTACATCTCCTGATGCTGGATGGGAAATTTAATTGGGGTGAACAGGAACTTTGAGGGGAGAAAAACTCCCAATGAGGGATTAAAAAGAGCAATCAATGGAGAGTATAAAAAAAAAAAAAAAATGCAGCAATCTTCAGCGAAGCTAATGCAGTCAAAGTATCCAGTTCCTCTGGATGAAGAACATGTTCTGGCATAACCTAAATGTAAAAACAAAAGAGACAAAAACACTCCCCATGTGCTGAACAAATAGTTATTTGAATATGAACTGGGATCCAATGTATATTGTTATATGAACAATATTGTTATTGGAGACAGCACAAGTTTTTAAACTTACAGTACATTTAAAAAAGTAAAATATGGATATTCATGCAAAAGGACAAATAATTAGGACGACAGTTTCGCAGTTTAAAACCTGAAAATATTATTTTGGCAACAGGTGATTTTTTTCGACCATGGCAATGAGGAATTTCTTATTGGTTACGTTTTAAAATGGTTGTTGTCTGAATAGATATTTCGCCGATTTTGTGTCCGCAACTGTAAATATACAGAGCAGACACCGGTGAAGTTCACATCATTCGTAAATCCGTCTGTAAATCCTAAATAATCAGAAGGCCACATTTTTAAAAATAAGTCACAATCAAATGACCAATAAACCAAAAAGTTAATAAATACGTTTACAATCACAAACAGATAATACTTCAAATTTGTAAAAATGTGTAACGAACTGACTACGCTCATTAAAGATTATATCAACTATTTAAAATTGTCTAAAGTTGGATGCTTTCAACAAATCTAGCAGTCTTGATGTTAGGCCTATATTTTTTGACCGATAATTATATATTTGTACTAACTGTTAGTAACAAAATCAATTTCAAATCAGAAACACACCTTCTAAATAATGTATACAGAATGTAATATTAACAACTCAATATTCTACCGCGTATCGAATAGCATGTTGCCAACGTCTTTACTGCAGCACGATTATTACTATTTTTCCCAATAAAATAAGTAATTAAGTAAATATTTCAATCAGATCAAATAAAGCGTTTACAATTACCAGTTTATACCGATTGCAATTAACAATATTCGGTTTGATGCGCATGAAGAGCGGTCGACGGTCTTCGTCCCTCACTGCTTCACTGGCGAACAAGATGGCAGCCTGACTCTGTCCAGGAAGGAAAGCGGATTACGGTGACACCGCCATTATAGGTGAATGACAACAAGCGTTTGAAATGGGTACTGCAGTCCAAATTCTAAATGTTTGAGAGTTATCCGCCCCAGTCTTGAAGCTCATGCGGGTTGCCAGGTTGAGGAATCGCAACAGGAACTAGTGAAACTGAAAATGTCAAGCAACGAGCTTGACACTGTAAATTGATCATTTAATGTATACGTTTGCATTTTTTTTTTTTGTGCAAATTATAAACTAGCTCGTGTTAATTTTTTTCGTGATGCAGTTCGTTTGCTGGCTTCATGGCTGCAGCAGGCAGTGTTGCACTCACTCACTATCTGTTTCACTCACTCACTCACTCACTCACTCACTCACTCACTCATCTCTTTCACTCACTCACTCACTTACTCACTCACTATCTCTTTCACTCACTCACTCACTCACTCACTTACTCACTATCTCTTTCACTCACTCACTCACTAACTTACTCACTATCTCTTTCACTCACTCACTCACTTACTCACTATCTCTTTCACTCACTCACTCACTCACTATCTCTTTCACTCACTCACTCACTCACTCACTGTCTGTTTCACTCACTTACTCACTCACTCACTATCTCTTTCACTCACTCACTCACTCACTATCTCTTTCACTCACTCACTCACTCACTCACTCACTATCTCTTTCACTCACTCACTCACTCACTTACTCACTATCTCTTTCACTCACTCACTCACTTACTCACTCACTCACTCACTATCTCTTTCACTCACTCACTCACTCACTTACTCACTCACTCACTTTCTCTTTCACTCACTCACTCACTTACTAACTCACTCACTCACTTACTCACTCACTCACTATCTCTTTCACTCACTCACTCACTGCACTCGACTCACTGACTCATCACTCGCTCACTCCAATGAATCGAATGGAATGAATGAATCGAATGGAATCGAATGGAATGGACTGAATGAATGAATGGAATGAATGAATGAATGGAATGAATGAATCGAATGAATGAATGGAATGAATGAATGAATGGAATGGAATGAATGAATGAATCGAATGGAATCGAATGAATGAATGAATGAATGAATGGAATGAATGAATGGAATGAATGAATGGAATCGAATGGAATGAATCGAATGGAATGGAATGGAATGAATGAATGAATGACGAATGAATCGAATCGAATCGAATGGACTGAATGAATGCAATGAATGAATCGAATGACATCATCGAATGAATGAATGGAATGAATGAATGAATGGAATGGAATGAATGAATGAATGAATGGAATGGAATGAATGAATGGAATGAATGAATGAATGAATGAATGGAATGGAATGGAATGAATGAATGAATGAATGAATGTGAATGGAATGGAATGGAATGGAATGGAATGAATGGAATGGAATGGAATGGAATGGAATGAATGAATGAATGAATGGAATGAATCGAATGGAATGAATGAATGGAATGGAATGGAATGAATGGAATGAATGGAATGAATGAATCGAATGAATGAATGGAATGGAATGGAATGGAATGAATGAATGAATGAATGAATGGAATGAATGGAATGGAATGCGAATGAATGGAATGGAATGAATGAATGGAATGGAATGAATGAATGGAATGGAATGGAATGGAATGAATGGAATGGAATGAATGGAATGGAATGAATGGAATGGAATGGAATGAATGGAATGAATGAATGAATGAATGAATGGAATGAATGGAATGAATGGAATGAATGAATGGAATGAATGAATGAATGGAATGGAATGGAATCGAATCGAATGAATGAATGGAATGAATCGAATGGAATGCACTCACTCACTCACTCACTATCACTCACTCTCTCACATCATCTGCACTCACTCACTATCTCTTTCACTCACTCACTCACTCACTCACTATCTCTTTCACTCACTCAATTACTCACTATCTCTTTCACTCACTCACTTACTCACTCACTCACTCACTCACTCACTCACTCACTCACTCACTATATCTTTCACTCAATCACACACTCGCCATTTGAATGGAAACATGCAGAAGACGGTATAACCTTTTTTTTAAAGGCATAACCTTTTTTCCCATTATAAACATTATATTGACTCAATCCAATTTTCGTGATGCAGTTCGTTTGCTGGCTTCATGGCTGCAGCAGGCAGTGTTGCACTCACTCACTATCTGTTTCACTCACTCACTCACTCACTCACTCACTCACTCACTCACTCACTCACTCACTCACTATCTCTTTCACTCACTCACTCACTCACTCACTCACTATCTCTTTCACTCACTCACTCACTTACTCACTCACTCACTATCTCTTTCACTCACTCACTCACTTACTCACTCACTATCTCTTTCACTCACTCACTCACTCACTTACTCACTCACTCACTATCTCTTTCACTCACTAATGACCATAATTATTAGATGATAATAATTATGTTAATTATTATTAATTAAAAAAACCATTAAATGTTTTAGTTTGACTGAACAACTGATCCTGTTGATAGATTGAATTTATTGTTCTTGTGTAGGAAATAAGGATGTCTTAGCAGCCACACAATAAAGTGTACCATAAAAAAAGAACTACATGCAATACAAATAAACATATTTATTTGGACCATACATTATAAACATTGTACTCAAAAAGTTTGATGTTCTCTGTGAAGCAACTATAAAACAGTATGTATTATTAAAAACACTGTACAAATAAATGTAAATGATACTGACTTAATGTTTTCCAAATCACCTTTTCCCCTTAAAGGAAGACATGCACATTCTGCAAAGACACAGGGGCGGAGCCAGGAGTTTTTCAAAGGGGTGGCCAGGCAGGGGCAAGTGATCAGTCTGTAATGGCACAGAAATGTTCGGGCAGCATTTTTATAGCACACTGTGGGGCGGAGGTGAGTGGATACAATGACACCCGGGACGGAGAGGTTTGGCGACCTTGGTGGCACACATGTTAAGTTTTTAGATTTGTACAGAGATGATTTCACCTCTAAAGACTTAAATTGTGCCCAAAAATGACAAAAAAAATTACTAAAACAGCAATTGCGAGTGGGGTGGCCAATGGGGTGGTCAGGCTTTGGTCCATGGTGGCCACGGCCACCCCTGGCCACCCCTAGCTCCGCCACTGCAAAGACACACAAAAGAAAGTGAATTGCAGGCAGGAAAACAGCAGGAAAGAGGAAAACATAACACAAATTATTTCAACCATAATAAAACATATTGCTACTGTACCATTCTCATCTAATAATTATGGTCTTTCACTGTAGAACTGATCCATTTAGCATCACAGCATGAAAACAGTTGAAATCATCATCACTACTCACAGACAGTTCAGGTAAAACACTAGCTGTTCCATATTATATTCAGTAATAATGCCATTTCAAAACATATGAAGCATTCACAAAGGCGAACGCTGAATAGAAATGAACAAACTCTCAAAATGCCTAATGAACTTTCAGCACGTGTACACACACATGTTAGCACAAGTCTGATCTCATCCGTCAACCTGTCCATCATCATTGCAACCATTGCAAACAAGAAATGCACCCCCCAAAATATTTGAGGCTATTTTGAAGATTTACGCATTTCAAGTTCACAACAAAATTCCAACAAATTGAATTGTGTAATGTTAAACTAAATAAAATTCAAAAAACTTAATTAAAACTTTATTAATATAACAGTGTATGTATGTACACTACCGGTCAAAAGTTTTGAAACACTCATTCTTTATTATAATTTTTTTTTTTTTTCTCATTTAGAATAATGGTAAAGTCATCAAAACTATGGACAAACATAAATGGAATTATGGGAATTATGTTGTGATTAAACAAATCTAAAATAAATCAAAATTGTGTTATATTTTAGGATCTTCAAAGTAGTCACCCTTTGCATAATTTGCAGAAATGTACTCTTGGCATTTTCTCAACCAGCTTCTTGAGGTATAACCCTGGGATGCTTTTTAAACAGTATTGAAGGAGTTCCCATTTATGTTGGGCACTTATTGGCTTCTTTTCTATATTATTTGGTCCAAGTCATCCATTTCAAAAACTTTTTTATTAATTAAATCTTAGTTTTATAATTAAATAAATGAATATGGTGGCACAATTATATTTTTGTTTACAAAACTAATTTCAAACATTTAAGCATACGCCTTCAGATCAAAAGATTTTTAAGATCATGTGAAACATTTCAGTCAAGTATTTCAAAACTTTGTACTGCATGTATTTATTTATTTATTATTTTGATTGTGATAACAGATGCTGTGGTATAGATGTGGTAAACATTTATATTCTTAATATATAACATAAATAGATATCCTAAAAGAGTCTTTACAATTTAATATCAATCAATTAATAAATCTAGCCTATTTTTAAGATTTAAATTAAATTAATAAACACAAAGTATATTTTTATTATTCTATTCTGTGAAAGATTACTCTTTCTTTGTTGAATTTTGTCATGAAATTAAAATTTGTAAATCTCAATATATATATACATTTTATTTCGTTTTTTGAGTGTATTATATTATGTTGACAACTTATTTTTATTGGTAAGCCACTAATTTTAAGTCTTGGTTTAGGCTCATTTAACCATTAAGTGAATGAATGAATATCGTTTTTCCTATTTTTATATTGTATTTAAAAAATAAATAAATCTCAATTCAGATCCAATTCCTGTATTTATTCATTTTTGGAACCATGTAAAGATTGGTAATTGTTAGTACTATTTGTATTGTTGTTCCTTGATCAATCCTTTAATTAAGGTATTTAAAAGAAAACGTATTTTCAATAATACAGTTAAAGGATAGTGTTAAAAATAATAATTCATATTTAGAAGTTGGTCACATTACGGCAGAGCCAGTATGCCTATTCTATAGATAATATACACAGACATGTTGCTTGCTTACTTTTAAATGTATTATTAGTATTATTTACTACAACTACAATAACAACATATTATCATAGAACAATTTTACAGTATTAAAATATACTCAGTAATAAATGTTTTGTTTCACATTAATTGTGTAGAGGTAAACAGTTATTTACAATATCCAGTATACATGAGCAATAATAATTACATTGAGCTCAAGCTGGTGATTAAAATGTCTCAAAGGTACAAAACAAAACAAAAATGGGCAATTTTACAGCAGACTCATGAGTTAAAAAGACTTCAGAGTGACAACCACAATTCCCACAAGTATCCCACATCACAGTATTTAAAGTATAGAATTTAGGTAGGTATCCTTTTCTATGCTCAGTCAAATCTGTACAATGCTCCTATAGGACTATGACATTGAATTAGGATCCTTGCAGTGCATAATGCAATGAAAGTGATCATCTGTGATGGCTGTATTGTCCTTGAATTATTTAAAATGGCAGGGATACACCAGGTGATATTTGTCTTGCCCTCATGGCATAAATAAAAAGAGTTAAGGTACTCTGATATGCGATAAAACCTGTCTGGTCTGTTCGCACAAAACTTACTTTCCAGTGCTGGAAGAGAGCTGAGGGACTACTCACATGTTGTTGGTGGTGAAGAGCTCTGCCCAACTGCTACATTAGGGTTGATGGAAAGGCTGGTCAATTGTAGTCACGGAAAGATGCATTTCTCATTTTGCTCCTGTAGCAGATAAATAAACATATATCTGAAAGTTCCAAAAATGCATTCAAACTTAGTAGTACAAGCTTTTACATGTGCTTTACATGTGCCTTGTCCACACAAATTTCCAGAAAAATCATCTAGGTCCAGAGCCCATACAAACGCTCCCCCAAAGCTATGTTCCTGTATGTATTTTATCTGAACAATATAAAGCAGAGGGGTTATATTTGATGTTATGTTACATAACCTGTAAGGATGGACATAAGAGTAGCATGGCATTAGATGAGAAGATATGTACCTTTATCTCAAAGCTCTTTATAAAGTCAAAGACCACCCATTCACTGCTTTTAACAGAAAATTGAACTTTCTGGTCATCTAGCCACTGAATCACCCCACCATTTAGGAAACGACAAATCTTGAAAAACAAAAAGAGAATATTCATATTAAAGCTTGAAGGAAAAGGTCACCCAAAAATGGAAATTCTCTCATAATTTACTTACCCTCATGCCATCCCAGATGTGTGTGACTTTCTTTCTTCAGCAGAACAAAAATTAAGATTTTTAGCAGCTCTTTTAGTCCACACAATGCAAGTGAATTGGGTGAAAAATTCTGAAACTCCAAAAGTCAGCATAAAAGTAATCCATATGACTCCAATGTCTCCAGAAGCAATTTGATAGGTGTGGATGAGAAAAAGATCAATATTTAAGTACATTTTTACTATAAATTCTCCTCCCTGCTCAGTGAATGTGCACCAACACCTCTCTGAATGTAGGTGAAGGAGCGGCCATAAGTGGCAAAGCCCATCAATAACTTCTCAACAGGTGCTCCATGGACTCTTTGATATTGTAGGGCATAATCCTGCATGCAAGACAAAAATTATATTACAGTTTAATTGCATGCAAACTACCCAGTCCCATATTGAAGTTGTTCACTGAATTGAAGCCAATGCTCATATTATCTGAACATTATCATATGCTGGATGCCAATCCACTTACTGTGATTGTGTACACGTATATTCTCCTTGTCTTGGATACTACTGTACATAGGACTGTGATGTCTCACGATTCCATTTTCAGTGGAAACTTGGACCATATCATACACTGATATATACCATATGAGCTCTATCGACAGCATTTGTGATAACACACATAAAGACATTATGTTGATAACAATTTTTTTTATTTTGACTCGTCCCTACTTTTCTTCTGCAATGCAGAAAAAACACCTTGGAACTATATGAAAATATATTTGTCTTTAACCTTGCACAATAGAGTGCAATTTTAGCTTATCTTCAGGTGGTTCCTCTGCAGTGCGTTCCCTATTACAAATCCAGTCCATCAAATGTATGCTTTCTAAGGAATTCTATGGAAGACTTGATGAATATCTGATGGTTGATCCAGTTATCCAACATATTGGAGAATCTGGTGAAACCATGTAAATTTATTGCATGTGCTTTACACATGCCATAAATGGTAATGCAAACTCTGGTAATGTGGCTATACATATTTACGTTTTGGCAAAATAACTAGCAAAATAGCTCATACAGCAAATTTAATCATGAACTTTGTGAATGAGCCATATATGTTTTTATATACTGTGTGTATATTTACAACAGAGAATGTAAGATTATATATCCAGCAACATGATTTGAATCTATGGAAAAACCCAGTCTTTCAGTTTGGAATGTTTCAACGTCATAAATGACAGGCCTTCAGCCGGAACCCCCACACAGTTAAACGAGGCTGTTCTGTGTAAGGTTACAAGGGCCATCAGATTTGCACAACTCTAAGACATTTCATCTTTATCTAGCCTTGCTAGATAATGCTGAAAATCGCTTTGAACTGTGGTAATGTTGTACCTGACAAATTAATGATTATAGACCGATGGACCTGTTTAAAATGAGTGTAACGATGAGCAATCATCTATAATTGATAAATATAATCTTTCATTTTGTATGATTCATCTCATACTACTAAGAATGGTAACTATAAGGTTTAACTTGATAAAATACAATGATGTATTTCAGAGAAAGCTGATGACAACGAATTTCTTGTCTCTTCTACCATTCTCAAGATATAAACGCTCATGATTAAATATACACTATTTATGAACGGGAGATTTTTAAGACTCTAGAACAAAGAACCATAAATCGACTCTCGGAAAAGACAGCCCAGTTGACCATGTGGCTCTGAAAAGTCACTTCTGATTGGCGCAGGACACCTTTGGGGATGCGGCCAATTTCAGTTCAAATTTTTCCAAACAGGAAGAACACGCACTCTTGCCTCTTGTCTCTCCTTCTTCGGCTCTCCTCTCTTCTGCATGCACGTGCTTCGTCTGGTCGCTCCGCTGACTGCCAGGTCGATGCCATGTGAGGCCCAATAAAGGAATCGACGTCCCGAGAAAGCTCATCACTCTCTACGGCCTCGCTTCAAAGCTAACCCCATAATTCATACAGACAATAACTTCGATCATACAGAGGTTAAAAACATAGATGGAACGAACTTTCGACCAAGCGCCAAGAACCAAGCAACACAAAGAATGCAAGGAAACACCACAAAGACACTCAAGTACATTTCCAATATTGTGCTCAAAGTGCTGGTGTATTAATTAAATAATCTGGGTAATCTGATAGTAAATCGATGTAGTGTTCCAAGGTATTGTCAACAGACTCCATAAAGTTCATTTTCACTGTACTGATCATTTTATTTCACATTCTATCACTCTTTTCACCAACCTGTCTCATGTATATATGTTTTAGATTAGATTTATGTTTAGACTAGTAATAAAGTTTGTCTGTGTTCAAAGACGATGTGACTGTGGTATATTTTGATAAATAATCTCATCCTTGTTTCTAAAACATTTAGCTTCAAAGCTGTACATAAATACGTGTGATATTATTTTCAATAAGGCATGAGAATAATATCACTCCAATAAGTGAATTAATCATAATTCACTTATTAAAGCTAATTCCTTACAGTAGAAATTGTGAGCTGATACAACTAGACATTGTATTACGATTTCAATGGTGGAGAATCTATTAAGACAAATAATCTAGTTATTTGTCATTTATCTAATTTATAATGGTTGTCGAATGCGACTAATTATTAACTAATATACATTTCATTACCTAATAAGGTACAATAAGGACAGTTTAATTTAGTTCATAGCTCACATAATTCAAGACACTAAATTCCCTTCTAAATTTAGCATACCAAATATCCTTACATATAATAGTGTGAGAATGAGGGCAATTTAAAGTTAACTTCTAAATGTCACATTTCCTTTATTCCCTACAGAACATACAGGCCTGAGCCCTGGTCCCTGACAGATAGCAAAGTTTTCATTTGAGAATTTCTACAGAAGTGGAACAAGCATTTTTGTGAACTCTTTGTCACACAGCAAAACATGTGCCAAATTAAGACTCCAAGTTGAACCACAAACTTACCGGTTCTTAAGTGCATTTAAGCCCACCGGCAACTATAGTTTCCGCAGTGTTTTGTTGTCATTTTCCTTTTGTAAGTATTTTTCTAGATTCTATCCACGTTTTATATCTCAATGACTTGCAAGAAAACAACCAAATCACCCAAACAAAACAAATATTACAAGAGATCTATAGTGTCTTGTATACTTAGTCAAAAGTCCAAGCGGCAACAATAGTTGCCGGTGGGTAAATGCCTTGTAAGTACATATATCATTGGGAAATGTGGTATACTGTGTTAAGGTATACTTTTTTAGTGCTTTTTGTTTTTGTAATATTCCAGCTAAACATAACTTAAAGCATGGGATTAATTGCTGTAGTTTATCTTTTATGATATTATGTCCTGTAAGGGGCAAAATATTGAGACCCCTTCATCCCGTTTGGATGCGTTTCATTCTAATCGGTCAAGGACCCTAATACTTCTAATGACTCGTAGCTTATGATTCCATTATAAAGTTGAAATTCAGACAAGTAAAGAGTTTAGATTTACATTATTTTATGAAATCACCTACAGTATAAAGACTGAAATGCACATATGGGAGGTGTTGACCTGCATGACCAATGTGTAAACCTTTACCAGATTGGGATCCGATCAAAGAAGTGGTGTTGGCCATGCTACAGCTGGGCACACAACAGTGCTATTGTCAATGCCTGGTGTTATTACAGGTACATAAAGGTGTAATGGGAAGTGGGAGGTGAGGCTGCGGGGGTGGCAGGTTGGAAGGATGGGGTCTATATGTTAGGTGGCATGACACAAAAACAAAACATGTATTTATTAATTATTTCATTCATTCAAAACCAACCCAAAAACAAAACATGTATTTATTAATTATTTCATTCATTCAAAACCCACCCATTGAAAATTCATTCTTTCATTCATTCATTCATGCCAGTCATGTAAAGAGGGAGACAGAGATCTCCTCTCCTTCCAAAGGCTGGTTGCCCAGAGTTTTCTCCAGCGCCATGGGAGTTAATGCATTAATTATATTTATTTTCATTTAACTTTTTGATACACAATGACCTGTTAGGGCAACTTAATGTCTGCACTTTGTTCTGCACTATGTTCCACCACTTTAAGTAAATGGGTTTGTTGATGACTGTTTAAATCCCCATTTATTCAAGATAATTTCGACATTTTAATAATTTATTTTCAAATTCAAGAGATTATAAACTAGAAGCAGCTATTTTGGGTTTGAAGTGAATGTCTTTACACATAATACATTTGTTTATGAATAAAGATTGATCTGTTAGAAAGCAGTTATTTTGAGAAAGATGCCAAATGTTCTCCTCCTATTCAAATTTGACATTGAAGGTGTGCATACAACATATTTGCCCACCGGCAACTAAAATTGCCGCACATTCAAATATGATTTTCAAGAAGAAGAAAAATAACTTGGGAAAATAAATGCAGAACATGTTCATATAGGACACTATTAGCATGACTATATGCATGAAACCATTCAGAAAAATTTGGGCACAAATGGGTTAAAGGTTGAGTAGAGGGCCACATCATTCCACTCACTGCCTGCTATCTTATTGGCATAGTTTATAATGGCAAATGCATAGATTAAATGAGTACACAAGTTTGTACCTAATGTACACACGCACGCACGCACGCGTTGGTACGGCTATGCTTATGAGGACTCTCCATAGATATAATTATTTTTATACTGTACGAACTAGAGATTCTATCCCCTAACCCTACCCCTAAATATAACCCTCAAAAAAAAACTTTTAGTATGTTTTTTAAGTGATTTGAATTATGGGGACAATAGAAATGCCTCCATAAACCACATTTATAGCATAATAACCTTGTAATTACCAGTTTGTAACCTTAATAATATGTCCACCATAACCCGCCCACACACACACGCACACACACACGCACACACACACACACACACACACACACACGCACACATATATATATACAGTCAGGTCCATAAATATTGGGACATCAACATAATTCTAATCTTTTTGGCTCTATACACCACCACAATGGATTTGAAATTAAACGAACAAGATGTGCTTTAACTGCAGACTTTCAGCTTTAATTTGAGGGTATTTACATCCAAATCAGGTGAACGGTGTAGGAATTACAACAGTTTGTATATGTGCCTCCCACTTTTTAAGGGACCAAAAGTAATGGGACAGATTAACAATCATAAATCAAACTTTCACTTTTTAATACTTGGTTGCAAGTATTGTAATTAGTCAATTACAGCCTGAAGTCTGGAATGCATAGACATCACCAGACGCTGGGTTTAATCCCTGGTGATGCTCTGCCAGGCCTCTACTGCAACTGTCTTCAGTTCCTGCTTGTTCTTGGGGTATTTTTCCTTCAGTTTTGTCTTCAGCAAGTGAAATGCATGCTCAATCTGATTCAGGACAGGTGATTGACTTGGCCATTGCATAACATTCCACTTCCTTCCCTTAAAAAACTCTTTGGTTGCTTTCGTAGTATGCTTCGGGTCATTGTCCATCTGTACTGTGAAGCGCCGTCCAATGAGTTCTGAAGCATTTGGCTGAATATGAGCAGATAATAAACCCGAAACACTTCAGAATTCATCCTGCTGCTTTTGTCAGCAGTCACATCATCAATAAATACAAGAGAACCAGTTCCATTGGCAGCCATACATGCCCACGCCATGACACTACCACCACCATGCTTCACTGTTGAGGTGGTATGCTTTGGATCATGAGCAGTTCCTTTCCTTCTCCATACTCTTCTCTTCCCATCACTCTGGTACAAGTTGATCTTTGTCTCATCTGTCCATAGGATGTTGTTCCAGAACTGTGAAGGCTTTTTTAGTTGTTTGGCAAACTCTAATCTGGCCTTCCTGTTTTTGAGGCTCACCAATGGTTTACATCTTGTGGTGAACCCTCTGTATTCACTCTGGTGAAGTCTTCTCTTGATTGTTGACTTTGACACACATACACCTACCTCCTGGAGAGTGTTCTTGATCTGGCCAACTGTTGTGAAGGGTGTTTTCTTCACCAGGGAAAGAATTCTTCGGTCATCCACCACAGTTGTTTTCCGTGGTCTTCCGGGTCTTTTGGTGTTGCTGAGCTCACCGGTGCGTTTTTTCTTTTTAAGAATGTTCCAAACAGTTGATTTGGCCACACCTAATGTTTTTGCTATCTCTCTGATGGGTTTGTTTTGAATTGTCAGCCTAATGATGGCTTGCTTCACTGATAGTGACCGCTCTTTGGATCTCATATTGAGAGTTGACAGCAACAGATTCCAAATGCAAATAGCACACTTGAAATGAACTCTGGACCTTTTATCTGCTCCTTGTAAATGGGATAATGAGGGAATAACACACACGTGGCCATGGAACAGCTGAGCAGCCAATTGTCCCATTACTTTAGGTCCCTTAAAAAGTGGGAGGCACATATACAAACTGTTGTAATTCCTACACCGTTCACCTGATTTGGATGTAAATACCCTCAAATTAAAGCTGAAATTCTGCAGTTAAAGCACATCTTGTTCGTTTCATTTCAAATCCATTGTGGTGGTGTATAGAGACAAAAAGATTAGAATTGTGTCGATGTCCAAATATTTATGGACCTGACTGTATATGCATACACATATACTGTATATATTAAATTAATTGTACTGTTTTGGAGTTCATGTGCCAACTAAATAATTCTAACAAAAGAAATTGTCGGTTATACTTCTTAAGTACAGAAGTCTGAAGTAAATACACAGAAATGTAATCACTATTCCAGCACAACACTTCCAGATAAATATCCTTCTTTGTATCGGATTGGAGGATATATTTGGTGCAACCAAAGCCAGACCTGTATGATTATGAACTGTTAGAAAATATACTAGTACAGGTTTCCATGACAACATGATGGTCTAATAAGGTCTTTCTTTGTAGAACACAAAAAGTAGAAGATTGGCAGAATGTCTGTTTGTAATTTTTTTCCAATGTGATAACAAAGAACGGGGACTGAATCAAGCTTCCAAAATGACATGTATGCACCATCAAATTGTGATAAGAGTAGTCCATGTTACTTGTGTGTTAGTTTTGTGTGAGAAACAGTCCGAAATATAAGTTGTTATTCACATTATATAATTTTCTTTTACATGTTTGATGTTTTATTTTGAGAAGTTGCTTTTGAGTTACTTTTTTGGGATTTGTAAACTTTTTGAGTGATTCAATGTGCAGTTTGTAGTTGCATCTGTCAAATAACATATTTTTACATAAAAGTCTCCAAAGATGATAAGTCAGTTTATTAATTTCTTCATAGCAAAAAGGAAAAAGAAACAGATTTACAATCATTTAAAAAGAGGCATTTTACACATTCAATATACACTCAAACAGAAAGAAGTCAGAGCACAGTAAGGAATAATTTGCAGTCACACTATTGTTCCTTCATAAAGTTACATTTGTGTGCGTATGCAAATTTGCAGCATCCTGTTTCAGAGTCCGTAGATGGTTTGTCATTAGTTGTACATTAGCGATGATTCCTTAGTGTTTGGGCCAACTGCAGCAACTACAGCTTTTATCAAACACTGTGCCCTCAGCACAGGAACTCATGAAAGTGTTGCCTCCAGCACAGTTATAAAACTTCTGGGGATCATCAGGGTGGGGGTAAAGTCCATCTGGCTTTCCATTGCAGAATCCTGGTCCTGGGGCATGAGTGGTGGTTGTGGTAGTTGACCTGGTGGTTCCTGTGGATGTTATGTTAGGTCTGAGAGTGGTAGATGTAGACATGATAGGGAAATCTGAAAAAATAGTATTTTGATTAGCATTAGTTTTGATTGTTTTGTGATGTTTGTTTGATGTTGTTTTTTAAGGATAGATAATAAAAACCTGGTAAAACTTTACAATAAGGTTGCATTAATTAACAATAGTTAACATGAATTAACGCTGCACAAAACTTGAACAGTATTTATTCATCTTGGTAAATGTTCACTTCTACATTTATTCACACATTTTCTACATTACAAATTGTATAAGCTTATTAAGTTAATAATAAGATTAGCATTTTATGCCACAAAGGTTAGGGTTAGGGGCAAAGGTTGGGTCAGTGCAGGACTCCAAATAAATACAGTGTATGAACATTTTATGTGAAGTCGCAAGACTTTTTGCAGAACAATGGTTACCTTCTAAACATCCACCCTTAATATAAACACAATATAACAACACACATTAACACAATGAGTGCATTGAACAAAATGCTTTATGTGAGCATTTAGTTGCCAGTTTTGCAATGACAACTTGTGAATTCTTACCAATATCCAGAAGATTGCGCAGATGACCCATGAGAGGATGGTTCCCCTCTCCACAAAATTGTCCAGCAAAGTCATCCAGATCAAGGGCCCACACAAAGGCTCCTCCAAATTTCTTTTCTTTCAGATAACGGACCTTGAGAGGCAAAGAATGGAGTTTGTGGTCAGTTGCTGGCAAATTGTGTCAATGAACCCAATCCCCAGTATAAGCTCAAACATACCTTAGTGTCATAGCTCTCCTTGGTGTCAAATCCAACCCACTCATTGTTTTTTGTGGCATAAGGTACCTTTTGATCATCAATCCACTGGATTTTTGTTCCCTCAAGGAAGCCACAGATCTATGTAGAAGTTGACAGTAATAATAGATGTTGGGAAGGCTTTACATTTTCATTGTGAATATTCATTTGTGAATATTATTACTTTTATGGGAATAGTTCACTCAAAAACGAAAGTTCTGTCAATGTTTCTACACCCTCATGTTGTTCCAAACGTGTATGATGTTTTTTTTCTTCTTCTGAGAAACACAAAAGAAGACTTTAGGCAGAATGTCTCAGCCTCAGGCACCAATCACTTTCATTGCACCTTTTTTCCCTGTGCAAACCAGTGAATGGTGACTGGGGCTGTCAGTCCCTAACATTCTGCCACACATCTCCTGTTGCGTTCCACCGAAGAAAGAAAGTCATTTGGGCTTGGAACAACATGATAATTTTTGATGGATTTTTGGATGAAATAATCCTTTAACATTATGGCCTTATATTGTGGAATAAATGGTTGTTCTAAAGATCCCACCTCATAGTAAGCCCAGAATCCGGCCTCACGAGTGTAGGATCCTGCTGCAGCAGGTCCACTAGCTGGGGCTCCAACTCCAGTTTCTGAAGTCGTCAGACGGAAAGTGCGACCGTATGTTGCGAAACCCATTCTGAGTTTCTCTACAGGGGTGCCATTGTCCCTCCAATAGCTCATGGCAAAGTCCTGAACATGGAGAGTTGATGATTTTCAAATGAGGAAATGATAAATTGTGTAGTTACGTGTTTTTTTCCCTCCTTTATTTGGGAGGTTTGAAAATCTCAGGTGAAATTATATTACAAAACATACATCACAGAAAATAAGCTCATAAAATGGATATCAGTATTTCATGATATCAGTTCTTACAGTATTGAAGTAGATCAGGTCTCCCTCATCTTTAGACCCCTGATACAGAGGGCTGTTGTGTCCTGTGAATCTTTCCCAAGTTCCGTGGAAGTCATAAGTCATGATATTGATAAAGTCCAGGTACCTGGGATAAAAAAAATCCTCTCAAGTCAGCATTCCTATCCTATTGGGTACTAATATGCACATTCCATTTACACTTGCCCACATAATTTTGTCTCTGTAAAGCAGATATAAATCTGATTTAAAATTCTACATTATATGCAAATATAAGAGACTTCCATGATGATGATAATGGCAGTGAGTACATTTTGCTGCACTTCATCTTGTTTATAAAAACTAAAGCAGGATTTGATTAAAACATTTGTGATCTGAACTACCAGATGCATTTATAATTAGCCAATTTGAATATAAAGTGCATTTTAAATCACATTCAAACAAGCTCCTCCCCCATCTGCCATTGGTAGAACAAACAGATATTCCCACCCCAAACTGACAGCATTGGTTGAACCAGTATTTTGCTATGTTGGGCTGGTCGGGATGCTCAACCAAACAGAGCAATGTTTTGATAGCGCCACAGTGTTAATACTTTACGCAGGAAACAACCTTCGAATGGCTTACTCATGGTAATCTATCCATATTAAGATGGAACAAGAGTCATCATACTTACTTGGCAATCTCTGCAATCTCGTATCCAGCATCAATTGTATCTTTGCCAGCTGCTACTGCAGCAGTAAGCATTAGTTTAGGTCTGCCAGTAGCTAAACCCTCGGCCTCATAGGCCTCAGTAAGTTCCTGCAAAGAGAAAAATAGTTTAGTAAACATTAAAAGAGATTAGGTCAGGAAATTGCACCACATAGGTGCTTGAAAATGGCTTTGACTCTAATCTGACCTTGCACAGCAGTGTGAATCTTTGTTTGTCTTCGGGAGGACTGCCTCTTGATCCAGGGTACTCCCAATCCAAGTCAAGACCATCAAATCCATGAGTTCTCAAGAACGAGATGGAAGACTTGATGAACTTCTGACGGTTTGCTGGAGTGGACACCATGATGGTGAACCTGAGATAGATTTGAGATACAATCTTTTAAGTTTTTTGCATTATGGTTGACATGGTGCTTAAAAAAACAACCTCAAAATAGTTTTTCCAGATTATGACAGGACAAATCATAATTTATATTATTTTTAATGAATGCTTACTGTGTTGAACCAAAGTTCCACCCACCAACAGCTAAAAGAGTCTTAAGATGGGGATTTCTGTGAGGATAAATAGAGAAATTTCAGCAAAGAGTCATTCCAAGTTAACATTTCTAACTGCAGGTACATTAAATGTTACATTTTAAGTCTTTAGAATAATTGTTTAATAAAATACAGAATCTTAAATTTTCAGTCATTACATAATTAAAAAAAAAATCTGTCATCATTTACTCAATCTTGTGTTTTCCAAACCTGTATGACTTTCTTTCATCTGTGGAAATCAAAAGGAGATGCTAGGCAGAATTTTAAAGGAATAGTTCACCAATTTTTTTAATTCTCATCATTTACTCACGCATAATGTCATTCCAGATGTGTATGACTTTTTTTCTTATGCATGGCACAAATTAAGATTTTTAGAAGAATATTTCAGCTCTGTTGGTCCATTTTATCACCCAAAACCAATTAGCTCGCTTCAGAAGACTTGAATTAAACCACTGTTTAAGTCGTATGTATGAATATTATGCTGAATTTATGTGCTTTTTGGAGCTTCAATGATTTGGTCACCATTCTCTTGCATTGCAAGGACCAATAGAGCTGAGAAATTCTTCTGAAAATCGTTGATTGTGTTCTGCAGAAGAAAGAAAGTCATACACGTCTAGGATATCATGAGAGTAAATGATGAGAGAATTTTCATTTTTGGGTGAGCTGTCCCTTTAAGGACTGACTGTCTCAGTCTCCACTCACTTTTCATTTACATTTTACCATACAATGAAAGTGAATGGTGACTGAGGTTATCATTCTGCCTTTCATTTCCTTTTATGTTCAACAGAAGAAAGAGTGTCATACTGGTTTGAAACAACATGAGAGTGAGTAATGGTGACAAAATTGTCCTTTTTTGCTGTCCCTTTAAAAAGTTTACGAACATTATCATCTGAAAAATGTTAAGCAAGATCATTAAGTGAAAGTTTGTATTTTGTTTACTTAATTATTATACATACGTGTTCTTGAGGTTATTAAAAGACTTGTAGAGAGTCTCGTCATTCCACTCATAAGTGACAAGCTCGTTGGAATAGTTGATGATTGAGAAAGCATAGATAAGGTGCGTGCAAAGGAAGGGGTCGACATTTGTGGGCGTATACTTCCCAATTCCAGGTCTGTACTGAGACCAGTTTGTAAAGTAGCAGGCAAATTCCGTGGAAAAGGCTAGTCATAGACACACAAATATGCACTAGTTAGCTACAAAGTCAATGTGTGAAGCTCTTGTACTGACATTTATGCACTGAAATATTAATATGCATTCATCTCTCTAGAATAATGAAATTTCCTGAAATTTCCCAGAATAATGACTGTCATCTCTCTGTTCTCAACAAAGCAATCATTGATAGTTTATTAAAATGACAACTTTAGCATTGTAAATTCATGCAATATGCATTAAATGACTTACCAACATGGCAGAACACCAAGCCCAAGCCTAGAATGTGCAATGATATTATGTAAATGGCAAATATAATAGAATTAATAAAACATTAATACAAATGTATATTTACTCTTACCTGCTATGAGTGTAAGTTTCCCCATTTCCAAATCCAATTTCTTTTCAAAAGTGTACATGTAACAAAGAAAATTATGTCTTAATTACATTTAGAATGATAGCAGAAATATACATTCGAAGTGAAACTCTCAACTCAGAAATTCTAGTCATAACATACCTGGGGCAACCTCAACCAGACAAATGCGTAAAGTACATTAAGACCCCAAAGTTTATATAGGTATTGAGGAGAGCTGGGTTTTGGCTATGCCTCCAAATATAGGATGATTTATTGGGACAGTGTAAGATATGTTATCTCCTGTAAATGATGGACTGAAAAGACATTAGCATGCGAAACACTTTAATACCTTTGCCCTTTTCAGTAAAATTTGCGTAACGTTAAAACTTAGATAAGATGAAAATTGACAGCTATATAATGTGCATTAAGATGTCAATATGTATTTTATTTTATTTTGTTACCATGGAAATTGCAGTGTCATGCATCTTCTAAAGAAAACACCAAACCATGCTGTTGCCTTTCAACTCTAATTAACAAATGATCTATCTAAGCAATCTTTTAAGTCAAAAACTGGGAATAGAACTTACAAAATCTGAGAGTTTTATTTTTGGAATAGTTTCCTGAATATTCAGTGCAAGAAAATAACTAAAATATAGTTATTTCGGAGTTCTTCTGGTTCTTCTGATGACTATAAAAGATGTGGTATCTAAATGGAAGGTTTCCATGCAGTGTTTTTTGCACAACAAACACTTCTGAGGTCATTATGATGCGCAGGGGTCTTTGTAAAGACAATTTTATCTTAAGTTTTGTGTGCTATCAACACCACATAATACACTGTTAAAATTTGAATTTTCAGTCTGTTGCAGTCAATGTGACTCTTTATGATCTCTTTTTCAAAACCAGCACTATAAAAAGTTTTACTATTTAGATTGCAATTTTTTATTTCACATTAATTTCAATTAATAAATACAAAACGATTACAGTAAGTGGTACTATTAAATAAAAAAAATAAAAAAGTATTTTATCTGTGCCTATATATAGTATTCTAAAAGTCTTTTAATAGCTTATCAGTTGTAATAGAAATAAAGTATAGGGTGTTAGTGTACCGTTATCAGGAGAGTCTTAGTTTATGAGGTAGCAAGGTAATTTGCGATTTCATAACTGTTCCTTTCAGGTTATCTTGGCAAGATGAATGATCCCAGAGGGCAGACTACTCAGCAAGAACACTGTTTGTTAATATACAAATCGAGAATACATTTAAAATCATAAATATTGGCAATAAAACCAGTTTTTATGTAGTTTTTGTAACTCAAAAATGGTCTTATTGGTTGGTGGGAGTAGGAGCTTGTCTGATAGGTGTTAATAATATTATTTATCATTTTAAAAGTTAATATAATATACTATTGTATTAAGATGCTCTTAATATTATGTGCGGGCATGTGAGAATGTGTACAAGCTGCAGAAATCAGAAAAGTCTGGGAAAGTAGTGGAAAATGCCCCCAGAATGTTCAGGACATATTTATTTATTTAAAGCTAATTTATTTCTAATATAATACCATTATATAAAACAAAGCTTGGCTGTGGCACCAGCTATATATACACACTGACAAGTAAGCAGTTTGACTAGACACTTTCAACCACTAAAGTCTAGAAGTTTTATAACACATTTATTTTTTACACATTCCCACCATAGCCTTTAATTATTTTGTTAATTGCTTTCATGCATATATATGGTGTCATCATTTCTAGTGAATTCTTCTGGGTACAGTAGGTTCCCTATCTGTCTCTCACTCAACATTGTGTCAATGTAGTGACACTAGGTGGTCGCTCTTGGGAGCCAAAGACACCTCTGATCTTTGATAAAAGGCCAACTAGAATTCACTTCAGAGCCGAGCGGTCGATGGTTCAGTGAGCCGAATTTCCCACGGCTTCCATTCCTCACCTCTGCTGGATCCTTACGGTGCAAAACAGCTCTTTCTCCCCTGTCTGCACAGTTGCACTGCAGTGATCGCCCCTGGACGCTTCAGCAGATCATTTAGTGTATATTCTGAAAGACGTATATTTTCCTTTCTAAAAGTTTTTTCTAAAAAGGCGGCACACATCGGAACGTCTTATTAAAGACGCGTCTTTTTAAGATGCCCTTCCGATTGTGTGTTATTCCTGGATGCGGTTCATATCTCTCGCCTTCCGACGGCCACGATCGCTGTCTTTCATGCCTGGGCGCTGCCCACGCGAGACATCTTGCGTGGATGCGTCATGTCCTCATTGCGAGGGCATGACCATGGAAACGTTGCGGTTTTGGTTTGCTTTCTTTGGCTGTGCCTGGAGTTCGGTCTGGGCTACTCTCACATGAACCTGAGACCCCGTTCAGGGATCAAGTGGTATACCTGCAAGTGCTGCCCCAGGAGGAGGCAGACCCAGCCTTAGCGTTAAGCTGCTGTGTCCAGTGCGCGCTTAATACATCTATTTGGATCGCACACAGAGCTTTAGGATCTCTGAGCAGCTCTTTGTCTGCATTGGTGGACAGCGGAAAGGAAGCGCTGTCTCCAAACAGAGGATCGCCCACTGGATCATTGATGCCATAACTGGTGCTTACCAGGCTCAGCATGTGCCGCCCCCTGCAGGGCTACGAGCCCATTCCACCAGGAGTGTGGTGGTCTCCTGGGCTCTGACCAGTGGTGCCTCTCTAGCAGACATTTGCAGAGCAGCAGGCTGGGCTACACCCAACACATTTGTGAGATTCTACAATCTCCGGGTTGAGCCGGTTTCGTCCCATGACTTAGCAGGAACAAACAGGTCAGTGTCAGCCGGCCGGGAATATCGCTTGCGCTTAGCATCTTTCATATCCCTTGAAAGGGCCCCTCTGCCTCAGTCACCATGCTCGTAGAGCCTCCTTCCCATGGGACTTCTCCACATACTTCCGTCGGACATACTTCCGACTAGACTCGGCAAGACCATGTGATGTATTTCCACTTAAAATACCCCCCTCTGGGCAGGGTGTGGTCTCCGTGGTGTCTTCCCGCTGGATATGCGGCACACAGTAGTCTGGCCGTCTTGAACCACAGATCCACGTAACACAGTTCAGCTAGTTGTGGCATTTTTGTAGGGGGCCCCTAGTGTCACTACATCGACACATTATCAAGTGAGTGACAGATAGGGAACATCCTGGTTACTTCCGTAACCTCCATTCCCTGATGGAGGGAACGCGACATTGTGTCCCTCCTGCCACAACACTGAACTACCCGCTGCAATGGCCGGGACCTTATTCTTGGCTCCTCAGCATAAAACCTGAATGAGCGGTTTGCATGTCCCCTCCTTTATACCCGTATGTCTGGGGGAGGGGCATACAAATACCACTCGCAAGTTCTCATTGGCCTTTTATCAAAGATCAGAGGTGTCTCGGGATCCCAAGAGTGACCCCTAGTGTCACTATATCGACACAACGTCTCGTTCCCTCCATCAGGGAACGGAGGTTACGGAAGTAACCAGGACGTTTTCACTGCTAATGGTGAGAGTTGACATTCATGGGTCAATGTGTTGACTTTAGCGCTAAACCTTGAGAATTCAAACTAAAATGGTTTTCAAGTTTTCATAGTAAGAATTTTTATGAACTAAATGTGAATAACAGGAGCAAAATAGCTCAGCTTCATTAGATTATTCATTAAAAAATGGTCTGTCATTAAAAGCATTGTTTTATTCTTTAGATGAGCAGCTTTGTGTAGTTTAAAGATGTAATAATTCTGACTGCAATAAATATTTTTATTGAAAGAGAAAGGAATAACAGTACATCATTTTTACAACAAGAGAATTCTAGACAGCTCTATCGAACAGAATGAATGAATTTCAGCAGGAGTGCACTAATTTTGCAATATGTGATGTTCTGCTTAAGGCCAGTCACAACATTTACAAGCATCAACAAAGACCAGACCAGGCTGGCATTTCTGCAGGTATGTGTTTCCACGGAAGCACTGGAAGTAAGTGCTCTGATCAGCAGGGTTGGGGTACAAGCCATCTGGTTTACCAGCACAGAAGTATGTGAGGGGGTCTGCGGTTGTGGTGGTTCCTGGTATAGTGGTGGGTTTGGGAGGGAAACCTGTGAAAATAGAAAGGACAGAATTAAATTTTTTGCTTTATAAGGATGGCTTGAAATGAAATATATTTTTTTCCGCATTATCACATAATTATCCTTGCAAAGTGTTTATTAACCTAGTGAGTTGAATGTTGTTTCAAGCCAGTGTGACTTTCTTGTTTCTGTGGAACTCAAAATGGATTGTTAAGCAGAATGGCAGCCTCAGACACCATTCACTTTTAACTGTATGGAAAAAAAAGATGCAATGAATGTGAATGCATCTTAGGCTGTCATTCTGCCTAGGCATGTTTTGTGTTCCATGGAAAAAGGAAAGTCATGAGTTTGGAACAACATAAGTGTGAGTAAATGAAAACATATAGAATCAATTGCATTTGAAAATGAATGTCATGCAAATTATTAACACTTCCAGCCTTCTTACCTTGATGAATGTAGTAAACCTCTGCTTGTCCTCAGGTGGGCTACCATTATGGCCAGTGTATTCCCAGTCAAAGTCCAAACCATCAAAATTATGGGCACACAGGAACAACATTGCGGAACGGATAAAAGCCTTGCGGGTTTCTGGTGTCGACACCATTTTAATAAATCTGGAGAGCAAAGAGGGACAGATTTTTGCACTGTAAGTTTGAGTAACTCATGTTTAATGAGTTGGCAGATGTAGCTTGGATTATAATATAAATTAAACGTTTTGCAAAGCAGTTTTGTAATTATCTGACTTATAAAGCCAACATATTGTTATTGTAGATTTGGATTAGAGTTTTTTTTTTAATATACCCAACCCCACCCAAGACCATACTGTCTGACTCTAACCTCTACTTTATTTCTTGTTATTTTTAGTGTTTATTTACAATATTATAGTGACGAGGTTGATATGTACACACAGCGACTGGTGTCATATGTTTTAGGTGTTAGGTCATGCACATGATGCACAGTATAATGCTTATCACTAACGGACTGATGCCGTTGACCAAACCTCCAACAGACAGCATCGTCTTCAAAGAAGATGAAAATATAAAATTCAAATTCAAATGTGCAAAGTCTCAAACTTGATTCATGAACCTTTGTAATTACAATGCACTGTAATGCTTATAAATTGCTATAGAAATAGCCTTTGCTTACACATTTTTCAGGTCGTTTAGTGACTTGTAAAGGATCTCATCATTCCTTTCGATGGTCGTGATTTCATTTTCGGGGCTGATGGTGGCCAAAGAATAGATCAGAAGCAAAGGAAGGGGTGAACTTTCCATTGCCAGGTCTGTATTGGGCCCAGTTGGTCATGTAGCAAACCAGCTTAGTCGAAGCCACGGTAAGAAATGAGTGATATTAGTGATAGTTCATAACCTGCATTTCATTTCACCCTTTAGACAAAGTGCCAAGGAGAGAGTTATAGTGTATTGAAAAATACAGTAATTGATAAGTGATTCTTACCAATCTGAAGTGTTAACAAGAGCCCCAGTCCTACACAAAGACAACATAATTAAGTATAAAGTAAACTGTTTGTAGTAAAATACCATATCATTTCATATAAATATGGAACGTACCTGCCAAAAGAGTTAATTTAGCCATTTTGGTGTTAAAGCCAAACAAATATTCTTCAGAATTCGAGCTGGAAAAACTGAATGAAACTATAAATCAAATGAATTTTTTTCACTAGCACGCCTTAGCATGTTTTGCAAAGTGGAACTTTCATGTTTGAAAAGGGGAAAATTAGTGACGTGCAAAACCAAATGAATAGCATTTACAAATGACAACAAGTATTAAAATAATACCTAAATGTTGTAAAACTAAAAAGCTTGTCTCTTTACCTGTGTCAGCGCACTGAGAATGAGCTGTTTGGTGAAATCTGTTAATACTCATGCATACTTATACATTATTAAAAGTTCCAAAGTACAGGCTATGAGTGCTGGTTTCATCAGATTTAGGCAATAAATTAGTAGCTAATCATATAACTGACACATTATGGTAAGGTGTTGCAATCTTTGAATTTGTTATTTGACATTTATTACCACCAAAATAAATACCCAATGCAATAAACTTGCTCAGCAAAAAACAGTAACACCTGAAACGGGGGGGCAAAAAAATAAATAAATAAAAATACAAAAAATGCTTCGATCTGAATATTTGTACAAAAACAAAATGTCAAACAGTGCAAAACAAGTACATACATATTGTACAATATATTATAAAGCCAGAATGTGTGCTAGTAGTATGACAGGCATAGAAGAATATGTGCATGTCAATATAGGCCTAAATATGCATGTGTATCTGCATTTATGTCTGCAGTAAATAAGCCAATAATTACTGAACATAGTTTCTACAGTCAAAAGGTTCTTTATTGAAGAATATTTACAAGTGCTGAATTATTCACATTTAGTCCATAGTGGACAGGCTCAACCAAAGTAGTGAAACTACTGGCATTCAATTCGACTCTTGTAAGCGTATACAGCCATTCTGGAAAATGTACAATGAGACGTTACAGTTCTGAGACCAGTTTTGAGAAAAGCCAGGCAATGGAGCCCTGGATCAACACAAAAGTCTAAACTGTGCACAAATGTGAAACAGCAGAATGATTTCATTAAGGAAAAGGTGGGAGTAAAGAAAGTCATGGAATTTTACATAGTGCTCACATCTGATTACAAAATGCTGGAAAGCATGAGTACAAAACTAACACAGGGACAAGAGAACACTCCTGTCTAAACGGTTTGGTTTGGTAGTCCTAATGTGACTTTTACGCTCTTCTACTGTACATTTGTAACATTTAATTTGCTGCTAATAGTGTTGATTCTAGATCCACTAAACAACTACTGATGATGCTGTTTATGTGTAACAGCTTTTAACAACCAATGCTCTAAATGCAATTGTGTGAACATGAATCATACAGTTAAAATCACATGGATAAAACATGGTAGGAATAATTGGATAAAGATGTTACAGAAATTGTTACAGACGATGTGTAAAAGTGATGGATCAGTACAAATCAAGCACCCCCCACACATATTAGTTTTCTGTCAAGGTGAAAACGGCTCTATTTACAGTAAGAACTTATTGAAACCACGAGACATTTCCCCCTGAATGAAACATACAGAGTAACATAATAATACATTAATTAAATTAGCTTTAGCTGCCCTCAAATGTGCCTAAATAGAAAAACAAAACCTTCACAAACAATAAAAGTAGCATTTAAATAAATGAAAACACCCATTTGAATCAGCATCAGCAAACCAACAGAGAAAAGAAAATACAAAAGACAAAAGAAATCTGAAATGTATATTTCTTGAACTGAAGGAGCCTCTAAAAGTCAGTATTATTACATTATGACATTAAAGAGACGTACAACTATTTTTGAGAGTGGAATACTGTTAGCTGCTGTTGATGCAACTATAGAATTTAAATAATATAATGAATTCAAATAATAATAAAAAAATCTACATGGGTTTTAAGCCAATGAATGGCTTCATGTGTACCATATTACAGTGTAACAGGATTATGATTAACTTCGATGTCCATGAATGTTATCTTCAGTATTGTTCAATGTCCAGTTACATGTTCTTTTAATGAGAAATTTGTGCCAAGAAAGTAAATCACAACCCATGAACGTCATAATTATGTAACTCTTGAAAAGACAAATGGCAATAATGATGACCAAGATAACAGAGTATAATTTTAGCAAGCCAAGCCACCTTTATCAACTTTTGTTGTACCGTCATATTCAAAAGACCTTTCATCTATAAAAAGTAGAACAATAAGTGAAAGGCAGAATGCTACAATCATTCCGAGGTCAACACATATACAAAAAACATTATTAATAAAAATAATGATCAGCTCTTGCCTCCAATTACGTTACATACAGTACAGTCGCAAAAATAAAAAAGGTAAACGTTTTGCAAGTTCACATGCTGCCATGAAGTAGCAACAACATATTAAAAAAAGGAGATTTTCTGTTATGTTCAGGATGGAAATTTCACCAATACATCCATGTGTTGATCTTGACCATGTTGTTTGTCTGTGTTCAAGAAGTGGCAACTTTAACTGAATGCTGACGTAACCATTGATCAAGTTTGAGTTTCCATAAGGCAAACTTCTTGTGGTAAAATGTATAACACAATCAAAATGTCTCAAAGACTCTCATGTATTCTACACATCCAGATATCCTTGTAAAAAAAGCCTTTTTATACAAAATAATCAAATGACTTTCACTAACTATTCAACCATTCAAATAAATACCTCTCATCAAAAAAATCCAACCACCCAGAGCCCTGCCCCATCTGAGGAAAACCTGCTCAGTTATCTGTAATATTTTTGTAAAACACCTCATCATTGGCTTAAATCACAGTCCCGACAAGCCAGTGAGAATGAGTGCAGTCAACCCCAGAATTGATGTGCTGAGGGGCTCAAAAGTGGCAGCGGTGTTCTGGACCATCATTCCAGTTCCTGTGGATGAAACAGACCAAAGACTTAAAGGAACAGTTCACCCAAAAATGATTTCATCATTTATTCACTCTTATGCCATCTTGTATAACTTGTATTACTTTCTGTCTTCTGCAAATCACAAACGAAGATATTTTAAAGGAGATATGAGGTGAATATATCCATACAATGCAAGAAAATGGGGTTTAAACTGTGAGAAACAAGTGAGAAAAGAACCGATCATAACGCTTCAGAAAACATGGATTAAACTGGAGTCAAACAGATTACTTTTATTCTGCATTTATGTCCTTTTTGGAGCTTAAAACAGTTGGACCCCATTGACTTGCATTGTATGGATATATTCACCTCGTATCTAAATAAAAAATATATTTGTTTGTAATGCGAGTTTGAGACAGTATAAGGGTGAGTAAATAATGAGAGATTATAATTTTTGGGTGAACTATTCCTTTAATTTAGTACTTAAATACTAGTCCTAGTGTTGCTTAGACATGTATGCCTATTTTCTACAAACTGTTCTGCTTTCCAAGTGTCATATACCTGTGTCTCGAGATACAATGGTCTCATGGGCTGCTCCATCTCCACCATCTCCCCAAGAGCGGATCTCAAGAACCACATAACCATTGTCCTTAGGTAGCGGGAGACTGACGGATGTCTTGCCTTTCTCCAGAATCTTCAAAGCAGAATGTCCTTCATGCTTGTACAGGACCTAGCAGAAGAACACATATCAATGGTGTTATAAATAAATATTTTGAGGATGAAACAATTTATGAAATTACTAGAAAAGTATAAGCTCCCCATGTCTTTATACCACACATGGTATTTAAAAATGTAAATTTAAATCACATTTTTAACTTAAATTATGTTAAAAAGACTTCTCTTTCGTCTCTCACAGCCCACTTTCTCATTTGTTTGGGCGTGACACAATAAAATACAGTTGAGACTGCATCTGCTATAATACGAAACACAAATCTGATCCCTTATACACTGGATGAGTACGGATGGTTGACAACTGTTATGTGACACATGACAGAAATTGCATTAATCAACATGCAGAACTGCCTGCCCACCGGGAATTCTCCCGGTCCTCCTGATTGGCCACTACAGCACTACTGGGTCACACCAACAAAAGTCATTTTTAAGGGCTTAAAAGTAAATGATGGCAACTTATGCAATAAATGATTACTTACCCTCATGTTGTTTCAAACATGGAACATGGATGTTAGTCTCAGTCACCATTCACTTTCATTGCATCCTTTTTCCATTCAATGAAAGTCAGTGGTGACAATGGCATTCTAACATCCTTCCTAACATCATACTGGTTTAGAATGACATGAGGGTGAGTAAATAATGAGAGAATTTAAATGTTTAGGTGAATTATCCCTTTATTTATTACACACTTGCGTGTTACCACTTTTAACAGTATATCAATTCTTAGTTAACATCTGAACAAGAGGAACTGAAATCATTTTGGGAACAATTATTGAAAGAAAGGTTTTGGAATGTATTATGAATTTTTTTTTTTCTTTATGTCTATTAAAATGTCTTTCAATTTCCCTTTCTTAGTTTGACAAAAGACCTTGTTCTGTATTTGATAGCTATTCTTATGTCACATAATTTCTATGACTGTCAAATGATTATCTCAGAAATCAAGAGTGATAAGAGAGAATTTATCTCTGAATCAACAGCAGAGTTAGATAGGGGATTTGTGGCATATGACACGCTATTTTGATAGCCATCTTGACAAGAGATCACCTCAATTCCGCAGCAGATGAGATATGAGATGCACATGCAATTGTTCCCAGTACACCTTTTACAGAGGTTTAAAGGTTTCTGCATTTGTTTTTGTAATTTGTTAAAAGGTTCGAATTAAGGTTGGTGGGTTGATTTTGCATGATAGCAACAACACATGTGTCCCCTTCTCATGTGCCCATTTATTAAGTACTTACCTCAGAGGTATGAAATTATAAATTTCACCTTTGATCAAAATGACTGAATCTGAGCAACTATTCGAACAACATACAGACAGATGACCCAACACTATCATACATGCAGCAGTGGTGTCAGGTGGCAGTGAATGTCACTCACTTTGTAGCCCAGCACAGCAGACTCATTGTCCAAAGATTTAACATGATCCCATCTCACTGTAACCAAAGAGCCATCGACCTTCCATGAGACGTTCCCTGGAGGACGGTTAGGGGCTAGAAATGAAGTGACGAGCAAAGTAAGTCCAGAAATCACATTGGCTTTCACATCCTTCTCACTGACAAAGTAATTTCCAGGAATTACATATGTACATATATTTGAAGTACATGTAGGATTGCTGGTTGAGCAATATTAGCCAACATAGTCCAAGTTAACAATTGCTTGGGTCAAAATCCAAGCATTTAATTAGACTTTAGATAAAATATCTATGATTGTAACAGCAATCTGCAGATGTAGGTTAAGTGACCAGATCAAGTGACAGTTTATTTCCTTCACAGGGAGGAGGATGAAAATGAAGACAGACAGCTTGGAGCCAACTGCAGAGATGGTGGGCGGACATTACATTTGACAATTGTTACTTAAAACAACTAAAAAACTTTACACTATGAAAGATCAAAAGTTGAAAAATAAAACTCACAAAAAAACCCACAATAATATCAATTAATAAAATGGAAAGAACGAAACAATTCTCATGCTGTTAATAGAGGACAACAGTGCCTGCCCACTTTTTTTTTCTGGATGTATTTTTCACATTCACACAAACTTTAATTTGAAGCAAAAAAGTCTGAAAAATGTAACAAAAATTCAAAAGTAGAAGACTGTGTACTTGCTGTCTTTCATGAGGGAATAAACTACAATTCCATTAAGCATTACGGATGCAATTGAATTAAAAACAATGGGAAAATACAAAACTATTGTTTTAAGTTGTTGATTAGAAGTATAGAATAAATGTATTTAAAATGTAAGTTTATTGCAAAATATTCAGATATATGCAAATATATATGTAGTTTGAGAGTGTAGGGAGACCAATTCGATAGCGTCATTCATGGTGAGTCATGAAAGTAGGCGGTCTTTGCTGGTCTCATTTGGCACATTTTGACGGACGTGATTCTCTGATTGGTGGATTGTTTCCCTTCAGGATCATGAGTAGTGAAGTTTTTCAACAGGAAATATGCTATTAAACATGACTTCTTTTAAATGAAGTTGCCGGTTACAGGGTCACGTTCACACAGCAGCAGAATACGGTAGTCAGACGTGTTGACAGTGCTTAATACGGTTGTGATCACACACAGGATGGTTATTTACGAGAGTGACAACCGCATTCAACCGCTGTGGGGATGGTGGTGGCGTAGTGGCTAAAGCACAGGGCTGTTAATCAGAAGGTCGTTGGTTTACTCCCACAGCCACCACCATTGTGTCCTTGAGCAAGGCACTTAACTCCAGGTTGCACCGGGAGGATTGTCCCTGTAATAAGTGCACTGTTAGTCGCTTTGGATAAAAGCGTCTGCCAAATGCATAAATGTAAATGTAAATGTAATGCATTCTATAACCGAACTGACACCTGCAAATTGTTAGGTCTCACAACTACATTCTCGGTAAACCTCTGCTGTGTGTATGGAACCGTTCTGGACAACTAGTTGTTAGTTACGTCACGTAGCGTGAGAAACACGCTTCACTGTACACGCATGTGACTCATGTGGGGTTTTATTAACTCACAGAGATGGAAATGAACTGCATGTCATCCGTAGATTCAGCCGCTGTCTTCCACCAGCTGCTCACGGGCATGAGCCACGTGAACACAAACGCTGCGCTCTGCATGCAGTAAAAAGGCTTTCAAAGCCGCTGTAGGTTAATTATGATCTGATGGATGAACTCGCACCTCGATTGGACTCATTTATTTAATAACGCGCTGCCAATTGTGATAAGACATGCTGGTGTTATGGACATCGCTATCTTTTAGTCGCTGTCACTATGGTTACGGTTGTGACTTCGGTTGTTTGTTCATACAGACAGCATCCAAACTGCTACTGTAAGCTGATGTATGAATGGGACATTTCAAGACTCACACCTGTAAGTACTGTAAATACGGTTGTCAATCCCAAACACTGACTGTGTGAACGTAGCCTAGAATGCTTTACTCACAATCAGCCATGATTGAAGAGTGAATGTATCCAATAACAAGATGGTTACTGAGATAAACTAACCTTATGGTTCTTGGAACAACATTCTTATCAACCAATCACTGCTCTCTTATTTTACAGGTAGGGGTCAGGTAAGGTTTAGAGCTATGATATCTTGATAGGAATTATGTTCAAGAATCAGCAAAGTATGCTGATCCAGAAACAGGTCTTACTTTTGTGTATGACACTGTGCAAGGCTACTCTTCCTGTTGTCCCTAAACTCACAAATGATGGTTCTTACGGGGTCTTTTGGTGATGACGGTGGTTCTTGGGGAGGGTGGGCCGGTGCCGGCACTGTTGTAAGCCAGTACAGTGACATGATAGAGAGTGTTAGGTCTTAGGCCCGTCACCCGTGCTGTGTTCTCCAGTCCTGCCGTTCTGACCCGGTCCGCTGCAGCCTCCCGCTCATGTTGCCGCCAGTAACGGATCTGTAACCAGTGCAAGACAGTGAAGAGGACATTCTCAATCCTGGTACTACGTATATGTATTTTTAATAATAAAACAGCATGTGTGTGACAAATACAGAATAGTGGATTCTGATGGACAGATTATGGAAGTTAATATTTAGTGATGACAGCCTATTCCTTTAGAATATAAAGTAGACTGGATACAAATCCTAAGGTTTATTGTTGGATTGCTGTTGGCTGTAGGCCAGTGATAGGCTTATGCACAATGATAAGGAAAATAATTCTACAGCCACTTTATGTGTCCTTGTGCCTATTCAATGCTTTAGTCTGCCAACATAATGAAATGTGTTTCAATTATCTTCATTTGGGAAATTTTTTTAGGCAAATATTTACATATTTGATTTTTTTTAAATGTATAAATTATATAATTGATTTTCATTAGTTTGTTTATATTTTTTTAACTTCAATTTAAATTGACAGCTCTTAAAATACCCTTTGATGCTGAATTTCAAAGCATGGTTTTATCTAAGGCTGGTTGATGATGTGTCTTATCTAAATCATATGGTTAATGTTGCTTTATTTAATCTGGACATGCTGATCATAAAAGGGAGCAATCTTTATCAGATATCAAAATCTCTGCTATGCAAAGCTCACTAATGCTGACCACCACCTAGTCTTGACCAACTTCACCAACTGATGCAGAAGTGTCACCATATAACCTTCGACTCTGTCATGCTATCTATGCTGATGTTTGGGTCAGTGACAAATAAGGTTGTCCGAGGTGAGAAAACAAATGGCTAACTGCATGTTAGTTACCTGATTTTAATTTAGTGGACAATTTTTTAAAATTATATATATATATATATTAGGGCTGTGAATCGATTAAATTGTTTTTATCAAATTAATTACATGGTGTCCCGATTAATTAAATGCAATTAATCGAATATTCGCTGAAAGCCCCTCATATAAAAATAATTCAATATATAATGATGAAATAATAATATAGTTATCTTTAAATATTAAAAAATTATATATATATATTCAGATAATTAAAATGCATTACATTCTTGTAGCAGAATAGTTCATCATTAATAAGACAATACAAAAAGCAGCTTTAGAATACAATGTATTGTTTACTACCATATTATTGATCATAAGCAATCATTGGCATACAGTTCACAGCAATCCATTTCACAAGTGAATTTGTCAATCAGTTTGAGATTCATTATGAGGGACCCGTCAATGAACACCTGCGTCAGACATGATTGTGTAGCGTCTTGGATACGTTGCTGTCACGAACCCCGCTCCTCTGCCCCATCTCCGCGTCCGCGAGCACGCACACATGCACTCCGCGAGCGTGCTCGCTTCCCGCTCCCTCGCTCCGCCCCCTTGAGCTCGTACACTCTTTTTCCTCCCTCGGGCTTCCACGCCCGGTTTTGCTATTACGAGCTCTCGCTCGTAAACTATCTCCCCCCTCTGACTCATGCTCGCTTCTCACGCGCTTCAGCCTGAACATTATGACCACCTGCACTCACGGGCTTCCTATCCCCACACATTAGTTTCACCTGCACTCGTCTCATCACTGATATTCGTTACACCCGCACCGCTCGTTAGTTCCCCTATTTAACTCACTATCCTTTCGTTTGTTTGGGGTTGGTTATTCTATTTAGTTCCCCGTGTCTTGACCCCCGCTAGTCTCATCTAGTTTTGACCTCCCTACTCGTTACCTTTTTAGCTTGCCAGCTCCCTAGTTGTTAACTGTTTTCCCGTCCTCGACCCTCTTGTTATTGTTATTCTGATTACCCCGGCTTTGACCCCCTTGCTTTCCGTGACCACTCTATTTGCTATTGCCCTTTTGTTATATCCTCGTTCCCCGGCTCTCGACTCTACGCTTTCTCTGACCATTCTCCCTCTGGATTTTCCTTACTGTACCTTCGCCTGCTCTTTATTTAATAAAAGCAGTTTGTTGACTTACATTGTGACTGACTCATCTTGTGTGTGTGTGTGTGTTCGCTACAGTTGCTTCATAAACATAAGATTTTTAGGTCACTGTGTCAAGATAAATATAGTTTAATATTAGAACACATATTGAGATCCCTTAGTTCGGATTTGCGCTCCATCAAGTGATTTGAACGCAAGAACGTAACGCATGTCTGTGTTGTTCTACTGCTCAAGGGTGTTTTTCTTCACTGTATAAACTGCGCATTGCCACGCAGCTGAAGTTTCACTTACTGCTCTCTGGAGTAAACAGGTGGTACTACAAGCATTTCTCAGGAATCTTCCATATTACGGTCCAGAGGCATTGTGATAAATTTTTTTAACACATTATTTTTAGTCAAATTAATCGCACTGAATTAACGCGTTAAATCGACAGCCCTAATACACACACATACACACATATATATATATATATATATATATATATATATATATATTAAAGAGATAATAATCAAAAAGTTTATTCAACTTATGTCAACATTTCTACAAGAATTTCAGCTTTTATTGAGAATTTTATTTTGTCACTTTTTCTGTCTAGGGAGGGTTACACCATTTCTAAATTTTTTACTTCAATTGCTAGAAACCTTTTCTCCCCAATTTAGAATGCCCAATTCCCACTACTTAGTAGGTCCTCGTGGTGGCGCGGTTACTCACCTCAATCCGGACAATTCACAGTTGCCTCCGCTTCTGAGACGTCAATCCACGCATCTTATCACACGGCTCGTTATGCACGACACCGCAGAGACTCACAGCATGTGGAGGCTCATGCTACTCTCCGCCATCCACGCACCTCACTGAGAGCGAGAACCGCTAATTGCGACCACGAGGAGGTTACCCCATGTGACTCTACCCTCCCTAGCAACCAGGTCAATTTGGTTGCTTAGGAGACCCGACTGGAGTCACTCAGCACACCCTGGATTCGAACTTAAGACTCCAGGGGTGGTAGTCAGCTTCAATACTCATTGAGCTACCCAGGCCGCCTTAAGAAAAATGACTTTGAACTCAGAAACTGAAAACATGTTTATAATAGTAGTGTATTCAAGTAACTATTTTGTGTGAACTGTATCTGCTTTAAAAGTTACCACCCACATACAAAAATAACATTAAAGTAAAGAAGGAATGGTGTCTGTTCTGACCTCATAACCTCGCAGAACTCCGTTAATGTTCAAATGTTGAATGGGGTCCCAGGACACCTGAATCTCAAAAGCGGTCAGAGCAGTGGCGTTAATCCTTCTTGGGGACACGGTGGGCTCTGAGAGAGACCAAAATCAGAATGAAATTATCAGGGACATGGTTAAAAACAAACTTCATTTAGGAATAATTTTATTCTATTCTTTTATAGGTACAATTGTATTACTGTGACAGGACGAGTTATGTAGATGAAAACCAAATAGGCCTCATTAGCATAAAAATGGGCGGTCGTGCACCTATTTAATGATCTGTCTGATATCAGAAAGTTGCGGAAGCCATTTTTGCAGCTTGGTTTCAATAAATGGATAATAAATGGTTTTTAAATGTCTGCCCTCTTGTTTGCACTGTAAGCAATTCCACCCAGAATATAACAGAAAATAACATGAAATTCAAGTTAAGAAACCAAAAGCCTCACGGGGATTGAGTTATAAGACATCAAATATTTGGAAAATCTTTATTGTTTCTCACCCTCTTCCGCAGAGTGCACTACAGCAATCTGGCTGAAAGGACCTTCTCCTTTCTTGTTGTAGGCCTTGATTCTGACCTCAAAGGGACAGTAGGCAGACAGACTCTCATTGCTGTAGACATATCGTGAAGACTCAACTTGTGGCACCCTCACCACAATCCATGTAGGCACACCTTGCCTTCTGAATGCCAGGATATAGCCAAAGCCATCTCCATTCTGATACTCCCTCGCCATGGGCTATAAAATAGTTTTTTTGTCTCGTTATGTAATATAAGGTTAGGGTTGTGTTATAAAGTCACACTGATTTAACACCTTGCTGCTAAACACAGATTTACATGGATTAAGCAAATCTAATGTCAAATTAAACCAACAGAGCTCCATGACACATACTGTCCATGTTATGATAAGTTCATTACGGTTTCCTCCACCTCCACCAAGTCCACTGGGTGCTACGGTTGGTGCTGCAAGACAAAATACACATCAATTTACAGAGGAATACTTTACAATTGCATACATATTTCTATGTGCAAACCCCAATATTTGACAACAATTTGTTTCTAAAACTAATTTCCATTCAAAATTAGCAAAATTGCAATGGTTGTCTGACCTGCTTGTTTGGTTCGGACAGGCTGGGAGGGCATGCTTGGTTCTCCACTACCCAGAATGTTGCTGGCAATGACCTGGAACTCATAATCCATCCAAGGTCGAAGATCTGTCAAACGTGCAGACTCAGCATTTCCTTCTATGTTTGTTGGGTCTGGAGGGGCCAATTATATGTAAAAATGTGTATTAGTGAGAAAGACAATATCTATAATGCTCTTAAAAGTAAGTAATATATAGGGTGTGATTGTATGACACTAGATTGGCCCCTAACCACACCTGTCCTCATCGTCTTCCAGTCAAGAGTCTTCGAAGAACGGCCCAAGATTACATACTTGCCGATGGGACTATGGTTGTCATATCCACGGCTCCATCTTAACTCAACTGATGTGTCATTGACACTTGTCACCACTAAACCTCCAGGAGGGCCTGGTGGGCCTGCAAAAAGAGGGAGTATCTGAACTTTTAACTTATCCAAAAAAAAAACGTTAACAATAGTTTCAATTTTCTTTGAGTCACACAGCAAAAACAAACTATCAAAGTGGTGTAGTTGCAGCTGCTTTCATTAAAAACTTTAACCATATTGAACTTGGTCTGTTTAAGAGGAATTTTGGGCATTTGTCAGCTGGGCAACCAGACTAGCCAGGCTGGGAAACCAGCTAGACCTGATAAAGACAACGCTAGGAGATCAGTTAGACTAAGCTGGTTTAGTCAGCAGGGCTGTACAAAATAGGTTTATGGGTACCAAATGTATATTTCATGACTCATTTATTCTCAAGCTCAGCTTAAATGAAAGAAAATACAGCTGTAGAGCAGCCAATGGATGCAGGTCTGTACACTAAGCTTTATTAAATTAAACACTAAATCAGCCCCTTTAACACTGCTTGGACTGTTGCTCACCCCTTACAACCAGCTTGGCTGAAGCCACCGCGCTGTCCACCACCGTCTGGGCTGTGCAGGTGTATGTGCCAGCATGACTGAGCTGCCCGTTGACTATCAACAGGTCACCGATTGTCTCTTTCTGCACAGAGTTACAGAAAGTTGAAACTGTCAGTATTAGCCCAGTTTAATTTCACATGTGTGATTATCCTTGGTTTTATTACACATTTAGAAGCTCCAGTGCTGTGGCAAAATATTAAAATTCAGATGGGTCCACTAATCTTGCAAATTTTAAACATAAGGCACATAACCAGAATTTCACATCCCCTAGATATAGCTCAGAGCCCTCCTTGAGTTTAGGTTTAAGTAAATCACAAGTTTAATCCCTTGATAAAACAAATAGCACACCTCTTCTCAACAAGCCGCATGATTTGAGATGTCATTAATGTCTGCAGCACCTTAGATTAGTCCTAAACACTAATTGTGAGTAATTATAGTGATGCTTGCCTCAGGGTGTTTGGTTAGAAAGCAGGATGATAAATTCATTATTTATTTTTGATAGCAGAGCCAACTGTCAAGTTATTATAAAAACTATGTACGCATGACACAGTTTCACAAACTTATACCAACAATACAAAATCAAAGTAATAAAACAGATTTAATGTACTATGTGCATGCATGGAGCTTTAGTATCCAAAGGCTCTTTCAACAAGTTCAAGAATAAATGCTCACCCCCTCCAGTCGACGATAGTGTCCATTTGGTGCTTCCAGGTCCAACAGAACCCCATTGAGATACCAGGTGAAGGTAAGATCCATAGTAGGGTCATGTGATGAGTGGCATTGCAGGGTGGCATTATCACCTTGATTGATGTCAGAATTAGAGGGCGCTAGTGTGATTTTTGTGGCATCTGTTAATATAAAAAAAAGGTAAAAAATACTTTGAGGTGTGATATAAATGTGCAATTACCTGTAGAACAAGCACTGATAATGACCAAAATCCGCTGAATATAAAGACCTAACAAACCAGAAATAACAAACCAGCACTGCAAACAATCATTATAAATATTGTATTTTTTAAATGGATAGTTCACCCAAAAATGAAAATTCATTCATCATTTGCTCACCCTCATGCTATCCCAGATATGCATGACCTTTGTTTCTTCGGAACACAGATGAAACATTTTAGAAGACCATCTCAACTCTGTAGCGCCATTCAATGCAAGTGAATGGTGGCCAGAATGTTAAATCTCCAAATATCACATAAAAACAGCATAGAAGCAATCAATAAAACTCTAGTGGTTAAATCTATGTCTTCTGAAGCGATTTAATAGTTGTGGGTGAGAATCAATATTTACGTCCTTTTTTACTATACTGTAAATCTCTAATTTCACTTTCACATCCACAGTCTTCTTCTTTTGTTTTTTGGTGATTCACATTTTGACATATCACCACATCCTGGTCGGGGCTGGTCAAAGGTGGAGATTTATAGTAAAAAAGGAGTTAAGAATTGATCTGTTTCTCATCCACACCTATTATATGAAAACATGGATTTAACCACCGGAGTCTTAAAGATTACTTTTATGCTGACTTTGTGTTGTTGTTTTTTTTCCAAAGTTCTGGCCACCATTCACTTGCATTGACTAGACCAACAGAGCCGAGATATTCTTCTAAAAATCTTCATATGTGTTCTGCAGAAGAAAGAAAGTCACACATATCTGGGATGGCATGAGGATGAGTAAATGACAAGAGAATTTTCATTTTTGGGTGAACTATTCCTTTCAGTAAAACAAGATAAGGTGTTAATTGTTGCTTGCAAAGAAATCTAACAAAATTTTGTGAAAAGAAAAACAAACACAAATTGTCAGTGAGCTAAGAAAGATAAACTTCCCTTTGAATTAAGTTATCTTTTTTTTTGTTACCCCATTTGCAAATAGTTTTTCTTGTTTTAACCATAATAGGATTAACATTGTTCATGATGACACACTCACTGGTGTCAGTTTTCAGTGCCAAACTGATAACCTTATCTTAATGAGATAACTGTACTAAATAAAAGGTCAGGTAATCATGTTACCTCTGACAGACAGGTGTCCTGTGCTGTTGGCTTTTCCAAGGTAGTTTTCTGCAAAGCAGGTGTACTTTCCCTCATCTGCACGACTGATGTTGAAGATCCACAGAACCCCATCTGGAGTGACTGTTATCCTGGAGAGAGTTCATAACATGCCCTTTTTGAGAGTTTTTAGAAGTGTACTCTAAACATCCTGCATATTTACTATATATAGGCAAATGCCTTCACCTTAACTCAACAACAACAAATGTTATGGGAAGCATTCATTTTGCTACCCTAACTATCCAAGATTGTATGCTTAGTTGCACTGTTAAATCATAAAGCATGTGCTACAACTGTATTACCTGCTCCTATTGGTCAGTAGCTCTGTGCCACGGCTCCAGAAGAGAGTTGGTTTTGGAGCCGCACGAGGTTTACACTCCATTTTAACCTGTCCTCCACGGGCAGCAGGGACCAACTTGCGTACTGGATTTAACCTGAAGTCTGGAGCCTGGACTGAAATAGGGCAACAGGATGGGGCATGCAGGGAGAGAGAGAGGCAACCACACAGTGAGCCGTTACAGGAGAGGTTTAAACATAGAGGAGCATTTGAAGTGCATTAAGATCTTGGTCGACCAAGTTTTGATTGGTCGGTTGGTCGCAGAAAAATAAACTCCACAGGATGTGGCAAAGTCACACAGTCAGTGATGGAGAGACATGATAGTTTACACGGCTGGTCCATTCGGTAATTAATTACGTCAGGCAGGAAATCCAATTTAGAGGGTAAAGGTTGACCCCAAGACGGTGACATGGAATCTCTGCAGGCAAATGTTCACCTATCATTCATTGACCTCAAACATGGCTTATCATTTGAAACATGCAAGTAGCCTTAAGTTAGCCACTTTGCATGGCCGCTTGCTCTAATGTTAGCTAACTTAGATAAATATGCGCTCTTAGGCTTATCTAAGTCTTCGTGGGGAGAGGGGAAGCTAAATTAGTACCTTGCTTATGGCATTTTTAACTTAATGTGCATTTCTCTCTACAAATTAACTAAATGTTCAGACAGTCTCTTTGATGGTTTTTCTGATACATTCAGAATCATTACTGCTTTTGATGGTGTCACTGCAGCTTGCTTCGTCCGTGCTCTTGTAAAAGGTATATTTTAAAGGCTCATTATTATGGTTTAGTATTTCTCTATAATGTAGAACAGTGTTAGCAATGTTACTTATAGCATTCTTTCTCAGCCCTGCAACACAAACTATATTCTGATGCCCCCCAAAACATTTATATTTAAGTAATTAAATTAATTTAATAAACATGCGACAACTAGTCGACTAATGTTTTAAACTAATGACTACCGGTACTTGTCAACTAGGAAAATCTTTGGTCAGGGGCACCCCTATTCTTTACATTTAAAATACAATTATGTATTTTAGCCAGCAAGTGGTGGCAAAATAATTTTTTGGTGTGTAATATAAGCCAGTTAGGTTATGTGAAATTAATCAGTGTCACTCAGTGTTTATATTCAACAGTACAACGTGATCGCTCGTATTACTTCTACAATACTAAAGCTAGGAAATAGCTTTAAACTAACAACTTCAGCATTAAGGCTCATCACAGCTGAGAGACACAACAGACTGATTAATTACACAAACTAAAGGTGCTTACCTCTTACTGGGGTTTATTGGAGAGGATGTACTGTTCAAAATTAAGGTTTCTATAGTGAAAGACTGTTATGCATCAGCTAAAATAGGGAGGAATTCCCCTGCTTGGATGCTATTTTTCCACTGAGAAAGCTGATCTTCAGAAAGCTGACAGCATCTCTGCTTGGGAGTGGCAACAGGTGATTGCACACACTCCATCACTCTCTCTCTCTCTCTCTCACACACATGTAATGTAATGGGATTACTTATTTAAAATACAAAATATAAGTAACTGTATTCCACTACAGTTACAATTTATATAATTGGTATTTAGAATAAAGTTACATTCAAAAGGTATTTTGATTACTGAAGAGATTACTTTGCATTTTATTGTCATTAGTTTTATTTAATATTTAGTCCATTCAGATGGAAAACATTTATACATATAAATGATGTGATCCAAAGTCCATTTGAACAGTGGTGAAACACTTTCTTATGATGTATACATGTACATTCATATGAGCAGACAGAGAAGTGCGTTTGAATTAAGTTTGAAGCAGAAGAAATGGAAATAAACCTTGTGTAAATTATCAGCTTTACGTGAAGCTAAATTATATTTCTATCCATTTTACATGCACATGTTACCAGGCCGCTCCCTACACGCATACTACGCAGTCTGCGAAGGGCACGAACTCCCTAGGAGGGCACCAGAAATTCCACCGTCTGCCCTTACTCGCACGTTATACATTATTCAATGACCAGAAAGCAGTTGCGGAACACAGGCGATCACTTCACGCTCATATCACGCGATCCACCTTATAACTCTGCGTAGGGCATCAATTTGGCCAGCGGAAGCCCTGGGCATGATCATATTTTTATATCAAGAAAATTCACTTTGGATCATAATTTTTTTTTTCTAGGAAGACCTTTGATATTAGGGCAAAATCATATTTTTGATAATAATGTTTGTATTGTTTTTTAAATCCTTAACACATGATCAATTTGATTTATCTTGTTTTAGAAACAACACTGCATAAGATATTTAGGTTTTTCAGACAATGCATTTTTAACATGTGTATTTTGTAATATGTGAGTTTTTATGGTCAATGCAAGTGAAAAAAATCTACCAGTGTCACGTACCCCGCTCCTCTGCCCCATCTCCGCTTCCGCGAGCACGCACACATGCACTCTGCGAGCGTGCTCGCTTCCCACTCCCTCGCTCCGCCCCCTTGAACTCGTACGCTCTTTTTCCTCCCTCGGGCTTCCACGCCTGGTTTTGCTATTACGAGCTCTCGCTCTCTCCCCCTCTGACTCATGCTCGCTTCTCACGCGCTTCAGCCAGATCATTATGACCACCTGCACTCACGCGCTTCCAATCCCCACACATTGTATACACCTGCACTCGTCCCTATCTCCTGTCATTGTTTACACCTGCACTCGCCCCTATAAATACACTATCCTTCCGTTTGTATCCGGTTGGTTATTGTATTTAGTTCCCCGTATCTTTGCCCCGTTAGTCTCGTCTAGTTTTGCCCCCCCCCCCGCCCCCCACCGCTAGTCTCGTCTAGTTTTGACCTCCCTACTATTCTTCCTCTTAGCTTGCTAGTCTTTGCTCCCACTTGTTATACATCCTGTTTACCCCGGCTTTGACCCTCGCTCCCCTCGACTACTCTCCCGGATTTGCCCCCTTTACTCTCCTTGATTCCCCGGCTTTCGACTCTACGCTTTCCATGACCATTCTTCACTGGATTTGCCCTGTTTTTGTACTGTTGCCTGCTCTTATACTAATAAAAGCAGTTTTTCTCCGACATTGTGACTGCCTCATTTTGTGTGTTTGTGTGCGGGTTACAACCAGTCCTGAAGAAATAATCCAAAGTATTTAGAATAAGTTATTGACCTTGAATAATCTAACAGAATTCATTACAAATGACATTTTACAGCATGTATTCTGTAATCTGTAGTGGAATACATTTAAAAAGTAACCCTCCCAACCCTTCACACACACACATTCTTGTTTGTCCAATAACTTGTTAGAAACAGCACAAGTCATGATACTAGTTCTAATGTGATATTTTTGAATTACTAACGAAGGCTTGGATGCATCAGTTGTTTTGAATCAGCAACGACATATTCTGATCCATCACATAAGAATGTAGCTCCAATGCACAAATGCTCTTTTTATGACCGTACTCAGTTTTTCCTAATTTTGTTTTTATTTACTTGTTCATTGAACTGTTGTATATAAGCAATATCACACTTGCAGTCATGCTATATGGCCCTACATCAGCACTGCTGTGATTACCTATGGAACTCGGCTTGCGGCCTCGTGCCTTCGGCCGAATCACAGCAGCACTGATGTAGGGCCATATCGCACTCATGCTTGTGTGATATTGCTTAAAGAAAACATAATTATAAATTATTGGTAACACTTTAAAATAAAGTGCCATTTGTTAACATGAGTTAATGCACTAGACATCATTAACAATAAACAATATATTTATTACAGTTAACAAATACAACTAGATAATGTTGTAATTAACATTAAAAAAACATGAATAAATGCTGTTGAAGTGTTGTTCATTGTTAGTTAATGTTAACAAATGGCACTATTGTAAAGTGTTACCAAATTCTTATATCTAGGGCTGTTGAATTAACATACATATTAGTGCGATAAATTATATTAAAAATGACTTTTACAAAAATTAATAAAATTAATAATGCCACAGATGCATACTTAAATTCCGTAATAAGTAATGTTTCAACCATTGGAGCAATAAAAAAATAAAATAAAAAAACCTGCCTTCCACAGTGTTTGAAGACAGCTGAGATGAGAACAACAAAATACAAGGTTCTCAAGATGCATTTTTTAACGTTACAAATTACAGTACATTAAACATGACAAAGCGTTCTAAAAACACAGCCCTTATGACTAGAGTTGCTGAAAGTTAGAGAGTGCAACCAAAGTACTAATTATTAGAACATAGCCCAACAATTAAAAATAGCTCAGACTGAAGCAAGCCAATGATAGGGTTATGATCAACGTTAAATAAAACAAAGAATGTTTGGACTATTAATCCACATTTTGTATTGTAGAAATGCTTAACTTTTCTGCTGCCACAATATTTGTTTGTGATGTAATGTATTTGAATGATCTGATTTATAATACAGTATTTATAATATATTATATTAATAATTATTTAATATTCGTATTAAATACTAATTTATCTTAATTTGGAGGATTCTCTCTGTAAATATTGATATGATAAATTGCCATTAATTCTATTAATTAATTGGCACATCATGAAATTCAATTACAAATTTTAACTGATTGACAGCCCTAATTTTATCATTTGGCTTTCATGTTGAAATTCAAGATTGCAGATTTGTGTTTTTACTCACCTTGAACTCGAAGCTCAGCGTTTGAGTATATAGTGCCGTGTTTGTTTTCAGCCACACACTGATACATCCCTGAATCCTCTAGGGCAAGGTTACTGATCCTTAATCGGCCATTATTCACTTCGACCCGGTCCTGCACGCAGGCAAGTGTAAAATGAAGAGGTAACACTTTACAATAAGGTTGTATTTGTTAACATAAATATACTTACCCTCATTTTACTTGAAGTAAATGAGGAATTTAAAAAAAAAAATCTGAGTCACACTGATTATTTTACTGTGGTTTTATGATGATTTTTTTGTCCTTTGCTGAGCATAACAGAACAGAGTCTCAGTTCACTTGCTTTTTATGGCAAATAAGCTTTAAAAAGAAATACAAAATCTGCTCTTGTGTTCTACCGGGGAATTTTTTTTATATAGGTTTGGAGCAATATTAGGTGAGAAAATGATGACAGAATTTTCATTTTTGCCTTCAATGATTTAGCTATCATGAAATCACAAATGAATAATCCTTTTATAACAGCATTTGTTCATTCTGGTTAATATGAATTGTTAAATCCATTTACTCATATTTAAGTATCCTATAACATTTCATTTTTAAATATATTAGTATATTTAGAAAATAAATATCATAAATATATATTCATATATAAATAAATAAAAAAAGGAATGTTAATAAAATGTTGTAATAGTTGAACTACATTGTTCATTTATGTTAAATATTGCATTAACTATTATAACCAAAGTATACACAAGATACTTTCACAATCAAGTACATTAATGCTGGCATACGTGCGCTGCCATGCACCACTAACACCTGCAGAGGGCGACACAAGATTTCTCCTCTCTCATATATCTCACAAACTTCCAGTTCAAAAAAGATAATGAGCAGGTTATATACACTAACGCACCTCACTGATCCTGAGACATTAAGAGTTTTACAAAAAAAAGTCCTCACTGCTAGAAGTCCTGTTCTGTTCTGATAACAACACCGAGTTTGACTACGATCCGGCTACAGTTGTTCGAGCGTGTGTGTACTGTAATCAATATGGCTGACCTGTTTGCTGAGTGGCTGTCCGTTACGTAGCCAGCGGATTGTGGGTCTTGGTTTGCCGGCAGCGGCGCAGCTCCACTGCAGCTCAGAACTGATCTCCACCTCTGAGTCGCTCATTACCTGCAGCCACTCCGGCTGGGCTGGGGAGCAAGAACACACACATTCGTATCATTGCTTATCATTCGCTGTTCTGTCTTTCTACTTCTTTAATTTCATATATTAAATTAAATGGTGCCCATATTTTTCAAAAATCTATTTTTTTTTTTACTATTCATTTCATAAGTTACCATCTAGAGTAAACTTTGAGCATTGAGTTTAGCCAATTTCGTGTTATGTGTTTAAGTGTTGTAATTCTTAAGATTCTAAACAAATGCAAATCTCTATTAAGGACTTATAGACATATACCCAATACTATGTTTCGTGCTTTTATTATATTCGATATATTGCATTTTTTATCTATTATCTTGAAGACTCCTGTCTACAATATTTTTTATCCTTTTACAAACATAAAAATATGTGTATGGTTAGCATTAAACTCACCACATACTCTCCAACACCTTGAAGTAGATTGGTTATACTATTAAAAAATGATTTTTTTATGATTACTTTTAAAAGATTATTTTTCAAGCATATTCGTGCCAAAATGGAGATTGTGTGATCATATGTCATTCTTTGAAACTCTGATCCCAATCTGTTATTTTGGCAACACTTTACAATAAGCTTCTATTTATTATCATTAGTTAATGCATTAGGTATCATGAAGAAACAATTAACAATTTATTAATATTAGTTCATGTTAATTCATAGTGCATTAACTAATGTTAACTAAGACCAATTTTGATTTAAAAAATTTATTAGTATATGGTTTAATTAACATTAACTAAGATTAATAAATGCTGTATAAGGACTGTTCGTTGTTAGTTCATGTTAACTAATGTTGTTAACAATTGTTAACAAATTGAACCTTATTTTGAAGTGTTACCATAATTTTTTTAATCTAATTCTATTTTTATTTAATTGACTTTAATTTCTCAACACCATTTTCTTGAAATATTTTATAAACTTGTCCTATTACATTTTCTATTTTATTAGTTTCGACTTTAATTATATATCTCAAATTAGGATGTATCTAATCTAATTTATTTCTTTGAAATTCATCTTTCAGTTAACTTCTTATTTGTAAGTACCTATAGAATAATTTCCCAGATAATCCATATTTTAATATTTTTCTTCAAAGGTATTCATCCCTTTTTCATCATATATTTGACAGAATCATACATTATAAGTCAAATTTAAATTGGATCCATTGGATCATCATTACCTCTCTCTTTTCAAATGAGTGTTTATGGGCTTTTTACCTTTAAGACAACATGAAATCAAAATAGGAGTTTTATGGCTTTTAATATATGTCTGTTAACATTAAGTTATATCTATAGGCATCTATAAAAGTTTACACGAATACTGTTTGGATAATGGGCACATTTGTCCAATAAAGTGCTCAAGAATGGGAATATGCTCTTGCTCTAATACCACCTGCCACTGAATAGTAATTACAAGCAGCAAATAATAGTTCACAGCAGTGACTTAGACTAAAGCTTTTTGGTCAATGCACAACATACTGGAGCAAATGTACTATCTGCCAGCCCATGTCTCCAACTCATTACCCTTTTTAACATGAACCTGATGTTGTTCTTTCAACAATGGAGCATCTGCTGTCGATACACTGGACAAAGCCAGGGGGAGCACAGCAAAATTGCCATTACTGAAGTGCAATTGGAAAAGCATATTGTATACAGTCTAAAATTTGCCATGCTCACATCTTTTAGACACTTCCCCTCTTAATCAAACATGTTCAAGTAATTTCAGCATTGCACATTTGTGTCTTAATGGCTGAAATTTGCTGACTGGTGCTGACGTTATGCCTACCCTGCACAGAGACTCGTCCCTGATGTGTCTCCCGGCCCTCTGAATTATAAACCTCGCACTCATAGATGCCCTCATCATCAAAGTTCAGTTCAGGAATGATCAGGATGGGTCCTTCTGCACTGGCTCCAACCTTTGGGGGTAAAACCCCATCCACCTTCCTCCAACGGATATTACTAATGGGACTAAGCAGGGAAATCAATGAAACAGGGATTTTAGGGAAAAGTTCTATTTTTATAACTGTGGATTATGTTAAGCTGTTGTAGAAGTGTTGATGAAACGCTTCCAAAGAGAAGTGGTGAGTTCAGGTTGGACTTACTTGCCATAGGCAAAGCATTCCAGCTGAGTGGTCTGTCCCGCTAATGCATACGTCTCAGCGGGAAAACGCACTCGGATGTTTGGTGCAGCTTTCCTTGGGTTTGCTGTGGAACCAGGGAGGAAAAATGATCACCAAGAGCACTGTATTGAATACAGTAAATAGTCCCTCAGTGGAGACTACTACTGGGCAACAGTGCCAATTATTAAGAGAAAGACACATTTTTCAGAGACAAATCAGAAACATTGGTTGGATATCTTTAAAATGTAATTCTGACACCATTAGAAACACTGACATGGCCAAAAGTATGTGGACACCTGGCCCATAAGCCAAATTTTCTCCTGAAAAACTTTAGTTTTAGGAGATGGTATGGCTGTATGGTAAATTTGATGTACCTGTTGGTTATGGCTGAAAAAGCCAAACCCTTGAATTAGAAGAGGCTGTCCACATACTTTGGTCATGCAGTCTACTTGTGTTTACATGCCAAATCATGTAGAGTGGAGTGGAGTATATGGAGCTTCACACTAACCGTCAGGGTAAACAGTGAGCTGGATGGCTTTACTGAAGATGCTCTTGGTGCTGATGTCCATGTTGATGGTGGTGAAGCAGAAGTAGTTGGCCGTGTCATTGGCTCTTGCATTAGCTAGGTATAAGTTACCCGTCACCTGAGACACAAACCATCTGCCCCCCTCTGGCTGGATGAAGTTGGGAAATTCATTGATGAACCAGCGGTAGGACAAAGCTAGGTGGCAATAAATTGGACAGAAGATGGAACTGTTATATTTGGATGAAATAACATACTTGGAAGGTTCAAATTCTGACATCATTTCGGCTACTCACCCTCATGTCTTTCCAAACCCATAAGACATTCTTTCTTAAGTAAAATACAAAAGGAAGAATTTGAAATGATGTCCTGTTTGCTGTTTGCATACAAAGGCAGTTAATAGTGACTCGCTGTCATAAAAGTAGTCTATGCGACTTGTAGGTCATATTCAAAATCTTCTAAAAGCATACGAAAGGCTTATTATGCAACTTATTTTAGGGTGAAAATCTAGACTTCGCCATAGAGAGAAGCTTGTTCACAATGACTCGTGCTTAAACCTCACAAAAGCAAAAACAGTGCAAGCTCTCAGATGAACAATGTAAATTCTCATATAAACACATGAATACCTAATAACTTTCTCACTTCATCATGTGCCTTCAGAAGACCTGGAATATGACACACAAGTTGCAATGTATGGAAACTAATAAACGGAACATCATTAAAGATTCTTTAAACTGTTCCTTTAAGAATGACTGCAGTGTTTTGCTAACTGATAGTTTGTAGGTCATACCTGGGTAATGAGCAGGTGGTTGACAGGCAAGAAAGGTTCCAGTGCCCTCATGGACAGTCTGAGGGCTTCTACTCTCAGGAGGGAAATCATGGATGTCTAGAAAGCACATGACAATAATTAACACCAGAGGCATCTCAAAGCACACAATGGTTCTTCATGCTCGAAGCAATCTTCATGGTGATTTGAGAAATTTTCATACATGGAGAAAGTTAATCATTAGGTTTGTACTCACAGCCAAACTTTAGGTTAGCAACACGGCTAACAATGGTACCACAGCGGTTGATGGCAAGACATTGGTACGACCCAGCATCTCGCCCATGTTGCGGGTTATTGATGACAAGGTTTCCCGCAACCAGCGTATAGTGTGAATCCTCTCCGATAACTACATCTGTGCCATTCACACGCCAACTGGATGAAACCACACACAAAATCTAATTTCGGTACCCAAGACACTGTCAAAAGATGATAATGTTGTAACTTTTGGCAAATGTGGACTAAATCTACAGCATGCCTTACACAGCAACAATAATTTTCTTTAGCAGTACTTTTTTTTACTAGTTTTACCAAGTAAAATTGTATAATACTGTATATTAAGACTTGTTTTCAGAGAATATATCATTAAGTTTAAATATTAAAGTACATTTTTCCAAAATGTTTAAACCAAAATTTGAGAGGTTTACACTTAAAAAAAGAAATAAAAAAAATGCAAGATATATTCTCTGAAAACAAGTCTTCATTTACAGAATTTGTTAGAGAAATTATCTTGTTTAAGGATGTTTAGATATTTTTCCTGGAAACCAAGACAAAAATACTGGAAAATTACAGTTTTCCAAAAAGTACAGGTCATTTTAAGTAAATCAGGTCCTGTTTCGTTCAATGAAGCATAAGTGGCAAAAAGGGATCTGAGTACCGGTACACAGCAGCAGGGCTGGCACGAGCCTGGCAGCTCAGGGTCACCTTGCCTTCTGGCATCCCCTCTGGGTAGATCAGACTAGACGGCTGCTCCTCAAACACTGGCCCACTGTCGTGACCCGACACACACACATCTCCACCTGAAAAAAACACATACAAAGACACACAAGAAAGATTTCATATTCATGCCAGGGTTATTATAACTCTTGGATTTTTAATTTAGCTTTTATTTCTATTTTATATTCAACTTGTAATTTAATTTAGTTTCGTTTTCACACTTTGCCTGTTAGTTTTAGCTTAGTTTTAATTTTCTCAGTGTTTTCTAGTTTCAGTTTGGTTAGTTTTTATATTAGTTTTAGTATTTTATGGCTGGCAAAGCTAACGCATTTTCTGGTATCATTTAAAATGTCTAACGTCATAAAATTTTTCTCAGCGCAGCCTCGGGTTAACCTCTACATAGCGGCACTTTCATGTTTAATTAAGGTAGAGTAGATTGTAAATGTTTCAAATTTTATAATATAGGTGAAGATGGATAAAGTGACAGTTACACTTGACCTGATGGTATCCATATGTCCATCCATCCATCCATTGTCAACCGCTTATCCTGTGTACAGGGTCGCGGGTATCCATATGTATTTAATCAAATCATTATTAAACTATCTTTGGGAAGTAAACGTTGACATTTTTTTTTAGGTTTAAGATTGATAGAAACTCATTTCATGACCACTGGTGGGAAAAGCCCCATTTAAAAAAAGTAATGTGGTGGTACCATGGTACAGCAACTTGATACACAATGTTAATGGATCACTCCTCAAAGGGTTTGAAGGAGTGGTTACCACATTAAATGGAATATATATATATATATATATATATATATATATATATATATATATATATATAAAATAGTTGGTAGTGGAGTTTTATCATATTCAGGTCTTTTGTACTGCCTATTTTTGTGCAGCTGGTGTACTGTGCCAGAGAGACTCTTTTGGGGGCTCTTTGTGCCTAACAACAACAGCATATTTGTACTCAGAGTGGGAGTGTACTCCTCCCGGGGAAACTCAGCAGGGGATACAAAGTGTCAGATATAATTTCATGCAGTCAGCTATTTTGACAGAAGAGAGGGGAACTGGGGAGCTTGAAAACATACAGTAAAGTCTCCAGGTAGCCGTGAATGAATCTAACGCATTATGAATTGGGTCAGATATGAGTTTGGATTATAAGGGACTGTGTGTTTGCATTTGTATCAATATGCGCATTTCTACTTTGAGATTTATAGGTGTTCCATTATAGATTTGGAACTGTGTATTAATGTGTGATCTCTGAGGGAGAATTTACTCAAAATTAATTTATCCTCACAAAATTAATGAGTCCTCAGATGTGCAGGAGACCACCTCAATCTGGCATACTTCATTGTACAGCATCACTCCTTTGATTCAGACACCTGAAACAGCTCTTTATACTGGTGAAAATCCAGATATTTGCCCAGTAATTACAATTTTCTCCATCATATGATCATCATTTGATTAATTTATCGTGTTTATTTCCATGCTCTACGATGTTTAAGTGCCCATTTCACTAAAGGAATTGTGTAAATCAGGTAACGGCACAAACATACCCTCAATTTAGTGCCGAACACTATTTGCATGGTGCATTTTCTGATCTTTTTTCACATCTGAGTCCTCAGATGTGCAGGAGACCACCTCAATCTGGCATACTTCATTGTACAGCATCACTCCTTTGATTCAGACACCTGAAACAGCTCTTTATACTGGCGAAAATCCAGATATTTGCCCAGTAATTACACTTTTCTCCATCATATGATCATCATTTGATGAATTACCGCTGAGTCTCATAAACAACACATAATCTATTAAAAGCCACATTTATATAGAAACAAATCCGTTTGTGCTGAAATTGTGACAATGTTTTAAAAATTCAGTGCAATACCCTCGCACAGAAAAAAGCACATTAAAGCATCACAAATGTTTAGTGAATTCACACCTGAGTGCGTGTTTGTGGTTTTGGTTTGTGAATTTGCAATTTAGAATTCACTGGGGTGCTGCATGCACAGGCATGTCTGTAGTAATTGTGTGTATGTGAGTGTTTATATTCAGTTTTGGTAAGACCCACAGGAAACTAGGGAAATAAGAGGCAGTGGAGGAGAGATGAGCTGAGAAGGGGAGCTGGCTTCCCAGGAGGTTTTCCACACTGCGATTACAGTGAAATTCAGTGGTGTGTTGGCTGCTTCCAGTAATGGGGATAAACAGCTCAAAACTGCCACTTAAGTTCTTTTCCACTGAAATCTCTCAATAGCTCACCACACAGTCTAGTGTAGCTACTGCTGTGTAATAGACTAGAAACACAGTGATTGTGTTGTTAGCCAATTCAACCTGAATGCCTGCCATTTTTTGCTATGTACAGTTGTGTGCATTACTTTCAATGCCCAACATGCAGTTTTGATATTTATTTACTACAACTAAACAATTATATTAATGAGCAATCTAGATCTAGTAAATAGGGGAAAGGAATAGCATTAGTCTCATCCTCAGACGGCACACCTACGGATTCCCCACAGTTTGCACACACTGAAAGTCTGATGCATATTGCTCTCAAAAATGGCAGAGCTAGCAGATAATCTGCAGTTTAGATCGGATTGGCTGGCTGCACCAGTCCGCCTGGTACCAAAGTTGTGCTTACAAATCACCAGGTTGAAAAACTATAACTGAATGTGGCTAGAGGGAACAAACCTTTAAAATACAAGAGTTTTTTGGGCTATATTTCATTTTATTTAATGAAGTTCCAAACGTATGTTCGGGAGGACATTGTTCATCTAGGTCCCAAGGATACATAAGTGGCTTCTTCCCTCGCTCCGGCGACGATTCTTCCAGCATCCCTACACCTCCACATTTCCACCTTTATATTTTATTGCACCTGTACCAATTATTTCAAATGAGCTTGTGATTTTTCACTATAGCCTGATATTGCAGGTTGTGGTGGATCTGAGAGCTCAGGCCCAGTTCTGCGATTGAACTCCCCCACTAGAGCAAACAAATATGTTTACCATAATACAATCCAGGACTGAATGTATCAGTGAACTCGTGAATCTGAATTCAGTAGTTCACATGTTAATGTAATCCTTGAATAGAGGAAAACAGTAAATGGATTTGGCTTGCTGTCCATAGTGGAGGCCCCCCTGGACTTACTTGTGTTTAGTAATAATAAATAGACAGAAAGTGGAGTTGGAGTGCAGGAGGGATGCCGGAAGGATTGTCACAGCATCTAGGTAAGCACCGGTTTATATATGCTTACTCCAGTGACGTGCGGTGATGTCTTAAAGAGGCTAGGCACTGAGTTATGAAAGCCAGATTACCTGATTTATTGTTTAAGCTAATAATACGTAATAACAGTGAACGTTACGCACAAGCGCGGCATATCAAGAAATGTAAAAATCAGGATGAATTATTTGTCAATAAAAAAAAATAAAAAAAATCAGGATGTAATCGTGTACTCTCTCTCTCTCTCTCTATCACAGACACACACACACACACACAGTGAACGTTACGCACAAGCGCGGCATATCAAGAAATGTATGTATTTTATATATGTGTTATAATATATACGATTTTGTTAATATATCTTCATTAGATATTATTATACAAAATTCAGTAGTCAAAACACAGAACATATAACAGAACATAAGTTGTTTATTTTTTACAACATTATGTGCTTATTTTTTATGTGCAATCTTCATCTTTATAACAGAAGATACAATACAACAATCATTTACCTTTTCATTGTGGTAGGTTATATACAGCTTCCTTTGCTCGTCAAGTGCAAGGTCGATCCGAGATTTTCCAAAGGTTTTCAGTGTAATTTGACACTGGATGTGAGCTGACGACTTTTCATGCTTGGTTAAAGCTGCGGGCAGGTTGTTCAATTCACAACATTTTTGTGCCCTTTTGCTGTACTAGTCCATCTAAGGCTGGCGTAGACCTCCCTCTTGCAATTAACTCATATTTGGAATTAAAATCGAGCTTGGAAAAAATTCTTAATTCCGTGATGACGGCCGGTTCTGTCATTTTGATTTTGAATTTGGCGGGGATTAGGTATGTACGCTAGCTGTGGTGTAATGACGTTAGCTACGCAAATGTCCAGGAATATCTCGATTTTAATTGGTCCATGTCTGATACGTAACGGAGATGTTTACGGGCATAACATATTTACGTCAAAAGGCACAGCAGATTTGTGCTTTTTGCCGTACATGTTAAAGAATACAGGATCGAAGTGCGCATGCGCAACATGGGTTTTCCGCGTGTCGTCTGCAATGAATGGACCGTAAAAGCACTGCTTATTCTACCATTTGTTTTTAGTTGATTATGCGTAACTGCTACATTTGTCATCATAACGTCTAAACAATTGGAATAACACACATATTGCATATATAAATCACAAGAGTAAAAAGTAAAAATACAAATACAAGTTTATTATTTAATAAACATTTTATTTTTGAATTTTGGCAGGGCAGGCAGTGCCTAGTTTGCCTACCCAGACCGCACGTCAGTGGCTTACTCTGGCTCTGTGATTGGTTGGATTGGTTGGAAGATCTTCGTATATAAAACTCCATTTATGTTGAGGGATGGGTGGATTGATCCTTATGTATTGATTCTTCCGATATTGATGTTATAAAGAGAATATCAATTCACACATAAATATATTGATTTTGAAGAGGTTTTTTTTGCACTAGTGATTTTATTATTTAGTTATCAAATAGTAGGATTGGAACTATTTCTTCTTCCACTCATCTCTCATGTGCAAAAAAGCTGAAAGACACAAGCAGTCGCAGACTATGCTCATGCCGATAAGCACTTGTTCAAACAGAAGCGGCAGAGCTTGGCTGAGGCAGAGAAAATTTTGTTAATTCACACTAATTAATGACTAAGTTGAGATTCATTATAATGGGTTTGTGTGACCTTTGTTATAAATTGATTTAAATATAAAGTTCTTAAACCATTGATAGTGTTCTGTTATTGTTAATAAACAATAAACAAAAAGAATGATCATTTTCAGATTAAGACCATAAATGTAATAATTCAATGTAATTTTTTATTGGACGCAAGTCGTGGAACAACACTGCAGTACCTTTATTTGAATCGATTTTTTAAAAACAAATTATAAGCTGTGGTTAGTAATTTTACATGTAGGTCACACAGTCCTGTCTTTGTGGGAGGTTTCTGGCCAGAATTTGTTGCAAAGTGTACCAGACTTTATGCCGCTACTCAAAAGTCTGTCTCTGTGAGACTCGAACAGCTTTGATTTGAGTGCGGTTTGACAAGTTAATTGCATTATGGACGAAACCACATTTTTATCAATGTTTAATAGGGCCTGGATCTCTTTGACCATCAAAAACACCTCTCAAGTTAATCAAATCCCTTCTGCCCAGTGATCTAAAATAACATAATGAATAATTCATCTAAATTTGTGGCCCCCCACAGATGCACAATCCCAAAACCATGTATGCCAGACACATTACCTGTCATCAAAATGACATGGTACATTTCAATGATGTTTCAACAAGGAAATGGTGGAGCACAGGGAATACGGAAAACAACTGGGTGAGTGCTAACGAAATGTCCCAAATGGGGGAAGGGGCTAGACTGCTAAGCAGATTTTCAGATGGGATATGAGATGATTGAAGACAACAGATCAGACCATACTTACCCAGAGCGTAGCTCAGAGCCAGCGAGCTGAGAGACAGCAGACACAACAGACTCGTCATTCTCCTACTTCAACCACTCCCAGATAAGGCCTGTCAGCTCCTGGGGAGAAAGAAAAGGAGTAGATGACTCAATAAAAAAACATCTAAATGATTACTTCCTTTGTTGAGATTGAGGCTATAGTTAGGAGCCAGTTTGATTATGAGGTGAGCTTCCTTTAGCCAATATAAGCTCCTGGTTAATTTGGTTTTGTGTCTGACTCATATAGGCAGGTTTCTGAAATCCTTCCTGTAATGAAAAAGAGGAGAGAACTTTAAGGAAATAGTTCAATGAAAAAAATGAACCTGTATTCCAGATGTGTATGACTTTCTTTCTTCACCAGAAATTTTTGAATGATACCCAGCCTTAATCACAATCCACTTGCATTTACACAATTACTTGCAGATATTTTTAAAATTTTCATCAGATGTGTTCTGGTGAAGAAAGAAAGTCATATACACCTGGGATATCATGAGGGTAAGTAAATGATGAGAGAATTTTCATTTTTGGGTGAGCGAGCCATCCCAATAAGAGCTTCGGTTCGCCTTCATTTGAATTGCATGGGAGAAAAAAACAGTACAATTCTGCTTCCTTTTGACTTTCCACAGTAGAGGGAAAGTCATACAGGTTTGGAACTAGATGAGGGTGAGTAAACAATGGCAGAATTTTCATTTTTGGGTGAACAATCCTTTAACAGCATGGGTTGCAAGCTTCATATGTGACAAAGCAAAATTGAAGGAAATGTTCAGAGAAAATGCAAAAAGAATAAGCAGCTACAGATATTTGTGGATGTCTCTGGTTCACGTCCCACGACAACGAATCATGTCCTTTGTTCAAGCGCTGTTATGTTTACATCCTCAAAACTGAGGAGATTCACAACAGCCCCATCGAACCATTGTGAGGATGCACAGCCGAATGCTTTCTACAATACTGATTTATTCTGACATCTCTAACAATTTCAAAACCATCTTTACACTGTCATATTCACAGCTCCCTCTCCCTGTACTGTCACCTGCAAATGCATGCCGCAAAGCTGGGGCTAATATGACAGGGGAAAGCAACTTTGAACTTGACAAGCGAGAGCACCAAGCAGCAGCTGTTTTGCACTCTTCACCATCCGGTCCGCACATCTGCTTTGGGTCTGCAGGATTTCCTCCACTGTGCAACATAACCCCCCAGCCCTATAATTGGCATCTTTTCCTGGCTCAAGTAATGCCAATAGCAGCATGAGCCGCAGCTCTATAGATCCTAGTAAGCCAGATGAGACAGCAGGCGAAACAAAGAACCACAAAGTATCAGCACAGATCAGCACAGTAGCTTTTATTGGCTCAAACAAGAAAAAAAGGGTGCTTCATCAGAGAAATTGCAATCAAACAAGACATTGACTGCCACCTGACCCACTCCACGTTATGCCCCATTGGATCACAAAGCTATTCTACTGGCTTAAAGAACTGTTAAAATCATATGCAATCACTGGACGATTCATATACCGTCTTAATTATGTAAATATGACACGAATACCTTTTTTTAATGTCATATATATTCTAAAACAGAAGAAAGAAATTGTGAAATTAAACATTTCTCTCTTCTGTTTTCTACAGTTAGCGCACAAGCTAACCACTTAGCCTATTAGCTTAGCATACCAATCATATTCTGAAACAGAAGAAAGAAATTGTGAAATTAAACATTTCTCTCTTCTGTTTTCTCCAGTTAGCGCACAAGCTAACCACTTAGCCTATTAGCTTAGCATACCAATCATATTCTGAAACAGAAGAAAGAAATTGTGAAATTAAACATTTCTCTCTTCTGTTTTCTCCAGTTAGCAAACAAGCAAACCACTTAGCGTATTAGCTTAGCATACCACTAGCCTATCAGCCTGCTAGCTACGCAGTGGTACCTCTTCTTCTCCTCTTCATTTTTATTTCTCCTAGTGATATAAATGTGGTATGATTATATTCAACAGAACTTTTACATTGTAGAACATTTATTAATTTTACAAAGTTCTCATGTTTTAATCTTTGCGGTTAGGGTTAAGTATAGGGGTGGGGTTAAGGTTGGGTTAGGTTTAGGGGAAGGGGAAGATGTCAGATTGCTGTGGGACTCCAAATTATCACAACAAACACAGTAAATTAATTTAACATCCAACTGTCGCACGACTTTAGCATTTCGCCGGTTATTTGAAGTGGGGATAACTTGTAGTGGGTGTGTAGATTTTTTAGTGAATCAGTTTGTTCGGACGGTCCATGTAAATGAACAAGCGCAAATGAACGATTCACTGAGTCACTTTAGCCACTGGCTTGCGTCATTGTTAAAGTTGCACTCTGTAATTTTTCCTCATTAAAAAAGTTTTACTCCTAAAGAAATTAACAGTAATTTTGAAACATATGTATAAAATCATGAACACTCACAAGAGATGAAGACCCCAGTCATGACATTATAAAAGTTTAACATTTGCATTCTACATGGAGAGGGTCCCCCCATGGGGGCCACCATGTTAGGATCACATGATTAGCCAAATATTACTTGCTTATTCTCAATAACTGCCCTGCTATTTGATACTTTCACTCATGGATTACATTAATCATAGCTGACTGAGTGAATTTCTATGTTCCAATGTTTGAATGACGCTCCATCCATGGCCCTTGGTGTCAGAATAAGAAGACATAAACAAAAATTACTGAGTGGGAAGGGAAGTGAAAATTACTTAGTGGAAATGGGAAGAAGGTAGTTTGTCATGGATTGCGTAAATTGCCAAAGCTACAAATTTATAGCAAGGTCATAAAAGAGTAAATCAAAGTGTAACAGGCAACTCAAACACACACACATAGCTAATGACATTTCTCTGCAGTCTGCCCAGCAGTTTACCATCTACCATACATACAGTCATCTCTCAGTACATTCTTTTCTCTATAAAAGTCATATTCCTTAAGAGACCCAAAGATTGCCTCAGGCAACAGTGCTCTACTGCTGCCCTGAAATCTGCTAATGGGACTAAGGCCCCCAAAATTGATTTTCCCCCAGCAGGTGGCCAGTTTAAGTCAGAAGTCTTTGTAGAGACTTCACAAAAATACATCTAAGGAATTTTTTCTTAGTATATGTACCTCCTACTTCAGGTTCTCACTGTCACGTGCTGTAGAATGATTAGGTTCTGCTTTCTCAAAGGGCAAAAAGTAGAAAAACACAGAAAGCCTCAGTTTACAAACAACTAAAGATTTTATTTGCAGATGATACAGCAAGAAATATCTTAAACGTCAAGGTATTCTTAAAGCCCATCAAATTGGTATTCAGTGAACCAATCCAAGACTGATCTAAAATGTATGGCTTAGTGTCCCCAAGTCATAGCCTTATCACTGAATAAATATTCAGTGTTTGCAATCCCAGTTTGCCAATAAAGTTAGCACTTGAAGATTTGGAGGAATTGTAATAATGAACCATGCTGAAAAAACACATTTCTGTTCATTGCAAATATAAAATATTAAAAAATATAACAAAATGAAATAAAATGGATACAGATAACAAACAAATACAGATAACTGTATTGGTTTCCAATTTAACTGCATTGCATTTGCAGGTGTCTACATTTCCAATGCCAAAGGAAAATATCTATGTTTCATGTAAGCATCAACTTTGTCTCAAATATTTCTTCAATCACTTCAAAATCGACACAAATTAGACAATAGTTGACATACAGTAAAAGTAGTCATGTGGAAAGCATAGCTCAGATAATTTGGTCTTGACTTGAAAGAATTTGGTCATATTAAGCTCTTATTAAAATCTCTGACTGTATCTGTATTTCAGCAAATCTGAGCACAGTTTGAAATACTGTTGAGGTCTCTTATGAAACTCTAGAGAAGACACATGTAAGATTACTAGGGTCTTTTTCTTCAAGAGAAAAATCTGAGAAGGACGAGCTTCCATTTGCTCTCCATTTAACTCACTGCTATCTAGGTAAGCAGAAACAATTGGGTTTAAAAGATATATATTTTGTTGGTATGGAATTCTCTAACAAGAAAAATACATTCTTATGAGTCATTCCATAGCAAATCAAAAACAATAGGTCAGCTGATTATTCAACACAATGGGCATCTTGTCATGATAGTATTCATGCCATGGTTAGCTGTTTGTTGTGATTGTTGCAAGTTTGCTCAGAGCAATGAGTCTTCTCCTGACAGTGTTTGAACAGAGACAAAAAGCTCAAGCCTATTGTTTCACACTGAAAATCTTGGGTACATTAAACCCAATCATTATAATGACTATGCCATTAAGTCTAGAGTCTATGAACCAAGACAACAAAGCAGGGCAGAGAACATGATTAAACTTTAAGCAGCAATGTGTAATTAACAGATACTACTGAGAGATTAACCAAGCTGATTTATTGAATTAACAGAAATGAAACAGAGGGCAGAAGTTTGTTTCTTTCAGGGATGCCAAGGAACCCTAAATATGATGATCATTTGCAAGGGACCCCCTTTCCTAACACAAATTAAGGCAGATATTTTGATGTATAAAGCAAGCTTGATATTATTAAGACAACATGTACAAATTAAATGAAGACAAATTCAATAATTGGCTTTTATATTGTCATTGATCTAAAGCCAATCGAAATAAAAATATCTTTTTTGTCTGGAAAATATCTATGACGTATTAAGTTGACAGTGTTACTTTTTTCTACCCACTATTAAAATAATTTTTGATGTTTATACCTAAAGATACATATTTTCAATTCAATTTCAGCATAACAATTTTTATTTCATATTATTAAAAGATATGGTTTTAAATGGAATAAAATAATTATTATTTATTTCAGGATTTCCAGTCAATGAAAGGTGTCTAATTCGGTACATGTAAACTTAAATTATTTATTTGGGTAGGTAGCACTGACACCTGAACGCAAGAAGGTCCTGGGTTTGAGTGCCGGCTCAACTGGGCCTTTCTGTGTGGAGTTTGCATGTTCTCCGTGTGTTTGAGTGGGTTTCCTCCAGGTGCTCCGGTTTCCCCCACAGTCCAAAAGACTTGCAGGTTAAGTTAATTGGTGACCCTAAATTGCCCGCTGGTGTGAGTGAGAGTGTGTGTCTGTGTGTGTTGCCCTGTGATGGACTGGCCACTTGTCCAGGGTGTTTCCCTGCCTTCGGCCCAAGACAACTGGGATGCACTCCCCGCGACCCTACATAGGACAAGAGGCTATAGAAGATGGATGGATGGATCGATGTTTTACTTTCTTTTTATCTGAAATTTCCACGGACCGCCTATAGCAGCACCTTACAGCTCCTCATGGGTCCCCGGACCCCAGTTTGAAAACCCCTGGTTTATTTGGTCATATGTTGAACTTCCTTGATGAAATGCAATATGCCTATACAAATATGAATACTAACATTCTTGAGTCAAACATGACACTAAACTCTACTCTACTCGCTAAACACCTTCTGCATGTTCAGGCTTATAGATTCTTTGTCTTATTAGGCCTCGATTTCCCTGCTGAAAACCACTTAAGACATCCTATACTGGTTTGCTGGTCTTAAATGGTTTAAGATGGTTTAGCTGGTCTCCCGGTCTGGCCAAGCTGGTGTTCAGCTGGTTTAGCTGGTCAGCCAAAACCCCTCTAAAACCAGCAGAACAGACAAGCCTGAGCAGAATGGGAGACCAGCTAAGACCAGGGAACCATCTTAGGCTGGTTTAAACTGCCCCCCCCTCCCCCCCCCCCACACACACACACACACACTCACTCTCCGGCTCACTGACTCCGCTGACATACTGCCACTTAGCCCTGCACCATGCATTATTTAAGTCTTGCCCTTCCCGATATTTTACCTAGCTGCCACTCACTGAGGCGGCAATAATCAACTGAAAAGTTAAATGAGGTTTAGAGGGCTGCTATCCAAAAAGCAAAGAGCACAGGTCTTTATCTTGAACTAAAGCTTAGGAATGATGCTAATTAATAAGTGAAAGATTTTCATAATTATGTCATAATTATTTTGAGCGTAGCCTATATCTGCAGGCACTTTTCTGCTTGAGTGTGGCACATTAAGAAAATTACACCACCAATATAACTTATATAGAACATTGTGTGGCTGTCCAGGGCATGTTTACTGTCACCTAAAGGATGATATAATATACCTTTGGACTGCCTTACTGTCACAGTCACTCTAATTGGTGCCACCACAAGAGACAGGGAAGAACAAACAGACGTAGGGGAAAAGTGCTGAGGTTGGGTACAGCATATAGCCTTTGACAGGCAGCATGACAGCAAGTGGTGAAGAGAATTGTCCGCTTGAAATGCTGTTTTTGCTTGACTTTACTGGATGTATGAAACCAGAACCCTGCTCTCGAGTTAAAATGGCTCATATATCACAGAATCCAAAGATCAGTGCTAATCTGAGACACACTCCTTGTGAATTTACTTAATCTTAATGCCTGAATTGTCTCCGTTTGGTTTAGCAAAGAATGAGCCATCTAAATTGAGCTTAAACTGCAATGTGGAGCCTCTCAATTTGCACGCAGTGTGAAAGGTCTTTTCTGATGTACCTTGCATATTTGCAATGCTAAAAAAAACACATAGTGTGGGCAGGAACGATGCCTCGTGTTGCAGGGACACATAGCAAAGACATAATAATGCATTCCATGGTGAAAGAAAAACAGCTTAGACCTGCCTAAGAAGGTTTGCTGCTCTTAGCTGGTCTTCCAGTCTGGTCAGGCTGGTCTGTTTGCTGGTTTTGGAGGGGTTTTGTGCACCAGCTAAAACCAGCAAATCAGCTTAGGCTGTAATTTTCATCAGGATATATAATCAATATAATATCAGTACATAAAACTACGGCAGCAGCAGTCTGTGCACACCCTGTTTCGACTGTTCTGAACTTGTACCCATGCATTAAATGGCACCTCATTCCCACCTCTTTCCGTACCTAAGGTAGTGCCAGTCTAGACATTTAAGACCATGGCCATACATAAAACTTAGAGAGAGAGTATGTGAGAGGGAGAGACCCTAGGAAGACAAACAGTCTCTTGTGGACCCTCTAGCCCTCCTGTAAATGCAATATTAACAAGATAGTCAGAGAGTGTTGACAGCAAGCCAAGATGAAATGTCCTGTAATAGCTTGGCTCACTTCATAGAGGACCATGCTATGCTTGTCCTTTTGAAATGGGAACAAGTTGACTTATAAAAGGGTTATTATAGTCTTTTTTGGTTAGAAATTTGATGGAATGGTATTTCAATCATTGATAGATCTAATAAGTTTACATAAGTGTTTACACTAAAATTCCTATTAGTGATAGATTGATATATTGTCCTGGCTGATATTAGCCAATAACATGTATGCTTGGATGATTAACAGAAGAGTAAAGGCTCTGATACACTCATGGCGAAGTTCTTCTTCACTCTTTGCACAGAGCTAGAAAGAAGGTAGAAACAGCTGAAACAACGTGATACATTTTTAAACATTCTGACACTGCCAAAAGTGATGAGGCCAGTGATTTAAAAGAGCATTCAAATTTGAGACACATACTGACAAAAAACAATGAGACATGAAAATGAGTTATCAATGACTACATGCCTCATTCTATCTATATAATTAATATGCGATCAGTAAAAGAAGCTGTTTTAACCAATTAATGATAATATACAATGTATTTGGTATGGATCTTGTATAATTTGTCATGTTTACTATCTGCATTCATGGTGCTAATGCTAATGCTAACACGCTATGTGTAGTCAAAATATTCACCTCAGACCACCTAAATGCAATAGGAGATCCCCTGGAAAGTGAACTTGCGCATTCTTGGGGGGTCTTGTTTAAAATCATGCAATAAATTAAATACGTCATTTAACACCATTCTTTTTAATGGTGTAGTAATGCATATATTTAATTTGATATAAAAGATGAAATTCTGTTAATTCTGTTGTGCAAATTCCTAAAAATGTATCAGAATCAGAGCTGATCTCCTTCCCTCCCCCTTGGTCTCTCTCTCTCTCTCTCTCGCTCATTCACTCACTCACACGAGCGCGTGTGCGAAAAATTGGAAATGTAAAGTCATTTGCACTCGGTTGAATTTAATCATCATCGAACAAAAAGACAGAGGTCTTTCCTGTCATCCAGGCTTGGTTCTATGGGGTGCTTAAATGAATGTTAGAGCACCATCAATTGAATGCAAGGCCTTAACCACAATATACATTGAGGGTGACAAGTCCCCCCCCAATAATCAGATATGGCCAGATTGGCAGGACTCAAACTGAAAAAGCTGAGGGGAACCTCGTGGATAACTCCAGTGCCAAGCAGCACGCACGCATCAGTATCAGCAGTTCAGGTTAAGAGCGTTAGTGTCATGGAAGATGTCAGTATTTCACTAAACATGCAATATTTGCCCACTAGTTTATGACTGAAATGTTGTACAGACCAACAGTAATTTCCAATGTTGCAAACTATTCACCAATTTGCTGTTTTGAATTAAAAATATGTCTCGTACAGTACATGATTCATTGTGCATGTGAGAACGTTTAATGGAGCCATTATCAGCATTTCAGGCTTAAGACAAAGGGCGAATGTGTGTATATTGTAAAGGAATCGAGTGAATGTGGTTATCTGGTAAGTTTCTGTTAATTTTTCTTGGAACATAAAAATAGATATTTTAATCTGGTCTATTCCATAGAATAACAGTTTATAGTGAGCAGGAGCTGTCAAGATTCAATGAGGATAAATAATAAAGCACTATTGAAGGTTTAATATAAAGACGTAATAACAGTAGTCCATATGACAAGTGCACTATAACACTTTGTGTTGTATGGACTACTTTTATGGTATATTAATAATAATAAAAAAATGTTGGACCTTGACAGTAGTGCTAAATATGAACTGTTTTTGTATGAAAAGAGCAGCTTTCAGGCTCTCAAAGTAAAAGATTCTACTGGTGAAAAACACACAATGAGGGAAAACTTGATGGCAGTAAATCATTTTGTGTATTTTCTTTTTGCTAGACAGCTGACACAGTCATGTTATTTTACAGATACATCCATGATGAAAAGAAATTCCATTTGTATTCGTGTTTTCTTTGATACAGCACACAAAAAGAAATAAAATTGTTAGCAATATAGACACAGTGGTAGTCTTGTACTGTGTGAACTTTTGTGAACATTTTTGGGCCTTTATCGCATTTAAAGCCTTTATTCAGAAAATTATTGCATTCAGAGCCTTTACAATCCGACAATTATATTTGTGACCACATCACCCGTGACCCCCAATGGTTTGGTCCCCCCCGATGTTCAAGACATGGTTACGGCCTTGATTGAATGTGTAAGCGTAATAATACAGTGCAAAGTAGATTTTATTGAATCCCAGTGAATACATACACAAAATCCCTGCATTTAATCTAACAAATGTGAATTTTTTGGCAAACCTTCAGTGCTCGGTATTGATACAGATTTCCCGATTCGGTTCGATACTGATACATAGGCTTTGATTCGATTCCGATTCGATTCAATATTGATTTATATGGGTTTATTTAAATTTGAATGTGCCATTTGCTTATATATGATTGAAATTCTCTCCCACCTAATGCTGTTACTTATGCAGGGGACCTTTAAACTAGGTATATTAGGAAAGTATTAATTTTACTAATACAATTTTATTACTTTTTCATCATTATGCTCACATTTTGGCTTTTTAAAAATGTACAAATCAATGTATACTATCAATACATAAGATAGATTTTATATATTATTTTATGTTACAAATGTATTGTTAAATTGCACAATTTGTACTATTTACAAGTATTTACATAGATTTGTTGAGCACGTGTGTAACAGGTAAAGAATGGGCAAGGAGGATGCAGGAACCGGCTGAACAGTCAATGTAAAATTTTATGCTATAAATGAACTTAAAACCAACATAAAACAACATGCAGCATGGCCGCGTGCATTTCTCTCTCTTTCGAACAGACATCTCCGGCTGCCCTTTATCTCGCTCTCCCACTGATCAGCTGATTCAGTGCCGGCTGTGCTCCATCATGGCCTGGCCACGCCCTCCTCCTCTTCACAAAGTGCTAAAAACAGGTACTGTCTCTTTAAAAACAAAATCTGTAATGAGCTTGGCTGAATCAGCATCAGTGTCCAAGAATGCTGGAGCATATAGTTTTGAAATACTTTATTCTTTCTTTCTCTTTCTCTCTGTCAGTCCCGTCCTACATTTTTGGTTCTGGTCAAACACCTGAGCACACTGATCGAGCCGCTTATAGCCACAGGCAGGTCAACATTAGCAGTCTGCTGTGTAGTTTTCTACAGTGCTTCACTGAGTTTTAATTAGCTGGTACTGCTTTGTCTGTCACTATCAGGTTAAACCCCTGGCCATGGCTGTCCCCTGCCTCCAAAACACCTCTCTCTCACTACAACCATCACTAAAAAACCTCAGTGAGCCTGTGCCAATTTACATACTACCTTTATTACCTTGTGCAATTTACTTAATCTTTTTCAAGATGTAGTTGGACCAAAATAAACATTCAGGCAGGTCATGTTCAATTTGCACAGTCATGCTTATTAAATTAAACTTCTGTAATATAGGGTCCAATGGCTAAAGGCCCTGCTGGGTAAAAGCCTCCACTGATTTTATTTTCTCCCAAAACACTAAATAGCAACCAAAACTACCACAGCACTTTCCTAAACACCTGTTATCCACTATACACTGCAAACATTTTCTGATCCATGAAATCTTTGCATGTGGCATTTAAAGGTTGATTTTGAGGCAATTTTATCTAATTGTTAATATTTTTTAAAATGTTGCAAATTTATGAAGCTAATGAAAATCCCTGAAATTATCACATTTATTTAGAGACAAAATACTTATTTATAATTTTCAGTTTTGTTTAAGGTCATTAAATGAAAAAATTTCAATAACTGTCCAGTAAGTAAAAGGGTAATCATTGGGGTAAAAAGCCCCCTATTGGTGGGGCTAAAGGCGCCTATAAAACTTTTATTTATTTATTTATATATTTGAATAGATTTGTGATAAAAAATTATCAAAGTGGCTCAAATGTATATATTCAATCATAATAGCAATTAATTTGTTTAGAGAATACTTGATATGCAATAAAATGCCAAATGTGTTTGAAATTAACAGGAAATGGTTGCCTTTTTTCTAAAGTAGTTATTTGCATTAGTTGACACATTTTGCACTACAACTATTGCCCCTGTATCTACACGATATCACTGTAAACCCCCTAGGGTATTTTACCCCAAGTGAGGTAGCCTTTTACTACCACCGTTTTGTTTTATTTTTTTACTGAATTTTAATCAAAACAACCTTCTGTTATTATTTATTTTCACAAAAATGATGTTGCTCCATCAATATTCAATAAAAATAAATACATTTTTTAACCTTGTTACATTCAACAGAAAAAAAACTAAATTTCCTTAAGGGGTGCCTTTAGCCAAGTTGAAACCTTCTTTTTAGTGCTTCAACTAGTAGATCTTACATAGCAGATATGTAAGATCTCAATGCCAATTGAATGTGAGGGTGTAGCACATTGAGACATCATGAGGACACCGGATTTCGGCATTTTGTTTCCGATATTTCCAGTACCCTAGGATCAGCCACATTGTGTCGACTCACCCACAAGTGCCATCTCCTATCAGATATTTTTGCATTAGCTCCAATATGTTTACCTTACCCTGTGATGTGACCAGAAGCATGTTTCGTCAGCAACGTGAGAGACCCGGGTTCGGATGCCGCTTTAATATCAGGAAATAATCACGTTAGCATAATCGGAAATGAGAGAGATTCAGAGGTTGCATTTTTCCGTCTAACAATAATTTTTATGTCACTGATTGATTGTTAGGTTTAGGTTTGGGTTGGGGAGTACAGTTTGTAAAATATACATTCCTCTTCACTGTATTACATCCTTTTGTATTACGCTTTTGGCGCCCCTCCGTGGACATTACACCTGGAAATTCAACCTCACACATTCCCATACGCCCAACAACACTTGTGCTTTGAATTTCGGTGAACTCGATTTTAGCTAATGAAAAGTCAACCTACTGTTTCCAATTTCACTATGAGATCAGTCTATAAGAAAACGCAGAAAAAATAGAATAACATTTAGTAAAAACAAAGGCTCAAAGACAAACCAAAGGCAAAAACACATAGAAGCAGTGTTTCAAATAGAGATAACACTTATCATTCAGATTTTACTGATAAGAACGGAAAAAACACTCGACACATCAAGTGACTAGTATCTCATTCCACGGGGCTGAGTCACAGAACAAGGCGGTTTGCATTGGGCACACTGACCTTGCAAGCTTTTGTGCATGGTCATATGAATTGAAGCAGTTTGTTCTGACACTAAATTCAGACTACATTCTTTACAACATGCTGAAGAAGATTTAATGGACCTTTTTCACATATCCGGGTTTGGAATGCGGAAGTAAACTATAGCAGAGTAAACTTGTAGGTTAATGCTAGACCACAGCAAATATATTTATTGCTAAACTGTTTGTTTCAACAACAGGAGAAAAACCCACTATTATGCTTTCACAGCTCTCCAAGAAAAAATAAATAAAGAGCTTTAGATTACAGCAGTCAAAATGAGAGAAAGATGCAAAATGTACAGTCACTCTGTCAGCAGATGTAATAGAAACCTCCTCGCACCTGAGGAAACTTGTTTGTTTTATTTTTTATTTTTTTACTTATTACAGTGTAATATAAAACAAATTATAATGCTATAAATTTACACTGAATAGTGTTAAAAATTGCACAAATGCACAAATGCAGTACATTTTACTGTTACCCTTTAAATTTAATAATTAAAATTTCTGAGCAATGTTTCAGGGCTACAATACAGAACATACAATATAATTTCCATATATTAATAGACATTTCCATAGATTGACTGCTATATAAACAACTCCATGAAGCAGTACTTCATGGAGTTTCCATTACAAAAAAGTGCCCCCATGTCCAATGTCAATGCACTTCAACTTAATAAAATATACATAATATTAATATTGGTACTGTTGGGTTCTGGCTCAGGCTCAAAAATAAAAAGCAAACGTGCAACTAACAGGGAGAGAGAGATGTTTAAATTAATGTTGCCATTAATGTTGCCACCATCATTTTTAAATGTTTAATAAATCTTCATTGTTTTTGTGCCAGATAAATACCGTCCCATGTAGCATGTAGTAATCGGCACAAGCTTGGCAGCCTAGCAGCACCTGCTGCTCAGACTCGGCATCTGGGTCGAGTGATACCTGCAGCCAGTTGCCTCATGTGTATTTTCGTTATGGTGTTAAAGCACTGGGCCGATTCTGGCTCAACACAGCGGGGCCAGATCAGGCCACTTGGTCTGGGCCACATCTGGAAATTATTCGGCTTGGATTGATCTTTATTAGGCTGCATTATACTGTATGTCTATTGTCTATAATAAAATAAACATCATAGACCTGTAATGTCGGAAAATCTGTAAAGCATGTTTAATGTTGTGAATACAGTATTAAATGAGTTTAATAAATGCAAGGAAAATAACTGCTTTGCCTTTTAACAAACTGTATTTTTTTTCAAACATATTAATTTTGTTTAGACCTACTACATTTAAGTTCAAGCTCCTCATTTAAGTTTATATACTTCACAAATATTCTGAAGTATACTTTATAAGATTACTCAATTAAGTGAAATGATTTAGTTATTACTCAACTTAGAGATTACTTCTTTAAAACTATGTGAGTTGAAAATGTGTCTTTCATGCATATGTACAGTATATGGGCCTAATTGCTCCTTGTAACATTTATACATTTTTTCATGCACATGCAAACACTCTTATATGCTTGTAAAATGTTGTCAATAAATGTTCTTCAAGCATTCAAGGGAGTTCATGTACATTTATTATAATGAGATGGTTATATTGATGTGTAAACATATATTATTGATGTATTATAAACAATATTTAAAATGCAAGAGAACTTTTAGGCTGAATATAAATTTTAAAACGTAACATTTCTAACTTGGGCTATCTCTAGCACGCTGTCACTACTAGCTTGGGGACGATTCCGTCTTAACTCCAGCACCATCAGCACGTCACCGGCTGCCACATCTGGGCTGATTGATTTGGGCCGGAATCGGCCCGAATCAACAGGCATCCAGCCCATTAACTGGAGACAAGCGTGCCAAAGAGATAGTCTCCAGCGGGTGAGATTTTAAACGGAACTGGCCCGAGTGTATTTTAATACCTTGGGTTCTAATTAAATAATATGTAATCTGATTAGGCCTATTCATAGCCTACAAATGTTGATTTGAAAGATTAGTTTAGCCTAACTACAAATATGAGTAGCTTGTAACTTAGAAAGTGACCATTTCAAAGCAGCTTCCAACAAATAAATACATTACTTCATCGAAAAGAAGTATGCCTACACTCTATTTGAAGTCAAACGTGTGTTTGTCAAAAGGTCTGTTTGGTTAGTAGCCTAGTTCACCGCTTGCACAGGTAAGACACATATTGTCCATCTACCGGCTATCTCTCCCCTGTAAACAAAACGCTGCCGCTCACCGTTTACACTACAGTAGCTCACAACATTATTCCGAACAACTGTTCCCTATACAATAGACTACCATTAGGGTCATTCACACCGTTTTTCTATGTAAACATGCCCTAAACGGACGTATTTAACGTTGTGCCGTGCCTCGCTGTTTTTTGTAGCGTCTAGACAAAAAGTGCCGCGTTTTTTAGACATCATATCAAGTTGAAAAGAACTTCAACTGTTAAAAACGCGTCTCGAGACACATGCGTTCTGCTCGTTGCGCAGCGTCTAGGTTTTGGTAGCGCGAGGACACGTTCGGTGAGAACGGCCCCATAGATGGCCAAAATACTCCAAATATTATTCAGGTACACTATCTATTGCGCAATCATTTGATACAGGATATGGGACGCTTTCAATTATCGGAACAGTCTAAACAAAACACGCGTGAGAAAATACCACCTCAAAACACACAAACAGCGAAATCATCGTAATACAAATGTTAATTGGCTCGTTGCTGTTTGAATGACAACGGTTTGAAAACTGGTTCTTACCTTTGAAAGAGCGGCTATAAATGAGGACGGGCTCGTAGTGTTTCTCTGCCTCCAACAGTGATGCTGAACGGATGCTGCGCGCCTTTAACGCCCTGCGTCAATAACAGCAACTGGGCTTTACTTAGGTTTCAAGATTTTTTTCTCTCACGAAAGAGCTTTGCAGCCCCCTTTCACAATAAGGATGTGTCGTCTGTGTGACACGGTCTCTTTACCTCACTCTGTCTTCCTCGCTATCTTCCTTTCATTATAGCCTAAAAATCATTCGTCCTCCTCCCTCCCACTCCCACTCCCTCTCACTCTCCTACCATGAGCCAATTTACCTTCCTCTCCCCTCCCTCTCTCTGTCTGCTGGATTGAAATGGAAGAATAAGATTAATTCAATCCAAGTAAATGAACCAATTTTTTTCTCTCAGCATAACCACAAAGAAAGTAGCTGTATTACAAATGAGGTAAAGTGTCCACCCTTCCTTCAACACACACACACACACACGCACGCACGCACGCACGCACACGCACACGCACACGCACACGCACACACACACACACACACTCACACACATGTTGGTGCAGCTATCATTATGAGGACTCTTATGAGGAAATAATGATTTTTATACTGAACGTACTATAGATTCTATCCTCTAACCCTCACAAAAAACTTAACTTTTCAATAAAACGTGTGGTTTTTAAGTGATTTGAATTATGGGGACGCTAGAAATGTCTTCATAAACAACATTTATTGAATAATACCCTTGTAATTACCAGTTTGTGACCACTTAAACCCGCCCACAGACAGACACACACACACACACACACACACACACACACACACACACACACACACACACACACACACACACACACACACACACACACACACATACAGATGCACTAACATGCCTCTTCACACCTCTTTAATGAAAAACCCCATGGCACACTCGCACATGCCATTGTCTGAGTCTATTGAGACAATTTAATGTTATTATAATAATTATAATTTTTTTAATAAAACATTTAGTAAATAATGATTTCCCTGCCACACTGATTAAGAAAGAATGAGACAACACATATTGCATTCAAACACTTGCTGATGGTAGAAATTAACCTTAATGAAAAAACATAAATACTCATTTTATTCTAATCAATTTAATATAAATTAAATTATAATATTATAAATTATAATATTGTTATATGTGTGTGTGTATATATATGTTATATATATCCCCAAAACATTTAGAAGAAACATGATACTTAAATGAAACATATAATGGAGAACTCAATAAAGCATCCGTAGCAAGAGCAACCTCTAGTCTGAGCAATACATTTTAAAGTAAATTACCATTTAACTTTTTTATTTACAATAAAATACTAAATTCATAATTTTTATCATAATTTTACTCAGGACTGGCAACTAAAGGCTAAATAATGTATATTATTTCAAACTTGTAGTATCACTCTTTTTATTAAATTCCAAGTGCCAGAGGATTTAAAAAAATAAAAAATAAAGATAGACAGCAAATAGATATGACATTCAATTTCTTTCTCTTTTTAATTGGTTTTTGAAAAATTGTACTGTAGCACAAAAAGCATAATGTGATTTCAGGCAAAGGCCTAAACCGGTAATAAACTAATCTTAAAATTGAGGTACAGATGCCTTTGTGAAAGAGAGAGAGAGAGAGAGAGAGAGAGAGAGAGAGCGAGAGAGAGAGAGAGTTGCTTAGCACAGATGAAGAAAAAGCGATTTGTTAATTGATCATGTTGCCTCAGTATGAAGTCATGAAAGGAGAGATTAAATAGCTGCCTGACATGCTAGAGAGCAATGGTTTTTAAATACATTTATTTGACAAGATTCCAGGAAGTTCCAGACTCCTCATTCTCCCCCTGCCCGCTCGTGCACATCCAAGAAGATGCTATCATTTTTCAGTGCCCTGGTCCCCTGGGACTGTCACTGCCCGTCTAAGCTGGACCTCGCCAGTACTAAGAGCCTGTAGGCACTGATTGACTGTGCGCTGGTCCCTGCTGTCGTATTAATTTTCATTTTGACTGCTGGAGCCTCAACAAATCTCATCAATGTTGTCACGGACTGTGGTGATTCAGGCACTGAGCCTATGTGTGATTGTATGTGTGTTTGCCTGGCTGATGTGATACACTATATCCTGATTCTCTTTGTTCTGACCATGTAATGAATAGCTATTGATGCCAGAAGAAAAGATGTCACTATATTTGCATGTTGCAGAAAAACATGGATTTTTACTGTCCTTTGCCACAATGAAAACATAAAACATTAGGCACTTTGCCAAAAGGAAAACACTGGGCTTCTATACACAAAGCCATATATACATATATTGAAAACGTACTCGTGTTAAAAGTTTATCTCTCCTCCCAGCTCAGGTGTCAAAATTATCTCCTAATTTCCCAGTTGTAATTACAACTTGAGGGGGCATTCATGTGCACCTTTCAGCCTGATCTCATGAAATTTACTTGTCCAGGACAACATTTTTGCATATTCAAAATGTACATGCTGTATTACACATTTCGCTGCAGTTTTCCAGTGTAATGTCCAGCAGGGGGCGCCAAAGGTGAGTGAAATTGTGTCGTATTCAGACGAGGTTTGAAAGTGAATTTTAGATGTTTTAATGGTTTAAATGTACTGTACCTCTCTAACCTAAAACTTTAACCTAAACCTAACAAATAGTGTTTTAAAATATAAATGAGATTGTGGAGCGGGCGTGGTCATGTGTCTGTCACTGGGAAGAGAGGAAGCGGTAAGGGCCATCACCTGTTGATTAATGATGCGTAACACCTGTTTCTCGTTACAGTGACGAAGGAGATGGGTTTGAAAAGGCCACAGAGAACACCAGTGAGGGAGAGAGAGTTGTGTTAAGCTGAAAAGACACTTCTGTATCTGTGATGTCTGTTTGGTGTTTGTGGAGCTGAAAAGCCAGCTCTTTGTTTATGAAGCTGAAAAGCCTATACTTTGTCTGTGAAGCTGAATGCTTGACTTAAAGCTGATTTACCTGGACTGCCAACCCGCTTCCCACGTTCTTCCTGTTGGAACCTTTACAGAGATGTTAAAAAAGACATCCTTACCCAATCATCGCCTAATCGATAGTGTTTTAAAATATAGAAGCAAAATGAAAAGCACATTTTCTGAAGCAACCACGTCATTTCGTGTCAATTCTATGACTCTGTTATATCACGTTTCAGCTTGCGTTCTTGACTGGTCTTGATCCATGGTCCTCTGCAGGGCTGGACTGGTAAATCTGGCATACCTGGCATTTTCCGGTGGGCCGACGCACTTTGGGCCGCTCATGGGCGAATTGGCCATCGGGAGAACCGAGCGGGCCGTTGTGTCGGCTGCGAAACATGCTGAATGGGGCGCGATAAGCTAAAAAGAGCCGTCGCGTTATGCAGAACGGACCACAAAACGGACCCGCGATATGCAGAAAATGACAGCGAATCCCCCCCTCCCCCCCAAACAAGTACGGGGCCAGTTGCCATGTAAAATCCCGGGCCGATTTCTCTTCCCAGTCCAGCCCTGGTCCAAAGGCCAATGCTCTATGAGGTGATCTACCGTGCAAGCTAATCAGACTGGAATAAGTGTATATATGTATGGGGGTCTGTAATACAATCGTTTTTCAAAAGTTACGTTAGAGTAAAAGTGTGTCGATATCATAACATAGCAGGGTCTGAGTAATAGAGAGAAAAAAAGTATTTATAAAGTCATAATCAGCCACTGAAGTTGTGATTTATGTGAAAGTGTATAAAACACACAGTTGTTGTAGCACCTCTAGTGTTCATTTCACCTGGAAACTGCAGGGAATTGTACCTGGAGACATGTATAACAAGTTTTGTAAAAATGTATATACAGTCACATGACCAGGTAAATGCAACCCATTTATCAGTCATTTTTAGTTGCAAAATAAAGAAATAATGGGTGACAAATACACCTCCAAAAAAAGTGTTTCCACAACTGCATACAATTACACCAAAAACGTATTTTTTTTTTTTTTAACATGATGCTGCATCCCTTGCCAATAGGTGTCAGTATAAAGACCAGTGTCGTAACCAGAATGATTACACAGGAAGTCATCGTTTTCTACCGAATGTTCCAGTACCCTGACATCTACACCATTCTGCTCAGTTACTGACATTTTTGCACCAGTTCAAGTGTGTTTACCTTCTCTTGTGGCGCAACTCATAGCATGTTTCGTTAGCATTGGAGACACATGTCCTTGTCTTGAGTTGGAACCAGAAAGTAAACATGTTCGCATAAAGACGAGCGTGAATAGATAACATTTTTACTCCATTGATGGCTAGGTTTGTGGTTGGGGTTAGAGTTAATAAAATATGCATTCCAGCCACAGAATGAGAAGTGATCACTTTTAGGAGGAAGATGGGTGAAGCACAACAGAAACAGGAATCACTACTTTTAATTCGTCACAGAGTCCAAAAAATTTGCCGTTTATGATGATGAATACCAGTGAGACGCTGAATTTCAATCCGTCTTATTTTTTTATAATAGGTCCTACATATTATATTTAAAAATATTAAAAATTTTTAGGCATTATTTATATGAATTAGCTTTATTTGGGGGCCTTTCTCCTGCGATGGACTGGCGACCTGTCCAGGGTGTCCCCCGCCTATCGCCCAATGTTAGCTGGGATAGGCTCCAGCCCCCCGCGACCCTGTACACAGGATAAGCGGTTGACAATGGATGGATGGATGGATGGATGGGGGCCTTTCTCAGCAAATTATGATGTATGTAATTCGATGAATTAATCTGCATGTCATGTAATTAATTTGATAAATGTGTTTAATCAACTGACAGCCCTAGTTTTTTTTTTTTTTTTCTCTATTTGTTTGTTTACTGATCACTCACACAATAAAACATGTCTGGACAAGGCAGGGAAGCCTACTCTCAATAACACCACTGCATTGCACAGTGAGTAATGCTGTTAAAAAACAGCATGTAAACTAAATAAATTGAATATTATGCTGCTAATGTTTCTTTCTGGTTGCTTTTACTACAGGCTTTCTGTATTGGCTGGCTACAAACCCCCTGAAGAAGAGCAGAGCTCCATCTGTTGCTTTCAGTAGGATCAATATTTATCATTTCTAAAGATGTCTAAAAGCTCTGAGTAACTTGAGTATTTTGCCCAAGGCCCCCACTGCCTGCGTTCAACAGCCACTGAAGAACAACACTTTTGTGCCCATGCAAAGGCCACGCAGTCTCTCTACTGGACTGATCAAAATGCTAATTTCTGATTGTGTAGAGCTAATATGTGAGATAAGAGTGTTGTCTGATAGGCTGAATGTCATCTTCTTGCTACAGTAGGATGACGTATAGTCATGGAGAGAACCAATTCAATAATTCAAATCGCAAAGTATTTTCAAGATCTGCCTTTTTACTTGTCATTTCAATAGAGCAAGTTGAATAGATATAGAACCAAGAAAAACTCTCATTGCATTGCCAGTAGTAGTTTCAATGTTAAGGACACACACATAGACTTACATTCCTGCATGCATTTATGAAGGAAGGCAAACACCCACATAACATTTGCACACAGAATATGGCAGGACTGAACTCATGACAATGAAACAAACTGTGAATGTGTTCTCAGCTAATATTTAAGAGTACTAAATATTCCATTTCCATCCTCTGTAATTCAAATGTCCAATCGATGGAGCCCGTTTCCTTTTACCCATTTCCAGGCAAATGGACAATTAGCATTTAAATAGAAGGACTCTCAGATAGCACAGAGAGCGACTGGCCCTATCTCAAAAACTCTTCATACACTGGGGACACAGAAAAACACTGACAGCAGTCTTAAGGAGCACTGCCACTCTTACGTAAAGGGAGGCACCTGGACTCAGTCCTCTAGGGGCTGTCTGTCATTTCTCATTGATGTGCACATTGGGCCTCAGTTGTTTATGTGCATATGTATGTGCATGTCTTGAGTGGGTTGATCAGAGGTCCAGCTGACTCTGCCTGTCAGCCTGCAGTAGCCTGAAAATGCATTCACAGCACAACTGTACTCTATGAAATATGGTTCATTCCTTTGCTAAAAATAACAACAACAACAACAACAAAACTGCTTTGCCAGAATGCAATTCCCATGTTGGTATAGGCTTGATTATTCTTGTTTAATGCTAGTCTAGCTGGTGGATCAGCATACTGTTAGGGATTCATTGGCGAGAAGCTGAGAATCCTCAAATCTCAATTAAATTAACAATGAAAAATTTGTCATCATTTACTCACCTTTATATTGCTCCAAATATTGTAAACAAACATATGATATATTAAATTCTGTTAACCGCCTGCTTTCTGTTGAAAAGTATTTTGAATATGGCACGATCTGTACTCACTAAAATCAAATGGTGGGTTGATATAGCACCGACCCATTGTTGGGTTATTTTAACACAATGCATTGAGAAGCAACTTTTACCTAATAAATTGGGTTATAAAATAACTCATTTGTTGGGTTTTATTACCAAAATGTTGCTTTAACCATCCTAGTATTATTGGTACTATTATTATTGTTGACATTATTATCATTATTATTATTGCTGTGTAAATAAATTATAATACACAAGTTACAAATATCTTGAAAATGCTTAATTTCCAATAAATTAAAAGCAAACATTTTCATTAATTAAGTAAATGGTTACAATTGTGTTATCAGTTTACTTCCTATCTTTAAGTTACTTACAATCATGTTTCAATTTACAAGAACCACCACAAATAAATAAGTAATAAATAAGTAGGCAATGGTGTAACGTTGCTGGCAAGGACGAAGACGATGGAGTGACGAACCCAAGTGCAGTTTATTAATGAGAGGCTTGAGGAGCGGAGCCAAGGTGAAGTCGTAGGGATGGAGGTGGGCCTGGACCGTGGAGCAGAGGTTTGCTTGTGACATGGCATGGAGCAGTCTGGGGTTCGACTGATGGTGTGGAGCAGACTGAAGCTTGGCTGTGACATGGCATAGAGCAGTCTGGAGCTAGGCAGAGACATGGCATGGAATAGACTGATTTTCGGCTGTGACATGGCCTGGAGCTTTTTTTTTTAGAAATGAATGTTTCAAGGTTCCACTTCTGAAGTGTTTCCCTCACATATGAATCCATCACATCCTATTTAAAAAATATATTTCATATAAAATGAATTAACAACTTGTAAGTTCAATTTCAAGCAATTGGCTTCATTAATGAGGCGATCACAAAACGAGCCAGGTACCCTCCTGCAATGGTAAAAGAACACCATCAAAATGTTGCTGATTTTTGGCATTAAAAAGTCACAATAAAAGTGATAAATGTCACGACTTGAAAAAAGTAATAACTGTCATGAATTCAGGGACGCAGAACTATCTGAAAAGTGGCTTCTGATTAGGATATCACCCAATGTCATGTAGATGCTGGCTATTGTGTAATACAAGGGTCGGCAACCTATGGCACACATGCCAGCATTGGCACGCGGAGAGGTAATCATTGGCACGTCAGCAACAGCGAGAGTTGTTTACTGTCACTATAGTTACAGCTTTAGAATACTGTTGTGTCTGTTGTTGACACAACAGTAATTTCTACCGTAGGCCTATGCTGTTGTATGAACGGGACATTTCAAGACTCACTCCTGTAAGCCAGTAAGACATAAAATTCTGACGTGAATTCACAAGTGATCAGCCAGTTTGTGTCTGTTGTATCTTTCACTCTTGATCTGTAGGGCCTACACGATTCTCTATTTCTTGAATGTAACATCTCACAGCACAAGTCAGAGGGGTGGGGAGGAGGGGGGTGGCAAGCTTGCCAAATGAAGGGCTGTTCATCCCAACTCCTGGGAACAACAGTGAGAAAAAATGCTCAAACCAGTTTCCGCATCTTCATCTTTAGAAAGTGTCAGGCCGGGTAGCCTGTTATGGAGCAACAAATCCCTGGGCTGGGAATTGTGGATGTGCACTTAGGCAGACCTAATGCCATCTGCCTGCAGGGCATATTGTGGTGGCTCACCAGGGCACTGCCAGAATGTAACACATGACATGCAGAGTCAGGACACACCTGCGATAAGGCAACTGGGACATGCAGCAAAAATAAGATGCTACGTTTCTCTAACATTGGGTTTGCACTCAGCGCCACAGATGCACATGTGGTACTGCAATGCATGCATTTATGTTTACTTATAAGTCTTTTCTATCAGGCTGATGTGAGCTTGCTGTTCTAGTGGTTTGGAAGTGCATTGGTAACAGAATGAGCTACAGGATTTTGAGATAAGGTATTTGAGGTGAATATTCCCTGAACAAATTTTAATAAAAGCTCTTTTGAAATTGACGTTTTTATAACCATTGTTATAAATTTGATCCACTTACTAATACATTTTTGTCATGATATGGGTGTGATATTTCTTATTAAATACAACATTTATAAAACTGATTCTGGTTCAGGATGCTGATTGGTCAAAACCGTATTCCGCCATGCTATAATCCACAAACAAGTAAAAGCAATAATAGTGGACCAGCATTGCCATGCTATTAGGGCTTCATTGGAGCGAAGCTGAGAAACCTAAAATCTCCCAAGACAGTTGATAAATTCCCAACCAATGAATAATGTGTCATCAATTACTCACCATACAGATGTTTTTAGGCAAATATGACTTTATATAAAATGCCAAAACTGTGATCAACTACTCCAAGCTTCTGGATATTTGTCTGGGTTTTACATTCTTTGATCCTGATTTAAAAAATGACTGCTATAACAACAATAGAATATGTAAACAAACATAATATATTGGAGAGACTGGGGCTAGTTGTCACACTTTTCACTCAAATGAAATTTTTCAGGATAAGTTTAGTTTTGAAAGTCAGTTTCTGTAAAGTCTTGACTACAAAAGCTTTGATTAATACAACGTTCCCTCATGCTATAGTGCACAAACGAGTAAACGCTATGACACTAAACACCTGTTTACAATATCACTAAGCAGCATCCATGGCAATTAAGTGCCATCCTTCAGCTATCTTCTAGCTGAAGGATGGCACTAAATGATTGTGGGTAATAAAATGCAGTTTTAATGAACATTAGCATTCTAGCAACAGTTTTCTAACAAAAAACAAGAAGGCTGTGCTATATTGCAGTACTGGTTACATTATTTTTAAACTGAAGCATAGAAACACACTGTAACAATTATACATTTATAAATATATTCACACATTTCTGGAGCACCTTGAGGTTAAACTGACTCTACTTTGAAGCAAATTATACTTTACTAGCCATACACACTTGACGTTCTGCATTTTAAAGCTAGCACCAGGACAGACTGTAAAATCTAAATCTTATTTAGAGAGATCTGTGTTCATACTGAGCTCAAGACAGATTACAGAATTAGTCATGCAAACAGAATTCATCTCAGCCATTGGAAGCAGCATGCGCAGATGGTTGCATATGTAATTTGAGTCTGATTAATTCTGCTATCTTCATGTGTGTATTAAAAATGAACTAAAATTATGACATGAAAAGAGGGATGGACCACACATGGTCACAGAAGGAGAGACCCACAACAGATAAGACTCAAAGGTCCCAAACAGTCTCCACCCCTCAGCTCTTATCACAGTGGATGAATCCCAAGGGGCATGACCCATTAAACCCCATTATCTAGATAGAGAGAACACGAGAGAGTAGACCCATTGATCCGTCAAAGGAGGAGGAGGAGAGATGGCTATCATCTCCTGTCTGTTGGCTGATCTTCACAGGGAGGCTGACATTTTTTAGGTCCTCAGAAGCTGGAAGTGACACCGCTTTGTCACAAGACAGCTGCTTTGTGTTCAGCTGACGTCAGGCTTGGCCCAAATCTTAGTGCATCGACCACTTTTCAGATGGACATCGACCTTCACCGGGCCAGATACCTCTTTTCCTGATCTCAACCACTAAAGAGAAGACATTTAATTGTGGAATGAGATGAGTTTCCTTTCAGCATGGTGTCATGTGAGAAGCTCCCCAGATGAAAGGGATGTGCAAGCACTGTGAACCAAGCATCCGGAGGAGAGATGGTGGCGTCTCTGGAGTCAAGGAGCTCAGATGCAGAGATCTAAGAATCCCTTTCGGGATGATTAGTGAAAATGTCAGAATGCAGAATGCACTTGCTCTCTACTTGTAATCACAAATCTTGACAGCCAGATGTCAGAAAGTGTTCTTACTATTTTATATTTAATCTTAACATTGTAACTTTGAGTATGCCCAATTGAAAAGACCAACATTGTTGGTCACCAGCATATGTTGTGCTTTGGCTGTTGCTGTGATGGTGTCCCTACCAGACCTTTAAGTCTTTTTAGCCTTCCTTGACCAACCAGCAATTTAGCGGCTTTACAGACAGTCTTTATTTGTATCAAGTTACCTCTTAAGTAAACTGATTGAATAATGGCTTCCAATACTGCAAAAAAATACATTTTTCTTACCAGTGAAAAATATCTAAACATTCTTAAAGAAATATAAATTAACTTGAAAAGTAAATGTATAAAAAAAAGTCCCCATGGAGAAATAAAACTTAATTCAAAGGAAAAATGTTTTAAAAAAGGCAAAAACAAATTTCTTGCTCTAAGTATTATCATCACTAATTTCTGCTTAATATCTTGTCTTTTTTATCATCAAATTTGTGTCACCTACACTTTGATACAGTCTATTAAAACAATGTATAACTGAAAAAATAAAAACAAAATGTCATAAGATGTTTAAACTTAAAATAGGTAACTAACTTCGGTTCTCATCTGAGCACCCAATTATCTGACTTGGAAAACACCAGATGACAGTAGAAGTAATGAAATGCATATTTGAAAGATTAATATATCTGACTTTGAGGACCCTTAATTAATTATTAATAGCATATGTATTTATTTCAGTGCCTCTCCCTCCCTTCTCAGTGGGGTGATTAGTAACTCTTCACTTCTTCATGCTCAGTGGTGATGGTACCCATGGCACCACACTGTCAAGGATAGAGAAAGTGAAAAAAGGGGAAGGGGAGTATGTCTCTGAAATGTGAGCTAATTGACTTCCAGTGGCATTCACCCATTGTGCCAGCTGGGATAGTTCATTCTTATCCGCTTTCATGGGACCTCAGGGACCAGAAACCCCCCATCTTACCCCTTCCCCCTTCAGAGGAAATGTAGATTTGGGATAATATATTGTTGGATGGATGGAAGGATGGAAGACTGGTATGAAGGAGCAGAACTACGAGCTTTGAATCTTTCCACATCTTTATGCCATACAAGATGTTGGTTTGAACCCGTCTTCTACATGGAAAAAGGTGGTAACCTGCAAGTTTCACTTAAAGCATCTATGTCTACTTGAGCAAACCCATAATATTTACTTTAATTGGCGTAATCTAATTTGTAAAGTTGAATTGGTAAGATTAAAGTAAATAATAATACTAGATAATTTAGATGTTATCACATGAAGCATATTTTTAGGTTACCTGACAAGACATTTGTCAAAAAGGGAAGTTCTTTGAGGCTCTTACGAGATTAAGCCCATAGATTCCTGTAGGAACTATAAAGACTGTCAACAGTTCAAGTAGTAAAATACTCTGAATCTCCTAAAAAAATCATTTTGAGGCACCTTCAAAGGCCCCAGCATATTCAAGGAGAGGTTTTGAACATTCAGACACTGGCCAAGCCACTGTGTGTGGCGTTTAGAAAAGCATTCAAGTAAGAGGACGCAAAAGACTACATGAAAAACCTTAACTAATGTGACATAAAATATTTTATCATTTACTTATTCTATGTGTTGAATTCACACGAGATCAGTAAAAGAAGCTGTTTTAACCACTTGATGATGATTTAAAGCAGTATATGCAGTAGATAATGTGTAATTTGTAATGTTTATATTCTGCATTCATGACGCTAATGCACTAACATGCTATAATATGCACCGGTTACCCCTGTTATTTTATTTTTTGACACTGATACTGCAAAGAGGGGTGTATAAATTGGCATTAATTGTCAGATTACAGACAAAAGAATGATGATAAGAGAGGCATATCTCACTTTGGGCAGGTGTGTGAATGGCTTTCTGCTGTAGACGGCACATGGGCAATTAAGAGTATTTGAGGAATTGATTTCATTCCTTTTGTTGACTAATCTAAGCTCGCTAATAACTCTGCACACTGGTGTGTTCATATTGACTGAGCTCCAGATTTACACTTATCGATGACGTGGACCCATGGCTGTAAAAAGATGTTTAGCAGCCTGGACAAAGTTTCCCTGGAAGTTAGTGCTGGTGAGCTGTTATGAACCACTGAAACAAAAAACACCATCGTTTTGGCCAGATTTAGTTCAAAATGACGTCACACCCATTCGTTCTTTAATTTAGCATGAAATATGCTGAGGTATCAAGGTTTCTCCAGAAGATTCTGCCACTGTGGCAATCTGTGGAACCCCAAATGGTGCCTCAAGTTTCTTATCATTTTAACAGTATATTGAGAGTATATTGGAATACTTCACTCTGGTCAGATGCCTTAAGTGACATTAATTATTGAGAGCTTGCTGAGTGATGGAGGCTGTGGCTTTTTAGCATCGAGTGCTGCCTGACATTTAGGCCTGGTTCGTTTGACAAATGAACAGTAATAAGATTACATGGCTGCTTTTTGTTTTTGCTCCCTGATTAATGATCAATGGGTGACAAATGTCACATGCACCTGATTAATTGTTGAAAGGTAGAAAGACACATTTATCATAACATCACTGGAATGTATGGCACTCACCTAATTCCTTTGCTAAAATTGCTAGATTTTCCCTGTAATTTTTGTACATGAGGGCAGACAAATGTGATTTGACTGGTGAGCCACATATATGCAGTGGATATACAGTATCTTAAGCAACACTGTGTTTGATGTATGTCATACAAGCACAAACACAAAAGCTGGGGTTTAATTTTGTGGAATGGAGAATGACTGAGTGCACTCAGAGAGATTGCACATGTGACAGGCCGTAGAGTCTGGAGCAGATGTCTTCTGACAGACAACTGTATGCCCATCAGTGACGATCAATATAGGTCATGTATTTGAGGGGCTGAATTAAAAGATTGGAGATCAAGACATTGTTTTATTCCCCTTTATTGTAGAGGACACATACACAAACACGTTCGCTATCTAAATGGGGCCACACCATTATAGACTTCAGATGTTTTTTATATGAAACTAATTATAATTATTAAAAAAGCCTAACCCACACCTAACCCGCCTGGCCTTAAAATATATAATACAAAATAAAATACAACTTTTAACATTTTCAAGAATAATAAATTAAATGAATTTACATGTACTTTTATAAGTAATACTAAAAAGGAAATATTGAGAGTGGAGACAGGAAGCAGGATGGGAAAAAGTGGGACAAAAAGCTTACCATGTGCTTCTAGCAACCTCAGCATTGTTAGCGCCATGCTCTACCAGATGAACTGACACACCTAGTTAGTACAAATGTGTTTGTGTTAAATAAAAGTACAATTATTCTGCATTATTCAATCTGTAACTCTGTTTTTCCTTGTATGCATCACATCTCACCATGTCAAAACCCAACAGTTATTAAACCCTTAAGCATTGTGCTCATAACACAATTGACAAATCATAATATAAGATGGATTGCATTGCAGGAGTTCTTAGTACCCAACAGTTTTGTTGTCTGCACTTTTGAAGTTGTAGATTGCAGTGAGACATGGTTGGACACTGGTGGCCTGCATCAGACCTACCCAGCTCCAAACACCTCTCAACCCACAAGCAGCTTAGTCAAGCAAACATGATTTTCAGCCTTTAGGTGTAGTTTAATGAACTGTCTTTCTCAGACTGTCTCTAAAGTGGTCTACTGTCAAGTTATTGGTGATTTTATTAGTCATTAAAAGCAGAAAGCTAATGTTACAGTTTATAGAGTGGACAAACACATGATGTCATGTGAAATATGGTTCCCTAACAGAGAATAATCAATAAACACAAATGGGTGCACTAAAGCATCATGAACATGGATGAGTTCAAAGTGTCTTTCATATGGAAATCCTGATAACGTCAAGTTCCTTTGACGTACTGAAATTCTCAGCGTACTTGTTTCTTTAAGTAAACAATAGGTAAGAATATTAAGCCAGTCTAGTTCATTGAGTGGTTTCAGTTCAGTCAATTAAATTCAGTTCAGTTCTATTGTTTAGTTATTTAATTTAATGCCCTTGTTAAACTCTTTAGAGCTTTGCACACTGTCACAGCAAGGCCATTGGCAAAATTAAATGAGTAAAAATGGATGCACAGGAACATCAGTCAGGGTTTTGACTATGATCTGTGATGTCTAGACTTGATGGAGGGTAAAATAAATTAGGGAGGGACTTGAAATGCAAGAATAAGTGTGGGAGCACTTTGGAAGATTAAATGAGGTTGGAAGATCAGGACAGGTTATATTGTTACACCTGGCGTGAGTCTGTGTCACAAGAACATCTGCCTGTGTTTATCCTAATTGTCCCTAGTGGAGATATAGGCTGCGTTTGAAAGATGAATGGAGGTAGCATACGGAGGTAGGAAGACAATAATGCACATCTGAATCAGGGGCCATACTGGGATGTGGGGCGGCACATTTTGATCTTAATGATGGGCAACTGGCAATGATTCAAACTCAATGTATCAGCAACATCCTGCCTAAATCTAGCATATTTTTTAAGACACTGCCCATGATTTCCCACAATCATGTGCTTTGGCGAATAATGAAAAAAGGACAATGCCTTCTGAAGAAGCGATTGAGAGTAAATTCTTTCATAATTTTTTTTCTCGTTTTATTTTCAACTTATGAACCAATTTCTTCTACAAAATAAACATTTGCTTGGTTATCAAAAAAGCTCACTTGAATTTGTTGTACATAATTAGAGATGACGTTATGGTACCTGGAAAGCCTGTCTGAAACCAGTTTCCTTGGGGGCTGTTCACACAAAATGTGTTTTAGCATCGATCTGTCCTTTTTTTTTTAATTGTTCTCTTATGTAAACATGCTCGAAAATCTAGATGGATGTATTTGACCATTGTGCTGTGCTTTTTCTACTTTTTTTCTGCGTTTTGCCACATTTTTTACGGAATATTATGGGTTCAACGCAAGTACAGCATTCAATACAGCATTTGTGGCATAATATTGATAACCACAAAAAATTATTTTGACTTGCCTCTTTCTCTTTTCAAAAAAGCAAAAAAATGTGGTTACAGTGAAGCACCTACAATGGAAGTGAATGGGGCCATTTTTCTGAGGGTTTAAAGGCAGAAATGTGAAACTTGTAATTTTATAAAAATGACTTAAATTAATTCTTCTGTTAAAACTTGTGTATTATTTGAACTAAGTTGTTTAAATCGTCGTTTTAGAGTTACACCATTATGTCATCATGGCAACGAAGTGGTAAAATTGGATCTAACTTTACACAGAAACGGATTGTAAGGAATTTTATCACACTGAAACAAGGGCGTATCCAGGAAGTGACTTTTGGGTGGGCCTCAGTAAAAATGGAATGGCCAAATTTTCACTCACATTTTTTGTATACCAAAGAACAGAAAGGTAGCACATTCAAAAAGTTATTTCACTCTTTCAGAAATCAGTATTTATGTATTTTTATACTATTTTATAATTAAATATTTGAAGTCAAAGAATAATCTGTAACATTCTGTGTGGGCCTGGGTCTTACACAAGCATTCACAATCTTTTGATATCTTTATCAAGGTTCAAGGACTGATAAAGGTTACATGAGCATCTTTTCTACTGTACTTACTGAATCTAGCAAAATGGGCTCCATTGACCCTAGATGGAAGCTCCTACATGAATGACATATTGTGCCTTCACAGTTGTCAGCTTAGCATTGCATAAACTTTAACAAAACACAGTTTTTTTTAACCAAGCAACTAAAAAATGTGTTTACAAAAGTAATTTACCGGATCCTACGTAGAATCCCAAGTGGATCAGGGTACTGTAGCTTTAAGCTCCGGCCATGGATATTTTAGCTAATGGTGTCCATGGGAGATATATGTGACAGGTGTTTAAAAGGCCTGGCTTTTTCTTTCAGACAGTGGAAGGTAGAGGACATTAATATTTACCAGTCTCAGGGGGGTCAAGACAAAATGTATTAATCTCTCCTAAATAAAATATGTCTGTGGTGCACTCATTCCCATGTCCACAACAGATTTATCGTCATCGGCCTGTTATTAAATTGACTACTTGGTTTTGTCCCACTGCCATCTGAGTAAAAGTGTGAAGTCTTATCAGCTACATTAAGCTGTGTAAGTCATTGTGGACTTCAGGATGAGGGGGAGATCAATGCGAAGAGCTGTCTCTCAGTGAATTGTTGTGCAGATTTTTACGGGGCAGTCACTTTACTGGTGAAATGGAATGATTATTGGAAATCTAATTGGAGATCTATATCTTTTAATTGATTTTGTATCTAATTTGAATATAAATATGCTCCACTTTCAATTGACACGTAAACATTACTAAATTAGCAACATATTTAAGAGCTGGAGAATGTCAATAAAATAGTACTTTTTCAAGATAAAAGCTTTCGCTTAGTATGAAATCAACCGTAACACTTTACAATATCAGGGGTAAAGTCCTCCCTGCCAGACTCTTCAGATGGGGGTCAGAACAGTGGATCTGAGCCATGCATTCTTCGATTTGTATCTATAAATAGACATTTTCTGAACATACCCAAAATATCTTGTTGTTGGGAATGATGGATTTGACCAATAAACATGTGATTTGTAAATTATAATGTACAGTAAATTCAGCCGGTCATTATCACAAAATAAGTCTCTGTTTTTTTGTGTGTGTGTGATATATACTATTACTGTTACTGTTATCATTAATGTTAGTTATTAATGCATTAGGTATCATAAACAAACATTGAGCACTATATTTTTTACAGCATTTATACATTTGTTAATGTTAGTAAAAAAAAATGCAATTGTTCATTGTTAGTTCATGTTAGTTAAATACATATTAGTAAATGTTTAAATTAATATTAACATTTAATAAAAAATATTAAGAAATTATGTATTGTTTATTGTTAGTTCATGATAACTAATGTAACACATTGAAATTTATTGTAAAGTGTTACTTAAACCCTTAAACTTCATCCCGTGTAAACTTCCTTTCTAAGATCTTGTGGCATATACAGTGAAGCCCAAAATACTGACAACATAAGTGAACATGTTGCTGTTGATTTTGACTCATTTCATTCAAATTTCGTCATTGCAAATTCTATTAACAGTGTACCAATTAGGTGACAAGTTCAAATGAAACATTAACATGAATTTCAAAATTTCTCAGAATTAGTTATGCCCTCCTTTTTCTGGTACAAGTTTGTTTTAATTGTAAAAAAATAAAAATAAAAAAATAAAAATCATAAAACTTTTGAATTTGTTTCCAGGTTTAAATTAGAATTTTGATTCCAAGATTTTCAATGTGGTCACATATACTCTGTGGTCACTGTAGATGTGAAAATGAAGAGTTAAAAATTTGCAAACCAAAGCTGCATGTCTTCATTGTGTTTATCAAACAGAAAAAACAAGAGCAAATACAGTAATGAGAGGCAAAGACGGATCAGAAGGTTGAAAAATGACACAACTTTACTATAAAGAAAGGCGTCTCAAGCAGACTAAGTTGCAGCATCTTGTCATACACGCATACATGGTGAACACAATGATTGGCCATTTTTCTATGACCCGATTTACAGAAAAACACTGTTAACCTGTACGATAAGCCATTTTTAAAAGCTGATCTGATGCATCAATGGCTAAAAAATACAATACATTAACTTATCCTGAACAAGATGATAACCAGCAAACCACCACAGGCATTTGGGGTCCGTTGTGACAATTACCTTCATTCTTGTTTTATAGAATATGTTGTCAGTTAATAAGTACATAAATGATCTGACATTGGGAGAAAGAAAAAATTTGCAATTTATCCTACAAATATATAATAGTATACATTTTATGAACTTTGTCAGTCGACCACAACAGGGATGCAGGGACAACAATCTGTGCAGACGTTAAAAATGGCTGCTGTAGTTCAAGGCAAGGTGGGGCAAAATGTGTTCAAGCTAACTTTGATATTCCATCTCTGAATAGCCTTAATGTTGTGCTGCATCACTCACAGAGATACAGTCTGAGAACACCAGAATATGTGATCTACAGAGTTGACTGTGCACACAAGTTACTCGAAAAAAAGTTGGAAGACTAGGCCTACTATGCAGAAAACAGAACAGCAAAAGGCAAATGAGGAGAGTATTGCTTTGAGGTACAGGAGAAAGCAGAATTAATGAAACACAATTTCTTTAATGTGAAGGCATTGAATAGGACATCACAACCCTGTCAGGACGTTATGACCTGATATTCAGCCCTTTCAAAAAGCAGTCAGCTGGGCCTAGACGTGCAGTAATACATGAACAGGAAATGACAAAACATTTCTTTCGCATAACACAATTCAAATGTTGTTTACAAAAAAGGTTGCTAATCGATAGGTTTGTGCAGAACGCTACAATGGTACAATTCTACAGCATTGTTAATTACATAATCATAAATGGTGCTTTGAAATAAGGACATTAGTGACAAATCTTTTACAGAGGTTCATCATGTCACCTAAAATCCAATAAAATGTCAAGACACAAAAACAAGTCTCTTTGAAATACCAAAGACCACAGCTAAGCACACCCATTTGGCTGAACCTGAATCCAAACCTGTGCATGGAGTCTTCCAATTTGGGATGCACCAAAAGCATTTTTATTATGAATTATTATGCATTCAGATACTTTACTGTAATACAGTAAACCAGCAAAAAAAAAAAGGATCTTTACATAGATGATTACAAGATTGAGACCCTTTTTGAAAAAAATTATAAACAACATTTCCACTTTCCTTGTGTAAAAGTTACATTAAATAAATTTGAATATATTAACACAATAGCATGATACAACAATATTAATAGCAAAAAAGAGCAGCACAATTAACAAATAAGACATACCACCCTTTCATAGTGACATTAAGTTTAATAATTTTTTCATTGCCACAAGTAATGTCCTAATATGCAGAGGCCAAAAGTTTGGAGTAATGTACAGATTTTGCTCTTATGGAAAGAAATTGGTTCTTGTATTCACAAAAATGGCATTCAACTGATCGCAATGTATCGACAGGACATTCATAACGTGAAAAAACTAAGAGTTGTCATCAAAAAAATCCTCCATGTGCAGCAATGACAGCTTTTCAGATCCTTGCCATTCTAGCTGTCAGTTTGTCCAGATACTCAGATGACATTTCACCCCACGCTTCCTGTAGCACTTACCATAAATGTGGCTGTCTTGTCGGACACTTCTCACGCACCTTACAATCTAACTGATCCCACAAAAGCTCAATGGAGTTAAGATCCATAACACTCTTTTCCAATTATCTGTTGTCCAATGTCTGTGTTTCTTTGCCCACTCTAAACTTTTCTTTTTGTTTTTCTGTTTCAAAAGTGTCTTTTTCTTTGCAATAATTCACAGAAGGCCTGCACCTCTGAGTCTTCTCTTTACTGTTGTACATGAAACTGGTGTTGAGCGGGTAGAATTCAATGAAGCTGTCAGCGGAGGACATGTGAGGCGTCTATTTCTCAAACTAGAGACTCTGATGTACTTATCCTCTTGTTTAGTTGTACATCTTGCCTTCCACATCTCTATCTGTTCTTGTTAGAGCCAGTTGTCCTTTATCTTTGAAGACTGTAATGTACACATTTGTATGACATCTTCAGTTTTTTTGGCAGTTTCAAATATTGTATAGCGTTTTTTGCCATTTTTTACCAAATATTGACCTTAAGACATGCCAGTCAATTTTATACTGTGGCAACTCAAAAACAAACACAAAGACGATGTTAAGCTACATTTAACAAACCAAATAGCTTTCAACTATGTTTTATATGATGGCAAGTAATTTTCTAGAACCAAATTAGCAATTTAGCCTGATTACTCAAGGATAAAGTGTTGGAGTAATGGCTGCTGGAAATGGGGCCTGTCTAGATTTGATCAAAAATTATTTTTTTTTCAAATAGTGATGGTGCTGTTTTTTACATCAGTAATGTCCCGACTATACTTTGTGATCAGTTGAATGCCACTTTCTGAATTAAATTACCAATTTCCTTTTGGCCGCCATTGTAGTTTGAACTCTGAAGTTTTCATCCTACATAACACAGAGAAGATTTCACAATGTATTAAATAACAACTGAGTACCTCAGATCAAATTAGCTGTTACATTTGCATGTGCAGTCATCAATAAATTATTAATATATTAGTCCCTATTATTTTTTTTAATTTGTTTTTAAGAAAATCAAGATAAATATATAGTGGGGTCCAAAGGTCTGAGACCATTAGTGAAAGTGCTTCTATTTTGCATCCATTTCGAATTGAATACAAAATGTTTCATTATAAATTCTATCATCAACATAACAAAAAAATGTACATGAATTAATTTGAAAACCTGAGGATCCATGTTATTGCAGCATGATTTGAGAATGTTCCAAAGAACATCTTATGATGTTAATTGAGCGATTTGAGTTAACATGGTCAATGTCACAAATTTGCTTACGTTTGATTAGTGACTTGAATTTAAATATTTGTTCTAAAACACCTAGTTACTAATATGTAATATCAAATATGTACATTTCTCTGCACTGCATTTTGTGGCTACAGGATTTACTTCTGGAAAGATTGAGTAGTAAAAGTCTAAGGGGCTATCACCTTTTTCATTAGAATTGTATACTAACAGCAAAAGATTCCCAAATGCTCAGCTCAGTTTATGGCTGATTCTCTATGTTGAGGTTTCTAGTGCCTCTAAATCTTTAAATGACAATCCACCAATGTATTGATGCACCCCAAACTTTTTTAGACTCCCTGAATAAAGCTACTCTGACACCAAGATCTTAACCAAGCTGATTAAAAAAAAGAGCGGAAAAAAATTAATGAGGAGCAAATATGATCAATTTTGTCATTCTATTTTGAGGACTATATAAAGCAAGGTTTAAAAAAAATGAAAATATCATTGGATATCTATCAAGAGACTCTTCTAAGTACAACCTCTCCATTGTCCTTTGCACTAATATACTACCATGCTTCGAAATAATGTCTTTTTTTCATCATTTACAAGGGATGCCATCTAACCTCAGCCTATAAACATTGATGGCAGTAGTGGCATTTTATCGTCAGTATATAGCCAGTGAAAATAAAAGCACGGCATCAGTCCAGTTATAGTATACTCTATATCTTTTCATGGACCACGGGTGTTGTTTTTTGCAAAGTCAAAATAAACAAAAACTTAAGATTACAACATCCAATTTCAACCCAAAAGCAAGATGGCATAACACCTAGTGCATAGTTTTATGTAGCACAGACAAACTGTGCCAGCACTCTATACAGAATTCATGTTTTGGACGCATCTACAATATCTGCTGGATCATTCACTGCGGAAATATCAATATGATAAACGTATTTGCCGACATTCTGCAGCTAAGTCGACCCGCAGTTGATATGTCAAAGGACCGGAGCTTGTATCTCCTTTTCTTTGATACTAGCTACAGTGAGTTGGAGGAAAGGGCAGATTCAAGATTTTCAAAATAAAAAAAGAAGAGCATAAGCCACACAAAAAGCTTAAAAGTCCCACGTTTCCACCCCATGGCCCAATAGGCACACTAAAGTCTGTGTGGGGCATGGGGACCCAGGTGATAGTCTAAATTCCTTAAACACAGTCTCTTCAACAGTTTGCAAACACCAGCTGGATTACCTGCATTCGTTTTCTTCCCTCCCATCCCTTGTTCAGAAGGATCATGCACTCCAGTGCTATCAATGTGAATACTTTTTCATATATATATTTAATTTAATGCATGTAGTGGCAACCTCCGGCCTGCTGGTGGTGCCATCTCCAGGTCAGGGTGCTATGCTAGAGAGTAGATGGCATTAACAGGCGATGTGGCCTCTGAGCTCTCGTTCCCCTCCGTCTCCTCTTTGTCCTTCTTTACTGTGTATTGGCCAATGAAGGAGCCGTCCTCATTGAACTGACCATCCCCTCCTTCACCATAGTCTACCAGACTGTCATCACTCTCTTTTACATTCCCATCCAAGGAGGTCTGGCTGCCCTGCAATGGCTTGTTGTCCTCGTCACTACTTTTGGGGAGAGAAAAATTTATTAGTTTTCCATTTTTAAAATAGTCTTGGTGGATTGTCTGAATGCTTAGTTGACTAATCGGTCTTAAGAAACCTCTGCTCAAAATAGGCTGGTCCATCAGATCCCAATCAATGCATTTTTAAGGAGGCTTTAACATAGGAAATGTTCGAAAACAGCTGAATGGAGCGCAATGTAATAGATTGCAGGGGTCTCTAGACCTTTGAAACTATAATGCTCATTATGTAAGATGCTAAAAATCAACCTGACACATTGGCCAAGACGTCCCTCTGCAGGTCCAAACTGTCTAACAGCTAAAAATGAAAACACCGGCTCTAAATGTTTCAAAACAAACAAACATAAAAAATGCAAAACTCGTCAACCCCATTAATCAACTAGTCAGTTGTTGAACTTTGTGGTGTATTTTCACTCGTGAACAATTAATGGGCTTGGATAATGGGGGCTGTGAAGCGATAGGAAGTCTGGAATTTGAAATGATTCCCCCTCAAGGGCTTTTGGGTGTCTGATAATGGAGAATCATGGCAAAGAATATAAAAATGTCAAATTCCTATTTCATCAGGCATGTGAGATAGACATTAATGAGAAGATTTTTGAAGTTGTACTTGACAGTTTTGTCTTTTCTTACATAGCACAAAGTGCATAAACTATTCAAACTAGACCAAGCAGTGAAGAACATCTTAAGAGACACTTCGAGAAACACCAAGGAGAAAAGAGAAATCTCAAGGTGAAATAACCACAATTACTTTATGACTAAAGAAGATGACAAACTTGTTGCTATTTTAAACTCTCTGTATTACATAAATCATGTGATGTCCATAAATTGTGCATCTTTCAGCCCTTATCCTGTGCATGCCCAATCACATGCTTCTGGCACAGTATGGACATCAGCGGGGGGGTAGTTATGTCATGCTTGAGAAACTATTATGCATCAACTGGTGGAACTCCAGGAAATACAACAGCACCTTTCAGATCTTCAAATTCTTTAACAGAGTGGTGGTCCATCTTTGCTTCATGTAATATCTATGGGCCTTGTTGTAAACTGGCCTACTGCAGGTAGGCTGTTAAATGGAAATGTTATAAATGAATTCAAAACACATGGTTTACAACCAGTCTCCATAATATTGCCATTTCTATTGATCATAAAAAGGCTTTTACCAACTGCATATATCCTCTCTATAAAAAGAAGCACTTCTGTGTCATAAAAATGTTTAGATTAATCATAAATGTCATGGTTCTCTGCATGCGCCATGGCAATCCTATCAGTTTTCTTTTTAAATAAGGAGCGCTGTAAATCTTGTCCCCTTCTGGGTACCAAACAGGGAACAATGAGAAAAAGTTTTTGACTTAATCGATCAGTCCTCACACTCAGAGTATTACCTTATTTTCACCTCAAAGTAGTACAACTGAAAATCCTCCAAACCTGTAGTTCACTTTTTACATAATTTTTTGACACTATATTATGATTGTGATGACATAATAACAAGGCTTGGTATGGCTTTTGATTTTAATATTGTTAAGAAAATGTTTGAATGAATGTGTTAAGGAGTAATAAATTCACTACAAGACTAAATTGAAATATTGTGGCAAAATCAAATCACTTTATGAATAATATTAAAATGACAGGATAAAAAAAAAAATAATCTATATGTCTCTCCATTCTATGAGATTAGCATGGTTGCATAAATGTTAAGCATAGATGTATTTTTATTTATTTAAATCAGGTACCCATGCCAAAGGGGAAGAACAGGTATTAATCGATTAAGATCAAAAACGTAATGCACATAAAGCAAACTGCTTTAGTTCATGATAAAGAGTTGCAAAGCCAGGTGAAAATATAGCCTCTCTTTCATACCTTTCCCTTTCAAGGGACCTTCAGTCCGGAATGGAAAACACCCGAGAATAACAAATGGTGAAGGAAGAAAAGTTGAGAAAGAAAATTATGAATAAAACAAAACATTTGTGTGATCCAAGGCATTTAAAAGAAAAACAAGAGGAGAAACAAAATTATGTATTGAGGATCATAATTTGTAAACAGCCACAAGTAATGCATCTAATATTAGCTTTTTGTTTGTTTATGTTCTAGATGAGACATCCAATTGAAACTCAGACTGAAAACAGATTAATGACAAAGACACATGGGCTCTAATCTGCAGTGGAATTCTCTTCTGTCGGGGTGTAGGAAACGCATTTAGAATAAGAAAGCCAAAGGTTATTGTAAACTCAATGAACTGATAAAAGAAAATCCTACATTTTGCTAGCCGAGTCCTTGCATGCATACTAGTAGTTCAACTGAGTTTCTTCTCACAAAAGCAGAATCATTTCTGTTTCATGCAAGAAAATATCTGTGCATTTGTGGATGGTTGCCCTTTCTTTGACAGCACTGCGATTTCCGTTAAACAGCATTTCAATGGTGTTAAACATGTGTAGAAGAACCTTGGTCCCTTTGAAACTCTTGAGGAATTAATTTAACCCTGACATCACAGAATTGGCCTTTTAGAATCAAAATGAAATCATGATTATGTTTTTATTGGAAGTGCTCAAATTTTTTTTAGAGGGAATAAAAAGGTCCAGTACTTGACATGTTACATATTTCAGGTAAAAGCATTCAATATACACTCACCTAAAGGATTATTAGGAACACCTATTCAATTTCTCATTAATGCAATTATCTAATCAACTAATCACATGGCAGTTGCTTCAATGCAATTAGGGGTGTGGTCCTGGACAAGACAATCTCCTGAACTCCAAACTGAATGTCAGAATGGGAAAGAAAGGTGATTTAAGCAATTTTGAGCGTGGCATGGTTGTTGGTGCCAGACGGGCCGGTCTGAGTATTTCACAATCTGCTCAGTTACTGGGATTTTCACGCACAACCATTTCTAGGGTTTACAAAGAATGGTGTGAAAAGGAAAAACATCCAGTATGCGGCAGTCCTGTGGGCTGAAAATGCCTTGTTGATGCTAGAGGTCAGAGGAGAATGGGCCGACTGATTCAAGCTGACAGAAGAGCAACTTTGCCTGAAATAACCACTCGTTACAACCGAGGTATGCAGCAAAGCATTTGTGAAGCCACAACACGCACAACCTTGAGGCGGATGGGCTACAACAGCAGAAGACCCCACCGGGTACCACTCATCTCCACTACAAATAGGAAAAAGAGGCTACAATTTGCAAGAGCTCACCAAAATTGGACAGTTGAAGACTGGAAAAATGTTGCCTGGTCTGATGAGTCTCGATTTCTGTTGAGACATTCAGATGGTAGAGTCAGAATTTGGCATAAACAGAATGAGAACATGGATCCATCATGCCTTGTTACCACTGTGCAGGCTGGTGGTGGTGGTGTAATGGTGTGGGGGATGTTTTCTTGGCACACTTTAGGCCCCTTAGTGCCAATTGGGCATCGTTTAAATGCCACGGCCTACCTGAGCATTGTTTCTGACCATGTCCATCCCTTTATGGCCACCATGTACCCATCCTCTGATGGCTACTTCCAGCAGGATAATGCACCATGTCACAAAGCTCGAATCATTTCAAATTGGTTTCTTGAACATGACAATGAGTTCACTGTACTAAAATGGCCCCCACAGTCACCAGATCTCAACCCAATAGAGCATCTTTGGGATGTGGTGGAACGGAGCTCGCGCCCTGGATGTGCATCCCACAAATCTCCATCAACTGCAAGATGCTATCCTATCAATATGGGCCAACATTTCTAAAGAATGCTTTCAGCACCTTGTTGAATCAATGCCACGTAGAATTAAGGCAGTTCTGAAGGCGAAAGGGGGTCAAACACAGTATTAGTATGGTGTTCCTAATAATCCTTTAGGTGAGTGTATATTCCTCTCTACTCTTGGAGATGATTGCCTTTTTATGGACCCTAATAGAGAGGATGTGTGTTGCTTTAAGTGGTACACTTAATATTTACAGCAGTATGCTGTGGCATAACCAGGAGAAATGTGATAAAGCGACAAAAGCGCTCTCTCTTCCATTTTAATGTTTAAAAATGTCCATTGGCGTGGAAGAAATCTGCTCAATCATATTTATGCACGATTAGAATTGGAAACATATAAACTATATTTCTGAATGACTGAATGTATATACGTATACAGAGTTGACTTATTTAACTTTTGTTAAAGGAATATTTTGGGTCTAATACAAGTTAAGCTCAATTGACAGCATGGCATAATGTTGAATACCACAGCTCATCCCACCTCATTATCTGTAAAAGTTAAATCACAGCCACAAGACAATATGCTGTTGATTGAGCTTCACTTGTACTGAACCCAGAATATTCCTTTAACCCAGCTACAGCCTAACCACAATGAAAGTGTGCAAATTGCATAACAATTAATAAAACAATTAAAATAGTAATATGAACTGATTTGATTTAAACACTGAATCCACAAGAAACTCCAATCATTTCAGCAGATTTTAAAATGCTTATGACAAACAGCCAACAGTGATTGTCTGGCGTCTGGCGCTTTATGCTCCTCATTTGCATAAAGCTGACAGTTAAAAAAAATACAAAATAACCAATAGACTTTAGTTACGTCATAGCCATTAACATGATTTGCTAGTTGCTAGTCAGAAGCAGATGGTATTCGGGGGATCGACATTCTCGTTTTAGAGAGCATATTATTTGACAAAAATCTGCATTGTGCAAGATGAGACATCAATATATTTGGTTTGTTTTCCAAGAAGAGAGAAAAAAATATATATATCTGAAAATGTACCTTAGCATATAGCTAACACACATAGAGTAAAAGCAACAAAACTGTAATTTTGATTTTAATTAATCAAATATGTTGTGATTGACTATGATAGTGCGAGAATTTCCACTTTTAGTAAGGACAAATTACTTGTTGTGTTGCCCTTGGTTAAGACTCAGTGTAATATTTACTCCAAAAAATGAGGGACCAAGAAGTTTAACACCTTTGAAGAGCTTGATCACTAATTAGGCAGCAGCTTTAGTCCCTGATCTGTCATCCACAGTGTATCTAACGACATGCTCAGGCTCAGATGATGTGCTGAAACCAAATACCTGTTCTCGTTCCTTAATAACCCAGCCGGCAATTTGAAAGAGGAGGGGAAAGAAAAGGTTCATGAAGATGGAGTTGACCACGTCATTCACATGTTGTATGGGGAAAGAAGTTGCTAGAACCACTGTGTTAAGTGGAGAGGGCATAGCATAATTTAGCATGGCTAGCATTAGCATTGAGGATGTGGTCTTTGCTAAAAACCAATTAATATCACACAGCTGTTGAGCACAAAACTGATTGCAGACTGGCTTGACATGATGAGAAAGGTTTTTTCAAATGCTAGTAGAGCATGATTTTTGTTCAGTGGTTAAGAGGATTAAACAGAAACCAGTCACAATACCATGTTACATGACCAAAGTTATAGACATGTCGAATGTTAGTTTAAAGCTTATGATACACGCTACTTAAAGTAGTTAAAGGGATAGTTCTCAAAAAAATAAGATTCTGCCATCATTTACTAATCCCAATGTTGTTCCAAACTTAACGTTGTGACTTTGTAAAAGAATGTTAGCAGAATGTTAGCCTGTCCCCATTCACTTTCTTTTACATTTATGTATTTGGCAGACGCTTTTATCCAAAGCAACTTACAGTGCACTTATTACAGGGACAATTCCTCCGGAGCAACCTGGAGTTAAGTGCCTAGTTCAAGGACAGAATTGTGGTGGCTGTGGGGATCGAACCAGCAACCTCCTGATTAACAGTTATGTGCTTTAGCCCACTACGCCACCACCACTCACTTTCATTGCACTTTTTTACATGTAATGATAGTAAATGGTGCCTTATATCTCCTTTTGTGTTCCACAAAAGAAAGGAATTCACACAAGTTTAGAACAAAATGAGGGTAAGTAAATGATGACAAAACTTTTGTTTTTGTGTGAACTATCTATTTAAACTACAGTCAAGCTTTTAAAAAAGTCACTGGCTAGGTTTTTGGCAACAAGTTACTACCAAAAAGTAGCTACTGTACATTTAAGCTATTTAATTGATGGATTATTATTAGTTAATTCAGAATTAAGTCAGAAATATATCTGATTTTGTCACACTATACTGAAACTACTATTATTCAAACAGCTGTTGTCTCCATACTGAAGCGTAGTACTTCGTCAACACTTAGTTGGTAACCTGCCAATTTTGTGCTTTAGCATGCTACACCTAACTTATTTAATTTGTCATTTGTTAATGACCCCCCAATAAGAGTTTTCAATACTATTTGAGACTAGGACTTAATATCCACACTATCATGAAAAATGTGGTCTTTTACAACAAAACTTGAAGGGACCCTCAAAACAAACTAAAGATCTGTAATATTTGCCAAATGACAGGCTGAAAAACTGCAGAGTTGCACACTGATTTCCCCCTGCCACAACTCATCAAATTCACAGTAGGTTACAGCTTTAGCACACTTTAGGGCTTGAAGTTGAGATCTGTCTGGTTTGGAGAGCAGTGGTAGAACTGTACAAGGAGGGCACAGTAGCCACGTTTGCTCTGCTTGAATCATAATGTGCACACTGGATTTTTTTGAGAATCTGATTTATTGCTTTCTGGCCAACTGCTGGCCACAGCAATGACATTTGTGCTTGAGTAAAATAGCAGTCTTATTTAAAATGGTTTACTGAAAAGTGTCGAGGTTGTTTAAAGTAGCTTGTTATTTAGCAATTGTTTTGATTTACAAGGTTAGTCAACTTGGTCTCATAGAATCACATCACTATACCTATATTTTTGCAAAATGATTTTACGTGGCTCGTTGTATTTACAGTATTATGGCAGATTCCTGGTGAAATGAACACTAGGCGCTACAATTACTACAATTACTTTTTGGTAACACTTTACAATAAGGTTCCATTTGTTAACATTAGTTAACAACATTAGTAAACATGAACTAACAATTAACAATACTTAGTAGGCATCTTAGTTAGTGTTCATTTCAACATATTCTAATACATTTTTCAAATCAAAAGTTGTAATAGTTACCATTAGTTAATGCACTATGAACTAACATGAACTAACAATGAACAATTGATTTTTTATTACCTAGCATTAACAATGATTAATAAATTGTGTAACAAATATATTGCTAATTGTTAGTTCATGACATCTAATGCATTAACTAATGTTAACAAATGGAACCTTTTTGTTGTGTTACCCTTTTTTCACTTTAACACAAATCACGAGTAAAATGGCTGATAATCAGTTCACAAACACATACTTTTCAACCTGTTCCTCACACTATGCTACAACATCTAAACACTTTTGCAATAGTGCATGATTTAAAAGGTGATACATTTTAACGTTTGTAATACATAACCAACTACACTTTTGTTGCGTAGCTCAACTGATAGAGCATTGCACTTGCAATGTGAAGGACCAGAATACAAGGGTACGAGTCCAGAAGTTGACACATGAGCCAAAAGTGTCATAGATGCACCACAAAATAATGTGGTTGCTTCAGCAATTGTTTTTCATATCACATTTGCTTTTATGACACTTTCGGTTAGGTTTAGGTTTAAGGTAGGTTTTGTTGATTTAAAACTTTTAACATTAACTAGTTTTTAGTACCATAAGGTGGAAATTTCCCCTCGGAACTCAAGTAGGTATAGCGGCAGCCCGGAGATCTCCAAATGGTGGCGGAATCTCCAAAAGAGGACAGGGTAACTCCATAAGGGGCAGGGTTACTCCAGAAGCTGGTGACACTTTGGCACATGGTTAGCATTAGGGAAAGAGTTAGGTTAGGGGCTCTGTATATCTTTGTTGGTGGTTTGGAGGTTCTGCCCCTTTTTGAAGCATGGCCTACAGCTATATCCTTCACTCGGAACTGCCGCAATATACATGTAATGAACCACATATTATCATTTTGCAAAAATGTCGCCACAATCACGTAATTTTCATAAGATCAGGTTGAGGTTAGTTGTAATTTATGTTAAGTAGACCTATTCCACTCTGCAGGCTCAGAGCTATTTTCTGGACCTGAAACAGGTAAAACAGAGTGATTCATCAACAGGTTCGTTATCATAGCATTTAGTGCATTTAAACACTTAAAAGCTCTTTCCCTCTCGATTAACCTGAATAGGTTGAATGCTATAATGGTAAAATTGATCAATAGTGCAAACTTACTGATAGTCGAACGATCCGTCTTGGTCTTTATGGTCAACAGGATCTAATGGGAGGTCTTTCTTTTCGCTCACTGAAGAAAAACAGCCATAAAGGAACAACATTATTAGCATCTGACTACAAGTTAATCATCTGCTGCATCGGTGAATCCAATCATGATATCCAATCAATATGATTTATATAAAACAGTTTACTTGTTTTAGCAGCTAAGATATCACTCAAAATCAAAACATTGCTATATTTGTTTGAGCATCCCGACCAACATAACACATTGACTTAAACAAATGGCAATCTGTTTTCATCCAATGGAAGTTGGAGGAACGTTCGAGGAATCTTCTTTGAAAACAATCCTTATATTTGTCTGGTGACAATTTTGATGCAAAAGTTTCACACTTAAGCTTTAACTGCCTTTGCTGGAGTTTACCATGGTATTTTCCTCCACGACTCCTCTTGATAAAGCAGACGATGAGCAGGATAAGAACCAATAGAGCGACCGCACACATCAGCCCAATGAACCAGCCCTGAGTAGCAATGTCCTCCTGCTCTTTGTAGGCTGTTCTCAACCAAATGCATACACACACACACACACACACACACACACACACAGAAAGGAAGGAAAGAAAAAAGAGAGGTAAAAAATAAAAGTTTCTTAACAACATCAGAAACTAATCCCACAGATTATTTTACATATAAAGAACATTTTCTCTTCCTGAATGATTTATTGAATCAGGAGAACAACATCTGAACACACTAACACCAAATGGAGACCTTAATAAATCTCACTGACTTTCAACAGCCAGCATGGTAGGAGTAATTTGACAACTGTCCTTTATCAAAAACACATTAGTGGAGAGAACTGTGGATCTGGATTTGAATTACCCATCCTTATCCTCTGATAATAACGTGAGAGCACAGGGCACTCTCTCCGTTAACAGTTATCTGATGAAAAAGGAAACCAAGTAAGGCCAGCAGCTCAGTTTAACACCACCATCCAATATACTCCCACTCCTTTTTAGTAGCTGTATCTTGCAAACCAATTCTAGCCACTTGTAGTATGATCTTGTCATTCTTGAATGTGTTCTTATTGTGTGCACCCCCCCCCCCCCGCCCCTTAATGGATATATGGAGTGTCTAAAAAAGTCTCCATTTCAATTCAACTTATAATATTAGTGGATGTACTTTTGCAGAAAATGGTGAACTTGGGAAAAATAATTGATAGTCTTATACAGTATCATAAAGTTAATAGATAATTATGAGCTCCAAAAAGTATTTTTGTCTACAAGAAGAATTATTTTCACTGTATATTGCGATAATGTTTAGATATAAAAGGAGACTCTCAGGCACTCTTGGTTGTTTTTTCCTATCAAAATGTGTGGTTATTTGCTCACTTTTCCTAGGAAATCTCTAGAAATAATATACATTTTTTTTTAAATATATAAATTAATTGTCCTGCAACAGGGCTTATAAAACTAACCTGCAGCATATAGAAAATAGTAGCTAAAAGAGATTTGATACTAGACTTGGACTCTACGTCAAAGACTAGTGAAAGTATTCCATATCAGAATAACAAAGAGGAAGCATCCTACCTACAGAAAAATGCCATTTACAATGACCAAGGACCCTTATCATACTGAGGATCAATATCGCATTGAGGATGCTGTGAGATTTCATCCTGTGCCACAAAAGCAGGCATCATGTGAAGACATAACTGTTTGCTCAGCCTGCTGAAACGACCAGCATGGTATTTCTGGGGAAGCTGGTTGACCAAAGCAGTCTTGCTGTTTAAGATAGTTAGGAGGCATACTAGCATCCCATGATGGGGACCATCATCTAAAACACAACATATGTTGGTGACCAACAATTCTGGTCTTTTCAAAAGGGCATATAGATGGGTGATGACACCATACACAATAACGATGGAGCTTCAAAAATTATCCTCAAAGAGAAACAGATCCTCAAAATACATCAAGCAGTTATACATTTGGCAGACACTTTTCAACAAGTTCTACCAGCAGAAGTAACCCATAAAAAAACAGAAACATGACAAAATACCATGGCAGTCTCATGATGAAGATGTCACCCTAGAGACTTTTTGCCTGCATCATGAAAACGTCCTTGTTATCTCATTCTCAACTCAGTTTGAAGGATTCGGATATAGTCCTGGAGAACATTATGGTAAATGTATTTGGTGTGCTGTCAATAATGGAGGGGCTCAAACACAGATCTGGCCTTGAGCGCTGAGATACCATTTGATAACTTTGAAAACTGTGTGAGGAACAGGGTGAAACTAAAGGTTTTAATCGAAGAAAGTATTTCACTCCATAAAGGTAGTCACATCTCATTAAAAAACATACATCCAAACATTACAATGTTGCAATCGATCACAGGACATGCGGGAACCAATGGCATTTGACATCACTGATTTCAAAGCTATCATAATGTTTCTTGAGGTGTCCATTTTTTTATTTTTCAATGAGTCTGGATCGTGATCTGACTGTAACGTGGCATGGGCATGCTGATCATTAAATAAAGGTAGAAGTATATATATCCCTTTATGTCCCATGGTAGTCATAGTAAAAATGTAATGATAAAGCAATGAGTAAATGATTACAGAATTTTCCATTAAATTCATTTTAAAATGTACCCTTGGGCAAAGTAATGAAATCGCATTATGGAGTTGCATATGGCACCAGAGTGACATTTAAAATACAACGCTTTGGTGGTATAGGAAAAATGTAGCTATTTTGACGTATGGTTATGAGACAGTATTGCAAAATACAACTGAATTCACTTTGTATGAGTAGTATCCACTAGATGGAGACCACATGTTGAACCTTCTCTTAGTCCTTCCTTGTGTCTTGCCCACCCCCTCACCTCTGCCTGTCTCGAACATGACATAGTCGCTGCTGATGGAGTGGTGCTCATGGGAATACACCCGCAAGCGATACTTGGCCCCAGCCACCAGCCCTGCCAGCTTAATGGGAGGCTGATGGTTTACTTGTATGCTTCTCATCGACCCATTACCTTCAAGGGGAGACACAAGAAAGGTGGCCATCAAAGAGAAAGAGAGGTCCACTGAGCAACTACGCTGAACAAAACTTAGAACAAGACTTTGGCCGCTTCCACAAGATAGTGGGGTCATGTTTGTTAATTGGGAAAATTCAGTGCATCCCTCACACTCGTTTATATTTTGCAGGCAATGTGAATGTGAATATTTTCAGCTGAGTGGGACATTTCTTAAACTGATCATTTAGTTCACCCTAATGTTGTTCTAAACTTGTGTGATTTACTTTCTCAGTGGAACACAAAATGAAAAGTTGGAAAAATGTTCTGTCTTGGTTACCATTAACTTTCATTGCATCATTTTTTCCATGCAATGAAAGTGAATGTAATTAAGGCTAACATTCATTCCTTTTGTGCTCCACTGAGAAAGTAAGTCACATGAGTTTGGAGCAATATTAGGGTGAGTAAATGATTACAGAATAAAAATTTTTAGGGGAAAATAATATTTTAAGGGTGCTGGAAGAACAAAATACTGAAATATCTTTGCTCGGCACACATCAAAGTCTGCAGTGTATTACAGGGATCATTTGCTTTAGTGACGCTTGTTAAAAGCTTTGATGTTAAATTGCTGCTTAATATCTCATAGGGAATTTGCTATTCCTCCTTGAGTGGAGGGAGTTGCACCTAGCCTCAATTAACCAGAGACCTCATCTCATCTCTGAGGAAGTTCAAGAGTGGAGAGAAAAACACTGATGGCATTGTCAAGAGGCAGGCATGAAGTTCCAAAGAGGTTCCATGATGTTTATTAGGAACCCCAAAACATCATGCCCCATGCATCTCATGAGTATATGAATAGATGCATGTATGGTTACATTTTCCATATGCAGCATAAGCATTCAAGCAGCCATTTCATGGTGAAATATGCAGTGCAAAGTTCCATTATAATATCTTAGAGGCGTAACTGCATCATATGAGGCTGACGCTAAAGCTACAAGCTACAAGCTGGGGAAAAAAAGGACTTCTAATCCATTTGAAAAAATTCTCATCCATTATCCATATATTGCTACACAATTTAACCAGATTAAATAAAAGCTTTCAGGGTTTTTTTGGTTTTAGTTTTTTGTAGCTTTATCTTAAATTATAGTATTTGCAAGACAGTACTTGCTGATATTGATATTCCTCACAACATTCTGATTAGGGTTTGTTCTAAACCATTAACCCATGTTTTAAACTTTCTACCATTAATTCAGCATGAACTTCAATTAATGTACAGAGTAGGTTCTATTCAAACATTGTTTTGTAGATAACTTCAGCCTCATGTGCGCTAAATATTTTGGGGTTTTGTAAACGCCCTGCTTTTTGACAATTTAAGATTAAAATAATGTTCAGTTGTCTTATGTCCAGTACATTTTGAATATTTGCATACTGGATTCCTATCTGCCTTACTTCTTACATCTATTTGCCTACTGAGTATAGTATAGTATAGTGTGGTATAGTATAGAGTGGTATAGTATAGTGTGTTATAGTACAGTGTAGTATAGTGTAGTATAGTATAGTGTGGTAGAGTATAGTGTGGTATCGCATAGTATGTTATAGTATAGTGTGGTATAGTATATTATGTTATAGTATAGTATAGTGGTATAGTATAGTATAGTGTGGTATAGTATAGTTTGGTATAGTATAGTTTGGTATCGTATAGTATGGTATAGTATAGTGTGGTATAGTATAGTATGTTATAGTATAGTGTGGTATAGTATAGTATGTTATAGTATAGTATAGTGGTATAGTATAGTATAGTGTGGTATAGTATAGTTTGGTATAGTATAGTTTGGTATCGTATAGTATGGTATAGTATAGTGTGGTATAGTATAGTATGTTATAGTATAGTGTGGTATAGTATAGTGTGGTATAGTATAGTATGTTATAGTATAGTGTGGTATAGTATAGTGTGGTATCGTATAGTATGTTATAGTATAGTGTGGTATAGTATAGTATGTTATAGAATAGTGTGGTATAGTATAGTGGTATAGTATAGTGTGGTATAGTATAGTGGTATAGTATAGTATAGTGTGGTATAGTATAGTTTGGTATCGTATAGTATGTTATAGTATAGTGTGGTATAGTATGTTATAGTATAGTGTGGTATGGTATAGTATGTTATAGTATAGTGTGGTATAGTATAGTGTGGTATCGTATAGTATGTCATAGTATAGTGTGGTATAGTGTAGTATGTTATAGTATAGTATGTTATAGTATAGTGTGGTATAGTATAGTGTGGTATAGTATAGTGTGTTATAGTATAGTGTGGTATATTATAGTATGTTATAGTATAGTGTGGTACAGTATAGTGTGGTATTGTATAGTGTGGTATGGTATAGTATAGTATGTTATAGTATAGTGTGTTATAGTATAGTGTGGTATGGTATAGTATAGTATGTTATAGTATAGTGTGGTACTGTATAGTATGCTATAGTATAGTGTGGTATAGTATAGTGTGGTACAGAATAGTGTGGTATAGTATGGTATGTTATAGTATAGTGTGGTATAGTATAGTGTGGTACTGTATAGTATGCTATAGTATAGTGTGGTATAGTATAGTGTGGTACAGAATAGTGTGGTATAGTATGGTATGTTATAGTATAGTGTGGTATAGTATAGTATGTTATAGTATGCTATAGTATAGTGTGGTATAGTATAGTGTGGTATAGTATAGTATATTATAGTATATTGTGGTATAGAATAGTGTGTTATAGAATAGTGTGGTATAGTATAGTATGTTATAGTATAGTGTGGTATAGTATAGTGTGGTATAGTATAGTATGTTAATGTGGTATAGTTTAATTAATTAATACATAAATAAATAATTAAATAGACTTTAGCCTTGATGCACGTCTTGCATTAAAACCAGCTAGATTTACACTGAATTGGTGTGATATTTCATCAGCATGTTCTGTACATGTTTCAAGGTTAAATACTGTAAGTTACTCTGACTCTCCCCTGAAGATGATATTGGGCCAGAAACATTAACCCCATCATTATCCTTCTCTTTCTGAAGATAAGAATCCTTCTTCAATCAAACAGAAAAAAAAAACAGAAGCCCAAGGGGCATCAGTGAGATTTGCCAGGCTTTCCAGAATATAGGATGGGACAATGGCAGCCAATATGAACTATGAGCCAAGCAGCAGTGGGCAGCCAGACAAAGAGCTTCACTGGAAAGCCAATGGCTAGGGTAAGGGTGGAGCGAGCAATCAGATCTGATGAACCGAACAGATAGCTCAAGGACAAAGAAGCATGCGAGAGAGAGAGAGAGAGAGAAGAGAGAGAAAGATATAGTGAGTGAGTGAGAGAGAGAGAGACTTTTGAATAGGAATATACTCTGCAGTCAAACACTAGTTATGTGTTAAACATTACGCACCTTTCCATGCTGTGACTCGTTCACATATGCACAGGCACAACAAAACATTGGTCCAGTGCAAATAAATATGCGCTTTGATTTGCATTCAGAGTAAGAACCTGCGTAATAAACAAACTGAAAAATTAAAACTTACTGTAATATGGCTAAGGAGAGATCAACACAAACAGTATTTTTGTCTAGCTTTCCAGTTAAAATATGTAAACATTCTTAAAACACAATGATAAATGAGAAAAATTTGTATAAGATTTGAATCAAGTATATTTCTCTTTTTTTTCTTTCTTGTTTTAAGCATGAATTTTAGATGTATGCTATAAACAAGAACATATAAAACAATATGCCAATGGTAAAAAAAAAAAGTGAATCTTTAAAATTTAGCTTCAAGTAAATTTACACCTAAACTGATAATAAAATAGGGAGTTTTAACATCTTTGTGAAAACAAAGGCAAAAAGAGCTGCAATAAATGTTAATTAATAGACTTATTCTTATTATACTGACTAACTTATTCTGTGTTTATTCTGTTAAGTTTATTCTGTGGCCCAATCAGAGTAAAATATACAGGTCCTGGTTGTTTTCTGTCTCACTTTATGTTTCAGGGTGTCTCTCTCCCTCATAGATTTAGTCAAATCTTTCCCTGTTCTAAGCCACCAGTGAGAAATAGAGCTTCCTAAAGGGAACATGCATGATGGCACAAAGCAGGGAGCATTTTGGCACTAGATATAATCATCTATCAGTGGGTAACATGCTGGAGAAATGTGAACTATATGGTTGTGTTAGAAATACATTTTATGTTCACAAAATATACAAATACTTTGAAAAGAAAAAAGAACATTACAGAGAATCATAGCAGGGAGATATCATAAATGTTGAACAGTTAAAAATAACATTTGCAATACCTCCCTTTCAAGTAAACTTAAGCTCCCTGTAATGTTCATTCTGATGTTCTGTAAATTTACTGTAAAAATTAGGTAACTGTGAGGGCCCAATTAAACACATTACGAGAAGAAGATTTGGGTCTCCAGCAGGCCCAATAAAATCTACTTGTTCCCTTTACAAGCTCTCTGTAGGTGTATCTGGCTCTTACTGTCCAGTGTGAACTCTAGCACAAACTCGCTGCTGTCAACGGAGAAGTTGTGCTTCCAGCTGACGTTAGCATAGTCATTGTTAGCATCCACTGTCAGATTCCAGATCTTTACATTCGGGGCTATGTAAAACAGGTGGGAGAGGAGCACACTGGAATATTTTGCAGTTAGGTTAGGTTACATACAGTATACTTAAACTTAAAGACCCCAGAAGTACAATTTTGCAGATATGCACACTTAAATTGTAAAGTACTTCTCTTCCCTAAATATTCTCAAAATATTGATGAGTCATCTTGCACTAAGGGGTGTTCACAAAGTTTTGTCCAATCAAATGCTCTCTAGAATGTAAGTAGCAAATCATGTTTTGTGGCTGTGATGTCAAATACAAACAGAGCCCCTAGTTGACAGGGAGGGAATTGTTTTCTGAAATATTTTGCGTTGCCTAGCAATATTGTTGTGTTCGCTGACCAAAAGCTTTGCATTGCCGTGCAGTAGTATTTGTTCCTTCTCAGTAAGTTTTGTATTCCCTCGCAATACATTTTGGTTCCATCACAAATATTTTGGGTTCCCTCGCAATAGCTATAATACAAAAATTAACCATGATTTTACTAATCATAGTTCAACTAATGTATTTGTAGTAAAACAACACAAAATTTTGGATACAAATCTTGTAAAAATATAATAAAAAACATGGTTACTGCAGTTTTTCTTTAGTGCAACCATAGTAAATAATAATCGTAACTGTAGTAAAATCATGGTTCATTTTCATAAGGGGTGTATAAAGCTATTGCAAACAAGCCCAAACTTGGGTGGAATGCAAAATCTTTTGTGAGAGAATGCAAAACAATTGCGAGGGAATGCAAAACTATTTCAGAAAATAAATTCCCTCCATGTCCTCTAAGGAGCTCCGTAACAATAAGAATAGAAAATAAATAGTTTCAATAGGAAATACTTCAAGACAGGAAATACAACTGCTTGCTGAGCTATTTCATGGGGTCTTTAAAGTAGTTCAATACCATAGCTACAACATAGCAGTTATTGCTTATAATTTTTATATGACTTCTTACGCATTTCTTCTAATGCTTGCAACTTAAAACTAAAAATCTTGAAGATTACCCTCAAAGTTTAGTGTGCAAAATCTAATGCAAAATCTAATTTTCTAAAACAACTAGATAACAGGCTATTCATAAAGCAAATGTCAATATTAATTCTGTGTAATCTGAGTGTTTTGCGTCCGTGAGGGCACAGGGCAAACATCAATCATGCCCCTGTCTTACATGGACCGCTAATTGAGTCAAACATACATAATATATGTAATCTAAACAGACGGACACACTTTGATTTCATCTATGAAGCTGTAGCATTCTAAGCTATTCCAATGCACACTGTGTCATTATGAGCTACCCAGCATTTTCCAATCCACAGTTTTAGGTGGAACAGGCCGGACAGGAAGAATTGTGGTGGAGGCTGTTGTAGTTGTGGTGATAGTAGTAGTTGTAGTAGTGGTAGTAGTAGTAGTAGTAGGTTTGGGTGGAGCAGCAGTTGTAGGGGCTGGTGTGGCTGGTTCTGGGGTAAGTATTGTTGGGATTGGGGCAGTTGAAAGGGAGGGGGAGGGGGAGGGGTTTCGAACATCAAGGCATCTGTAAAGTTAACCGCTGAGAGAGGAAGAGAACAGAGAGAAGTTAAGGTGGAGGATTTCAGGGTTAAACACACGAGAAAAAGAAAAGCTGAGAGATGCGAGAAAAGAGAATAAGAATGAATCTGTTCATGGAATTCCCACAATTCCCTTTTTCTGAGTTTTTATTCAGTGAAAAAGTGTGGCTGTGTTCAGAATGGAATACTAAAGCATTGCTTAACTAAACTATCCTGCCAACAATTTTTGATTAAGGCAAAACAATAAGTTATGCAACAAAAAATATTTCAAACCATAGTATGCTACATTGTTGTCACACGGCCAGTTCAATTGAGAGAGTGCCGTTCAGTTATCATCTCAGAAGTCATCTAATTTTGTGGGGAATTGTCTTAAAGGAATGTTCTGGGTTCAGTACAAGTTAAACAAAATTGACAGAATTAGTTGAATAATGTTGACCACAAGAATAATTTAAACATTGTAAGCGCCTTACTGTAACCGTAATTTTTGCTTCTTTTTTTTTTTAAGTAGTGAATTAACGTTAACACTGTTTCAGAAGTATTAAAGCAAGACGTAAAAAAAATACATGTTAACATAATTTTAGTGTGATAAAAAAACTCTCTAACCTTATCTGTGTACAGTTGCAGTACATCCAATAATACAGCATTTTTACCATGGTGACGTAACAATGGTAAACTCTTTAATCTGGTAAGTGCCATGATGCCTTTAAAGCCTTGATTTTATCACACTAAAATCAATTAACATGTATAATTTAACGTCTTTTGGCTTTACTATTAAAACAGTGAGTACTTTAACGTTTGCAGACTGGCACTATTCACTTCCGTTGTGTCTTCCAAGTGCCTTTTTTAAATAAATTCAAAAATGAGATGAGTCTTAACTTTTTTTGCGGTAATCACCAACTAAAGTATGGTAGTATAATGTAATAGTATGATTGCATACCATTCCGAACATAGCCAATATAAACATTTTCTGGGCATGTCAGATATCTAAATAAATACAGTAACAGTACGAGGTTGAAGAATGACCAGCAAATATTTTAGACCTCTTGTCATCCGAATTGGAGTATTTACATCTTAACATGTTTGTTTTGTTGGTCCATGGAAATGCTGCAACAGCCTGAGAGGTATTCATGAGCATGAACATCAACTAATGCACAGTTCAATGCTGTGCATTTAAAATCCTGCAAAGGTGGCATAGAGGGTATCTTAAAATTGGCAGTTGAGCACCACCATGGGGAAAAACAGGGTTACTTCAGACCACTCTGCTAACATTATATTTCCATTAGAAAACTGTAAAATACACAAGCATTCTCATGTATACAGTATGACAAGTCTAGAACGGTTCAAATTTAAAATTCATATCTATTGGGAATTTATAAACAATACACTTGCAGAGCTGTTAACTTATACAAAAAGAGGAAATGTGGGGAAATCCATTAGAACAAACAGTGGATAGAATTATTACCATACAAGATACATATTTCATAATGAAAAGAAGTCACCATTGTACATCTTTGCTTACTGATGCTTTCACCTTCAAAACAATGTTGCTCCAGAGTACTAGATACCAGTTTACACCCCTAATTACCAAAACCTATATAACCAGTGTCCAAACTCAACTTGTTTCTCCAAGACAGACAAGCAAATCATGAAACATGAGCAATCAGCATTTTGTTGCCAAGTTTAAGCCAGCCAGACCATGTGTCAGACAGCCTTTGAGCACTTGGTGTTTTTGCCACAACAAAACAGGGACATGCTAATGGTTATGCTAATGGTTATGCTAGTGGCTCTTTAGCCAAGGGGTGTGGTTTCCAGCCAACCAGTCAACAGATCAGTGCATTCTTACGTGTTTATGTCCAACTGACCAACATGGAATAAAAAAACAAAACTTTGACTAAAGATAAATGAAGGTGGCATAAGAAGAAGCAGTAGCGTGCTTTGGGAAAACAATGATTTGTGAATTGTGGTGAGCTAATTCAATGTTTAGTCTTTTGAATAGAGAAGTAAAACAGAAGTCATTATCGGCAGCTTTCCCTGATCTAGCTCTATCTATTGGTCAGTGGTGTGTATTATAGCTTTGCAGTACTCCACAATGCACATACACATTAACTTGGAAGAGCTGCCGGGTGCACACAAGAAGTACTGTAGTATGTAATTACAGTACTAATACACTGAGTGACTAGTAATGCTGCGGCACATTTATTATTGAAGGATTCATACAAAGTCAAACATTATCACTGTTACATTATCAACATTAACAGTGCTGCAGGAGCTCATCTATCATTACTTTGTGAAAAAGGTTGCACTCTGACACATAGACTACTATAGATCTATCTATATACTGTATATGATCTAGTACTTATCACAAAATACATTATAATGATTTATTATTTAAAATACAGATTAATTTAAAAGTGTAACCCACACAAACAGATAAACTGGCTTAAGTGATTAGCTTAATAGTATGACAAGCACAGTTTTCTCCACAGCTTGGTATGAAAAGCAATATTTTTTCTCTTTATATTTCAGAGGAAATGCTAATAAGCAATATGATGCCAGTTCTCAGTAATCCAAAAATAGAGCATGCTTTCTGTTGTGTAGAAACCAGAATCTTCATAATCACAGAAAATCGTCTACTCTTCAGGCTTAGCAGGGTAACTCCTAACCTAACACCTGTATCATGGCACTACCACAAGAGGTCACTGTTTCTCAAGCTGGAACAGGAAAGTGGTTCAATCTGGTTTCTAAATAGATTTCATATCAAAATGATGAGAAGAGCATGCTGGGATAGCAAGGCTTGTGACAGGAAGTGATGTCAGGGCTAAATTAGCGAGGTGCCATCAGGGATTATGGGTCAAAAAGGGTAAATCCCATCATATTCACCTTAAAGCAGAGCTACACATTACTTTAACCTTATTTGTGTGGCTCTTAAGGCACAATAGAGGCATTTTATCACCATCACAAAGAGATAAAGATAAATCATCTACACTGAGAGCAGATTCGATGACTTCACAAAAAAGCATGAGTGTAGCCCATCCCTGAAAGCACACATGGATGAAGGCAGACAGACAAGCAGACAAACTGAGAGACATTTGGTGACAGGCATTATTTTACAGTGCAGCTCTGCACAATATTTTTGTGTTTTCCATCAGAGGAGATTTGAAGTGTAACATATGCAGAGACAACTACATCCTTATGTGTTTGATTTCTGCAAAACGTATCAACATTATGGCCAGGGTTGGGGAGTAATTAAATACATGTAACAGGATTATATATTTAATATACAAAATATAAGTAATTGTATTCCACTACAGTTTCAATTTCAATCTTTGGTATTTAGAATACAGTTACATTCAAAAAGTATTTTGATTAATGAAGAGATTACTTTGCATTTTATTGTCATTTGTTTCATATAATATTTAGTCCTTTCAGATGGAAAACATTTATAGCCTATGCATAAATCATACGATCCAAAGTGCATTTGAACAGCGGTGAAACACTTTCTTATGATGTGTTTCATTCATACGAGCGACAGAGAAGTAAGACAGAGAAGTAAGTTTGGAGCAGAAGAAACAGAAATAAACCTTGTGTAAATTGTCAGTTTTACGCTATGCTAAAATGCTATTTGTAGCCATTTTACATGCACATGTTACCAGACACGATCATATTTTTTATCAAGAAAATTAATGTTGGATCATAATTTCATTAGATCATTTATCCAATGAGACCTTTGATATTAGGGCAAAAATCATATTCTTGATAATAATTTTTTATTGTTTTCCTGTAAAATTATCTAAAAATCCTTAAAACAAGATCAAGATTTTATTTATCTTGTTTTAGAAACAACACTGCACAAGATATTTAGGTTTTTCAGAGAATGTATTTTTAACATGTGTATTTTGCATTATGTGAGTTTTTATAGTCAAAAGAAGAGAAAAAAGTATTTAGAATATGTTACTTGACATTACTTGAGTAATCTATCAGAATTCATTACAAATGACATTTTACAGCATGTATTCTGTAATCTGTAGTGGAATACATTTCAAAAGTAACCCTCCCAACCCTGATTATGGCTCTGTGGCGGTATCAAAACATTGCTCTGTTTGTTTGAGCATCCCGCAACACATCAACATTGGTTCGGCCAATGGTGTGAATTGTAGTGGGGCTCTCTGTTTAAAATGGAAGACGGGGGAGTATTTGGGTTGGCAATTTCCATTTGGCATAGCTAGAGGCACAGCAATTGCACACTATGCATTTAAGTAAACAAATACTACCTAGTATGGATACAACTAAATCTAAGTGAGGATGTAGGCTATTGGTGTTTAGCTAGAACTCTCAAGTGTGACCATAACTTTAAGTATTGAGCTGCACTGTCACATATTGGGAAAAGAGTATAGAGAGAAAGATAGACAGAGACTGAAGCAGGGCAAGAGATGTGCAGGCAGGCAGTCCATTTCCCCATTACCTACAACTGTTGAGTCAGTATCTGGGGTGCCTTCAGTCAACACCAGAGGAAAGATAGGTGGAGAAGAGGGGGAGACATGTGAGAGCAAGTCAGAGTAGAAAAAGTAGAGAGGATATCAAGCAGTTAAGAGAGAAACGGACAGAGTAAGCACAAAACAACAAAGTGTTTCCAACAGAATTCTTTTTTTTTTTTACATCTTGTTTCAAAGATTTAATGGTTTAAAATTATAAACCATTTTATAAAACTGTAAAATAGCATTTATAAAAAAAAAGACAATGATTTCGTGAACTGGACAACACTAGTTGCAATGTTGGATTAGTTTTGCATGGAGCCAACAAAGATGCCTTAAAGTGATAGTTCACCCAAAAATAAATTACTAAATTACTCACTCTCATTTTGTTTCAAACCCATATGACTTTCTTTCTTATGTGGTACACAAAAGAAGATTATATATATATATATATTATATATTGAATATTGTGTGCATAATATTCCAAGTGCTCTGAAGACATATGATAGGATTTGGTGGGAAACAACTTGGAATTTAAGTCAATTTTCAGTTATTAATCTTGACTCTCACAGTGTCATGCATGATTATGCGAGAGCTTAAAATGAACACTAAGCAACGCATGTTCTTGTGAGATAACACAAGCCACCGGACTACTTTTATAATATTTTTGGGTCCTTTTTTAAGCGTTAAAGTAAGTCACTATTAATACAATTGTATTGTATGCTCATTAAACATCCCAGTTCTTGTTCTGCAGATGAAAGAAGGTCATACCTTATGACAGAATTATTATTATTTTTATGTTTTTTTGGGTGAACTATTCCTTTAACATAAATTAGGATTTATGTTGCCATGGTACTGTAGATTCATACCCCTGTAGGAAACACAGAGCATCAGGAAAAAAACAGTGTGAATGAGACAGAAAATATTATCAGGCCAGATTAAGAAGGAAAGAGAACAACAGGATGGAGCACAGACAAGAACATACAATGATTCTGCTCTCAGATTTACTACCAGTTCACGCAAGAACACACATAGAACAAGAAGACCTTTGTTCACTAACCTTCATTTGCAAAATGTGGCGACTCCACAGCGTATACCTCTCCTGCCCCGACCTGCGTGCGAGCTGCTAGGTAGAACTTGTAGCGTGTGAAACGGTGAGGCACCTTCATGATGTACTCTGTCAAGTTGGGTGGAAAACTCTGGACCCTCCTCTCCCCCGCCTGAGTCCCATTCACTAGAGCAGTATAAGCAGAACAGAATGGAGAAATTCTGACAAATAATAACAACAGAATCTGTCAACTAATGAAAGGTTTGAGATGGTTATTTCTAATTTAGTTACTTTGGGGTCATTTCAACCCTGAAAAATGTACTTTGTATGTTCACAGTGGCTAATGAAAATATAATATTAAAACTAAGTGGCAGTTGCAAACAAATTACACTAGAGCTTTTCTTAGAACTTTACTTTTCTTAGCCATTGTTGATAAGTGTGCTTTATAACATCTTTATAATAAATACCACTCCAATGACATTTGTTTGTAAGTGTTAAGAATAATTCACCCAAAAATACATAATTTACTCACCCTCATGCCATCCCAGATGTGTGAAAATTTAGATTTTTTAGAAGAATATCTCAGCTCAGTTGGTCCTCACAATGCAAGTGTATAGTGACCAGAACTTTTAAGCTCCAATTAGCAAATAAAGGCAGCATAAAAGTAATCCATATGACTCCAGTATATAAATCCATGTCTTCTGTAGAGATCCAAATGGTTTTGGGTGAGAACAGACCAAAATATAATAATAAACTGATAAGACTGTAATAAACTCCTATTTCACTATAGATGTTGACATTAGCGGTCTCACTGCCGATCATATTTTCAAGCTCGATTACAATTCCTAGCGCCACCTTGTGCTCTCTGCATGCGTCAAGCACTAGGAAGTGTAATCAAGCTTGAAATCATGATCTTGTCTAGAGACTACAATGGTAAAATGGGGTCACAATTTGATCTGCTCTTACCTAAATCATTTTAGATCACTTCAGAAGACATGCATTTAACCACTAGAGTCATATGGATTTCTTTTATACTGCTTTTATTAGTTTTTTTTGGAGCTTTACATTTCTGGTCACCATTCACATGCATTGTATGGACCTACATGGTTGAGATATTCTTCTAAAAATCTTGTTTGTGAAAGAAGAAAGTCAAACACATCTGCGATGCCATGAGGAAGAGTAGATGAGAATCATTTTGGGGTGAACTATTCCATTAAGTGTGTCAAATGACTTATTCAGTGCACTTGTTATGCACGTGTCTGAAGTTTCCTTTGGTGTAAGATGCACTCACCTGTGTGGTACTGGAGTGTGTATCCAATTATGATACCATTTGGCTCGAGAGGCTTGTCCCACTTCAGGTGAACCACATCTGTGTGTCTCTGAATCTTTAAGTACTTTGGAGCCCCTGGTTCTATGAAGAGATTTTGAAAGCTATTTATACTTTGCACCATATAGTAGATATCTAATCATAGCTAAAAGTTTAAATAACAGTAATAAAATACTCCAAAAGTCACTGAAGCAGGTGAAAACTGTACAATGTGATGCACACAGAGTATGGTGACTCCTACCTCCCTCCTTGGTCTGAAACTCCACAGTGTTGCTTTGTGGTCCCTCATATTCTCTATTAGCCACAACCATGTACATTTTGTATTTGCTATATGGAGAGAGTTCTGTCAGGATACCAGATGGATGGCCTGCTGTTGTGAAAAATCCTTTATGCAGCTTTGTTTTATTCACTTTTAGGCCCTTTATCAGGCTTGCCTCGCGCCAGTAGTACAACTGGAATTTTGATGAAAGACATGCTAGTTAGTTTTGTTATCAGACCAGAAACAATTTCTTGTAAATGTTGTCAGTATTGCCTTTCAACAGAAGAAAAAGATGAAGATGTGGTGCCACTCACCTTGTACTCCCTAAACTCTCCGTTCACAGTTCTGGGGTCAACACTGGTCCAGTGAACATTTACTTTGGTGCTGTTGATTTTTGACACCTTAAGTTCTGTTGGTGCAGCGGACGGTTCTGAGAATGAAACAAATAGTGTCGGTGTAAATAAAAACAGTGAAGATGCATAACTTAGATGAAAAATGTGTGGTTTGGTTAATGTAAGACAAAAATGTGCAATTCCAAAATAAACCTGACAGGGTGATTTAGGATCACAACACAAAAAAGAGTCTTGTGTCACACAAGTCCACAGCAATCCGTTTTGTAATTAAGTTTATCAATCTGTTTGTGGTAGATTTAAGAGATGTTCTCACAGGAGACGTTCTTGCATTTATCTGTAGCCTACACATTTTTGGAGCACCTCAAAGTGATTGTGTTGCATTTCACTGGTTTTAGGTGTCTCTAGTCATAAATGCCGCATTTTTAGGACAGTGTGTCAAGTTAAATGAAGTTGGAAACTTTAAAAAACACCAGGGACCCCTGCACTTCGCTTTGCCCAGCTGTCTTTAACCAGATGTCGGTTTGCTGTCTGTACAGCTGCCTGTTGACGCTACAGCTGGAGCTGTGCTTACTACCCTCTGCTGAGTGAGACTTGCAAAAACATGGTGGTAAAAAAATATTTTAATTGCATAGTTGTGATTAATTGCAGATTTTTTTTAACACATTATTTTTATAGAATTATTTGCTCTGAATTAACAAGTTCAATCGACAGCCTTAGTCAAAATAAGAGTACCATGTAAGAGAAGAAAGAGACCATGGAGTGCAATGAGAGACAATGAATGAAACTAGCACAACCATGTATGAAATTTTTAGTCTATGACAGTGTTCTATAATACACTTTAACGGTCATTATATACAAATATTTTACAGCAGAGTGCTACAACTGACCAGTCACAATCAAGTATTCCACAGAGCCAAAATGTTTACTTACTGTCTTCCCCAGAATAACCGATGACTATGTTTGACTCCGGACCATGTCCAAAGTCATTGATGGCTTGTATTTTGATCTCAAAAGGGACATAGATGTCTGTTTTATGGACAACATGCTTAGCTCTGGTGGTGGTTATGTTGTTCCACTCATCCTCAGAGTCTTGTATTCTCCAGAAGAGCACATATTGCAGGTTTGGCCCATTCCTTTCTGTGTTCTGCAGGGCCTGTGTAGCGTTCAGATTCATCAGCTTAGAGTCACATCGCTCTACTTTTCCAAGGTTTTACAACATGTTTGTTTTTTTTACCTGCCATGTGATCTCCATATTGTTTTTTTTACTTCCCCAGCCCTTTAGACCACTTGGGACAATATCAGGTGCTGAAATACAGCATCACAAGTTAGTACATTTGAACTATAGCTCTGTTCCAAAACCTAGAGATCTGCCTCACATTCCTATTGCTAAGCTAACGTCACAGTACTCAAATATGCATCAAAATTCACAGCACAAACAAATATTTGGGTGAAATAATGCTAAAAAAATGTTTATCAAATTAATTACATTATATGCGGATTAATTATTTGAATTAATCACATATCAATATTTGCAGAAAAGGCCTCAAAATGAAGATTATTCAATATGATTACATAATTATCAATGATTATATTAAAATTATTATAAATATTAATATATACCAAATAGCCTTGTGATAATTCAGATAATTAAAACACATTACATCATTGTGGAAGACATGTACAGCATTGAAAAGTACAATATAGCAATATAGTGTTGTTTATTTCCATATCATTGAACGTAAGCTTATCAATTGGCCTACTACGGCAATCTTTTTTGCTATTTAATTTGTCAGTCTGTCTGGGTTAGACTTATGTTAAGGTATTTTCTAAGGTCTATGTACATATGTGTCAGACAGAAAATCTTTGGGGTGTCGCACTTGGTATGCATAGCATCATAAACACAGTGTTTTAGGACGTGGTGTCAAGTTAAACGTGATTGAAACTTGGAAAAACTCCAGAGACGGCAGAATTTGTCCTCATTTTGCACTGTCTACTGTCAGTAAGTGTGGTTTGTTGCCTGTATAGCTGTATGTTGGCTGTTCAGTGCTTACTGCCCCCTTCTGAGTGGGACTCGTAAAAATATATAGGTGGTACTTAAAACTTGATAAGACAATCCTTATAATAACGTTCCATTTTAATGATTAATTGCATACATTTTAACACATTATTTTTTATATTCATTTAATCACACCAAATTAATGTTAAATCGAAATCAGTAATTTTTACTTAAAAAAAGTAAAAACTCATTTTAAAAACAAATTTTCAGTATTGAATGATAGTATTTATATATACATTATACTGTATTTAATGTAAAATCTCTAATACCCTCTTATTGGAGCTTAATGTTGCGCACAATGTTATTACAGTTTTGCATTTTCAAATTAGTTTTATTTTAATACCGGTTTCAGATTTGCTATAAATGTTAGTTTTAGTTAGTTTTACATTTACATTTATTCATTTTGGTATGACAAGGCGACGTTCCTTAGCCGACCGCAGGCTTCTGGTGGGAACGTAGCTCTGCATAAATGTTTTTAGGTATGCTGGAGCAGACCCAGTGACTGTTTTATATGCCAGCACCAGGGCCTTGAATTTAGTACGTGCATGAACCGGCAGCCAGTGGAGAGAGACAAAGAGTGGTGTAACATGCTCTCTTAGGTTCATTAAAGACCAGACATGCTGCTGCATTCTGGATCATTTGGAGAGGTCTAATAGCACATGCAGGAAGGCCTGCAATGGGAGCGTTACAGTAGTCCAGTCTAGTTATGACAAGTGACTGAATGAGCAGTTGTGTGGCATGTACAGAGAGGAAGGGTTTCAGTTTAATTTTTATTTTGTGAACACATTTCTATTTCCTTTTTATATATTCTAGTTTTAGTTTTAATGATATAGTTTAGCAGAGTTAACAGCATTAAAAGTTTTGAACGCTGCCGAATCACACAGTCTACTGGATATGTCAGTACAGTACCGCCACTGATGATTCAGTCTGTATAGGGCACCAAACCCCTGGGGGGGGGGGGCGCCATCTTACCCTATGGGGGCACCAAAAAGTCCACCGGCTCCACTTCAGTGCACGTTATAAAGTCTGTCGTGGAACACCTCCGCATGCAATCGCCTCAAGCAAAAATTTATTTCGATCAGTAGTTCTCATCTTAGCATTCTATATAAATGATTACTTACGAGCTCCACTGGTCTGATATCGTGCAGAGGGGTGGCTGGGTTGACTCTGGCCCACAGCATTGATTGCAATGACTCTGAACTGGTAGTTAACAAAGGGTGACAGCTGCAGGTTAACTGAGTTTAGGTTCCCATCATGTATTGACAGGTTCTGCCACTTCCCCGGCTCCCACCTGTCCTCTTCAAATTGTACTAGGAAATCTGTTGTAATGTAGGGAGACAGAGTGAGTGAATTACCTATTAAAAGTGGGTGTTTGAATGAGGTCAAGTATCAGTTTGTGTTATTGGTCTTACGTGTAACAGGGCTGTTGTTTTCATTCCCAGGTACCCAGGTGAGTCTGACACTGCGAGCTGACGGGTCAGAAAGCTCAAGATCCTGAGGGGGGTCGGGTCGACCTGTAGAAGGATAACAAGCTAATCAGCCATGTTAACTTAAACAACACTAGCTGTTCTTCATTTCAGAAGTAAACAATCAAAATAAAAAAAGATTGATTGTTAGATGCTTTGATAGGATTTTAGAAATAACTGTCCTAGAAATGTTACCTGCAGAGGCACTACGATTTGAGGCAGACGAGATGTCATCCTCTATGAGGTAAAGGTCAAAGGTCAGAGGTAAAGTGTTAGGGTTATTAGTAAATAAATATAATACAAGACAAACACTAAAGCTAAAGAAGGAGCCATGCATCAGTAGTAATCTTTAAGCAAACTATTTAGGATCCTATATTTTCATAACTGAAAGTGTTGTAGTGTTAATTTGAAAAGTAAAAGGGACAGAACTACAAGTTGCAAAATTGTTTAGGGCAGTTAAATACAGGCCAGATATGTCACATGTTACTGACCCACATGTCCATATCTATTTAGTAACTATTATGATATGAGTCAGTTACTAGTCATAAGCAACATGAAGAAAAAAATACATCCATAAAAATGGAACTGAAAACATTGACAAAAGCAGTTTATCAGACTGTATAGTAAGTGTATGTATGTGTATGTACCTATAACTGTAAGATGAGCTGAAGCAGAGTCTTCATCTATTTCTGTTTTCCAAGTGCATGTGTATGTGCCCCCATCGTCTGGATTAATATTGAGAATAGTCAAGGTTTGATCATCCTTTTTCAACCGGCCACTAAAACATCAAGACATCAGACATCAGGTACAGGTCATGCAGATTTTAATATACATTTTCAGCTAAAACAGACTTAACAAATATTTATGACTCATATTGCACTAGTTCACATGTGTATCCACATTTTTCCAGTGAAATGCTCACTAGAATGAGTATGTCTTTCCCCCTAAAACCAACTGCAACCAACTAGGCCCATTGTGCAAAGGTGCCTGGATTTGTTCCTGCCAGGCAGCAGATGTCCAAACCCCGCCCCCATCCCTAAGCCTAACCATATGGAGCCTGTAAGGCTGAGTAGCCTGCCAGGAACAACCTCAGGCACCTTTGTCCCATCGTGCCCCAGAGTCAACCACTCATCGAACTTAAAGTAGGGTGACCATAAACTGGTTTACCTTTTTTTTTTTTGGTGGGGGTAGGGTGGAATAATAGGGTTCAAAAGAGTGTTACTATGAATGCAAACTTTAATAAAGTGAAAAAGACACTCTATTAGCATAACATAAATACATATAAATAAATACAACTTTCCAACATTCTTTTGAATGTCCGTGTACTAACATAAAATATATGATGCCATGAGTGTACATTCATTAAAAATTACAATTATTTTGAATGGCCAACAATGGCCAACAATTTTACCTGGTCGCAAAAAGTAGTCTGTTAATTTACCTGATGAACTTTCACCTTTTGCTGACCCTTTATGCATCACAGAGCTAATGGGTTCTTCTAAATCACTTGCACCTTTATTAGCAACTGACACATAAGTGTCAGCTTTACATGTAATACATTCTGCTTCCCACGGATCTCGACCTGGACAAAAGCATGGGAATTTTTTTGCGCAAATCTTCTGTAAATTTGCACTTTCGTTTGGGCATTGTTTCCACTCAGCTGTCATTTGCTGCTACTGTCAAGCAACTGTTTGATGCCGAACACAGCAGCGTTTTGTGCGTTCGCGGTGAGATTGACAGGCAGGAAATTGGCCAATAGTTGCTGCAAGCCTCTTATAATCAAACAATGGGTGTGTGAGAAGGCGGGACTTACAAAGAGGTGTTAAAGCAATGCAAACATGCACGCACACACAATAAAGTATTAGACCAGATGTACATCATAATGCAACTAAAGCCGAATCCCGGACATTTTTGCAAATTTTGAAATCCCGGTCAGATGCTTTTTTAAGGTCCGAAAAAGAGGACATGTCCAGGAAAAAGAGGACTTATGGTCACCCTACTTAAAGTGAAGTGATTGCCAAATGTGGCCAGGGTAAGAATTTATCCTTGTAAATTTGAAAACAGAGCAGAATGATGCTGTTTGATTTAATTATTGTTAAATTAAGTATAGAGTTACGTTGTATTACATCCAGCTGAAGGTTAGAGGCTCGTCATCTTTCAGCCATGTGACTGTAGCAGGGAGCGATGGATCATTTTTAACTCGACATTCAAAGCGAACCGTGCTGCCTCTGGGTTCTGTGACATGCTCCGGGGCCCGCACTATTCTTGTGGGCTCTGAAAAGAAGCACAACATGCATACATATCAGATATCAGGGTCTACACAGGTTCACACTAATATAAAAGGACTGGGAATACAGATACAGATTTCCAGATTCTATTAGATTCAGATTCACAAGCTCTTGATTCCATTCTGATTCAATTTGGATTCGTTTGGGTATATTTTGTTACGTTCCACGCATTGTTCTGTGCACGTTAGTGTACTTTGCACATGTTGGTTGTTGTGCTCATTTTCTTCTCTCTGTCTCTAGCTCCCTCTCTCTGCTCGCAGGTTGCTGTGATTGGCTGAGTCGAACGTCAGTCATTGTTAAGGCGGCGCTTGAGAACTAATTGGAGGCCGCCGGCTGGTTTTAAAAGGATGGCGCGTTCATTCATGCTGTCTCTCTGTAGCGAAATGAGTAGCCTATGTGTATGGCTCTGCCTGTGACTTGAGTGGTGTGCTATGTGTTTTGTTCTTTGTACTTTTAGTAGGCTACTAGACATGTTATGTGAGTTTAGTTTTGATGTGTATGTCTATCTTTTCATTTGCTTGAGATCTCGTTTAACAACGGATATTGTGGGAAGAGAACGCAGGTCAGTATATTGCGATATACACTGCACCCGTAGCAAATGACTGTCTAGACACACCAGGTAAGACGTGAGCGCCAACCTCTGTATTTTTGTTTTATTAGGTAGTTTAACTAGGTTGCCGTGTGCACCGAAGTTCCCGGTTTATTTTCTACCTTTTTCTTTGGTTAGATCAGGTTTAGATTAGAGGGATTGTTTTGTTATATTTTGTTCTTTCCTTTGGCGCCGCTTTCGTTCTTTTCTCATTTATTATTTATTTGTTCACCTATATATTTTGTACATAGCACACTTTATTGTTGTTTCTTTGACTGGATTCATTGGCTTCGGCTTGATGTAAATAAAGTCCAGTTCATCTTTTCCTTCAATAAGAGCCTGTCATGTATTTTTCCATCACATCTCACCTTCAGCAGTACGTCAATATATAAATGTTGCGGTATCTGCCCTAGACCTTTTTAAGGTTCGTAACATTAAATGGGGGCTCATCCGGGATATTTAATAAATATTATCTTTTTCCCAAGATATTGATTACTGCTGGGGTGGATGGGGGAATATCCATGTTCAGTTTTTTTTGTTGTTGAAGAGATTAGGGTTGTACGAGGCAGTGTGTGTGCTCTAATACTTTAGCTACGGGAGCAAGTATGGCTGATTTTGATTTAGACACCTTTGTGAGTGCACCTACAGTGGAGCAGTTAGATAAATGTAGGAAAGATGATTTGCTGCGTAACGCTGCTCATTTTCAGATTGCTGTTTCGAAGCAGCGGCTTAAAAAAGAGATTAGGTCTACTGTGTCCCAAAGGTTGGTGGAACTGGGTGTTTTAGTGTTGCCTGTAGGTGGTGAGAAAGTCTTCCCTGGTGCTGACAGTCGTCCTGATGAGGAGGAGCAGAGCGAGACGGCTGAGATGGAGGGTTCTGAAGTCAACGGCGTTTTGCCGCCCTTCGATCCTTTTTCACCGGACTCAGACGAGTCTACAGGAGGTGATGCGCGACTGAAGGTTCGCATAGCGCGACTCCAGATGGAGACACGTGAATGGGCAGAAGTCCGTCGAACAGATATGGAGTTTCGACTTGAAGTCCGCAGACTCGAAATCGAGGCGGAGACGCAGATTAAGCTGCGTGAACTTGAATTGAATGCAGCCAAAGTGACACCTGTTCCAGTTGTGCAACCCTTACAGGCCGCTGATGCTTCAGCAGGGCCTGGTTCGGTGGGAACTAATTTTGAGGTCAATAGACATATTTCTCTTGTGCCGCAGTTTCGGGAAACAGAAGTTGATTCATATTTTAGCATATTTGAGCGAATTGCTTCCACACTCCACTGGCCTAAAGAGGTTTGGCCTTTGCTGTTACAGTGCAAGTTAACCGGCAAGGCTCAAGATGTTTGCGCTACGTTGTCCTTAGAGGATAGCGTGAATTATGAGGTAGTGAAACTTGCAATTTTGCGTGCATATGAGCTAGTGCCAGAAGCTTACAGACAACAGTTTAGGTGTCATAAGAAAAGTTCCAATCAGTCATTTGTTGAATTTGCGAGGGAAAAAGGCATCTTGTTTGATAAGTGGTGCACATCGAGTAAGGTAAATGATTTTAAAAACATGCGAGAATTAATTCTTTTAGAAGAATTTAAGAACTGTGTATCTGAGCGTGTTGTTGTTTATTTAAATGAGCAAAAAGTGACGTCTTTATCTCAAGCCTCTGTTCTTGCAGATGAATTTACATTGACGCATAAAAATGTGTTCACTCCTGCGCGTTCTGAGAGAGCTATGTCTTCTCACGAGAATCAGAGCAGCTCGTTACGACCGAAACTAGTTAATTCTAGGTCAAAAAAAATCGAGAATGTTTTTATTGCCACAAATCTGGCCATTTAATCGCTGATTGTGTTGTGTTGAGGCGAAAACAGTCGAGTTCTGTACTTAAGAGCACTGGTTTTGTTAAACTGGTTGACTCTGTTACGGTCGAGCGTAGTGACAAACCTGATTCTAGTTATGCACCTTTTCTACTAGAAGGGTTAGTGTCCATTACGGGAAAGTCGGAGGCGCAGATAAGAGTCAAAATGCTGCGTGATACTGGGGCAATGCAGTCTTTTATTAGTGCAGAGGTACTCCCGTTGTCTGACCAAACTTCCTGTGGCAGTAATGTGTTAGTACAGGGCATAGAGATGGGTCTTGTTCAAGTTCCGTTGCATCAGATTCACTTGGAATCAGAACCGTGCACGGGCTTTGTGAAGGTAGCCGTTCGTGAGCGTTTGCCTGTGAGTGGGGTACAATTTATCCTTGGCAATGATCTAGCCGGTGGGAAATTCATGCCTTTGCTGGAAGTTTTTGACAATCCAGTTGTGTCAGATCAGCCTGATGAACTGTCGAGGTCTTATCCTGAGACTTTTCCAGTTTGTGTGGTTACGCGATCTCAGGCTCAGGAGATAAATACTGTTGGTGACTTGGCTACATCTTTTATGGCATCTAGTTTTATCAATGATGTTTTATCTGATGAGAGTAAGACTGTTGAGAGATCCCCTTTGCTGAGTACCACGGGGGTAAAGTTGCGTGTGACGCGCGAGAGGATTATTTCTGCCCAGAAGGAGGATAAAAGTCTTCAGAAGTGTTTTGCTGCTGCTGTTCTCCCAGAGAAAGCTCAAGAAAGAAAAGCGGCATATTACATTGAGAATGATTTATTGATGCGTAAGTGGTGCTCCAGTATTTCAGATGATGCTGAATGGAGTAGTGTGTATCAGATTGTGGTTCCTTCTTGTTACCGACAACACATTTTATCTTTAGCTCATGATCACGACTTATCAGGACATCTAGGAATAAAGAAAACGTATCACGGCATTCTGAGGCATTTCTTTTGGCCGAGATTAAAGGCTGACGTCACACAATTTTGTCGCACCTGCCGTATATGCCAGATTACTGGTAAACCGAATCAAGTAATCCCGTGTGCTCCTCTCGTACCTATTCCAGTGATGGGAGAACCGTTTGAGCATGTTATCGTCGATAGTGTCGGCCCTTTGCCTAAGTCTAAGACCGGTAATCAGTTTTTACTGACGGTAATGTGTACTGCAACCAGATTTCCGGAGGCAATTCCATTGAGGAAGATTACAGCGGCTGTTGTAACTAGAGCACTTGTGAAATGTTTTTCTACGTTTGGCTTACCAAAAATTGTGCAGACAGATCAAGGCACTAATTTTCTTTCGAGGATTTTTTCTCAAGTGTTGTCCAGTTTAAATATCTCCCACAGGGTCGCAAGTGCTTATCACGCTGAAAGCCAGGGGGTGCTCGAGCGTTTCCACCAAACGCTGAAGGCAATGCTCAGAAAGTATTGTATGGACACGGGTAAGGAATGGGATGAGGGTGTACCATTACTTTTGTTTGCGATCAGAGAAGCAGTTCAGGAAAGTCTTGGATTCAGTCCTATTGAATTAGTATTTGGACACACTGTCAGAGGACCCTTGAAAATGCTCAAGGAGAATCTGTTGTCTTTCGAGTCTACACCTAAAGTGAATGTGATCGACTATGTGAGTAAGTTCCGTGAACGCTTGCACAAAGCATGTTCGGTGGCCAAAGAGTCACTTGAAGTTGCTCAGGAAAAAATGAAGCATCATTGCGATCGTAAATCTGTACAGCGTACCTTTAACAAGGGCGATCAGGTGCTGGTGTTGCTGCCTATAGTAGGGTCGGCTTTGTCAGCACGATTTTCTGGACCATACGAGGTGGTAAGAAAAATTAGTAATACAGATTACGTTATCGGAACTCCTGATAGAAGAAGGAAGACTCGTGTGTGTCATGTAAACATGTTAAAGACTTTTCACAACAGAGAAGCTGTCCAGAATGTTTCACCTGAAATCACCGTTCCTGAGTCATCTCTTGTGTTAGTCGCTTGTGTTGCTGTCGAGATTGCTGATCCGGAGGATGATGGGATAATCTTAGCGTCATACTCATCAACAGTGTGCCCGACTTAAGAACTCTGAGTTATTGACTGATTTTGCATGTCGTGTATCTCATTTATCTGAACAACAAGGGTGTGATATTATGCAGTTGATTGATGATTTCCCTGCTTTGTTTAATGATGTACCTTCTTGCACTACAGTGTTAGAGCACGATATTAACGTGGGTGAGGCTGCTCCGATCAAACAACACGCCGTGATCGCGTGAATGCAGCGTAAAAGAGATCTTATGCGGAAAGAGGTTGAGTATCTGTTAGAGCATGGACTTGCTCAATCCAGTTGTAGTTCCTGGAGTTCTCCGTGCTTACTGGTGCCGAAAGCTGATGGTACTGCGAGATTCTGTACTGACTATCGGAAAGTAAATGCCGTAACTGTGCCGGATTGTTTTCCATTGCCGCACATGGAAGACTGTGTTGACAACCTTGGTTCTGCTCGTTATGTCAGTAAGTTAGATTTGTTAAAAGGTTACTGGCAAGTTCCTCTTACGGCTCGTGCCTCTGACATTTCGGCATTTGTAACACCTGATAGTTTCCTCCAGTACTCCGTGATGGCTTTCGGGATGCGTAACGCACCAGCCACTTTTCAGCGACTCGTCAATATTGTGCTGGCTGGGGTGCAAAAGTGTAACGCATATTTAGACGACCTAGTAGTGTATTCTACTGATTGGTTAGAACATGTGTCGTTATTGCGAACTGTTTTTGAGCGTCTTGAGAAAGCGTCGTTGACTTTAAACCTAGCTAAATGTGAATTTGGTCAAGCTACTATTACCTATCTTGGAAAGGAAGTTGGTCAAGGTCAAGTGCGCCCAGTAGAAGCAAAAGTTATTGCCATAGCAGATTTTCCTGCTCCAGCCACCCGACGTGAACTCCGTCGATTTTTAGGGATGGCTGGCTACTATCGTGGCTTTTGCAAAAACCTTTCGACTATTGCGCACCCGCTGACTTCACTTCTTAGTCCGTCCCGAAAGTTTCTATGGTCTGATGAATGTCAGCATGCTTTTCACTCAATCAAAGTTCTTCTGTGTAATGCACCTGTTTTAGCCGCACCCGACTGTGATTCTGCTTTTAAACTCGATGTGGATGCCAGTGCCGTTGGTGCTGGAGCGGTTTTAATTCAGGAAGGTAAAGATGGCATTGATCATCCTACCTGTTATTTTTCGCGGAATTTCAATAGACGTCAGTTGAATTATTCGACGATCGAGAAGGAAGCACTAGCACTTTTAATGGCCCTCCAATATTTTGACGTGTATGTAGGATCGAGTAATACTCCAGTCACTGTTTTTACCGATCATAACCTTTTAGTTTTTCTGTCGCGTATGTATAATCAGAATCAACGTTTGATGCGCTGGTCTCTAATTGTACAGGGTTACAATCTGGTAATCAACCACAAGAAAGGCGTCAAAAATGTGATAGCTGACGCACTATCTAGAGTTGCTTATTGCGGCATTTGATAACTGTTTGAACAACTATATGTTTGATCTATCCCATATAGTTGGTTCTAAAGGGGGGAAGTGTTACGTTCCACGCATTGTTCTGTGCACGTTAGTGTACTTTGCACATGTTGGTTGTTGTGCTCATTGTCTTCTCTCTGTCTCTAGCTCCCTCTCTCTGCTCGCAGGTTGCTGTGATTGGCTGAGTCGAACGTCAGTCATTGTTAAGGCGGCGCTTGAGAACTAATTGGAGGCCGCCGGCCACCAGTTGCAACAACCAACATGTGCAAAGTACACTAACGTGCACAGAACAATGCGTGGAACGTAACAATTTCAGTTAATGTATAATGTCCATTTTGCTTACAAATGAAAGAAATAGTCTCTCAGCTACTGCTGTTAATTATAGGGGAGGGCCTTCTAATACGTGATGAAAATATTGAATATTGGGAAAAATTATAATATTGTTGCATGTATTCCATCAATAAATATGTCTTGAAATTGCATATACTCTATTGCATATACAGTACTGTGCAAAAGTCCATATATATATATATATATATATAAGTTACATGTTAAATTTTTTTACATGTAGAATTTGTACTATTTGCGCTTGATATATAGAAAATGTGCTAAAACGGTACTGTCTCTTTAAGAATACTGTCAGTTCAGTGAGCATCAAGCAGTGTTTTTTGCTTGAGCACACATTAACAAGAGGAGTCATGGCTTCTTTACTGCATCTGTGCTATGTGTGATTACGATTAAATGTATCTGTTTTTGTTGTTTTTGAACAACTGACTGTACATAACAGAAAGGGTATTAAAAGAGTCATTATTCAATGACAAATGGATTGTGTAGACATGGTCTTTGGGTACACATTACAAAGAACGAGTCAAACCAAATATTTACTCTCAACATGAAGTGGAAGGTCCTCAGCACTGAGGATCTCTTCGCCACTATACTAGTCAATCACTGGTGCGTCAAATCGAAACATTTACAGACATTTTTGTCGCATAGCGCAAAATGTATTGTTCAAATGAAGATCACAAGGTATCGGAAATTAATATTTAGTGTTTGATTGATTAATTAAAGGGATAGTTCACCCAAAAATAAAAATTCTCTCATTAATTTCTCACCCTTATGATATCCCAGGTGTATATGTCTTACTTTCTTCACCAGAACATATTTGAAGAAAAATAGAAAAATGTCTTATCTCAGTAGGTCCTTAAAATGCAAGTGAATGGAGATTTCTCTTTGAAGCTCCAAAAAGAACAGATAAACAGCATAAATGTCAACGATACGATCCCAGCAGTTACATTAATGTCTTTTAAAGCGATACAATCACTTTAGGTTTGAAAAAATATCAATATTTAGGTACTTTTTACCTATAATCCAAGCGGTGTGACGTATTCACATTGCCATTATATCAACGTAATCTCATGTTCTCCACTCGGTTGAGACCAAAATGCACCATTGTGAGTAAACAAATAGATAAATACAGATCTAAACCAAAACCAACCAAGCTACAGTACAGCTTTCCTCCTCATTTTTAAACAGAGCTGCTCTTCCGGCTGTGAAGAACTTGTCTCATTTCTTGCGTGCAGAACTGGCAGAAATGCCAATGCAATTATGTCACACGTGCATACCGCTGCTGACCGGAAGCATGATATAGAGTTAAAAGAACTACTTTTAACTACTATTTATCTTTTTTACAGCAAAAGCGATCATATCGTTTTAGAAGACGTTCATTTAACAGCTGGTGTCGTATGGATGACGTTTATGCTAACTGTCTGTTACACACCGGGGATATCATGAGGGTGAGTAAATAATGGGAGAATTTTCATTTTTGGGTGAACTATCCCTTAAAGACCTGTTTAATATTAAACTGCAAGTCGTACCTTTGACCTCCAGGCGCACCTGATTCTCCATTTGGCCCAGGATGTTGCTGGCAACACAGGTGTAGGTGCCCTGGTCTTCTAGCTGAGCTTGTTTGATCTCCAAAGTACCATTGTGGTACAACTTGTAATGACCACCATCCAGACCACTGCCTAGGCCATTCTTAAACCTGAGCATACACAGGCATAAATTAATTAAATTAAATTCTCTTATCTAATCTCTGTTTGCCGGTATCAAAAACAATGTATCAAAGTCAAGCTCACCAGCGCAGTGTAGGGATTGGTGAACCAAAGAAAGGGCAGTCAAGGAAGGTCCTGTTGTTTTCAATAACTTTGATCAGCTGGTTCTTTGGCCCTAGTATCCGTGGAGCCATGTCTATGAAAATGCAACAACAACATTTCACAAACTGTGTCTGAACACTCTGAATTCAGAATGACTTGATTGATTGAATTAGTTGCTACCCAGGATGTTGACGAATGCATTGGCCAGTAGGTAGCCATGCTCGTTGGAGGCGTTGCACTGGTAGACAGAGCTACTGCCAATCTGTACCGAATTGAACAGGATGGTGTCACCAAGCACGTTCTGGTTTGGGTTTGGCAGTGAACCTAAAGTTAAACAAAAGATTAAAGAATGCAATACAATTTTATATTTATACCTTAATAATATCTTAAAGCCTGATAGCAGCTAAAGTATCATGACATTGTGTTGTTTGGATGCATGGGATGAATGTAGTGTCTAAACGTACTGTTTTTCGTCAAACATTTGCTATATTACGATACTACTGTTTAAAAAATACTGTGGCATACTGTGATATTTTTAAGCTTAACTTCCGCTGTAACACCCGTTTACCATGCAACACAAGTTCTGCAACATGAAAGGAAACCATTGACTCACTCTCTATTGGTTCCCCATTCACCAGCCATTGGATAGTTGGTTTAGGGTTCCCATTGGCACGGCACACTAATCGTCCACTTTCTTCAGGGGCAAGCACCAGATTGGTGGGCTTATCTAGCCAATAAGGAGCAGCTGTACACAGAAATAAGCAAGAAGCAAAAGTAAGATCAAAAAATAGTACCAATCAATACACATCAACCGCCTCTCTGGCTCACCTTTGACCTGAACTTCAACTGAGTGTTGAATACTGCCAATCTTGTTGCTGGCCATGCAGGTGTAGCCACCAGAGTCTTCTTCGGACACGTTGTGGATGTGTAATGTCTTATTAAAATTCTCAAGCTTGACTTTTTGTAATGGCAGGTCTCCTCCTCTTTTAAACCAATTAATGGTAGGGGTTGGGCTATTTGAGTAGATGAAAAAGAAAAGAGAGACAATTTTTAATGTGGTTTATGATTTGATTAAATCAGCTCATAACATTTAATCACATACTGATACTAAAGTATGTTATGTTTTTGTAGACACTCACACTCCAGCTGCTATACACTCCAGAAGAAGCTGTTCTCCTCTGAGGACCATCTTGGAGCTGGACGACCCCTTTGGAGACAGAAACCTAGGCTGGGTTTCTAGCACATTACGCGCTGTGAAAAGAAAGGAGATACTTGGTAACATGCACTGAGAAAGACATCCTTTGAATAAGAAACTATTACATACAACTATTACAAACACTTTCTGAATCACAATATGTTATTTATTGTTTGAAGACAATGAAAATGAATTTTTTTTACTTAATTCTAGAATTACTTTCATTGTAAAGCACGCAAATTAAACCAAATGTTGCATTTCCAGCAAAAGAGGTACATTTGTTACAAAAGAGGTCTGGACATGTACAGTAAGTCATTTCAAACAAATAACAGCTAAAAAAAACAACTCCATCATTATTTCTGTACAATCATTTAAAATTCATATACATAACATAAGCATAAAAGAAGAATCACACAACTGTGACATGTGAAGACACCCTGAGAAAGACTTGATGAGCATGGCAGAATTAGTCCCTATTGTAATGTATATCTAGCGGTAAGATTAGATCTGCCTGCAGCTATTAGAATTGCGAGCAGTATTCATATAGAGGGAGTGACAACAGCCTTTGTTAGTGACATTAAGTGGGAGGACAACGCCAGAAACTCATGTTCCACACCAGTGTCACGTGTGTCTGTGGTGACAGTGGTGCCAGTTCCCTGTCATTGGGACACCACAATGCCCTGATGGAGCCTATGGAACTACATTTCTGTGAGGAACCAGGACGTCCCTACAAAGCTTGTGTCTGTCAGAGAACCCTGGTCCTGACTATATTGTCATAGGTGGATATTCAGTGGAATATATATATATATATATATATATATATATATATATATATCAGTGCTGTGGAAAAATATTTGCCCCCATCCCCATGTTATTTATTGAAGCAAAAAAGTTATCCAGTACCAACTGAGCTTGTGTGAAAAAGTATGAGTAAATCCCCAAATCTATGAAACTGCATTCATACTGGGGTTCAGCTGGACTAGACATACCAGGCCTGATTACTGCCAACCCTGTTCAATTAAATCAACACCTATTTAGGAACTTTCTCAGCAGCATGAAGTTGGCAAAAAGGTCTCACCCAGTAGCACACTATGCCACGGTTGAAAGAAATTCCAGAAATGATAATGATGATGATGAGGAAAAAGGTGATTGAAATAGGGATTACATCCAAGGAACTGCAGGACTCTCTCTAGGCCTCTCTCGCATCAATAAAGGTCACTGTTCATGACTCCACTATCAGAAAGACACTGGGCAAAAATACCATCCATGGAAGAGTAGCGAGGCAAAAACCACAGGCTAATCCAGAAGAACAATAAGGCTCCTCTGAAGTTTGCCAAAACAAACCTTGATGATCCTCAAACCTTTTGGGAGAATGTTCTGTGGACTGATGAGTGGAAAGAGGAACTGTTTGGAAAACAGGGGTCCCATTCAAGCTGGCATTAATCAAACACAGAAATCCACTAAAAGAGCATCATACCTATGGTCAAACATGACGGTGGTAGTGTGATTGTGTGGGGATGCTTTGCAGCTTCAGGTAAGGGCGACTTGCAATGATTGAGGGAAACATGCATTCTGCTCTCTACCACAAAATCCTAAAGGAGAACGGCCGGTCATCAGTCCAATAGATTAAACTCAAGTGCTACTGGATTATGCAGCAAGACAATGATCCAAAGCATAGGAGTAAGTCCACCTCTGAATGGCTCAAAAGAAGCTAAATTTAAGTTTTGTAGTGGCCAAATCAAAGTCCTGACTTGAACCCGATTGAGATGCTGTGACAGGAACTTAAACGGGCAGTTCATGCTCGAAAACCCTCCAATGTGGCTGAACTCAAGCAGTTCTGCAAAGAAGAGTGGGCCAAAACTCCACCAAAGCATTGTGAAAGTCTGATCTTCAGTCATCTGAAGCATTTGAGTGCAGTTGTTACTGCTAAAGGTGGCACAACCAGCTATTAAGTTTAAGGGGGACTTAGCTTTCATATGGGTGATATTGGTGTTGGAAAGCTTTTTTAATAAATTATAATTAAAATTTATTTAATAAATAAATTATTGATTTAATAAAAAAAAAAAAAAATTGAAAACTGTATTTTGTGTTAACTCCATTTATCTTTGTTTTATGTTATATCTCGTGTGAAGATCTAAAACAATTTAGAATGAAAAATACACAAAAACAGAAGAACTCAGGAAGGGGGCAAATAGTTTTACGGGTCATTAAGGCAAGTTTATAAAGCTCATTTCATAGACAATGGCAATTCATCAAAGTGCTTTACATAAAAACGATAAAGAAAGAAGATTTTTTTTACCTTTTTGACATAATTTTTATGACAGACCTTCAGATCACAACCAATGAAATGTGTTTTTACCTAAAGATCAATTCATAAAAATTTGCAATAGGACATATTTGCAATAGGACTCCCGCAACCGAAGCACTGAGTGATAAATTCTACTGTCTATAAATGCTATGTTAGGCCAACATCTGTGCTTGTGTATTATATATCCAACACACAGTTAATGCATTTCCTCAGATGTGTGTGGTTAGAAACAGAAGCACTATATCGGTTAGAGTGTTTTTACTAACGCGTACAGGTAATAGGCTTGCTGTGTGTGAAACTCACCACCATACAGATCAGTTGAGTTCAGAAAGGTGTCATTATAAGGCTCCTCTGCAAATAAAGTAGCCGTTTCATCAACACAGAGGCAAATACAGCAAATATCAAATACACTCAGATGCAGTTGGGATGATAATGCAGTTAAAAGACCATAAACGTTTTTTTAACTACATAGCTGATCTTCGTAGTCTGCTCTATGGATGCCCTGTAACAAAGACAGTCTGTGAAGGGGGTAAGGGGATGGTCCATCAAACCATAGCAGGCATTTTGAAAGTTGATTAGATCAAATTAATTCCTTTGGGGTCTTATTGAAAGTGTCAGACAAAGAATACTTGACTTTGGTAAACCTGTGATCAATAAACAAACAGAATCCAAATGTACGAATAAGGATGAAAAGTAGCCTGCAAATAAAATGCAAAAAGAAGACAACCTTCACGGATAAATGTCCTCTGACATAATGCAGTTTTACCTCCTTACCACTAGATGGAAATATTCACATACACCTTGCACTGCAGCACAGCTCAGATATGGCAATGGAGGAAAATGATCCTGAATCATCAGAAATCTCCACTCACTTGTAAGCACTTTAAGGGTGAAAGGGTTCTTCTGCTGAATGGTGTGCGTGAACTCGAACCGAGCGTTGCAGCTGTAGTCAGTGCTGGCATCCTTGGCCAAAACATTGGAGAAGAACAGGTCACCATTCAAGCCCATTGACACCCGCTTGTCCTGCGCTATAGGCATTATGTCTATTGAGAGAGAAGAAAGGACAATCAAATGTCAAGAAAAACTTTGATGTTACATTGACAAAGCCTTGAAAGTTTTAAAAGTTTGACATATACTGAATACGGGCCCTACAGTTAGACAGCAGTCAGATTTGTTGCTAGAGTTTTCTGGCTAATTGCTAGGTGGTAGCTTGGGCATTGCTAGGTGGCTGATATGGTGTTCTGGGTGATTGCTAGGTAGTTGCTAGGGTATACTGGCTGGTTGCTATGTGGTTGCTATAGTTTTCTGGTGGTTGTCAGGACATTACTAAGTGATTGCTAATTGTCAGTTACTGTTGTGCTCTGAGTGGTTGCTAGATCGTTGCTAAGTGATTGCTATGGTGTTCTAAGTGGTTGCTCAGGCATATCTTTGGTTTTCTAGATGGTTACTATGGTGTTCTGGGTGGTTGCTTGTGCATTGCTAGGGTATTTTGACTGGTTGATAGGTGGTTGCTATGGTTTTCTAGGTGGTTTCCAGGGCATTGCTAAATGGTTGCTACTAAACTGATGCTATGGTGTTCTGGGTGGTTGCTGGAGGACTGCGAAGTGGTTGGTTGACAGACAGACTATTTTTGCACCACTAGCATTTAAAAAAAAATTCAAGAATTACTGTTTTAAGCTGGTTAGTGTGTTGTGACTTATTGCTAGGTGGTTGGCATGGTGTTCTGGGAGGTTGCTAGGTGGTTGCTATGGTATATTGGCTGGTTGCTAAGTGGTTGTTATGGTTTTCTGGGTGATTTGTGGGCATTGCTAGGTGGTTGCTAGATGATTGCTAATGTGTTTTAAGTGGTTGCTAGGTTGTTGGTTGACAGACAGATAATTTTAGCAGCACTAGCATTTCCAACAAAATTACAATAATAAACACTAATGTTTTTAAAAATGTTTCCCGAACGCTTGTCTAGTCTGCCATTGGTCTGATATAAACAGATAGTACTGCCTGAATTTGCCATTGATTGAGCCAGATGTTTATTGTATGGTGTATTGTACATTGTATATTTCAGAATGTGTGTTTGTGTGTGATTTATCTATGCTGTGACTCTGTGATTGTTGTAATGTCTCAGTGCCATGCCTGTTTCTGCTCTCTCAGCTTTTTGTCAGGTAGTGCCGATTCATATGCATGCACTAGCTCAGCACTAATGCAGTAACGGACGCTGCTGTGCAAAGGACACAGAGAGAGAGAGGGAGAGATGAGGGTGAAGGAAGTTAAAATAGATTTTGAAGGTGACAACTGAATGACTAGATGGACGAGAAGGGGTAAGGTTGTCTAATGAGACACAATCAATCATAGGAAAAGAAAATAGATGATTTAGCCATTAGTGAATAGATGAGAACATGTTTATTTAAAGAAATGTGTGGATAAAGGTAATACTCTTTGTCTATTTATGTATAAATGTATATATAACTCCTCAATTTAGAAAATATGCAAATATGAATATTGTTTACCATGCATATGTTATTATTTGAAGCCTTACACTTTATGTGATAATTACAAGTAAATTGAAGAGACTATGTAATACTATGTTATACAGTATAACTTGAATGTTTTAATTGCCACAACAAACTAAAAGAAAGAAGTTTCAGGAAGAGATGTGCAAGACTCACAGCTGTCCATCCAGAAAGTTTCAGGAGGAGGGAGGCCCGGAGGTGGGTTGCAGGGCAGGACGAGTGATGCCCCCTCACGCACTGTCACTGGCTCCAGAACCTCCTTTGGCCAAAGCGGAGACTCTGAGCAATGGAGACAAGTGCAACAGATCAGGAAATATAGCAGACATCACTCTGCGAATGCGATGCATGGTGTAATCTGTGTGAAAATTACTATTAAAGGGATAGTTCACCCAAAAAGGAAAATTGTGTGACTATTTAATCATTCTCATGTCGTTTCAAACATTTATGACTTAATGAAAAAAGATATATAGCAGAGTTGCTCTTTTACATGCAATGAAAGTAAATGGGGACAGACAGTCGAGCTTCAAAAATGATTAAAAAACCTCTCAAAAAGTACCATAAAAGTAGCCCATACAGTTTGTGCGCTGTATCAGAGACAGTTTAGCAGAAATGGACCACTGGTATTAAAATGAATGTGATTAACTGGAATGCTCAACAGCCAACGGTGTGGGAGACCTGTAGCCAGGGCTGGACTGGTAATCTGGCATACCGGGCATTTACCCGGTGGGCCGACGCACTTTGGGGCTGATCAGGGGCAGACTGGCCATCAGGAGAATCGAGCGGGCGGTGGGTCGGCCGCGAAACGGACCAAATAGGTCATGACGAGCTAAAATGAGCCGCCGTGTTATGCAGAACAGACCACAAAATGGCGCCGCAATATGCAGAAAAGGACGAACACCCCCCACCCTTTTGGTTGGATTTTAAGAGTGAATGCATAGGAAAAGTATAAGATGCTCCCTTGCTCCCTATTTATTGAATGAATGATTTAACCACAAGTGTGCTATCTGCACTGGTCTCAAAACAGTTCGATATGCACCTTCTTTTCATCCTAACTCCATAAAAAGCCTCTGAAAGCAATATTGTCAGCTTTTAGATGAACCCTTTGATTCTCCATGTGATAATGCACAGTAAATATAGGTTTTCTAAGGAAAAATAGTGCTAAAGTACACATAAGTGTACATTGTGTTTAGTAACGTGGTGTTTCACCATAAATCACTCACATTTTAAAAATGGTATATCGAATTAAACTAGGGACTCTAATCTATTGACTCAAATAGGTTTCAATGTAAAAACTTAGTTAGGTTTCTTACCAGATGTCGTTTTGTTTGCGTTTCCCCCAAAGACAAAGTCCGCTGTGATCAGCGCCATGTTGTTTTGTCACATGAATCCGAACGTCGAAAGTTTCTGAATTGTGATCAGTCGGTTTAAATTAATTTCAATTATGTATAGCGAAGCCAAAATACAACGTCCACAAGTGTACGCGTGTCGCACGAGGTTAAGATACAGACATCAACTCGAATATGTGCATTGGTATTAGTGAACTAGCCTGAAAAATAGCATTTTGTTTTGCGTCATGTAAGCTAAAGACGCAGAATTTATGATACCATAGTTGTCAGATTTTCCTGCTGATTTTAAATATGTTCTTTGATTGTAATCTTGACCAACCGTTTTGGAGATTTCTGTCTTCCCCATTCAAGTAGATAAAAGCTGTACTTTTATGCCACATGTTTACATTGAAAATAGCTGTCCAGCCTGCCCATGAATATTCCAAAGATGGCGGCTGAGTGGACTGACTTGCCTTGAAAGGAACTTTGGCTGTATTCCAAGTCTTTAGAAAGCATATAATAGCTTTGTGTGCTAAATTATAAATGTGAAAATGCTTAAGCATGCACGACATATTCAGAAAACTAGTAGTATTGACTATTTTATAGTGCTTTTTTGTCATTTTTGACTACGACGTAAATCGAAAATGTTTTGTTTCTGCACTGAGCAATTTGACACTTTTTACACTTTTTGGCCTTGAGTGTGCAAAGTGAATCCAGCCAGGATTCCTAAGCAACCAGTTGGCCCAGTTACTAGGAAGGGTAGTGCCACATGAATTTCCTTCCTCGTGGTCACCATATGGTTGTTCTCACTCTTGCGGTAGCACGTGGTAATTGTATATGAATGCAGCGGTGAATAGCGTGAGCCTCAACACACGCGAAGTCTCCGCAGTAAAGCGCTCAGCATGCCACGTGGTAAGATGATAGAATAAGACAGAATTTTCCTTTTTGGATGCTCTATTATTTAGTTGTTTGTAGCAAAGTGCATGTGGGCTTTTGATGTATACAACTTTGAGAATAACTGTGAGTACTTGTTTGTGTGTATGTGCAAATATGTGTTGAATATCGAGTTAACTAGCCCTCACTGGACACTCGTAGCAGGATTTTGTTGGAAATTGCCGTGCCAAAGTCGTTTGAGGCGAAGCACTGATACTCTCCTTCATAATCCTCCTGTTTCCCGTTACTTTTGATCTCCAGCGTTCCTGAACGTTTCCTCATAGTGACCCGTGGGTCCTTCACCACGTTAAAGAATTTCCCATTCCGCCGCCACTGAAACCTGCACAGATAAGCCACAAACATTACGTGAGCTAATTTGATGCTGTTTATGTAACAGGCTCCATTCTTAGCCCCTTACAGTGATGAGAAAGATGGATTGAGGGGCAGCACTTAAGAAAACATCCTAAAATGTAACTTAATATTGTATGTTTTGCCATGCTGACGAGCTTTCAAATCAAACTGCCAACAATAAACAAATTCATACCAAATCGAACTTTAAAAAACTAGAACATTGCGTGCTTGGAGTTGACTGGGTGCCATATACTAAACCTACTCAATATTCTGTGTGAGTGAACTGTAAATTGAGCGCATTATTAGACCACAATAGCTTTGCTGGGCCAGGCTGAGTAGCTGAGTTTTTAAAGCCAAACAAAAACAAGCTGTCTGAATGGCCACTCTGTGTCGAGTTGGTCAGGCCTGCTTTATACAAACAAGCACAAGGGACCAGAGCCAGAGTGACTACCCCTACAGGTCTGATGGCATGAGAAGGGTGAAAGAGAGAGGGAAGCTGGTAGATAAAGCTGGCAATGCCACTGTCAGGTTGGGGCATTGGGTGTCACTCTCACGGAAATGTGCTGGTCTTTGTCATGCTTTTGCTAATGGCTTTCTGGTTTAATTAGAGAGCAAGAGAAGAGGCATGAGAGACAGAGAGGAGATGGAGAGAGAGTAGGACAAAGGACAGGACTTGGTGAGAAAATTTGAAAGTATATTTTGGTTTTCAATTTCAGTGTAGTTTTAGGTACATTTAATGGTGCATAAATAGTTGGAGAAATGGATTCTAGAGGTTTTGAACAGCATTTGTGGCATAATGTTAATTCCTCTGTAAAAACTTGTATGTTATTTGAGCTCATAAGTTGTTTTTGTTTTTACAGCCGTTTTAGAGTTTATAGCGTTACGTTGCCATGGCAACAATGTTGAACATTTTTATTTAACTTAACACAAAAAAGGTTAGTAAGTAATTTATCACACTAAAATCATGTTAACACGCATATTGTTTATGTCTTGTAGCTATACTTTTGAAAAAGTGTGTATTTTAAAGTTTACTAATTGGCCCTATTCACTTCCATTGGAAGTGCCTCACTGTAACCAAGAGTTTTCATTTTTTTAAAGGAAAGGAGGGAGTCAAAATAAGTTTTCACTGCTACCATAGTTCTCATCATTGCAATAGTTTTAATTAACGATAATAACCTCGAAATGGATATCAGAGCTGCAGAAAAGATTTTGTTTTGCGACAGTATATGGGTTGCTGGCAGCTGGAAATGTACAAGTGGCGAGAGATGGAGACAAAAAAAGAAAGACAGAACAGACAGGGAGGACGAGATGCCTCAACAGCACAAAGTAAAAAAAGGTTTCGTCCATTCTCACGTTGGAACTGGGTTCCCCTTGGCCTCGCATTCGATGATGATGTTATCTCTGGGGTCCACAATGTAGTCCTGCAGTGACTGTTTCACAATGGTGGGGGGCTGTTTTACTGTGAAGGAGAGAGGGACAAAAAGAGAGGGAGAGAGAGAGAGTCTTATCTGACCAGCACTGTGGCAGAACAATCAAATCAGTGTTTCTGTACATTTAAGTCCCTATTTTTCAAAGCACAACCTTTGGTTCCATTCACTCTCATAGTGGCATACATTAAATATATGCAAATTATAAATGAAATAAAGAATTTAAAGTTGAGTGGTTAGCTGTGACTAATTCAACGGATCAGTCATGTGAAAGACACTTACAGCACCTTTAACGTAAGGGGATTGCTTTAATTAGCCTTAGCAAGCCTCTTGAATTAGCACAGAATTCTGATCAAAAGTCTTATTTTGAATTTTGCCACTCACTGGATTATTGCAGTCCATGTAAACATTGGCCTCTGCCTTCACAGTATTATTTGTACTCAATTGGGCACATATTCAGAAACATGATTCTTGAATACTCTGTTCTACTTCAAGCTGGCTGAGATATGTGGTTATTCTGGCATGGATAACAAACCCCTGAAGTAATCCTCCCTCTTAAAGACACAGCCTGCCAAAAAGACATGCTCCTGGGCTTACATTAGAATATTTATCAGCTTTAATAAATTATGGGCCTTATCATCTATCTGGAGTAGCACAGTGAACTTACGTGCTCTCTTGAGCATTAGGTTTGAGGGTCTTGAAAAGTTCTTCCGGACTGATCTTCACATTTCTGATCTGATAAGTTATGTAGTAAGCTGTATTAAAACCACTAATTTAATGAAAAGGTTAATCTGTGTTAATGAAGCACTTACGCTCTTGCTGGATCTTTGCTGTTAGTTCCAAGGAGGGGCGGATGGAGACAAAATCATTAATTGTTGAAAAAAGGAACATGGAAAAACAAGGAGAAAGACAGAGAAAAGAGGGAACATGGGAGAGCTTGTATGACATGTTATTATTAATACTAAGCAATGGCAATAATTAAGACATTTACATTAATTGATTAAGATTGCTACACCTCCAGACTAGTCTTCTATTCTGAGTAACAAAGACAAAACGCAGTAACAACGGAAACGCAGAATCTAGGAAAAATGACTTCAAACTTTTTGGTTGTCCAGCCAAATGTGGACGAGAGAAAAAATCTCACTGTTTTGTTTTTTGGTTATTTTTTTATGAATCTGAGCATAGTTGAGCCAAATCCGTCTCTTGCAGGATAGATCAAAGTATATTGGAAAAGACCTGATTCTGGTCACAACTCAATTACAAAAATGTGTAGTTACTGCATTTTGTGACAAAACAATCACATTTCTATTAGTCAGTGGCTGCTAAACTGCAAAATATGTTTCCTACAGTTACAGGTTATTACAAAATTTTTTAACCCTCTGACCTATTATTTTTATCATATTATTTTCATCATATTATATTTAAATATTTAAATCACAAGGAAAAAAATAATACATTCATGTTTCTTTTGTTCTTTTTTTTCTTTTTTTGCAAAAAATTTAATAATAATAATAAATAATAAAAATAATTATTTAAAATAAATTATATATATATATATATATATATATATATATATATATATATATATATATATATATATATATACACTCACCTAAAGGATTATTAGGAACACCTGTTCAATTTCACATTAATGCAATTATTTAATCAACCAATCACATGGCAGTTGCTTCAATGCATTTAGGGGTGTGGTCCTGGTCAAGACAATCTCCTGAACTCCAAACCGAATGTCAGAATGGAAAAGAAAGGTGATTTAAGCAATTTTGAGCGTGGCATGGTTGTCAGACGGGCCGGTCTGAGTATTTCACAATCTGCTCTGTTACTGGGATTTTCACGCACAACCATTTCTAGGGTTTACAAAGAATGGTGTGAAAAGGGAAAAACCTCCAGTATGCGGCAGTCCTGTGGGCGAAAATGCCTTGTTGATGCTAGAGGTCAGAGGAGAATGGGCCGACTGATTCAAGCTGATAGAAGAGCAACTTTGCCTGAAATAACCACTCGTTACAACCGAGGTATGCAGCAAAGAATTTGTGAAGCCACAACACGCACAACATTGAGGCGATGGTCTACAACAGCAGAAGACCCCACCGGGCACCACTCATCTCCAATACAAATTGGAAAAAGAGGCTACAATTTGCAAGAGCTCACCAAAATTGGACAGTTGAAGACTGTAAAAATGTTGCCTGGTCTGATGAGTCTCGAGTTCTGTTGAGACATTCAGATGGTAGAGTCAGAATTTGGCATAAACAGAATGAGAACATGGATCCATCATGCCTTGTTACCACTGTGCAGGCTGGTGGTGGTGGTGTAATGGTGTGGGGGATGTTTTCTTGGCACACTTTAGGCCCCTTAGTGCCAATTGGGCATCGTTTAAATGCCACGGCCTACCTGAGCATTGTTTCTGACCATGTCCATCCCTTTATGGCCACCATGTACCCATCCTCTGATGGCTACTTCCAGCAGGATAATGCACCATGTCACAAAGCTCGAATCATTTCAAATTGGTTTCTTGAACATGACAATGAGTTCACTGTACTAAAATGGCCCCCACAGTCACCAGATCTCAACCCAATAGAGCATCTTTGGGATGTGGTGGAACGGGAGCTTCGTGCCCTGGATGTGCATCCCACAAATCTCCATCAACTGCAAGATGCTATCCTATCAATATGGGCCAACATTTCTAAAGAATGCTTTCAGCACCTTGTTGAATCAATGCCACGTAGAATTAAGGCAGTTCTGAAGGCGAAAGGGGGTCAAACACAGTATTAGTATGGTGTTTCTAATAATCCTTTAGGTGAGTGTATATATACATAATTAATCCTTTTATTTTCCAAAACAATGTACTTCAAAAGACTTAAACATGTCTGCGGCAATAGAAAATAAGAGTACATATTCCAGAGGTACTGACTTGGTGTATAACATAAAGAGGACAATCATTTGAAATTATGGGAAAGGTTCAAAGGTATTCACTTACAGTGGTTTGTATGTAACATCACACCCTGAATGGTTAAAAATGGCTCTTAAAGACCTGACCATACATCAAAGGGTTAATACGGTTATACAAAAAATAAACAAATAAACTTACCTGTTTATGGGTCACAGATGAGGCAGGGAAAAAAGAGGGATAAAGAGAGGGAAGACGGGATTCATTTTAGGACAATTCTGAAAAAGCAGTACGCTTCATTACAGTAGGCTACATACATAAGATGAATCACTGCATTGTCACATTTGCAAATCGTAATCATGATTTTTTTCTTCCCTCATGTGCCAGCATATTTCATATTTGACTGTGTTCCTTTGTCAGTCTGGTAAAATGCCCTATCACAAAGGATAATAACAATAATAACCACAATAATTGTGATGTATGTTCTTGGAGTACTCAAGACTGGCTTCTGCTATTGCACTTTGCTAATTCCCTGGTTAAGACACCCTCTACCAAGAACAATCCGAGTGTTTGTAGTGCCATTCATTGGAGAGCGACAGGTGCATCTCTGATTCTCTGCCATTCATCATATGACATCAATCATAGCACATATGCAAGGTCAAGGGGGGATGGGCTGTCATGAGCAACATATGTGTTAGTGTGTGTGAGCGGACGTGTGATGAGATTCAAAGTCAGCTGGGAGCCGAAGACAACCCTTGTCAATAGAAATTGTGTTGGGAAGGGGGCATTTGGAGAGTGAAGGTTCAATAAGGAGATAATGGAGAGATATCCCCTATCCGTTCGCCGAACCTCATAATCGAGATCTCCATCTCGTTGTGTGACTTCAAAGGGTCCTTGCCACTTGCCGTGTAATGTGGTGCTCGATGTGGGCATCAATGCAAGCACTTTATCTCCCTTTTGCAAATTTACGTAGTCGAATGCCCCTGCCTTAAAAAATAAAGAATTAGTGTCCAAATGAAGACATAACCTAATCGCTAATGGTGCGATCAGGTGTCATCTCCCAGTAGCCCATGCTGCTGAATACATTCAGAGAGGTCATGAGGTCAGAAGGGATTTATGATGTGCTCAAATGCAGGATCAGGGCTCCAATCCACTCTTTCTACACAGATTAACAGAGATTCACACAGTCAGAATGATGGACTGTAGTGAAAGCCAGAGAAAGAGGTGAGAGAGAAGATGCAAAAGACTGAATATGAGAACAAGGGAAAATGAGAAGAAAGAAGAGGGAAAAGTGAATGATAGTGTCTTGGGAATACAACAAGAGAGGGGGAGCTAGGGAGGTGCTGACAGCTCCTGGTCAGACCGAATCCCCTCTATTGTTGAAGTTGGTGAGCATTGAGCGTTTCTGGGGCTGTCTCACTCTGTATGCACTCTAAAAATATTTTTTCATAAGAGCTAAAGACTGCTATTTTTAGAAGGAAACAGAAACAGCTAGACAATAGAAGGGAGAGTGGATTTATTGGTTTCTTTGTGTAAGATTCAGAATAGGATTCATTGGATTCTCATAAATTATTAAAGGATTTTGAGGGGTTTCAAAACAAGTTAAAGGAATAATTCACCAAATAAAAATGTAAATTCTGTAATCATTTATTCACCCACATGTTCTTTAAAACCTGTCCGGCTTTCTTCTGTGGAACACAAAAATGATCTAAATCATTCTTTTACTGGTGATACTTTATTCTAGGCAAAAACAATTCTGGTTATGTGCAATCAACGTAATTCTTATATTGTTAAATGTTGCACAGTTCTAAATGGATGTCCCTACCATTATTCTGCACATAATGGCAAAACCATTTACAGCCTCAATGAGTGGCTTGAAAACCTCATCAAAAGCATGCATAAGTGCAGTGTATGTAATTTAGGTGCGTCTGTTGAAGTGGCGCAAGCTTACTGTGGAGCTCTGTGTGTGTGTGGTGGGAGAGGGGATTGTGGGTGAGAGTATGTCCACTGTGTAAATTGTATAAAAACACATTTCCGTTTCTATTTAAAATGGAATAAAAAACATCCATTGCCAAACCACTATAAACAAGGATAACAGCAGCATACTATAACAAAGCTGCATAAATTCATTCATATTATTTATTTTAATTTTAACAAAAACACATTTCTTAATCTGTATTTTTCCAGTAAAAACATCCTTAAAACAAGACAAATTTACATTACATAAGAAATTAAGTCTTAAGATACAGTATATATCATGCACAAGTCTTGTTTTCAGATAAATCTAAAGGCTCCATCATATTTACCTACGCATCGCAAAATTCTGTGGCAAAATAGTATCCACACGATCAGGAATTTTGCACATTTCACGTGGGGTCCAAGTCTGGTGAACTTTGACATGCAAATTTGCAGCGTTGGCCAATAGGATGTTGCTTGGTTTGGCAGACATCTGTGTGGGCATTGCCTCATATATAGCTATTCTAAATATTCTCAGTGGAGGAGGAAATCATTTTAGTGATGGGATTCTTAATAAGTTCACTCTCACTAAGCATAAATTACAGTGTAACAAAAGAGGCTGCTTAGAAAGTTGTCTTTGCTGGTGCAAAGGCAAATGTGACCAAGCCGTAACAATATATATATATATATATATATATACTCTGATCAGCCACACCATTAACACCACTGACAGGTGAAGTGAATAACATTGATTATATCGTTACAGTGGCACCTGTCAAGGGGTCGAATATATTAAGCAGCAAGTGAACAGTCAGTTCTTGAAGTTCATGTGTTGGAAGCAGGAAAAATGGGTAAGTGTAAGGATTTGACTGACTTTGACAAGGGCCAAATTGTGATGTTAGATCACTGGGTCAGAGCATCTCCAAAACAGCAGGTCTTGTGGGGTGCTCCCAGTATGCAGTGGTTAGTGCCTACCAAAAGTGGTCCAAGGAAGGACAACCACTGAACAGGCAACAGGGTTATGGGCTCATTGATGCGTGTGGGGAGTGAAGACTAGCCCGTCTGTTCCAATCCCACAGAAGAGCTACTGTAGCACGAAAGGTGTGAGAACACACAGTGCATTGCAGCTTGCTAAGCCGCAGACTGGTCAGAGTGACCATACTGACCCCTGTCCTCCACCTAAAGCGCCTACAATGCGCACGTGAGCGTCAGAACTGGACAATGGAGCAATGGAAGAAGGTTGCAAACAACATACACCCCTTCTTGGCAATGGTATTCCCTGATGGCAGTGGCCTCTTTCATCAGGATAATGCACCCTGCCAAACTGCAAAAATTGGTTTGAGGAACATGAAAAAGAGTTCAAGGTGTTGACTTGGCCTCCAAATTCCCCAGATTTCAAACCGATTGAGCATCTATGGGATATGCTGGACCAATATGTCTGATCCATGGAGGCCCCACCTCGTAACTTACAGTACTTAAAGGATCTGCTGTTAACATCTTGGTGCCAGATACCACAGGACACACCTTCAGAGGTCTTGTGGAGTCCATGCCTCGACAGGTCAGAGGTGTTTTGGTGGCATGAGGGGGACCTACACGATATTAGGCAAGTGTTTTTTATGTTGTGGCTGATCGGTGTATACACATAAATATATACTGTAAATACATTTGCCAATGGGGTGAGAATTGTTTTTATAAAACAAATTGTAACCCCTTTGGTAAATTATTATTTTTTTTTTATAGTTTGAAGCAGATCAATCATTACATTTTGCTTAATTAATCTTGTTTTAACAATGTTTAGATATTTTTACTGGAAAACAAGACAATAATACTGAATAAGTAAACGATATTTTCCAGTTCTTTGAGTTGTAATGATTTGACTTACGGTCAAGTGGGACTTCAATTGGAGCCGCCTCCTTTGACAGCAGCAAGATTATTGACAACACTGCCAGTGCCGCCCACTGCCCCTGCGTCCTCATCTCTCACCTCCGATTGGCTGACCCCTCCTGTCCCAGCTTCTTACTGTCTTGCACACTTTCAGTCACGTCTTATGATCTGTGAAAGGAAAACCAATTATCCATTTAGGAACTTTACTGCATATATATATATATGGACATAACTTGGATATGTGATTGCTAAGTTGTTCAGAAATGTTGCTATGTGGTTGCTAGGGGCATCGGCAGGGTGTTGCTTACTGGCCCAAGTCAAAAGAGCCCACTGGCAAGTCTATATTGTATTCTGTTCTCTAGATTTTGTATATAATTTTTATTGTATACAGTCTTCTTATTTTGTGTATACTGTATATTATTAGGTGTATATTGTGTTGTGTAAACAGTGTTATTTGTAAATCAGATGTTTATTGTAATTGTCATACTGGTATGTTGCTTGGAACCACACCCAAGATGCACTGGTGTATATGGTTGAGTGACAATAAAGGGATTCGATTTGATTTTGAGATATGGCTCAGGTCCCTCATTTAATGTCAAGTAAGTCACTTGTTTTATCAGGTGAAATCATAAGTCTGATTGCTTAGAAAAGTAAAAGCACACCACTACTCACTAAACCGCACAAATTGAATCAAACAAGGCTAATGAATCAACTGATTACATTTCACCAATAATTCTGAATATCATACATTTTTAGGCACATTTATGTGCCTTGTGCCTGTGTTGACTGCAGGCATGGACCGTCTATGAGTGTGGAGGTTTTCAGCTGGCCTACATTCGCAGTCGACACTAGCATTCCCTAGAGCCAGTGGCTCTCTCGCAGATTTTAAATAAGTGCATTACTGCTGTCAGTGAAATACTACGGCAACACAACACACTACGTGATGCTAAACACCTACACATGAAGACAACACAAACCTCCCAGGTAGCAAGAAAAAGATAGCGAGGGCTGGTTTTGGTCTGTCTTTTCCCGACAGCTGCACTGAACCCCAAGATGGAAAACAGAATCAATATGCAGAGCTGAACAGACTGTTGAAGTGTGTTGGAGTGTTAAAGGAATATTCCGGGCTCAATACAGGTTGAGCTCTGTCGACAGTATTTGTGGTATAATTTGGATTACCACAAAAATACATTTTGACCTGCTCCTCCTTGTCTTTATAAAAAGCAAAAATCTAGATTCCAGTGAGGGAACTTACAATGGAAGTGAACGTGAACAACATACATGCTAACATGAATTTAGGGTGATAAAATCATTAACTAACCTTTTCTGTGTAAAGTTATATCCAATTTCTTTGCCATGACGATGTTGTCAACAAACACTAAAACCCTAAAACTGATATAAATGATTTAAACCAATTTAAACTACTTTACAGCTCAAATAATACATGATTTTTAACAGAGGAATTAATGTAAGTGCTTTAAAAAATTATAGGATTCACATTTCTGCTTAAACTCTCAAAAAATTGGCCCCATTCACATCAATTGTAAGTGCCTCACTGTAACCTTTATTTTGGAATTTTCTTTATGTTCTTTAAAGAAACAGACAATCTAAATAAATGTTTGTGGTATTGACCATTATGCCACAAATGCTGTCGATTGAGCTTAACTTATTGAACCCGGAATAGTACTTTAAGGAGAAAAATTACTTTAAAGACAGTTCACTCAAAACTGACAATTCTGTAATCATTTACATCATGTAATCATGTAGTTTCACACCCATTTAACTTTTTTTCTTCAGAGGAATACAAAAATAGGATGTTAGGCTGAATGTTAACCTCCATTTAGTTTCATCTTTTTTCCACGCTATGAAAGTGGATGGTGACTGAGGCTGCCACATCTCCTTTTGTGTTCCATGGAAGAAAGAAAGTCATACAAGTTTGGAACAACATCGAAAATTAATTATATTTATTTACATTTTTGGGTGAACTGTCCCTTTAAATCATACTGCACTGGTTGAACATCAATGTGCTGGCAGCTTTGTGTCTCTCCACCAATACATCTATCAAAACCTGCCTTTAGAGGACCAACAGTTTCCTCAAAATGTTCTCTCTTTTTCTCTGCCTTGAATAACAGTATACACACTTGGAAGGTCAGCAATAGAGCCCTCCTTGCAGAAACCATCTACTTAGTTTAGTAGTAATCTCCATTATGCAAATAAAAACCCATGCCCCTGTAATTCACATGCCTCGGGTGGTCTAAGTAGCAAGACCCTTTGTTACTAGCAAAAAAGGCAATTTCAGGGACATGATCATGATTGGAGCATGCCAAATACCTCAACCCATTACACTGCACCGTTTCTATTTCTGCTCTACTAAACACAATAATGAGTCTGAAATAATGCATTCAAATATGAGATGTTCCAGTGTTCTGCTCTTGTGGTTGTTTAATCAATTAGATGTTACAAACTGAATGTTCTCTGTCACTTTTGCATATATAAAAAAATAATAATTAAATTGCGAAATAAATAAACACATAAACTAGAGATGGATCAACTGCAAAACTCTTTCACGATACACTGATATGATCGTTATCAAATATGGGCACACAAACACACATACCATCTGCTGCATGAGCCCAAAGCATCTAGTTCCCAAGGGAGCACTATACACTCCTCTTCTTGTCACTCATTCAAGAGGGGCTAAAACATATTGTAAAACTAAGGAGGGGTTTAACTAAACAGTATTAGTGCATGGTATTTTGGTGCAAAGCCCTGCAACTTATTCACAAACCACTAGCAATTCAGTTGAAGCAGAATCGAAATGTGCTGAAACAGTGCTGTGCCGTGAGTCATGTTTTGCGCAAACATGCCGTCTTTCTATATAAATAGGCTTTTTATAGATAATAATAGTGTAAAATAAAATAGTGCAATTAACGTTGTTCTAGCTCAGAAATGTCAAATGGAATTTTATTGAAAAGAGATATTTACATGATATTTAAATATATCAAGATAAACGTATACTCTTTAGATTTTCAGGTTAGAGCTGTGCCAATACAATCTACAATATTGAAATACCTTGATATATTTTTTTCTCAAAATACTGCATTTATTTATTTTTTTGATCACTGTATTGATATTCTTATTGATCTATATGTGTTGATATTCTATCCATCAGTTAAACAAAGATGAAGTGTTTCATTTAAATGAGCAGAAACTCCAAGACCGGTGATACTCAGTGCGGTCAAAACCACTTCTATGAGGTGCGCGAGAGTCTAAAACCTGCAAAGTAAATTATGATATCATTATGCATTGCAATATATGACATTGCGAGATATGTATTGCGATACTTATTGATCAGTAAGTATAGTTACACTGGCAGCCAAAAGTTTGGAATAATGTAAAGATTTTGCTGTTTTGGAAGAAAATTGGTTCTAATCCACCAAAGGGGTATTCAACTGATCAGTCAGGACATTACTGATGTAAAAAACAGCACCATCACTATTTAAAGAAGTAATTTTTGATCAAATCTAGACAGGCCCCATTTCCAGCTGCCATCACGCCAACACCTTATCCTTGAGTATTCATGCTAAATTGCTAATTTGGTACTAGAAAATCACTTGCCATTATATCAAACACAGTTGAAAACTAATTATAATTAAATGAAGCTTAACATTGTCTTTGTGTTTGTTTTTGAGTTGCCACAGTATAAAATAGACTGGCATGTCTTAAGGTCAATATTAGGTAAAAAATAGCAAAAAAGAAACAGCTTTCTCTATAAACTTGTCAGTCAATCATTGTTTTGAGGAATGAAGGCTATACAATGCTTGAAATTGCATAGAAGATTTTTTTTACAAAGGTGTACACTACAGTCTTCAAAGATAAAGGATAACTGGCTCTAACAAGGACAGATAGAGATGTGGAAGGCCAGATATACAACTAAACAAGAGGATAAATACATCAGAGACTCTAGTTTGAGAAACAGACACCTCACATGTCCTCAGCTGACAGCTTCATTGAATTCTACCCGCTCAACACGTTTCATGTACAACAGTAAAGAGAAGAAGTTTTGAACATTGTTTTCAAATCGTAATAGTCATGTTATTAATGTCCTGACTATACATTGTGATCAGTAGTATGCCACTTTGGTGAATAAAAGTACCAATTTCTTTCTATAAGAGCAAAATCTGTACATTATTCCAAACTTTTGGCCGCCAGTGTACATGAATGAAGCAGTGCTGGGCGGATTACTTGTAAAATTTTTATCAGGTACTGATTACAAATTACATGACAAAAAATGCAATCAGTAATGTAATCTTGTAGATTACATTTTTGGGTGTAATCTAATACAATTACTTTTGGATTACTTTTACTTTTAACCTAATTTTATTTTTTCACATATATTAGAGTAGGATAATCATTTTAAAATAATTGTACAAAGAGAAAGAAAATTCCATTCTTTGTTACTAACAAAAAGAGCCTCACAAAAATGTGAAAACTCTTCTTATGACATTTTTAAAAAGTGCATTAAACATTACATGAATGATATAAACATTAAATCTAACAGCAATGACAGTGCATGCCCAATTCAAAACACTGAAAAATCAAGTTAATTTTTAAGTGCATAAAACACCAGCATTACGTACATTAATGACCATAAAGGCAACATAAAACAATCATAAAATAAACGAAAAAAGAGAATGATTAGGATGATCAATAAATTATTCATAATTTACTGCCTTTGCCATGTTAACATATATTCATGTAATCTATTAAAAGTAACTGTAGTCTGGTTATGATTCAATGTAATTTAATCCAATTACAAGTACTTTATTTTTGTTATATAATTATGCAATCAAGATTACATGTAATCCATTACTAATCATATTGAATAACTTTGTGTAGTAACGTGGTCCATAACTGTTAGTAAACTGAACGCTATACTGTGATGCACATGGAAAAGCATCTTCAGTTCACAGCTAGTCCCTAGTTAACTCAAGAACCTAGTTACATTATTTTTAAATTAAAAGACCTCACATTTAATTATACACCAGCTCATCAGCAGCATTCTGAGACTCATTAATGCTATATAATTAAACAGCCTGCATGCTCCTATTTGCATGGATGTCTAGACGCATCTATGTTTCAAGTTGGTTTCCTTTCATCAACAACCAGATGAAAGAACAAATTATAATTTTTACTTTTGAAATCTCATATTAACTCACACTGTGGCAACAGAAACATTCAGATTTTAACCCAAATGTAGGGACTGAGGTGGGCTTAAATGTGGAACCGAAAAGACGATTAACAACATAATGGTCCTGAAACCCACTTCATATACATCACAGCATGTGAGTGGGTATAGTGTCGGACTCTTCACTCGTTAATGGTCATGGTTATCAAGGCCTATCAATGTATTATGGTCACAAAACCCACCTAATTCAGAGACAAAAGTGGCACATTTTCATTTTGAAATTGGTGTGAACCATTCGGGTGAAAAAGCTGAGGCAGTCATAGGTGTCCAGGAGATGTTAAAGGATAATTTTAATGATTAAAATTAACCTGAAATTTGGGCAAACTGTCTTCAAAAAGGGAAATCCTGCTGCGTGAATGCCAAGATTACAAAATTACAAGATGCACAAGAGAACACTTCACCAACACATCCAGACGAGGCAGAGGATATGATATGTATATCGCCCAAAATAAGAAAATGTGAAAGAAGTGGACACTAAATGAGCATTAAAGCCACTTAATGATGCATGTTGCTGAAAAACCATGAACAAAATGGCACTGTGAGGGCAAATGTCCTTGGTACCATTGAAGGTTAAAGGCCAAGCAGACTGGGTCTCATTTCTCTCCCTGTGTCCCCAGTGTGCTGATGCTAGTAGTGCCCCTGGCAGTCTTCTTACACAAACAAGCACACACACATTACTCATACGCCCACTCTAAATACTCACATTCCCATCACAGCCAATTACCCTTAGTGGTGCTGTGTCTCTCCACCCCAGACACCCCACCACTGAGACAGACTCTAAAGATGCTGGACTACAAGCCCCCTACAGCTGTCACTTACACCCACCATATGCATGTTTTAACACTCTATTTTCAATAAGATAAATGTTACACTCCTCTTACCTGAAGGTATGTTAAAAGAGAAATACCCATTCCCCATGCTTACACTGTCACATACATACAGAGCATGTATGAATGCACATATAGAGACATAACATGGCCATCTAATCCACAAAATGCAAATCACTTTAAAGGGTTAGCACACTCAAAAATGAAAATTCTCTCATCATTTACCACACTCATGCCATTCCAGATGTGTAGGATTTTCTTACTTCAGCAAAACACAAACAAAGGTTTTTAGAAGAATATCTCAGCTCTGTAGATCCATACAATGCAATTGAATGGTGATCAGACATTTGTACCTCCAAAAATCACAAGAAGGACACATAAAAGTAATCCATAAGACTCTAGTGACTAAATCCATGTCTTCAGAAGCAATATGAAAGGTATGGGTGAGAAACAGAAAAAATTGTCCTTTTTGTCCTTTTTTTACTGTAAATATCCACTTTCACATTTGCATCTGAAAGATTAAAGATTAAGATGCAAAATTACAGAACAAATAAAACATATATGCTACGCTGGCCTTAAGGAAGGTAAGATGGAGGGGGCAGGCGAGTGTGCAGAACTGTGTGGATCTCATGGTTGGCAGGAGCATTGGCTCAATGTTACAGAATGACCTAGTTCTACCAGAAGAGAGGATAGAGAGAATAGATGTGGGGAGGGGTGCAGCACAGACTGAGAGAAAGGGGGAAGGAAAAAGGGAGAACGTGGAGGAGAAGAATGAAAAACAGTTTAGTGGAAAGAAAGAGGGAGGAAGGGGGAGTAGAGAGGGATGAAAAGGTGGCAAAGGACTGGAGTGAAAGAGGTGTAAAATATCTGTAACCCTGAGGGAAAGTGAGCCGCTCAATCAAAGATAAATCAATCCTGCCTTTTCCTGATTAGAACTGAAACTCTTCCTCCTCTTCTTTCTGCTCATTGCTCTCAATTATTACCTGATGTAAATCCAGAAGTGAATTACACTTGCAAATCGCTCTCTGTCTGGGCAAATTCCTTTTTAAAGTGAGCATCAGTACTTCAGTATTGAGTTCTCTGAAGGGTGCAGGGCATTACTGTCTCGGATACTATATGTACATTTGGTCAATTCAAACTTTTGTGTTAAATATTCACTTGCTGTGCCTTTAATTTAAAGGGATAATTCACCTGTAATCATTTACTCACATTTATGTAACTCCAATCCAAACCCATAGTACTTTTTTCTTCAGTGAACCTGCAAAAATAATAAATAAATAAATGTAATAATAAGAAAATAAAGGAATCGATGTCTTGATAAAACAAATATAATTCGTTTTTAATTAAATGTATTCCTGAATTTATTATTGTATGACTTTTTTCTGTATTTATTTTTTACTTTATTTGTATTCTTTTTAACTTTTATTTATTTATTCATTTATTTTGCATTGTTTTTTATTTATGTGTCCATTTATTTTTATATTTATTTATTCCCACATATAATTATTTCCATATTTATATATACCCATATATATTTATTTATTTATACATGTATTTATTTTAACTTTTCTGCGTGCAGCATGGAAATGATTGATGCAGTCCTTGCGTAGCTCCAGTGCATCATTGGTTGAGAGCTCAATAGTACTTATCAAGCAAATAAGATGTACGTCCCACCTTAGCACACTCTGACTCACACAGATTTTAAATATGCAGGGAAACATTTTGCAGAGAGTCTAACAATCCAGGATGTGCTTCAACATTCATACCAGCATACAGCTCTCCTAAAACATCAATAAGCACCTCTACTCTAAATAAAACATAGTCATTTGATGCGTGGTTATCGACTTAATTCGCTAAGTTGCGTGACTCTCTAGATATATGTGAAGTGTCAGCTATAGTTTACACGAGATATGGCTATGACCTGACGTCACATCAAAATAAGTCAAGAGTAATCGAGCACACGCTTCAATCTACGATAAACCAATGGTAAGCAGGAATAAATAAATATAAAAATAAATGAAAAATAAAAATAAATGCATAAATAAATACAAAAATAAAAAAAATAAATGGAATAAATACGTTTAAAAAAAAAATTATAAAAAGAGAAAATAATAAATAAGGAACAAAATTAAAATTCAGGAATAAATTTAATTAAAAACTAATTATATTTGTCTTATCAAGACATTTATTCCTTTATTTATTTTCTTATTATTCCATTTATTTATTTTATTTATTTATAATTGTGGCAAGTTTCGTCCTCCATATAAACCTCACTCCCCTCTCCTCAGGAGGCGCACTAGCGACTGACTCTAGAGGCTATAGCGTTTATCCTCCTTGTTAGCGTGCCAGCCTCCAATGGTGGATGACGCCGATTCGAATTCCACTCATAGCAGGTCAAGCAGGTTTAGGGGTGAGTGTAACAGGAGCCAGCTGGTATGTGATAATTGTGAATATTGTGCGGTACGTGTAAACCTCACTCCCATGACCTCAAGAGGTGCACTAGCAACTGACGCTAGAGGCTGTAGCCTTTAGCCAACTTTTTAGCATGCTAGCTGACGCCGGTTCGAATCCCGCTCATGACAGGTTGAGCAGGAAAGGTTACAGTGGTGCCATTGACCCGTATGTGAGTGAGATTTAGGGGGTGTGTATAACGGGGGTCAACTTGTACGTGATAGCTGTGCGGTATGTGTAAACCTCACTCCCCTTGCCTCAAGAGACACACTAGCGACTGACGCTAGAGGCTGTAGCCTTTAGCCTCCTTGTAAGTGCTCCCGCCTCCAGTGCCGGCTGACGCAGATTTGAATCCCGCTCGGAGCGGGTCGAGCAGGACCAGTTACACTAACACTACTGCCTAACATCTTCATTTGTGTTCCATAGAAGAAAGAACTCATATGGGTTTCAGTAAACTATGGCACTTTTTCATTTTTTGGTGTACTATTTCTTTACATTTCAAACTTAATTCTTTTGGTGTGACGTTTAGTAAAAAGAAACAAACAAACATGAAAATATGTAAATTTGCAAGGAATGTGTTTGCTCTTTAGAATTTGGCTTTAGTCGGGTAAAATCTTAACCATGACTTAAGCGTACCCTACACGAAGTAGGTAGCACCCCCTTCCCGCAGTGCCCTTTTAAGGAATAGTTTACCCAAAAATTAAATTAATTTTCTCACCCTTATACAGTGCAAGAGAATTGTTATGATGCAGACGAGGGTAAACAAGGAGTGGGATCAAAATGCGGTTTATTATAAATTAAAGTGAACACAAAACTAACAGGAACAAATGAAAACCTCCACATGGGGGAAAACAAAACTAAATCAGGAAAACATCGAGGGTACACGGAACTGGATGAACAAACGGGAAGACAGGCAACGGAGCAAAACATCAACATTCATCAAACAACGACCGACAGAGACTGACCAAGCAACCAGGGTTTAAATACAGAAAGGAACAAACAAGGGAATGAGGGACACCTGGGGAAACAATCAGGGAAGGAGGAACAATCAGGGGAAAACCAATCATAAAAAGAAACTACAAAGGACTACAAAAACCAAACAGGAAACAGGAACTAAACTAAACTTCAACATAAAAGCACAAAACCAAAAAGACAACAGTGAACATGACAAGAATGGTGACCAAAAATTTGAAGCTCCAAAAAGCATAAATGTAATCCATACGACTCAAGTGGTTTAATCGATGTCTTCTGAACCGATCTTATCAGTTTTGGGCGAGAACAGACCAAAATATAACTCCTTTTTCACTGTACATTGCCATTGTAGTCTCTAGGCACGATCATGATTTCAAGCTCGATTACACTTCCTAGTGCTTGACACATGCGCAAAGCACTAGATGCTGCTAGGAAGTGATATTTAGTTTGAAATCATGTCAAGAATTATAGTAAATAGGGAGTTACATTTTGGTCTGTTCTCACCCAAAAACTTTTGTATTGCTTCAGAAGTCGTAGATTTAAACAACAGAAACGTATGGATTACTTTTATGCTGCTTTTATGTGCTTCAAAGTTTTGGTCACCATTCAAGTGCATTGAATGGACCAACAGAGCTGATATTTTCTTCTAAAAATCTTCATTTGTGTTCTGCAGAAGAAAGAAAGTCATACACATCTGGGATGGCATGAGGGAGAGTAAATGATGAAAGAATTTTCATATTTGGGTGAACTACTTCTTTAAGGGCACAAGACTGCCACTTGCCAAATGAAAACTCAAATGCATAAAAACTTGGAAAGTGTCACATTTAAGACCTCTTTCTGAAGAAGTTACCCTGGACCATAAATTATATTCCTCTCTGATGTGGATTCAAAGCAAGTCTAGTCATTATGCAACAATCCCCAGCCAAACAGGAGATGCAAGCGCTGTTGGGATATACCGGAAGCTGCCAGATGCTGACCTACTCTACTAAAGGTGGTACAACTCCTTACGGCAAGGAGAAGATCTGGGTCATGATATTCCGATGAGCTTGTAGAGAAAAATAAACAAATTGAAAAACCAATTATTGAAAGCACAGCACTGGTTTTAAATGAATTGAAAGTCTTGTTAAGACTCAATTACATGAAAGTCAATGACATATTTAACTTTCTGTATCATTACATGCTTTGAATCAGACATCTAAAGGGAGATGCATGCCAATCTCATTTTCCGATGTGGGATATTCTCTGTGGACACAAACGAGACACAACAAGGCAGCTTTATTGTTCTTCTTCATTTTCAAAACATGCTGTGAAATAACTGAAATATTTAAGACCTCCTTCCTCTCCTGTAGCCTTATAGAAGACCACCCTCCTACATCCTTTCAGCATGGCTTCAGTCTCCATCCTTCTGAAGTGAAATTGGATTCTGCCTAATCTCTGCCAACACTGTTTCCTCTCATTTCCTCCCAACTGTTAAATTGGTCTGTTAAACTGTAAAGGTCACACATTCATTGAAAATCTTCTGTGAGTTTTTTTTAATTAATTTTATATTTAACTCATTCCCTTTGTCTTAGTGGATTATCAAACTCAATTTTGCCATTTGGATCATCACTAACTCAATAAGATGAGATGAGTTTGTGCCTCTTGAAAACAAGCTTGCTGATTTCACATCATTATCAATTTATATGTGTTTTTGAGTTTTCGTTTTTTAAATTTCTTACCATATCTTTTTATCTTTCTTGCTCTGTTTCTTCTCGTTTGAACAAACAAAACCAACCTAATAGCTTATTATCCAAATTGCATCTCACTTGTTGGCCCCCCTCACCCGAGTTCCCGCCGTGGCCAATGGTAGACGACCTGGTCACTAGGGCTCCTTAGCAACAGGATCAGGTGAGGTGAGTGTGTGTGTGTGCTACACCCATTACCAAACCTGTTTGTGTGTGTTTTTGTGATGAGGTGGCAATATGTTGTTTTTGTAGTCATGTCTACAAGAAGACGAGGCACAAACTGTACAGACATTGTCTGTTAAGCACTGTTGTGTTAAAACAAACTTCAACAACAGGCTTATATAGGCATAAAAAATGGAAAATGAAAATGGTGTAACTTGTGTAAGCTGTACCTGTGTGCTGTTGTCGGGATACTAAGTAATAAAGGTTCATTAGAGTTGAGCAGCTGTGTTACTGACAGGAGCTGCACAGAACTTGCAGGGAAATAATAATAACTAGGCTGAAAATATACAAGACACGATTTTTTTTCATGATTTCCTTTTTTAAACATCATCTATTTTTTATATTGATACATTTGTGAATGTATTGGAAAATGTGCTTACACAAAAAAGCCATAAACTAAGCGCTGCATCCTTGTGCTTCATGTTTTTTGTATATGGATTGAGAGGTCAAACACAGGATGTTCATGAATATTTATGATATATATGATTCCAGTTCTGCGATGGACTGGCGACCTGTCCAGGGTGTCCCCCGCCTTTCGCCCAATGTTAGCTGGGATAGGCTCCAGCCCCCCGTGACCCTGTACACAGGATAAGCGGTTGACGATGGATGGATGGATGGATGGATGATTCCAGTTTACACTGTGAAGCTTACAATGAACCCACTGCTATTGACAGCATCAGAGAGGGTTTCCTAAATTATATGTGAATAGGTAAATAGGAATATCTAATCTTCCATCTTTCCAAGCTGATGGACTGACAGTACAGACATCTTATTAAACTCACAGAATTGCATTTCCTCTACCTTAAAAACAAAGGTAAGATGCAGAACACTTAGCCCGAGACAAAAATATCTGCAGGAACTCATTTCCTTCATAGGTCCATCTCAGGTTACCATGGTTATTAAATATATTATGATTCTGTTAAAAGTCCTAGCTGTGCTGTCTAAACTCCAGGGACAAGTGTGCCTCACCCGTTCCAGCCTCTGCCTCGTTTTGGCATCATTTGTCGCCCTTCGTTCACACTTATCATAAGGAGCGATTGGGGAACAGAGTGAAGGGTGTGAATATAGTCTCCAGGGATGCTTGCACATTGTCGAATGATAAGAACGGGTATTAGTGCGTGCGTGCGTGTGTGTGTGTGTGTAAATGAGTGCAGGTGTGTTAGAGAGGGGAGTCTGGGAGATGAGCTGCTGACAAATTCATTAATTAAACCTCAGAAATCCATCCACTGCACAATAATAACTACATAAAACGCCCCTGGAGCTAATTTTGGAGGGTGGGCTATTCATTATTTTGGCATTATTCTGGATTCAGCCATTAAAGCTCTTAGAAACCCGGGCAAATAATGGGATGGACACAGGAAACATCTCCCTCTTCTTAAAACCAAAGAACAGTTATGATTATTTAACCATAGCCCCCTCCCCCCCCCCATGCCATCCAGGATGTTTATGGCTTACTTTCTTCTGCAGAACACAAACAAAGATTTTTAGAAGAATATATTAGCTCTGTATGTCCAGTCAATGCATGTGAATGGGTGCCAAAATTGTGAAGCTCCAAAATGCACATAAATCAGCATAAAAGTAATCTATAAGACACCAGTGGTTAAATCCATATCTTCCAAAGTGATATGATAGGTGTCGATCAATATTTAAGTCTGTTTTTACCATAAATTCTATTCCCTGCCCATTAGGGGGCGATATGCATGAAGAATGCAACTCACCAAAAACAAAAGAAGGAGGACTTAAATATTGAACTGTTTCTCACCCATCATGTTGTGTCTGAACACATTAATTAAACCACTGGAGTCATATGGATTACTTTTATGCTGTTTTTATGTGCATTTTGGGGCAAAATTTTGTCACCCATTCACATGCATTGTATGGACGTACAGAGCTGAAATAATCCTCTCTTCTTTTCAAAATCTTCGTTTGTGTTCAGCAGTAGAAAGAAAGTCATACACACGTGGGGTGGCACGAGGGTGAGTAAATGATGAGAGAATTTTCATTTTTGGGTGGATAATTATATCCATCATTATAATGACATTGCTATTTGAAATTTGTAGTGGGATCACAATTGCACTCTGCTAGTATATTGTCATTGAGGTGCATGACAAAAATAAAATGCAAAATGCATTGAATGCCTTGCAACCCAATTGAACTTTCGATTAAATAAAGACATAACTGTAAGAAAAAAAAAAAGAAAAGTGCACTGCTTTGCATTATCTGAACTCAATACTTTCTAATACCGCCCAAACAAAGAGACAGTTCTCAAGAAAGCTGCTTATTACTGTGTTCATGAACTGTTCAGGTCCCTGAAGCATGGCTGAAGCTTGGTGGGAGACTGCAACACTGTCCTAACCATTCTGATTGAACCTGTTCCTAATGCCAAAGGGTCAATGCAGTTGGTGCATTCAGGCACTGAAGATAAAATATGCACATAATAATCACTGTGCTTTCTGAATTCTAGCATTATGCTAATATCTAAAGCCTCAAGACTCACTCGTATGGAGCACAGTCAGACCTGAAGACAAAAGAAGCAGATATTTTCTTCACTACTTATTTAAAAGTCATATTGGCTACACTGAACTGATGTCTGATGAATCAGACTCATGTATATTCCATGCCAGCCTATGCTGAAGTTCATGTCTGTTTCACCCCGTACTGTTGCCCTTAGGCGCTATGATTGTGTATGTGGGGCAACATGAGGTCATAATTCAGGTCAGTGATTTTTAAAGACATAACCGTAGATAGACATATTCCTCACGTTTTAGGGGTATTTTCTAGGCATAACACATTCTGAAATGTAAAACAGGTTAACCATTCAATCACAGGAAATGCATGAGGCTGAATTGTCAAGCTAGCAATGTATTCCTGCAGATATTCTGTCACCATCTGTCAGGCAGCATCCATAAAATACGCTTTGACAGCTTTAAGCTACAATTATGGCTAAGAACGGATCAAAACTCGAGGAAGCAAGAAATATACACAAGACTTTGAAGCTGTGATAATGCTGTAGACTTCTCCTCTAATCCCACTGCCAGGCAGATGAACTCTCTCTTTAGATGAGTTTATATGTCTTCTGATTATCTTGGCAATAAAGGAACATTTGTAGCTTTTCTGCAGAGCTTCGCAATTAATCGAAATAAAATTGAAACCAGGCAAATGGGCTTCTTTCACAATTTCTGCGCACTTCAAAGTTAAGGGGTAGCATTGGCACTCTGTTCTATTTGTAGTAGTCTACTACACATACTTAGATCCAGAGGTTACGCTAGAAAAAATCTTATTGTTTTAATACTTTTTGTGTTTTATCTATTATCTTGCAGAAACACATTGACATGCTGTAATGATTGAAATATGCAGTCATGAGACACTCAGCTAGAAATCGAAAAGATTTGGTCAAAAGAGACGCATATATGATGTAAATGATGATGTGTCTGTCAATTGCGGAAGTGCATGTCCACAAGTTGATACCAGGCAATAAACATGCTAGGTGTAAGTGATTTTTTTGTTCAAAATGACATAAAGCATTTGAAATTATCAGTCAATGTTTAAAAAAATCTGTACATTTTGGAAAGATTTCGGTTAACACAACCCCTGCTCAGAGCATGTATGTTGCTCAGAAAAGGGTATTTTTTTGCGGTCTCTTTGAATCACTGCCCCAGTGGCTGAACCTAAAAGTTTTTTATTGGCACATGTGAGTTCCTGTGTCCAGGTGAAATAACCACAGGGTGGCTCAAAAAGCAAGTTGTGAGGCGAGTAGTTTTTAGTTGCAAATGATGTAATACATTCAACAGAAATGCATATTTTAATATCCATACGTCCTAACCCCAACCCCAACCCTAAATCTAACCGTCAGTTGAATATGTGAATGCATTTACATCCAGGTTTCTGTAGAACCAGAACAAGTGTCTCTGAAGCTGCTCACAAGTGCCACAGAAAATGGAAAACACACTTGAATGCAAGCAAAGATGTTTGATGGGAGATGACTCCTGTCAGGAACTCGGCAGAATGGGGTCAATGTCAGGGTACCAACATGTTGAGTTCACATGTAATCATGTCGTTCAGGTACAATACGAATGCAAAGAGACTGGGTTCTTTTTTCATTTTAAGGTCAACAGAGATAGGGAGAGAGTTCTTCAAAGAGAACAAGTGTGAGCACCCTTAAAGTGCAACTCTTTTTATTGGAGGTAGAATATGGGCAAAACATGACTTTATGTGGAGACAAAAACATTGATTGCAAGCTTGTAGTTTTTACACACCCTGTTGAACATGAGACCTGCTATTTCATGGTGATTTTAAGCCTTTGTGTTCTTTTAGTCTTGATTTCTAAGCATTCACACAGTTCAGACCTAATCCTCAAGGGTTCAACAACTGTTCCCCCATCTGGGATTTGTGTGCCTGGCTTCATATTCGATTTAAATGTCAGCCCTTAGAGTCTGCATTTATTGTTGCCTTCCTGTAAGACTAAAGCATCTGAAACATTTAAAAACAGAAGCATAGGTCTAGAACTGCTGACTAACAGCTGAACATGTTGTATGCAACAGTCTATGTAAATTCACTGAGCACACAAACATTATGAGGCAAAAAGTGCTTAGAGTTGACATAAACACAAGGGGAAATATGAATCCTCCATAACAGCATCACCTGTGTCACCATCCCTCATTATGGAAAGCAGAAGGTTTTTTAAAGGAAAATGATGCTAATTAGAGACGCTCTGTAACAATTCACCACATTGTCTACAATAACAGGACGCAAACGAGCTATACCAGACCCCTTCTCAATTCTTTAATAGGGCATTTATCCACTCTGAAAGGCAGCAGAAATTGTATGGAAATACATTCTAATTACTGAATCTAGACAGCAGATTTTCCATTTTAATTGATCCTTTGTGCGATCTGAGTGTATTTTGTTGGTAGAAAAATCAGGCATGATATTAGTTGGGAAACAGGAAGACACGGGCAATGAATAGCATACAACCATACTACGCTTACTACAGTAATGCACTTAACGTCCCATTTCCAAAGTTAAAATTAACTGGAGACTACTGAGTGACCATTTGCACCCCGGTATAAATAGCATCTGCCACAAGGTGCTGCTATTTGCACCGCAATATTCTGGTGAAAGCATGACAAACTAGACAATAGGTTTCGCTGCAGTGGTGCGGGGTGTAAAAACAGTGTGAATGTGTGCTGTTGTCCTAGCGACACCAGTTTGATATGCCATTTCTCCCACTATTTTTCCCATCTGATTTCCTATTTCCACTTTTAATATCTCCTTTAATACTACTTAAATTAATGGATACAAATGAATATGAATATTGATTTCATTGCAGTGATTTGGCCACGGTGAATGTCTGGGAGTGCAGAGAAGGGTTTGATCCGGAGGCGAGGTCTGTCAATTGCTCTCGTTACCGCGGCTCGGCATCGCTTGTGTGTAAAAAGCATAATTGTATTACTATAGTAGTATTGTAGTTACCATGTTTTTTTGGCAGAAACCATAGTTTTAATGCAATTAACCACTTGTTGTGCATGAAAATCTCAGAAGATCAGCAGTTACAGAAATACTCAAACCAGCCCATCTGGCACCAACAATCATCTATGCGATTATCTAATCAGCCAATTGTGTGACAGCAGAGCAGTGCATAAAATCATTCAGATATGGGTCAGGAGCTTCAGTTAATGTTCACATCAACCATCAGAATGGGGAAAATGTGATCTCAGTGATTTGGACCATGGCATGATTTTTGATGCCAAATGGGCTGGTTTGAGTATTTCTGTAACTGCTGATCTTATGGGATTTTCATGCACAACAATCTCTAGAATTCACTCAGAATGGTGCCACAAACAAAAACAAAAAATGCCTTGCTGATGAGAGAGGTCAACAGAGACTGGCCAGACTGGTTCAAACGGACAAAGTCTACAGTAATTCAGATTCTGAGATGCTGGTTGGTGCCGTTTTGGAGTAAATATTTATACACTGGCAGCCAAAAGTTTGGAATGATATACAGATTTAGCTGTTTTGGAAGGAAATTGGTACTTTAATTCATCAAAGTGGGATTCAACTGATCACAAATTACAGTCAGGAAATTACTGATGTAAAAAACAGCGCCATCACTATTTGAAAACAGTCTTTTTTGATCAAATCTAGACAGGCCCCACCTGTCTAGATTTGGATTACTTGGATTACTCCAACACCTTATCCTTGAGTAATCATGTCTAATTGCTAATTTGGTAAAAGAAAATATCTTGCCATTATATCAAACACTGCTGAAAGCTATTTGTTTCGCTAAATGGATCTTAACATTGTCTTTGTGTTTGTTTTTGAGTTGCCACAGTGTGCAATAGACTGGCATGTCTTAAGGTCAATATTAAAATGGCAAAAAAGAAACAGCTTTCTCTATAAACTGGTCAGTCAATCATTGTTTTGAGGAACGAAGGTTATACAATGCTTGAAATTGCAAATTTTGTACACTACAGTACACACTTAAAAGACAATGGACAACTGGCTCTAACAAGAACAGATAGAGATGTGGAAGGCCAAATGTACAACTAAACAAGAGGATAAGTACATCAGAGTCTCTAGTTTGAGAAATAAACGCCTCACATGTCCTCAGCTGACAGCTTCATTGAATTCTACCCACTTAACACCAGTTTCATGTACAACAGTAAAGAGAAGACTCAGGGGTGCAGGCCTTATGGGAAGAATTGCAAAGAAAAAGCCACTTTTGAAACTGAAAAATAAAAAGTAAAGGTTAGAGTGGGGAAAGAGAAACAGACATTGGACAACAGATAACTGGAAAAGAGTGATATCTTAACCCCATTGAGCTTTTGTGGGATCAGCTAGACTGTAAGGTGTGTGAGAAGTGCCTGACAAGACCGCCACATCTATGGCAAGTGCTACAGGAAGTGTGGGGTAAAATGTCACCTGTGTATCTGGACAAACTGACAGCTAGAATGTCAAGGATCTGCAAAGCTGTCATTGCTGCACATGGAGGATTATTTGACGAGAACTCTTTGAAGTAGTTTAAGAAGTTCTTAAATTTCAGTCATATTAGTCAAATTGTCATTTTTCACGTTATTAATGCCCTGACTATACACTGCGATCAGTTGGAAATAGTTTAGGAGCACTAATCTTAAAAAATGGAAGGCACTAATAAGTGTATACTGCATGGTATGCTATTATTCCATGACGAACATAGCTCAGTTGTATGTTTGGGCAGGAATGGGTCTGAATGTGGCATTATGGAGTATTTGAGGGGTCTTTTGGGCATCAGTTGAAATATTTACAGTGAAAGTCTCTGTCCGTAATCTGTCAATACATTAACCTCCTCTTGTTCAGCACACATAAAAGGATGGACATTGCTGTCTCTCATACAGAGACATGCATACACACACAGATCTACACAATCAGTGCCTTGTGTTCCATGTCTGGCTGTATAGCTTATTCAACAACATTGATGATATTACATCATAATGCCATTGTCATAAGCCCGAAAATAAGTTTCTGCCTCACTCAGGTGCATTCAACCAGAACTCTGCTCCTCATGTATCTGGATGTGTTTTTGTTCCCCAAAGGAAGGATTAAACCACAAAACAATATTTCGAATAAGGCGCATCAGCAGCCCTTTTGCAAAATGACACACACAGCCATTTATTCCCATGTGTGCAACAGAGTTACAGATGGCACAACAAATCCTGACATGTCACGATCAGCCACAAATGAATGCTGTGTATCAGCTCAATGAAAGCTAAACTTCAAAGTCTAGACATGGCCCTTTCACAATGATCGCTCATGTTGGTGATATGTAAAATGGATGGAAAAAATTTATTTAACTAAAGCACATATATCAGTGTGTACACTTATTAAAGGGGAAGACATTCTTTTTTAAAACACTTCCTCCAATCCCAGCAGTGCAGAATAAGAACTAAGCCATTCATAGGTTGACTCCCCAAAAAGGGTAAACATTAGCATTAGCAAACAGAATTGCACAAATATTGACAGATAGTGCCGCCCCATACTCATACCATTGGTTGAGCCAATTTTGCTATGTTGGGCTGGTCGTGATGCTATACAAACAGAGCAAAGATACACAGGGTTAAAGTTTCAGGGAAATCAACTTACAAATGTCTTATTTATAAGTGTCCCTTTATATAAAGGAATATTCCGGGTTTAATAAAAGTTAAGCTCAATCGACAGCATTTGTGGCATAATATAAATTACCATCCATCTATCCATCTTCAACCGCTTATCCGACGATGCAATATAAATTACCACACAAATTAATTTTCACTTGCCCCTCCTTAAAAAAAAAGCTAAAATCTGGGTTGCAGTGAGGCACTTTACAATGGAAGTGAATGGGGCCAATCTGTAAACATTAAAATACTATCTAATTTAAAAGTATAGCCACAAGACATAGACAACATGCATGTTAACATGATTTTAGAGTAATAAAATCACTTACTAGCCTATTCTGTGTAAAGTTATAGCCAGTCTTACAACTTAATTGCCATGACCATGTGATGTCAACAAACCCTAAAATGGCCTTTAAACTCTCAAAATATTGGCCACATTCACTTCTATTTAAAGTGCCTCACTGTAACCTCGATTTTTGCATTTTTTTATGAAAAGAAGGGACGAGTCAATATTATTTTTTGTGGTAATCAACATTATGCCATAAATACTGTCCAAGGAGCTTAACTTGTATTGATTCCAGAATATTCTTTTAATTTTGATATAGGAGAAAGTATATTACCTTTAAGTTCACCATTGTAAATGTACAATAACATGATAAAACGCTCCCATTGTAAGCATTAGATACATGATTTGCAGATGAAAAGAAAGGAAAAGAGAGAATTGAGACAATTAGTGTGCTCTAATTGCTGTGTAATGATCTGTGAAAATAAATAGTGAGAAAGCTTTTTTAATCACTTCTTGTGAAATGGTTGCAATCTCTTAGACAGACTTTAACCACAATGAGACAAAGAGATAGAAACACAACATAACTCTTGAGACTAATTTCTTTCTATAGAAAACAAAAGGTGTGCTGGAGTGTGTGCTTCTGAAAATAAGTGTTTTCCTAAGTGTTTGAGTCACACTCGACTTGTGGTGTTTGTGTGTCTGCTTGATCCACCCGCAGCTAAGCACTTCATACATTTGACTGACAACTCTGGTCTAGTTTTAGGGTTCAAGATAAAACAAAGACTCCTCATCACCCTGACAGGAGTTGAGATGATGTACAGTATAAACATGGATGCTAACAATAGCCACTACTGCATTTCAACGCTGATTGAGCAATTCACTTGCGATGCAAAGGACTGGGGTACGAGTCCGAGAGAACATGAGTCGACACATGAGGCGAAATTGTCATAGAAGCAACATAAAAAGACTTGGTTTCTTCAGAAATTGCGTTTTTCATTCCACATTTGTTTTATTACACAATCGGTCAGTTTTAGGATTAAGGGTAGGAAAGTAAGCTTTGTGTATTAAAAACTCAATAGAGCATTACCTTAAAAATCTCGCTTTTAGTGCCACACAGTGGATATTTCACCTCGGAACTGCCACCATCCGTATAAAGAACCACATAATGTCATTTTTCAAAAATATCACCACAGTTAAGCATTTTCATGAGATCATGCTGGACCTGATGCAGTTGAGTACAAGTTCACTAAAAGATCACGCAACATGAAGCCTAGTGCTAATTGAGAAAGATAAATAATCTCTAATCTACAGTAGTGCACAGATCAATAAGTCTGACTGTAATGTTTAAGAAAATGACTAACTTATAAAATCAGTCAACACATAAAATCACATGCAACATGCAATAATAGTAATACAATATTCAACATATCGTCTACAAGTTGACACCCTTCTAAAAAAACTATATCTCACAGCCAAAAGCCCTGTTATGAGAATGGTGTGCAGCCAACGTGACAAACCAAATTTATATCTCAAAGGCTCACAATTGCACACAATGCCAGTACACTGTCAGAGAGATACATGATGACACACAATAATTGCAATTTGACTTGTAGTTCAATCAGATTGATGGAACGTTTCCAAGTTTGCCAATCACGCCATTCAAAAATGTATTAACATAACTGATGGAATAAAAGCCACTGCACATAAATGTGGCAGACCAACAAAGCCCAGTGTAATGCAGAGAGCATGTGGCCTAAAACATCAGAAGTGAAAATGGATGAAAGCAAGCACAGAGACATGCTGGTATTGCTCTCTCTCTCCTTCCAGAAACAAAAAAGGACAGTTATCATCCTGCATTGCTCTGTGTCTGCCTTTGAATACAGGCACAGTGACAAAAAAAATCTCCTGTTCACAGAACCACTGATGAATACATAAAAAAACAAATCCAATTTACCTCTCAGGCAAGGTCTCCGGTTCTGATAAGTGTAAGCTGGCCTGTCATGTCTATTAGTGTAGATTCCCCACTCATTTCTGCCGCCTGTTTGCTTGGTTAAAAATCCTTAGACTAGTAGAGTAGGTCACTGTGGCTTACTTTCTGTGCCATCAAGAGGCAAAGCATGAGTGTAGTTCCTTAATGATGTGTCTTCTGGGTGCTGTTATCTCTCATTGCATCCTTACCTCAAGCTCTTGCTAACCGTCTCTGATGCTCCCTCTCTCTCTGCCTCCCTCAAACACTGATTCCCCATATGCCACTTCCCACTCTGGCCTCACTCCTCCCACCTCATGAATAATAAACAGCCCCGTGGGCAGACCCCTCCTCCCTCTGAAACGATCAACACACGTGTGCTCACGCACTAAAACACATACACAAGCATAGGAATACAAACACATGACATATACACATGAAACCAAGGCAGTTGAGCATTCTGTCCTCCTCCAATCTGAGCATGCTGCTCTTGGGTCACATTGCCTGCTGAGGTGGCTTTAGCGTTTCTCAGGCTGGGCTGGAAGACTCCAATCCGACCCGCATCTCACCCTCATGTACGTCTGGAGTCTGGACTCTCTTTCCACCCTCCAGGCCACCCTCGTGTCACCTACTGACAAATCAATACAGTGTCAACAACATGCAAATGCTCGCTGTATGATTACAGAAGCCTAATCTGGACAGAGATCAATGGATGCCAGTGCCAGGCAGACAGCGAGAGTGAGAGATAGCAAAAGAGAAGAACAGAGAGTGATGAAGACATTTAAGATCTTTCACATTCATAAGCCAATCTACTGCTGCAGAAACTACACAATAAATAGAAATTTAAATGACCATAAAAACTATAAGTGGGATGCTTGATACCATGTCTCTGAGGTGGGTTAGCAATTTATAAGTATTTCGTTCTCTTTGGGAACCACATTTATTACAATAAGGGGTATTCTTATTGATTGCTGATCTATCAGTAGGAGTTTAACAGTGCTCACAAGGACAAAAATAAAACACCTCATTTCAATGCAAAGTGAGATCAAACACTGCAGCAACTTCTCTTTAGTCTGTCTTACCAGACACATCGAGGAATGTCGAGGTTAAACAGTGTTTGTTGTGGAAGGGTATTTGCTTCTGGGCTCAAACATGTACAGTCCATAAAGAGTGAACAGCAGAATGGGTTTCCCTTATTGTGGGAAATGTTTCCAATTTTTCTCCTTTCCACTGACATCTATTTTGGGGGCTCCTGTGTAGGCAGATGCCCAACAGAGAGTGGAGGACTAAATAAAAAGGTTTGTTTAAGTCGTTCATGATTGGCACAGCAATGAGGAGTGTGAAGATCTAAATCATTCTGAGGAAACAAAGAAGAGCATTAGAAACGTAAGTGAAACTAAAACAAATGAGTTTCCACTTCGAATTGGTCGGACAGCTGTAGGAGAAATGTGTCTTTAGTGAATATAGTTTAATGCATTTAGTCAGGGTCAGGTAATACAATGGAGCAGTTCTTCTTTGTTGTCCATCCCCCTTTCAAAGGGATCAAAACATATCAAGCCATTTTCTTTGTTTCGTTGGCTTGGACTTCATATACTTATTGGTGTGGATGCAGCACACAAAACCAAAGGTTTTTGATTATGAATGCCATACGCAATTTTATTTGTCCACAATAAAAAAACATTTTTTTAAATGTCTTGTAAATGCACTAAGCCACATCCATACTATAACCTTTCATTTGAAAATGCATTGATTTCGCTACGTTAACGCCTCTCCTCCACACTGGAACAGCATTTTCCTCCACCGAAATTAGAGCATTTCAAAAAAGTTTTCAATAACAATATGCATTGGAAACTGAACATGAGTAAAACATGATTAGACAAAACAAAAAGTGGCTTTAGAAGTCAGTTTATTGTTTATTTTATTCTCTTATCATTGAACAAGTCTACAGTCGACAGTAATTCATTTTGTAATCGAGAATGTCAATCTGTCCTGTACTCACAAGACGTGGTCTTGCGTTCTGCGCTATTTGTAATTGTTGGTCTATGTACATGTGCATCTTTCGGATGCTTTTGGAGCGTCATTGGTTTTCAGTGTCATTAACTCTGTTTTTAGGATGCTGTGTCAAGTAAAAAGTAGTTAAGACTGAAACATCTTGTCTCGAGATTAACATGTTAATTTAAACATTTGGCAAAAGAACAAATATTTTTAGGTATAAAAGCTTTAAAAGCAGAGAAAAATTATTGGTGCACCTGTAACACATCACAGATGAAACTGGCTCTAGAAGAATTTGTACAGCAAAAATCTTTAATCGAAGCATTCACTGTATGTCTATGTAAGATAATAGTGCAGTGATTACATGTCATGTTAGTGAGTGTACTTTAATTCAGTGACTAGTATTGGTTGATTTGAAGCCAACATGAAAGGCTCTGTGTAAGCAAAGACATTCTTGCTCTATCGGCGTGCCTGATCATACAGTCAAAAAGGAATCGTCTTTCAATTGCATCAGGTGTAACACTAATTGCATTGTTTAAATATTTAAACCAGCACTCGATCAACAGAGGAACAAAGGGAGAGGGAGGGATACGGGTTAAAAAGAGCAAGAGAGCGAGAGGGGCAGAAGAAAGAGAAAGAGATGACAGGAGAAGAAAACACAGCAGAATATGGCTCTTGTTGTTTGTGGAACTCCAGGTCATGACAGCACCTAAACAAAGAGAAACGATAGTAGAGCATCATGGTTGTTTGAGCAATGTGAGGCCTCCTCTGTGTTTTTGTCCATGTCGGGGGAAAATTAAAGATGGAATGGGGGAAACTGGATGTTCCGATCCTTTTTTGTTTTACTTTTCCCAGCAATCAATGAAGTGGCTCATTAGAGACTAACGAGAGGTCTGATGTGCACACTGGGGGCGGCAGGGAGCTGCCAAGTGTATGAGTGAGGCCTTGTATAAAAGCTGTCAGTAATGAGCTGAAACTGGTCCATGTGAGTCCCACTAGAACGAATCCCACTCTGACATGTTCAGTTGTATTTTCATGAGTAAACCAGGGGATTTCAGGCTCTTGTTACTGTAATGAAGCACCAAGGAAAGAACCGTTTGTATAGCCAGTATACCAATAAAATGGTTATGGTAAAGTTTTACTGATTTTTATTCTTTTGTCAGTTAAAGGAATAGTTCAGCCAATTGTGACGTTTCCTTATATTTTTTGTTTGTCCGAGGGCACATGTAATAAACAGAGAGTAACTCATATCCATATGAACAATGTCTTTTATTGGAGAACTTCAAACATAACCAAACTTCATGCATGGCATTTCCGTTTCGCACTTCCTTTTTCCAGTCCCCATGACAAAGCTAACTTTTACATCATAAACGTCATTATATCTAAACATTAAACCAATGAACTATGCAAATTAAATCACCTTTTGTGTTCCGTGGAAGAAAGTAAGTCAAACAAACTATATGAGTGTGAGTAAATAATAACAGAGTTTCCATTTTTTGGTTGAATTATTATTCTGGTTTCAATGGTGGCACACACAAATCAGTGCTTAACCGCATAGTGAGCACCCCTGGTGGCCTACTTTACACCTCTTCCAGAAGCAACATCAGTTTTTCCCAGGAGGTCTCCCATCGAGTTACTGACCAAGCTCTGACCTGCTTAGCTTCAGTGGGCAACCAGGCGAGAGCTACAGGGTGGTATGGCTGCTGCAAACTGATGCTTCCTCATCAATGTCCACCAGCTATGTAGAAAAAGTTACCTTTTTTCCGAACAATCTTCAATAAATCAAAACAATTACCCTGTTTATGTTTGTGAGGCTTTAAAACACATGCACATGATCAACGGAGCCAAGATATAATGACAACTTGGCTTTGGCCCAATAAGGCAAGTGACAGTTCCATAAACTGGCCCGAAACTCCCTCAGACTGGCCCCTCGCCATCCTGTTACTGTTAAGCAAATGTTATTAAGTCCAATGTAACTGATGCAAACCTAAAAGAGCTGTGAAAGTGTATCACTTGTTCCCTCTGATCCTGTTGATCAGGCTTGGAAGCTCTTGAGGACAGCTGGTCTTTCGTTTATCAGGTCCATACTTCTCCACACACATTGTGTCTTTCTCTGTCCCACCCTCCATTGATCTGAAGACCCCTCTACACTTATCCTGCTGTGTACAGAACACGGTCAGAGGGTCAGATTAATGGCAGTCCTTCAGAACAGCTGCTACCGAAGGCAAAGCAGATAGATCCTTATTTGTCTTGCGACTCTTGAGACAGTCCTTTCTTTCTGCCATGATTCAATCCACTCTCTTTGTACATTTATTTAACAGCCACATAAAGTAGGAAGATCAAAGCAAGAATAAAGAGCATTTCTATGACCCTAAACAACATAAATTCTATCTGGATCAATTATATTGATTTGCCTTCAGATATCCTGAAGCTCCTTTTGAGGGCAAAGAATCATGTTTAAATGAAAATGACTCCCTTGGCTTTGTTTTGAAGATACTCTGTTCCATGCTTTAACTTAAAGATCATGAATACTGTAAAACTTAGATTGCAAATACAGCTAAAATTGTATTTATACTTGACTTGACTTTAATACTTGATTTAGAGGGTTCATAAATAGAAAGTATTTCATGAAAAATGTCAAGCCATCATCAGTCATGTAAAGCATTCGATAGTTGAAGGGTCAAAAATGAAGCTCAAGTCCCCTGTCCAACCACAAAGCAGATGTCAATTAGGCCACAGCCTCGGAAACAAATACAATAACTCTAACAGCAAGGCACCTGGCTATCTATGATTCCCCAATAATGTGCTGCCGGCACATGGGTTAGCTCAAGCAGGAACACAAGCAGACTCTTTAATTTAATGAAGACCCTGAACAGCAGGGTTATTACAGAATGTCAGAGTGTTTGGATCAGAATACCAGGTGATTTGAGACTGTTACTCTGAATTGCTACTTTGATTAAAGGTGAAGAGGAAAAAAGAGAGAGAGAAATGATAAAGGGAGTGAGTGATAATTACATAAATGCAACTGTTTTCAGACAGATTCCAGAAAACTCTCCCATCTTCCATTGGTTTTACAAACAGATAGTCCCGCCCCAAACTCACACCATTGGTCAACATAATGTTGTTGTGTTGGGCTGGTCGGGCTGCTCAAACCAACCAAGGAATGTTTTGAAAGCACAACAGAGACACAGTGTTACACTTTAAGGTGAAATAAATCTTCAAATGCCTTGCTTATAGTGGACTCTACACATTAAGCTGAAATTCAGTACAATAAAGAATTTTAATAAACAAATTACACACAATAGCTTTAAGGTAAATCAAATATGCAATTATGATTAATATTGAGTCAGACTTGTGTACAAAGCATATGAAGTAACACACTTTGACATATGAAAGTGGAAAGATCAAAGATGACCCTTGGCCAAGCTCCGCCCCCTTGGTTACCGTTGCGCACTCTGACAAGCTTTGCAGAACTACCCACTGGAATAAATTGGAGATTGCTGTGAAAAAATGTCTTTTTTGGCTAAATATTCTCATAAACAGAATTGATAATATTTTTATGTAGGCTGGAATGAAGTTACATTTTTAAGCATTTCTTTTTTACATTACACAGTAATTTGACTGAAAACTGGGGAGACTGTGAACCAGAATGGAGGCAAACAATTGTAACAGTCACTTGAAAAGAAAAAAGAATCATTTGATGATGATTACAGACCTGATAACATAAGTGTAAGTCAGTGGTTTTTTTATGGTAGTATTTGCAACAAGACCATAGTAAACACATGGAAGCATGGATCTTCTTCACCACCATGGTTAGATGTAACATGATTTCTATAAAACAAACTATGGCTTTTTTGTAATAATAAACAGTGGACCCGTGGCCTATTTCACAAAGCAGGATTAAGCAGCTAGCTAGATAAGTTTAAACTTAATTTAAGCAAACTCTGAATTTGCGGTACCAGTAAAGTTGATAGGCTTTCATGTGGGTACCTCGCCATAGTAACATATGCTAATCAGCTCCGGGGCAGGTAATTTTCCCGATCAGAGACCTCTTCCATATTGAGAGCATCCTGAGCAGCAGCATCACTGCCTGGTTTGGGACGCAAAGCCCTGCAGAGGATAGTGAGGACAGCTGAGAAGATTATCGGGGTCTCTCTTCCCTCCATCAAAGACATTTTACAAAAAACACTGTATCCGCAAAGCAACCAGCATTGTGGACAACCCCCTCACACAAACTCTTTACCCTCCTGCCGTCTGGCAAGAGGTACCGAAGCATTCGGGCCCTCACTGCCAGACTGTGTAACAGCTTCTTCCCCCAAGCCATCAGACTCCTCAATACTCAGAGACTGGTTTGACACACACACACGTGTCCTGAGTTGCACTTTAATTACTGTCACTTTATAACTGTATGCTACCTCAATAACTGCTATGTGCATAGAACACTATCTCATAGTATGTTATGTTTACGCTTTTAGAAACTGTCATCTTTTTGCACTACTGTGTACTGGTTGGCGCTGCACTGTCTCTCACTGTGCTTATTGTCCTGTTCATTGTCAGAAATTTCTTGTACTGTCCCATACATTTAGCACATGTTTGCACATGCACTTTATATAGGTATATAGGTATATATGAGTATTTTATATAGTAAAATACATTCTGTATATGGTTGAAACGACAATAAAAACCACTTGACTTGACTTGATTTGATTCTGGACCAATCAGCTGTGAGCAAAGTGACAGTCACTCCCCTCAATATCTCTCACTCCAATTTAAAGTGCACTTCAATGAGACAATTTTATACATTTATAAATTAAGCTATTTATTATCACTATTTATTGCAAGAAATATATTTTTTAAATATATTTAGAAATATATATGAATTGTTTTCCCATTAATTTTCACACTCTGGCCAAAAAACATGTATATATATATATATATATATATATATATATATATATATATATATATATATATATATATATATATAAATAAACCTAAAATAATTATATAATTTCAAGTTTAAATTCTTTATCATTTACTTGTGATCCTTAATGCTGTGTGAATGTATTATAATTATTCATGACTTCATAGTGATTATTTGTGTTGTTTAAATTTGTTTTATTTTTTTTAACGTCCTCTTGTGCATCTTGTGAAGTGTATTAATTTTTTTATAATTTGGAGAATTATAATATTTTATTCAGTGGAGAAGTAAACCTTGCTATTTCTCTCATGAGATGTGACTCACGCTATCTCGCATGCGATTGGCTGTTCACTTCATTCATGTGAACTCACTCATGAATTTATCATAACCTCAGGTTCAAACTCTGTGTTAGAGAAAGTTGGTAATGAGCATCTTGATACCACTTAACCCTAATGAAGCCTGATTGGATTTGGTGAGTTTTGACAAACTAAAACCAATCCTGGAATTCAGAAATTGTTCAGCTTTACAATACATGTAAAAACAATTAATAAAAAATATAAATATATATAGGTTGTAACAAAACTTAATTATATTCCCTCAGTCCCCTAATGTAGCCTTTGACAAATGTATTTGTTCAGCATGTGATTGAATTAGTGATGTGATAATATTTATTATACATTTATTTCTGCCTAATGTACAGTTAGGTTTACTGTATTAAATTCAAGGGTGCTGATGTAGAATTCTGCGCTGAATTCAAATGGTTTTCGCTTCTCGCGCCATGCTTCTCACTGATTCTTGCAAAGCTGCAAGTTTAGGAGCTTTGCGCTCGCACTGCTCTTTCCATTGAGCCGTATCCATCTATAGTGACATACAGGTGCATTATCCAAGCTTATGCCTCAGTCTGTGTATTTGCTTCTGCTAAACCAGATACTTCAGATGCGTCGCTAGACACAAAAATAAGATGAACCGCGGTACAAATGCATACTAACCTGTATAATTGAGAACCAACTGATATACATGTACTCCAAGTCTAGATACAATTTTAATGCATATAGGAACTTGACAATAGATTTGAATATTATGACTGATAAACGCCCCCCTCTCTACTAATTTGTACTAAGCGCCCCCTGGCATCCTTTGGGCAGTACCACCTTCATTGAGAATCCCTTATGTAAGTGAACAAAACTGCTAGTAATGTCTCATAACACACTCACTATGATGCTGTCAACTCTTCATTTACTAAGATCTGAAACAATGCGACTCTGATTGGAATAAAGCAAAAGCTTATCAGAGAAATGGCGTACAGTAACTGTTGCTAAGATAGGATTGGTCAGAAATGCTTTTAAGGTGGACTTAGCAAAGGGGCAATTTAAAATGTCAAATTGAATATGATTTTTGCCATTCACACTGTCATCTAATAACAAATGGTCATGTGAGTAAATAAATTAGACCACATTTAGCTGTGGTTTGAAAGTAGCCCATCTGTTCATATTCCGATGTGACCAATATATAGATGAAGCAAATATTTGTGGGCAAGAAATCGAAAATACACGGATCAACATGAAATAAGCCACATCAGGAACGTTTAACTGTGTCAGCTGAAGAGTCAACCCAGGTCTTGACATCTAGTGTGTTAAGCCCAGGGGTTTTGGTCCACTCCAGTTGTCTTCAGACCTACTTTACATCCACACTGACAGAAGGCTTAATCAGAGTGTGTGTTAACATAAACCCTTCCATACTGTCACACACAGGTCCATTCACTCCCCTTGACCCCACCTCCCTTTTCTGCAGGAGCCTCTATCAACAGGAGTCGTTTCTTCATTTAATTGCTGGCTAACCCCCGATCTGCCCTCAAGAAGTGTGGACAAGGGAGGGAAGGCTTTGGTCTCCTTCCAGCGCGCGTGTTTACCCCCTCCCAAACACACACACACACACACATGGTCCACACACACCAATGTCTATGAATACAATGGGACAAAGCAGCCGGAGTGCAGAACCACAAGGCAGGCCTGCATGCTTAATTACAAAACCAAGACAAGCCATCTGTGGCATAGGGCTCATCACATCTGCTTTAGATCAATAACATGCACAAATAAGGAAAGTTTTTTTCTGTTATTCAAAAGATACCCAACTACATCAATTCAAAGTTTCTGATCCATGCCATGACATAACATGCGGTTTAGGCCTACAAATTGATCTACAACATGAGGCCATTGATAATCATGTAACCTCCCAGTGGGTCCCAATGGATTGTATGAAAACACTGATAGTGACTTGTAAACCAAAACTGGTCTCAAAGGAGCTGATGAAATAAAATCGACAAAAAGACAATATAAATGTATTCAGCACATTTTAAAACAGTCAACATCTATGAAGTCAAGTCAACCTTTATTTATGGAGTACATTTAAAAATAACAGAAGTTGACCCAAAGAGCTTTACAGATCAAACAAACAAAATGACGATAAAAACAGATTGATTTAAAGTTAAATATAAACCATAATAAAATAAATAAAAACATTTAAATACAACATCATTTATTTATCCATTTCAAACTATTCAACTGATCTATTCAAAAGCTACAGAATAGTAGCTAATAAATTTTTTTTTTAAAGAAGATAAAAAAAATGGCTAATGATGAAGCTGACCTCACATGGAAAGGGAGAGTAATCCATAGATTAGGACCTATCACAGAAAAGGCACTGTCACCCTTAGATCTATAGTGGCAATGAGGAACCATCAATAGAATTTGATCAGAAGACCTGGGTGATCTGGTGGGTCACTGATATATTGGAGCGCAAGACCAGATAGTGCCTTGTAGACAAAAATCTGAATTTTAAAATCGACCCTAAATTTTACAGGAAGCCAGTGCAGAGATGCTAAAACCGGGGAAATGTGATCCCTTTTTCTTGAGCCTGTTAAAATCCTAGCTGCCGCATTTTAAACTAGCTGTAGGTAGGATAATGCAGTTTGGGGCAGGCAATGTGCAATGAGTTACAATAGTCGTGTTTGCCGTCCTTTTCGCGGCGCCGCTTTGTGGTCCGTTCTGCATAACGCGCCGGCTCATTGTTGCGGCCCATTCGGCATGTTTCGTGGCCGAACCACCGGGCCGCTCGGTTCTCCAGATGGCCATTACGCCCCTGATTGACCCAAAAGTGTGCCGGCCCAACGGGAAAATGGTGGCCAGTATGCCCAATTACCAGTCCAGCCCTGCCTTGATGTAATAAGTGAGTGGATCACAATTTCCAAGTCTTTATGGGAAAGAAAATGTTTTATTTTAGCGATAGATCTTAGGTGGAAAAAGCTACCCTTGACAACAGCGATGATCTGCTTATTTATAACGAGGATCTAAAATTACTCCAAAACTCCTTACATCAGTGGTTCTCAACTGGTTTTGCTTCAGGACCAGATTCTACATTGGAAATCAAGTAGCGACCCACCATAGTAAAAACACAACCTGTATTTAATGTATCCTGGGTTGCATTTCCTTTTATGTTGCATAGTTTTGTTCATGGATTTCAAATACAAGGACATGCATCAAGTGACGATATTTTTGTTGTTGACGTCAACAACAAAAGCGACAGGAAGTTGCCCCACCCCTTTTAGAAATTGAAGAGCATATTTACTTACAAGAGCCCATTATTATCCTGTTTGTTTCCTAATTTCAAACATAATTAAAAAAACATACGTATAAAACAGGAAGAAAGGCTTCTCGTTACCATGGTTAGGTCAGTGTAGCTAGTCTTAAATAAAAGTAATAATAATAACAAATTATAGAATTTATGAAAAAATATATACGAGCTGAAACAAATAAATTGTTGATATAAAATAACGTCTAAAAGATTCTACCTTTAGATTATTTCATATGAAACTATAAAATTTTGTCAAAATATAACTGAAAACAAATTAGCGCATAACACAGTGTTGCTCTTTTCCTCCTCAGTGCTGTTTGGCATGTCAGGGCTGCCTACTGTTTGAGAGATTTAACTTGACAAGCTCTGTAATGCTTTAAACTAGAAAAGTCTCAATAGAATTGAAATTGGTCACATCAGTTTTGAGGTCTGCGCTCCGCAATATCGAGGGAAGCTTGATTGTTGCATGAGCGCGCCAAGGAAAAAAGTAGATCATGATCGTGAGCTGGTCCCGTTACACTCGTGCGAAAGTGCAGATGAGAAGCCTTCAGCTGATTGCAAGATAATCATTAAATCTGCCTCGGCAGTCATAAATAGGCTATCACTTGGGCGGCCACTGAAATATCATCAATGGGAGAACCATGGCATTGTTCTTTCCCTGCTCTCCATTTCCCAGGACCCACCAGTTGAGAAACACTGCCTTACATGATCTTGTACATTTGACGACAGAGGAGCTAAATGGGCAACCAGGCCAGGTAAGGAGGACATGGAGGAACCTAAAATCAGAACTTCGGATTTGCTTTCATTTAATTGTAAGAACAAATTTAATTGTTTGCCAGCCAATGTTTAATCTCTTTGAAGCAATTTTGGGTATTCTTTGTTAAACCATTTTTATTTATTTATTTATTTGATCCCCTTTTCTCTCAATTTGGAATGCACAGTAGGTCCTTTACTTAGTCCCACTACTCACATGGCTCGTTGTGCATGACACCGCGGAGACTCCCAGCATGTGGAGGCTCATGCTATTCTTCGTGATCCATGCACAATTTTCTACATGCCCCATTGAGAGCGAGAACCCCTAGTCATGACAACAAGGAAGTTACCCCATGTGACTCTGCTCTTTTTAGCAACCAGGCCAATTTGTTTGCTTAGGAGACCTGGCTGGAGTCACTCAGCACGCCCTGGATTCGTTAAATCTTCGCTGAGCAACCCAGGTCCTCAGATGAACAATTCTTGTCTACACTCACTGGGAAATAAAATTGGGAATCGTAGGCATAACAGTGATACGATACACTGTATTTCTGAAAAATAGCGCTCAGAGGAAGCATATACAGGGAAAACAACAAGGGTCTTAAAATCGACCCTTGAGGGACACCACACTGTAATTGAGCTGACATAGAAGAAAAATTACCTAAATTTACAGAGAACATCCTTTCTTTTAGATAGGAGGAAAACCACTGGAGGACCACTGGAGGGCCACGATTGAGAAGCATATTATGGTCGATAGTGTTGAACGCGGCACTGAGATCTAATAAAACTAAGATGACAGGTGAACCTGAATCCATGGAGAGAAAAGTATCATTAGTGACCTTCAATAATGCAGATTCAGAGCTCTGCAAGGGTCTGAAGCCAGACTCAAATGTATCTAAAATGATAAATGTATTTAGCTGTGAATAAACAACTCTCTAGGCATAAAAGGCAGTTTGGAGATTGGTCTGTAATTGTTGTGTATTGCCGAATCCAAATAAGTTTTTTTTAACAAAGGATGTAGAATTGCATGTTTAAAAATACTTGGACCAACTCCACTTGCTAATGAGCTGGTAATTATAGCTGTCACACTGGAACTGATAGTAATGAAAACTTCTTTAAAAAAGAGTGGAGAAAGAATAAAGGATTAAGGAAGTACAATACTAGACTCTGCTGTCTTCATACAATGCACTGATTAGGGTAAATTACCCTTTTCTCCCCAATTTGGAATGCCCAATTCCCAATGAGCTTAAGTCCTCATGGTGGTGTAGTGACTCACCTCAATCTGGGTGGCGGAGGACAAATCTCATTCAATCCGCATATCTTATCATGTGGCTTGTTGAGCACATTACTGCGGAGATATAGTACATGTGGAGGCTTCACACTATACTCACCACACGCCCCACCGAGAGCAAACCACATTATAGTGACCCCGAGGAGGTTACCCCATGTGACTCTACCCTCCCTAGCAACTGGGCCGATTTGGTTGCTTAAGAGACCTGGCTGGAGTTACTCAGCACACCCTGGATTCAACCTCACGACTCCAGGTGTGGTAGTCAGTGTCTTTACTCGTTGAGCTACACAGGCCCCTGGTAAATTACCTTTTTATATTAGCTTTCTGGCACAATATTTGAACAGAAAAACATCAGGCCAATTTATCTGGCAAAGACATAATAAAAGTCACCACAAAAAAAAATATATAATAATACTAATTTGAGCTAAATCATGTGCTAAACGAACTCAAATAAACTATCTGCACTAACATAAACAGAAAAGAATTTTCATACCCATCCATCCAAACAGTGTTGAATGGTAAAAAAAAAAACAAAAAACATTATTATAAAAATGATAAACTAAAAGCTAAAAAAATTAAATAACAGACAATTACTGCAATATCATTCTCCTCGGAGCCGTGGGAAAAGCTCAGGCAAGGGATATCACTGCTTGCCATAAGGTTGTTTTAGATGCATCAAATTACAGACACCCCCCTCTGTGAAACACCTGCAGGCATGGTTATTATTTCGAGAAACAAAATTCTTGTGCCAAACCAGGGTTATCACATCTCATCCAATTAGATGGAACAAATACGGGCCCATTCCTCTGAATCTTAAAAATAGCAAAATAACACTTTTAAACGTCCATTTATTTCCAATTTACAGAAGCTAATTAAATGATTAAATGTGATTAAGGGAGTGGGTTACACTTTGCACTACTATAACAAGCAGGTCACTGTGCTTCTGTGGACATGATGCAAAGCACTGAATCTGACCTACATGTGTCATGCAAAGACATCCCCTGTGCCAGGATTATTTCTAGAATCAAGAATCAAAAATCTGTCATTATTTAATATTTACTCCAATCATGTCCTATCAAACCTGTATGCTGCTATTTTTTATGTGAATCACAAAGAGAATCTTTTTTATTTGTTTTTTTTTCTCATACAAAACAAATGTTGTCAATTTTTGGCTTGACTATGAACGTCATTGTATGCAAATGTTTTCAAAATTGTCCATTTTGTGTTCCACAAAAGTTTGGAATGATATTAGGGTGAATATTATGACAGCATTTTCCTTTTTGGGTTATCGATTTCTTTAACAAACATAAGAAAATATTGGCAGTATTAGGCTGCTGTAAATTCTGTAAATGATCAGTCAGTTGGTGAAGTTTAATGCCGTGATTTGTTAGGAGCTCAAGCAAACACTGTACATTGAATATTGTGCTAAATGTGGCTTTACTCTAGAGAGTTTTCCATCTTCACATACAGATAGAAACATTAAGCCTATATTAAAATGAGCATTATAGAGAGCGGCATGCAGGTTTCAGATATTAATCAGAGCCAGGTGAAACATCATCAATGAAGTAATCACGCTTCATTTGAGACACACACACACACACACACACACACACACACACACACACACACACACACACACACACACACACACACTCACACACAAATGAATGTTGCAGTAGTATATATCATCATGTGTTTTTTAATTTTTAAATGGGATACCCATCCCCCATGTAAGCCAGTGTGAACGGCGAACAACTGAGTTATGGTGACTAATTTAAATGTAATGTGCCTATGCCTTCTTCAATCAGAACAGAACCCTGACATTAGAAGCTAACCTGCAATGATGCATTTGGTCATAAAAACATTCACCTTCTAGGGGAGATACAGTCACCCGCATAAAAGCCAAAGGGCCACACAGTGACACTTTGCACATTATGACCTTCAAAACAGCGCTGGTGACACCAACCTTTAGGTTACGGCATTGGAGATGGAAAAATAATCTGCATGTCGCAACCTCTGCAAGATAAAGAGCAATCTGCGTCATCCCCTGGCAATCACAATGACAAACAGGTCGATTGATATGCCTTAAAAGGAGATGTTACACAAATTAACAGCAATGCTTGGAGATGAATATATGCGATACAATGAAGAAGAGAAATTATACTTGATGGACACCCCAGCACTAACACTCATCCACTTCCTGACCTTTGATGAGATTAGCCATTTAGCATTGCTATAGGACTGTCTGAACACATTAGCCACTAGCCCATTGTCACCAATCAAAACATCATAAATGAGGAGCTGCAGCATGTAATTGGGAGTCTAAACAACGTTAAATGACATGATTGAAGAGGCCTTATTTGGTCAAAATGAGCCTGTAGTTTGGAGGACAAACAGACAAGGCTAAGCTAACAATGAAACAAGCAAACGTAATCCAATATGGGATCAATGCTGAAATTTTGAATGAGGTGAACATTGTTACAAATAATTGTACCTGATATTAAACACACATCGCAGAGACATCGATTATATCACAGAGACTTCAATTTTGGGCATTCATATCTGAAAGATTCCATTTTAGTTATCAAAACAACATTGGTGTTCAAACGATATTCAGCAGCTGGGTTTTCTTATTTTTTGTTGTGAGTAAAGAATATATGTCAATCTCATTTTACAATGTTTATCAGGTGTTTCTTCACAAATAAGGCAGTTACAAGGATATTTCACTCAAAAAAAGAAAATTGTCTCACTATTTACTCACTCTCATGCCATCCCAGATGTGTATAACTTTCTTTCCTCTGCAGAACACAAAGAAAGATTTTTAGAAGAAAACTTCAGCTCTGTAGGTCTCAAAATGCAAGTGAATGGGTACCAAAATTTTGAAGCTCCAAAAGCACATAAAGGCAGCATAAAAGTTATCCATAAGACTCCAATGGTTAAATCCATGTCTTCAGAAGTGATATGAAAGGTGTGGGCGAGAAAGAGTGAGAAGTCCTTTACTATAAATTAGGGATTCACTGATACAATTTTTCACTCCCCATCCAATTCCGATACCTGATTTCTTAGTATTTCCGTTTTAATTTCTAATGGCTTTTGTTTTGACTCTGGCTTTTATTTTGATGGACCGCTCCAGGAAGACTCCAGAAGAGTTTTTGTAGGCTAGATCACAGTAGTTTAATTCGATTCTCATTCCACATCTGGTGAAATACGCACCGGTGCCGTTCTCAATTCATGTTATAACCGAACCGAACTGTTTAGCATCTATACCTGAGCAGGGGCGCAGATACACATTTCTGAATGGGTATGCAAAACAACATTTTTTACCTAAAACAAATTGGGGGTGGGAGGGTGAGTGTCATCCATTATAAGCGTTGAGTGGGGGGGGTCGATGTTGGAAGGGCTGAGGAGACCAATTTTAGTGAGCCACTGGCGCCCTCCTTTCCCTATGCATTGCATACCTTGCAAATAGGGTTTTTGCACCTCTGCATCTGAGATAAAGTTTGTGTGGAGCACCCACTAATTACACACCGCTCTGAGCAGTTCATCACAAGCCCATGCACGTGCTTATGTGTGTGTGTCAACAGAGTGGCGATCATTCAGGGAAGCATGCTACACATGCAGACTGTATATATATATATATATATATATATATATATATATATATATATATATATATATGTATTAAACACAGACTTTTGTGATTCACAAAACAATTGTTTGTTCACAAGAGTTTTTGAACAAAATGCACAAGTTAAATTGATTACTTTAATAGTGGTATAAATTTTATGAAGAGAGAAATTCAGCTGGGATGGCATGAGGGTGGGTAAATAATGAGAGAATTTTTTGGGGTGAATTGTTCCTTTAAATTACATTTAAGTAGCTTTCATTTTTTCACAGATGTTGTGATGATATCTGTTTGCTATTTTATTAATGTCTGGCTATTTAAAGCTCAAATACGACAATACAATCAGGAAGCTGCAATTTGCTGTATGCTAAATAAAATCAAATGGCTATAAAAAATCATATATCAAATGTGTGAATGAATATTTAAAGATTCCCTGTTTTCATTTAGCTCAGTTCAGGTCACTGCAGGTTACATGCTTTTGAATTATGAGCAGTCTGTTTAAATAAGTGTATGGCAACAAACCCTTAGTTCATTAAATATTAAAAGCAAAAATGTACAAAAACTATTGTTCAAAAATATTTCTCTATAGCTCACAAGGCTCATATAAATTCAGTAAAGCAGCACTGATTCATTATAGATTAGATTTTCCATTTAGTCAAGTCAAGTCAAATGTATTTGTATAGGGCTTTTCACAACAGTTGTTGTTTCAAAGTAGGAGTACATGTAATTATACTATCACAGAAAATGAATGAATATAATGCCAATATGAGTTAATTATGTTTATAACTATTAGTGATTAAAATTAGTAAACAAAGTAAGTGTTGTGGGTCAATGGTTAAACAAAATGACTTTGTATGAACTATAAGTTTTATAGTTAAAGTCATTGAAATCATACCGAAATAACTGATTCATCATAATATCAATTAAGCAAATACTTCAAGACAACAGACTGTTTAAATGAAATAAACAAAGAATAACTAGGCTATGTTTTACAGATTTCTTGGGCTGTTTATTTAAAAGGCCAAATTACCATGAGCTGTTGTGTCAGAGGCTGGACACTTTGCAGTGCATACTACACTAGACTGCTTTCCTTTGTGTAGCCTGCATTCTCTCTCTCTCTGCAACCACTTTGTAAGGTACAGATGGGAGCATGTGCAATTTGGCTGGTTATCCCCTAAAACCCTCAGCAATCATCTGGCAGAGGAAATCTTTCTCTTTCTCTCCCATTCATCTGTACTGTCTGTTCATGGAGCACTGAGGTGAGGTTCTAAGTGGTAGCATCCCACAGAGATCAATATCTTACCTGTCGTCAATACTGTGGCTATTACATAAAACTGGATTAGTTGGATTTATGTTTCTGTCTTCTTCATCTAGCATTGGAGGCTCATCTAGTTGCATTTTTACATTTTCAAAAAACATAATTTAGTATGATTTCTATGCTGTTTTCCTCGTGGGGACTGACAAATTTCCCCACAAAGCCAAAGATTTTGGGGTTTACGATTATGGGGACATTTGGTCCCCACAAAGTCATAAATACATGCTCACACACACACACACACACACACACACACACACAGGCACTTCCTTACCATTATTTGCTGACATCATTGTTGCGATGGAGCAAACACATCCCATGCCACTCTCTACGCTCCTGTTCATCACATCACCGATTTAACACATTCCACAAAACACACTTCAGTACAAATATGGTCGAACCAGAAAAAACTGTCAATCAAAGATTGTTTTCTTCTTTTTTTACCAATCATTCCCTCCCTTTTATGTCAATCTGATCCCCCACTTTTTTTCGCTCTTTCTTGGCCCACTTTTTACTGAACAATGGAGACAATTGGGTGTCGCCTTAGGGCAGTGGAGGATGCGTTTAAATATCAAAAGGCCACAATGGACAGCACGCCAGACTCCTTACACTGGCCCCCACTGTCCATCTGCTTATAACGGGAGAAATGAGGGATGAAGGAGAGTAGGCAAGATAGAGACAAAGAGAAAGGAGACACTTGCGTCACCACAGTGACAGACTTTCGTCTCTCGCCCTTTTCTCGCTTTTTTCTCATTGTTTTGAACGACTCGGTCGCGCTCCTCCCTGTCAGCTGTTAAATGATACTCATGCAGCACCCCCTAAAAACCACCATCCATTCTCATATACAAGTACACACACATGCTAAGACATATGAGGACACAAACAGCCCTCTGGTCTCCTTTTCTGACACCTCCCTCCCCTCCAGCCCTGAGGCTCACATTTCCTGCGAGGAATGAGTCTTCATTTTTTCACATCATCTTGTTTCATGAATTTACCCCTATGCCTGACTACCTTACACAGATACAGAAAGCACAAGCTCACAGTAATTGCATGGTGGCTGTACAAGCACACTGACATAAATGAAGAATCATACCTTTAATCTCCCAGAGCTATCTGTCCCAAGTGACTTTACAGTCAGTTTTTTTTACACACCATCTGAAACCACACTTAATAAGAACACATTGGCCATTTCTAAGCTGTCAGGCGTTCTATAGTAGGTTACATGGGGTTTGCCATGCCTAATGACATCATAGGTACCTGGAAGTAATAACAAAGACCTCTCGTGCCCATTTTATTGTTGTCCTCACACCCTGACCCCTATTCTATCAAAGTCTATAAAAATGGTTTGTTATTTACCACTTTCCAACACGAGCATTCGTATATGTCTAACTGATGCATTTGGGAACTGATTAAGATTCAAATGTGTGTGCGTCAATTGAGCGCAACAGTGCCCGCCCACTTTTTCAGTCATCTTGGTTGCAGAAGTTTTTCCATAATTTTTTTTTAGAGGGCTTTCATAAAATCCTTCATGAAAGATTAGTAAGCCATGAACCAAACCAACCACCTCTGAGGTAAGTCACAATATTACAAATAGTCAAAGGTATAATAATGAATAATAATAAAGGTTTAAATATAAAATGTAATGAGGGAAAGAACTACAATCCCACAAAGTATTGTGAATGATATGATTAAAATAAAAACAATGTGCAGTTGTTGATTTTAGATTGTTGATTAAAAGTATGGAAACAATATATTTTAATCTTATTGCAAAATATTCAGATATATGCAAATATATAAGTAGTTTAAGTGTGAGCAAACTGACTCGGCGGTCACTGTAGAGCACTTTTGCCATGGTTTGTTTGCCGTGATTCCCTGATTGGTTGATACCCCCCTCAGAATCATGGGTAGTGTAGTTCTTTACCAAAGATTATGCTGTTAAACACAGTGTTTAAAAATCAAGTTAAAAATAACATGAACCGATCGATTAGCAACCTCGGAGCTCACGGTAGGTCTCTCTTTAATGTTTTATAATATATCATTAATTATCAATTTCCCTATGGGACAAATAAATGGGATTTTCACATCTGAAATAAGACTGTTGCACTCTATTTTGGTATCTCTGGAATAAATGATTTCCTATTTTATATTTTCTTCTTTGTTTAGGGACAACAGGTGTTTTGACCTGGCCAGGTTTTGATAGGAATATTTCATGCCTTGCTGGCTGTCTTTGATCCCAAGGGATTCAAGGATCTAATGAAGACTTCACACTCTTGCACGAGCCCAAATGTGAATGTGTCATATCAGATGACTCCATTACTAATTGGATCAGAGGGTTATTGATTTTCTATTAGGCTTACATAACTGAAAGCAATCTTTTACATAATGATTTAGCCATATGGTTTTAAATAAATATATTTAATGTGGGAAGGTTTTTGGTATCAAATATGAAATAAAATAAAGTTTTCAATTAATATGTATATTTATTTCTCTCATGATAAAAGCAACATGGAAATAACCAATTTTAATCTAATTGTACACTAATTTACTGACTCACAAACAGTACAGCTTTGCTATAGTACATTGTAACTGTGTTTTCAACAAAGGTTCACAAATACCTGCTAGTGCTCTCACAGGCTAGTTAATGGTTACCATTTTCAGCTAATGTGTACCATCCAATATCCAGCTTTTTGTGGCTTCGGGGGGACATCGAACATCTGTCATTCAATCACTTCTAATGGCTTTCAGCCAACAGAACAAGTCTCAAAATAGTTCAATAGAGCCATATGTTCTGAACGGTCACTTTAAAGACAAGAAGCCTTCTGTTAAAATATTTCCTGCTTTCAGCGATATACAATACCGTAAATCAAACACAACATTTTTAAAGGGATCAACCTATTTCAACATCATCGACATTGTTTTTTATTTACAATGTATGTCAACACATGCATTACATCATTTCTCTGATGTCTGTGTATTGTTGGAATGCTAACAATGAACAATATCAGACTGCCTTTTGTGGGCCTTTTAAAGAAAGCAACATCCACATTGTCATACTGTACATATTTGAAGATAACTCACAATGACAGACAATTGGAGGCTTCTCTCGTGTAATTCATTATACTTTACAAATCCCATCACTGTACTTCGAAAATCTGTTCATTTGAACTATTTATTGAACTCCACTTGCATTTAAAGGAATATTCTGGTTTCAAAATAAATCAAGCTCAATTGACAGGATGTGACCTAATCTTGATTATCACATAAATGTATTTTGACTCGTCATGTAAATGTATTTTGGGTATTATATATATATATATATATATATATATATATATATATATATATACATATATATAAAGTGCTTTTGAAAAGAAGATGCTGCAATTATTCTTTCTATGTTTATGATTTAAAAAAGAAACAAAAAAAAAAAACTCCACACAAACAGGTCAACTGAATCAATCCTGATGTCACCATATGTTACACTGGATGTGCTGTGATCCCAATAATTACAAAATTAGAGCAAAACCACACATACAAACACGCAACAGCAATAAAAATAAATAAAAATTATTTTTATAGCTCAACTGGATTTTAACTGTACTAGCAACACCAAGGTCACCGGTTCCTTTACAAGCTAAATGTATAGCTTTATTGCATGTCAGGTGCTTTTAAAGCTTCTGCAAAAAACATGAATATAACATAATCCCTGACACATCATACACAAATCCTCTGATTACATTACATAAGCCAATAACATGCGCACATCCGTTCCATCATTAGTCTCATCCTTCTCCTTTTCATTCACATAAACTGTCAATGACAATAGTTTCTGTTCTTTCCATGCTTAATTTATGCATTTAATCTATTATATCAGTTCCTTGGGGAGAACTCTGTCCCTGATGCAGACGCGTGACCTAGTGCTTCAGAAGCCTGTGCAGGTGCAGGGCTGCTGGCTTTACAGAGCCAGTGGGCACCCTAGTGGTAGAGGGAACCGTGTGAGCACAACTCAAAGTCATAGAGAGATAGTACAGACTGTGCTTGATTAGAGCAACCCATAAGATCTCCTTACTTTATCTTAAATGCATTATATTTCATTTTATGCAAGACTGTACTACAAAATATTAAACGTTCTAAACCATCCTATGAACAGATGCCTCCCATTAGAGTAATGGAGGATTCCACTTGAATAAAGATGCAAATATATAGCAAATAGATGCAAAGCTTTGATGTTGCACATCAAAAACAGTCATAAAAGTCAAACAGGTCATTGTTAGAAAGGCAGAGCTGAGCACTTCTATAGATCAAACAGAACATGGGAATCTGAAACAGCACTTAGGGTGAGGGTGTGGCTATTGCAAATAAACAATTGACAATATTATACTTTTAAGCATCTTCCCAGACATTTTAGCAACTGAAGCACTTACATGCTCAGAGCATTAGACAGGATGGGCTCAATAAGGAAACAGCAGTGAGTCATGGAGTGAGACGCATTAGTTATCTCATGTTCTCTAGATTGATAATTACCAAGATTTCCTGACAGTGACAGAAAGCAGACCAAGAACAATTACTGTTTCTATCGGTTGCAATGAGGCTACTTCAATTCTCTTTAAGGGTAGTTGACATTAAATGCTATTGAAAAGAGGTGAGTGCAATATTCAATAAAAACAATTTCAAACAGCAATTTGTAAAAAAAAAATTTTAATTTTTTTTTCAAATTCAAAAATGTGAAATCTTTCAAAAAGTCTAGTTTACATCACACCAGTCAAGTTTATACAAATGTAATCTTTGTGTCCAATTTGGTTTCATACATTTTTTGAAAAACATTTATAACATTTTACAAAACAAAATGTATTTAATTTTTTTTTTTTTATGTAATGTGGCGTAAGTATCAAGTAAAAGGAATGAAAGTACTTTCCTTGCATCCTGAATACATGAGAGTGTACACAACGTAAACTCAAAAAAGTTTAAAAACATAAAAAAGGTAAGAACTATTTTAATTAAAAAATATCACTAATTTTTAAGTCAAGAATATTAAGATGTTTTCTCAATGAACAATATTCCATATTTTACAGCATTTATTAATCTTTGTTAAAGTTAATAAAAATACAATTGTTCATATTAGTTCATGTTATTTGATTGTGCATAACCTAAAGTTAAAATATACATCTTTTGATTTTAAAAACATATTTCTATATGTTGAAAATAACATTAACTAAGATGAATAAATACTGTTTATGTACAATTGTACATTGTATGTTAACTAATGTTGTTATCTAATGTTAACAAATTAAACCTTATTCTTAAGTGTTAATAAAAGTTTATTCTGCACCACTCATGTCAACATTACTTTTTCCAGAATTGTTATATTTAAATGAGACTTACAGTTTTAATGGTTACACCACATGGACATTTTTACATCAAGCCCCTGAAAAAAAAAAAGAAAAATAAAGGGGAAAAAATAGTGACCAGTCACAGCAGCTTTCCCTTTTACATTCCTATAAATTATATTTTCATTAAACTTAAAATCTTAATGTCAATAAAAAAGTCCATGGATATGTTATGCTTCAACTACTGTTAAACATTCCAGATCTACCAGATCTAATGGCTCTAACAAGGCCTCCTCAGTAATCAATATGAGAAAGTTATTCTTGTACTGGAGGGCAAAAAAAAGAAATCAATAAAGATGCAGCTAGTAGTCAGTCCTTCTTGTTTCAGTCCAGCCTGAAAACCATACCTATCATTTGCCTTGACTCAGCTGAACCTACATGAAGAGCACTTTGGGGGCTTTAAAAATCTTCCGTTACCATTGCATTCAAGCACACAGACTCAAGGCCCTGGAGCTGTATCCCAAAACATACTAATCTAAAATAAAAACCAAATGTTCAACTGACCCCATCGTTTTGGACTTTCTCTCTTTCTTGCTCTCTTTGTGATTGAAACTCTTTCGCACTGCTCCACCCCCTCTAGAGAAAGCTGCTGTTTCATAGCTAAAAATAGCACCTCTGGAAACAAAAGCCAGAGAAGTAAAAGGTGAAGCATCCAATTGCAGTGTGGGAAACCTGATAGTAGGTGAATCTGAGTCAAGGAGGAGGGGAAAGATGGGAATGCTGTTGGAAGGAGTGAAATGATGTATCTCAGGCTGATCTATGTCAGGTCACAACCTTATTTCATTGCAGACAAGTATATTTAAGCAGGGCCGTAACAAGCATAGATACTGAGAGTGATGCACCCACGCCCTCCCGCCAATATTTAAAGTAGTGGTCGATCAATAGTGTTTTTTCAATGGCCGATTTATTTTTAATTTTTTTGCCAAACTATCCCTTTAAATTGACAAATACCTGTATGTTGGCAGAATTGTCTGAGAGTGAATAGCATGTTTCTCTAATGCTGTTTTAATTGCAGGCTCAGTGTGAATATCAACAGGGTTGCTCCATAATTAACATGTTGCCAAGTATAAGGATTTCTTTCAAATTCACCATATGGCTGAAAACACCTCTATAGGTGATGAGGGGCTATGCAGGTAAAAGCATGTGGTTTTGTGTGTGCTTCTTGTGGCCAAATCTCTTAGCTGTCATACATAAAATATAGAGCACTGTAAAATGAAACACTAGCCTATTAAACTTCAAATTATTTCTTATTAAACTGCTAATGTTGACAGTACTGTTACCTGGTGGATAAACTACTACAATGTGATCATAGCAAGCAGGTAAATGGGTGGAATATCATTATCTGGTGGTGTGTTGAAGTCATTGCAACTTAACAGAGTGAACTAGAAATGAAGTTATTGTGAAAGTGTACTTGATGCAGTTGAATTACAATATACAAAGAGTATCCAGATAGTACCACCAACCAGTTTGATATTCATGAATCAGAGCTGTCACATGCATTACTGTCATAACGCATTTTGTAAATGACAGTTGTGATCTAAACCTTGATTCAACCTTTCGTCCCATTCTGACTTTTTGTAGTACAATTGTTGTGTTACCAGTAAAATGCAACAAGTGCCGTTTGCTAAGACTAAGAGTAAGAAATCTAAGATTTAATCAGATATAGTTATAATTTACATTTTTGACCATTTTGACATTTCTAATCAGAATTGTCAAACTTTCGTCAAGTTTCCAAAAGTTATGATTGGACAATACAGATCATTTTCCGCTAACTGCTGAGATAGCTCGATGGAATACCTGTGTGAATAATTGGAATATAATATGACAAAGACTGCTGAATGAGGGGATAACATGTTCATCAATGGATCATTCAGACCATGGTCCAACTCAGTGGGAATTTGGGCTCAGGCCAAGTCACATGGCCACAGATATCATCTGATGTAAGCAGCTTGGCATCTTTAATTCATGATGGAAAAAAATACAAATAAATGAGTTCAGTTAGGCTAATTCAGCTGTTCTGAGGTTCCCCAATCACCAGAAAAAGATTACAAATGTAAAACTTCTCTCTGCAGGCCAACAGTTAACACATATAGTAGTTCAGAGTCAAACAACAAAGGGAATTATACTGATTGTTCACAGCCAAGAGAGACAGACAGACAGACAGACAAAGTAACAGAGTTCTGGCCGGACCCGATTAAGGCCTTCATCATCTTCTTAAAATCATACTGTCCGTTTCAAACCCAACATGAAACATATTGCCATCAGAACCCTATATGTCTAAGTTATTTGATCCATATAGACACAGGTCAAGCCACAAGAAACGCACTGGATGGAGGATGACAGTGTCACTCCGTGCAGCATCCTTGCCCAACATACGGCAGCATCATCGGCCTAAAAAACAACTAACTTGACAACATCACACAGCCCGAGTGTATCGATCTGTATTTAACAACTCGTGACTTTAAATGAAGCTGTGATCATATGTATCTGCAGTTAAGTGAGATTTTGCACGGATCTTCGTAAAACAGAGACTGTCATAATTTGCGCAGAGCAGCAGAACTAAGACCGCATCCCTCAGATATGCGCAGAGAGGCTGAAGCGCGCGGGATGACCGAGGATTACGCGACTCGTGTTTACTGAAGCAACACTCGTATTAAAGAAAGCACAAATCTAGTATTTTCCATCAGTGCGCTGGATTTATCCCCTCTGAAACCGGTTGCATGTAATTCGCATTAAACGTGACAGCGTATTAGTGATAACATTTCCTCTCTTACCCGAGTCGCTGCTGGTTTGGCCACATGTGATGCAGACTGATTCTCCCACACGCGCAGTGCATTGAGTAGTTCTCGGGTAATGCGGTAGAAGGTGGATAATATCCTCCGTTTCCTTTCTACGCTCGCTGACTGTCTGCAGCCGTTTCGGCAGAGCGCGCACCCGCTGCCCACGCTCGCTCCTGTGCTCGTGGAGAAGTGTGATCCAGGATAGGGCGCGCCTCCGGTTAGCTACAGCTGAACAGGTGTTCTTGAAACGCGCGATCATCTGCATTCATGCAGTACTTCAATAACGTCACACAAATTAAACATTACTATAATTCCACGTGATTCATATCTATGAATAATAGTAACAATAAATAAATAAGGACATTATTGTTAAACCACATTGTTATTTAATTAATTGCAATTTAAATTTGAACATGAATGGTTAAAGTAAATCATAATAATAATTATTAAAATTATTAAATATAATGATATTATGAGTATAATTCAAATTGTATTTTTTATTGTTAAAAAAATAATACAATTTAATAGAATTTTATTTAATAGAATGTACAATTGCAGCCAAAAGTTTGGAGTAATGTACAAATTTTGCTCATATGGAAAGAAATTGGTACTTTTATTCACCAAAGTGGCATTCAACTAATCACAATGTATCATCAGGACATTAATAATGTGAAAAATGACTATTACAATTTGAAAAAAAAGGGGTAAAATGTCTCATCAAAAAATCCTCCAAGCGCAGCAATGACAGCTTTGCAGATCCTTGGCATTCTAGTTGTCAGTTTGTCCAAATACTCAGGTGACATTTCATCCCACACTTCCTGTAGCACTTGGCATAGATGTCGGGCACTTCTCACACGCCTTACAGACTAGCTGATGCCACAAAAGCTCAATGGGCTTAAGATCCATATCACTGTTTTCCAGTTATCTATTGTCCAATGTCTGTGTTTCTTTGCCCACTCTAACCTTTTCTTTTTGTTCTTCTGTTTAAAAGTGGCTTTTTCAATTTAATCTTGTATGCAGTGTGCAGTTCTGTTCCAGAATCCTCAGCCTCCCAAAAGTCAATCCTGCATACTAAACCTTAATGACAAAGGGCTGCCCTGCTATATAACATGTAAATATGCCAGGCGCTGGCCAACTCAGTGATGTTTGGAATACAAAGTAAAACTGCTCACAACCCTGATGTCTAGGTTTGCACTTATTGGATTATGTCAAGGTCATATTCTGTACAGGTCACACTTCACTGCAGTTATTGTTGTGTGCTTGAATTGCTGTTTATAATGCCTCATAATATCTGTCATAGCTGTTAACGTTTCCTTGAATTAATGGCATAAATGAAATATCTCAAGTTTACAATGTTAAACAGTGTTGCAGGTCAGTGCTACAGTTATGAAATGTCTTTCACAAGATTGTATAATGGCTATGGAATCAACAACGGTTTTCTCAACCGTAAATTTAGTTTACTGTCACTATACTTTTTTTAATTAATTTATTTGTTTATTTATTTATTTTGTCAATTTTCCCATTTTCTGCTTTACACATACACAAACATGGGCCCCTCCATCAGGCACTGAGACATTTCAAAATGTCCAAATAATTATTTTTTATATATTCCATAGGGGGTTGTTTCTTATTTTAATACACAACATAATACAGAGAGATCCTGTGCATATATGCTCTGTTACATGAAATTGATATTTTATAGCTGAACATAACTAGAAATTACCAGGTTACTTGAAAAAGTACAGCTTTGCAGAGAAGAGAATCTGTTCCACATTATGAACATATTGTTATAGTCATCTACTCTTAAGGGATCTGTGGCTCCCTCTAGTGGTTTGTGCATAAATCTCATATTCTGGGTAACAATCTAATTAGTATGGAAGCCGGTTTCCGCCACAGATGTTAACAAATGTGGTTCTGTATAATAATGATATACTAAGTCATTATTATGAAATAGTATCTCATATTATTGACAAACTTTCTCGTTATTATGACTTAATATCTCATAATAATGAGAAACCCTCTCAGGCCTAGCCCAGTGCTGTGCATGTGAGTGAAATGGATTTCTTTTCCAAGCTCAGAGCATTCTGGAAATCGCTCAAACTCCGCTCTGGGATTTGCTATTAAATATACATGCATACATACATGCATAAAATAAAAGCTTACCTCTATACAATCATTAGGGAGAAAAACACATACGAACTAATATTTATCTGGCAAATAAATTGTATTGACATATTTTGATCATTGAAAAGAATACTCTATTTCTAAGGATAAAAAAAACAAAATATGTATAAAAAATAAGCAGTCTCTGTAGTGTGTACATGCCACATGATGCTCGTAAATGTACATGACAGAGTACAGGCCTGTCTTACCAAAGCCATCATTATTTCTTTTTTTATTATTATTTCATTAATATTTAACAAATTGGCATATAATTTCCACATGTTGTGAAGAGGGTGAATTGTCCTCACAATCATGTGTCTTGTTATTGTATATTAATATATATAAATAATTTAGTATGAGATACCTTGCATTTGCGTGACTGTGAGTCTGTCATAATCAGAATCACAAGTCCCCCCTGTGTTTTAAGAGTTGATGAGCTGATCATCACCAGGCAGACCGCCTTGAAGTGTATCCTCCTTACTTGTACACTCCACAGCTGATGTGAGCAAGACATCATACCCAGACAAGGCAGCAGAGTTCACTCAAGCTCTCTCTGACTTGCTGGACACGGATCCCCCTGGTCGTAGTGCCAAAGACAGATGGGACCACACCAGAGAGACAGTACACAGCATGTCCATGCGGATCTTTGGAAAGAAGCAGATCAAGAACAACGACTGATTTGAGGCCAACTCCGCCACATTCACTCCAACCATAGAAGAACGCTGCAGTGCCCATCTGGAATACAAGCGTTCCCCCAACCAGAAGACTCTGCAGGCACAAAGATCTGCCAGGAATAAAGTATAGATGGTAGCATGGCAGTCCACATATGACTACTGGCTCCAGCTCTGTCAGAGCATCCAGTTATCGTCCGATGCTGGAAACATCAGGGGCATGTATGACGGCATCTAGAAAGCCATGGGCACCACAAAGAAGGTCACAGCATCACTGAAGTCTGCCATAGGTGAGACCATCCAGAACTAAGACAAGCAGATGGAGCAATGGGTGGAATATTATTCAGAACTGTACTCCAGGCAGAACAACGTAACTGAGGATGCCATCGTCGCCATCAAAAGTCTCCCACTCATGGTGGAAATGGACGAGAAACCCACCCTGATGGAACTGAAGAAGGCCATTGAGCGCTAGCCCATAGAGCAACAAAAGCCCCTCTTTCTGGCGTTTATAGATCTGACCAAGTCCCATTTGACCTTGTCAGCAGAGACGGACTCTTTACTGTCCTGGCGAAGATCGGTTGCCCACCGAAACTACTGAGTATGATCCAGTCGTTCCACGATTACATGAAGGGCACCGTGCTTTATGATGGCTCGATCTCTGATGCCTTTGACATCCATAGCGGTGTCAAACAAGGCTGCGTTCTCACTCAGACACTCTTTGGCATCTTCTTTGCAGGCCTGCTGAGGCACGCCTTTGGAACCTCAACAGAGGGGTTCTACCTGTGCACCTGGTCTGATGGAAGGCTCTTCAATCTGGCCAGACTGAGGTTGAAGAGAAAGGTATGGGAAGCAGTCATCAGGGACATGCTGTTTTTCTGATGATGCCACCATAGCCACCCACACAGAGGCTGAATTACAGTGCCTAATGGACCGCTTTGATTAGGCCTGCAATGACTTCGTTCAAACAATCAGCCTCAAAAAGACAAATGTGATGGCCCAAGACGTGGACCCACCCAGCATCATCATCAATGACTATAAACTGAAGGTTGTGGAACAGTTCACCTACCTTAGCTCCAGCATCATCAGCAACCTCTTGCTCGATATAGAGCTCGAGAAGAGGATTAACAAGGCCTCCACAACCCTGGCCAAATTGTCGCAGAGTGTGTGGAACAACAGCATGCTGACTGTTACGTCCCTATTAATCTAGGGGTATCGAAGGGACATCAACATAAACCAGAACCGAACCAACTAGAACATCCCTATATAAATAAACAGAAGCTTAAGCAGACCACCAACAAGGCTTGAAGTGCAAGGTGCAGGCTTTACTGAGAATAATTAAGTGCATTTACATATTTATATACATATGATCAAACAAAAGAACACAAAAATGGTGAGAAGGGGATGAGAGTGTTGCCAACAAAAAGAAACAAGGAAAACCAAAAACCAACTAACCAAAGGCAGAAAAGGCTTACTGAAAACAAAAACACAAAATAAATCTGCCTACTCTAGCTAAAACAAAAACTTACAATTGGTGGCAACCACTCCTTACCTGGTGATTCTAGACAGTGTTAAGGTCTACATGTTGCAACATGTGCAGGGCCCCTAACCTGTTCCCAATTCAAAACTGTAACATGATACCTGAAAGGTCCATGGACCTTACAAAGTTGAAAGAAAACAAAAGAAAAGCACAGAAACGGACTGAGAGGCTTGTCAATAAAAACCACAAGCAATACAAAAACAGGTCTCCTCATATCACAGCCATCTTGGATTTTATAGCCCTAGGTGATCTCAAGACTCCACGTGCAATTGGCTGATCACACAAGACAGGCGGTGATTGGCTGGAACAAAGGCAAATGGAGGAACCAATGGGGCAGGCTCCTGCAACATAAAACACACAGAGAGAAAACAAAACACATACGCCTAGAGGGCGTAACACTGACCATCAACACAAAAGTTGCTGTGTACCGTGTCTGTGTGGTAAGCACTCTAGTCTATGCCTGTGAAACCTGGACCTTGTACTCTTCACAAGAGAAAAGACTGAGTGCCTTTCATATGCGCTGCCGCCGACGCATACTTGGGATCTCCTGGAAAGATCATGTAACCATCAACGAAGTGCCGGAATGCGCCTAAACCCCAAGTATGGTCACTCTCCTCTGCCAGCTTCGCCTCAGATGGCTAGGCCATGTATGCAGGATGGATGACGGAAGAAACCCAAAGGACATCCTATATTCAGATCTTGCCAGTGGCAATAGGACTACAGGTCGGCCCCATCTCCACTTCAAAGATATATGCAAGAGAGACCTCAAAGCTCTCGATATTGACAACAACAGCTGGGAAGAACTTGCCCAGGACAGGTCATGTTGTAGACACTGCTTGACCACTGGACTGAAAGTTGGAGAAGACAAGCTGCAGCAGCTCGCCGAGGAGAGACTAGCAAAACGAAAGGAAATACATCTCCAGCCGAGAGCTGACACAACTTTCGGTGTCGACACTGCAACAGAGTCTGTCACTCACGTTTGGGACTATACAGCCACTGCAGACGTTGCAGTAACAATTAACTGGACACTCTGCATGGGCGCAGAAATTCCATTGACTCTCGAGACTAACAGACACCTATGGTATCATGTGGCACCTGTTACTTTTCTCAGTGCTGGTCAGGATGGGCCAGTCTCAGTTGTGTATTATTACTTGAAAAAAAGGAACAGAATGCTTTTATGGATAATGCAGATTTCCATTCACAGGTGTGAATCCTTACAATTACTAAAAATTGTGTGTAAAAAATGTCTGCAATACTATATAAAATTTCCTGTGATGTAAATGCAAACTATCACATTGACAGTGCTGACACATGGTACCTGTTACTTTTCTCAGTGGTGGCTATGGGCCAATCACAGTTGTTTATTATTTCAGGATGAGGATATTTATAATAGTTTTATAAATACTGCAGCTGCGGATTTCCAGTAATAGGTCTGAAACCTTTCAATTATCAGTTTTTATTACTGTAAAAATAATTGTTCCATGTAAAATGTCTGCAAAGAGATATGAAACGATCTGAGGTTTAAATGCAGCTGCACGGAGGATTCGGATTTCACAGCGTCAAGCGCCCCCTGCAGGAATAAAACTTTGTGTCTCACAAGACATAGTCACTGGCTGACAACATGTGCAATTTTGGTCTTTCTGTCACCTGTACAAAACTATAGTATTCATTCTGAAAACATGAAATATATCACATGAGTCAAAGGTGGAGTCTGTGGAGATGTTAAAAGCATCCATAGAAATGATCAGTTGTTGTTTTCTGGGTGAGGAAAGCAGACAGGCATGTATTTCAGATGCAATTTTCTGAAAGGGTGAATGTTTCCAAATGACACCTTTTCTGAATATTTGATATGATACTCAGTGTTTAGGCCTAAATGTTAAATGGTCTGCATTTATATAGTGCCTTTTTTAACCTTAGAGTTTACCAAAACGCTTTACACTGTGTACCATTCACCCATTCACACACATATTCACATACCAATGGTGACAGAGCTGCCATGCAAGGTGCTAGCCTGCCATTGGGAGCAACTTGGGGTTCAGTGTCTTGCCCAAGGACATTTCGGCATGTGGAGTCGAATCAAACCACCAACCCGGAGATTAGTGGCCGACACGCTCTACCACCTGAGCCACAGCCGCCAATATTTAGGAGTATGCTATGAATATAATTTTTCTATTTAGCTAAACTCTTATTATGCACTGTATAATGTGTTGTAATGAAACATAATCTTTTGATCATAAATGATTGGGGACAAGGATGTGCTGATGACTGGCAGGGTATTGGCCTATACCCTACTATAAATGTTAATTATGCACTGCTGTTATAATTACAGCATAAAGATATGATTGCATTATTTCCCAATGTCAGTAATCTACCTATTAACTCAGATAGATAGATAGATAGATAGATAGATAGATAGATAGATAGATAGATAGATAGATAGATAGATAGATAGATAGATAGATAGATAGATAGATAGATAGATAGATAGAAAAAAAAATGTCAAAGAAATCACATGGAAGCATGCCCCACTATTGCATATTACTAACCGAAAACAACTCATAGACCTTATTCACAGTAGCACCATCTTTGATCACATCATATTTTCCACAACTCATGTTGTCTGGAGTTCTTACTACAACAAACAGTCTTAGCAAAACAGGGTTTAACAACAGCAATGGAAACAATAGGAAACCGTGAGTTCAACAGAGCTCCCACAGTAGTCATGGTTATCTCTTTTAAACTCCTGTCTCTAGGGCCACACCAATCACAGGTGGAGATTAATTCTGGCTGGTCCAGTCCTGTGGAAAGTGGAGACAGGAGAAAGAGAGAGAACAACACAGGGAGAGAAAGAAACAAAAAGGACAACACAGCAGCATGTATACACAACAATACATCACTGTACGTTACACATCCGTAATCCTCGTGATAGAGCACTCTTTGAGCGAGAGAAACAGCCTGACTCTGACTTTCCAAAAAAACGCTCATCCCTCAAAATCACACTCTTACTCCGATCAGCTTCCACTCCGCACCACTCACATACATTGTTAGGGGGCCCCCAGCAGCCCGGAGCCCTAGACTGCAGCCCAGGTTAGCCTGTGTGTTTTAACATTTGAGTCCTTTTTTACTATAAATATCCACTTTCACTTCCACATTCTTCTTCCGTTGTTGTATACTTTCTACTGGTCGGGCAAAGGTCTAGTAAAAAAGGGCTTAAATATTAATTTCACCCACTCCTAAAACAGATCTGAAGATATAGATTGAACAACTGGGGTATGGATTATTTTCATGCTGCCTTTATGTGCTTTTGGGGGCTTCAGATTTCTGGCCAACATTCACTTGAATTGTGAGGACCAACAGAGCTGAGGTATTCTTCTAAATATCTTTGTTTCAGCTCAGCAGAAGAAAGAAAGTCATACACATCTGGGATGGCATGAGGGTGAGTAAATAATAAGTGAATCTTCATTTTGGGGTGAACTATGCCTTTAATATGTAGAAAGACAAGGTTTTTCCTTCTACGGCAGTGACTGATGTCAGGCGTTAAGGGGACTGATACATGTTTTAGGCACTAGAGACCGCTATTGTACCCCTCAACGCAAACCCTCTGCCTTCATAAATTCTCCAATGAGAACAAGGGCTTTGACATGAGCTTTGACTGAGAAGACGCCGAAACCCAACAGTAAACGATTCGCCAATCAAATAACCCGGTCAGTCAGCAGAGCGCGCGCGAGAGGAAAGAGCGTGTATCTCATTTGGATTAACAGAAATGCGTTCGTAATTTGTCTCTGGTAATGCACGAGCCACGGGACACGAGAAACCACCGTCTGATCGCGATCTATCAAAAAACACAACAATCAAGAGGACCGATCTGCCCTAATATAAACGAGAAGGACTATGATCAAAGACAGTTTAGCGACGTAGGCGGCGACCAAGAGGCCGTGCTGAAGGTATGCGTTGCGATCTTTCTTTATTATCACAGAGAGAGTGCAGTTATAATTAAAGGATTCGTATTATATACGATCAGCTGTTTTGGCGTAGCGACTGTATATTTTCCTAAAATCGTTTGAGCGTTGATTGCGCTTCCCAAAACAGCGCTGCTCCAGTGTAACATTGAATAACTGGGTGCATTCCTAGAAATATGTGCTGTGAAAATCGATACATAATTAAAGGGACATGTTAAAAGATTATCTTAATGTCTTAAAACTGGGTTTAGCCACTACATGGTCTGGGAATGCAAGCAAACGTATTTGTAAACTTATACTGATGGTTTTATTTCTGTAAACATGAATGTATAGAAATAATGTAATACAAATTACATTAACTACCCATATATTCCTATAACAGAGCGGAGATGTTACTGTATGCTTGTCCACGTTTGACTAAAATCACAAAATAAATAAAAACGTATATAAAACAGATGAGTTTCACATAAAATAAAATTAAAAAAAAAGCAGCCAACCTTATTTTGCTGAATGGCTGATGTCATCTTCAGTGTGTGATGTCATTTAATGACAAAGTATGTCAAAGTATCATAACAGACAATAAATCAAAAGAAAACACACACAAAAAAAACCCCATTGCTGTCAGTGTTCAAATCACATATTTGCCACAAATGAATACACGTCAGTGGGAGAATAATTCTAAACACTTAATTCTAGAAATCGGACCATTATTTGGTCAAATATGTTTGCAGTTCAGCAGATCTGAGGATGTAAAGAAATGACAATAGTGCAGTAAATTGAAATGATTTCAATTATTTAATAGTTGACTTTTAGCCCCACAGCAGTGTGAAACATGTTAAATTTCTTATTCTTTTTAACAAGCCTATTTAAATTGTAATCAGTTGAAATTAAACATGATAAATAACATAACCTGTACTAGCCTGGGCACATAAAAGGCACCGAATTGTAGAAATAACCCAGCTGCTTGCCTTGGACCATTTAGAGAGTTTCATGACATTATCGGCTGTATTATTATTGTTTTATATATGCAACATGCTTTGTAAATATCCCCTTGAACAGATTTGGGCTTCAAAGCTCCAGAACCACTTAATTCATATTTAGTCATTCATCCTTTCTTTCATATAGATCGACATTATGATCAAAACAAAGATATTGTAAAATAAGCATTGTTTATAGTTTGGGTTATTATTCTTATAATTGTTTATAATATATATATATATATATATATATATAATTATTTGTACATCATGGATACTGTAAACAGAAAAAGGCAAGATGGTGTCTGTTTCTATGCAATGACTTGAAGCAATATATTGCTTAGGTTAAACTCAGCATCATTATTATTAAGACCTATTTACTCAAGGATCAAAAAATGTTTCAGTCTTATACAACCTACCACATTAATTGTAGTGACTCAATGTCAGCGTTTGTATTTTACTAACCTGAAGAGATTTATACAATTGGAAGTGCTTGGAAAATAGATGCATACAGTGTTTCGATACACGTGAGGACATGTATGACCCAATAAACTCAGTTGGGATTAAGCATCAGGGCCAACTTGATTCAAGATGTCATGTCGAACACAAACTGTTGATGATGGTTTGCAGTGTTTTGTAATTAAGAGAGCACATGTTAATTATACATGATTTATCCTAAAACATGTTGTTCCAGGATTAGGTCCTTATTTGTCTCTTGCAACATATTTGTCCTTTATATTAGTGTGCACACTTCATTTAAAAATTTCAGTTTGGAATAGGGCCCAGACATTCACCATTTTTTTTCAGAGTGCAAAATGTCTTGTGTTGTACATCTGAAACCACCCACACATCTAATAATACTCAGACAAAGCTTCATTTGGGGATGACAAGACCAGTCAGACTGGTGTGAAAAGTGTTTTCATCAGCTTTAATGTCAATTCTAAAGCAGGAACTGGAAAATCCATTGAAACTAGCTGTGGTGGTGTGTGGTCTACACAATATATCACAAATGTGTATATCGGAAGGGCTTGCAATAACAGAAGGATTTTAATACTTTTAAAAAAAGATAAAAAAAAAATGTATACCCTTTTCTCCCAATTTGGAATGCCCGATTCCCACTACCTAGTAGGTCCCTGTGCGGTTACTCACCTCAATCCATGTGGCGGAGAACATATCCACACACAATTTACCACGTGCCCCATTGAGAGCGAGAACCACTAACCGTGACCACGAGGAGGTTACCCCATGTAACTGTAACTTCCCTAGCAACTGGGCCAATTTGGTTGCTTGGGAGACCTGGCTGGAGTCACTCAGTACACCCTGTATTCAAACTCGCGACTCCAGGGGTGGTAGTCAGCGTCAATACTCGCTGAGTTACCTAGGCCCCGTTGTGCTTGCGATTGTTAAGGCCAAAAGACAATTCGCTTATTTGCGTTGCTGATTGGAAAGCAAACAGTATGCATGACTTAAATTCCGTTACAAGAATAATATAATCTATGAGAATGCTGCAAATTATCTCAGACTATCTCAGCTCAGGAGTTGCTTTAAGTTAATTTTTCTTTATTTCCACAGAGCAGTTCGTTATAAGTGCAACTCTGCAGGGTCACTTTCTACATGGCCCTTACATCTGTGATTAAATCATAAAATTATACAAAAATATGTTCACCTCGAACCACAATTTATATTTCAGTGATTATTATAATTATTATGTTTACATTTATAATTGTTTATAGTTCTTAATTTGTATTAGTAGTTTTCCGTCTGATGTCATAGATGAACAGTTGCGTGACGGTAAATGGAAAGGTGGTTATATATGATTTATTTTGACTACTTTATTATTTTAATTGCTTTTTTGTTTAGTGTAAAGTCCAATTTGAATTTAGAAATGTCTTTGGTTTAAGTTTTTAATTTAAATAAATTAATTTAAATTTCAATGCAAAATCACTAAAGCAAGAATATTTACAGATCCCTTAGCTAGGGGGTTAACAATGTTATTGGATATTGTGATATACACTGGCAGCCAAAAGTTTGGAATAATGTACAGATTTTGTTATTTTGGAAGGAAATTTGTACTTTAATTGACCAAAGTGGCATTCAACTGATCACAAAGTATAGTCAGGACATTACTGATGTAAAAAACAGCACCATCACTATTTGAAGAAAGTCATTTTTGATCAAATCTAGACAGGCCCCATTTCCAATAGCCATCAACCCAACACCTTATTCTTGAGTAATCATGCTAAATTGCTAATTTGGTACTAGAAATCACTTGCCATTATAACCACACACTGGTTCGTTAAATGAAGCTTAACAGTCTTTGTGTTTTGGTTGCCAGATTATACAATAGATTGGCATGTCTTAAGGTCAATATTAGGTCAGAAAATCTGAAAACATTTCAGAATGAACAACACACATTTTAATTGCACTTAATTTTTTCAGTTTAATTAGAATTTTTAGTTAAAATAAATAAAAAATAAAGTTTTAAGTTTGAAATCAAGCCACCCGAAAATTACCTCGCAGTACCACTTAGCGTCCAACCAGCGGTAATACCGGTGTTGAACGTAAACACTTCACTGGTGTCAAAATGATGATAGTCTAGTAAGTTTGTGCAGTGTGCGTCTATCCCATGAGCGCTCCGGAGTTCGAGCAAATTTTCTCCATTGTCATTTCAACATTAACAGATTGGTTGATTTCATGAGAATGAAATTCATGTTTTGTTTACCCATTCTTTATTCATTTTTCTCCAAAAATCTGCTAACGACTTGGATGATGTTGTGCATCCTACTGTAGATATGTAGCTAAAGGTATATTATCTATATGTGTTGCTATGTTTATTATCTCTGGGATAGACAGTCCTTTTTCCCAAGAAACTTCAGTATATTTGGGCGATGGGGGTTTTGATGTGCCGTGCTCTCAGATGACATCATCATAGGATTATTGTGTTGCATATCACATAACGTATTATCAAGCTACTTCCTGCATATTACATTTTCCACCACATTCTGTGGCCCAAAACCTCAGTCACCATTCATTTTCTTTTGAATGGTGACTGAGACTGAACTTGTCTTCCACGAAATGAAAAACATTATACTGGTTTGTAACAATAATTAATTTTTATTTTGGGTGAATGATTCCTTTTATGTTTCGTTTTGATTTTAACTGTCAGGTGACCTTTTGTTTCGCATTCGCCCCTGTGATCTGCTTTAGAATTTCTCACCGATGCCACAGAGGCAGAATGTTACCTCATAGTACAAATGTGGACAAGCTCGTACGGCCATCTGCCTGTCCGGTCAGAGTAGAATTGGCTTTTGACCAATATTAGGGTGGGAATGGAAGTGTACCATGATGGAAGACCACAGTCTGCATACATCCAAACTGACTGCGCAAGCCCTAATCAGCTGGCACATCATAAGTTTACACCCTGGGCATGGATGGAGCCATGTGATATTTGTTGGTGGATGTGTTGGGGGAGGGGTGTAAGTGGGGGACAGGGATGACAGCGGTCTCTTTGTCTCTGGCTCTCAGAGCCGTGTGAATATGTCTGGGTTGGCCCTGCCTCACGTGATGCTGCTGCCCTCACTCCTCCCTGTCCTTTGTTTGGCCAATCTGGGAGCCACCCCTGACTGAATGGGATTGTATCCCAGCAGGGGATTGACTCTGGGGGCCTGTATCTGGCTGGCCTGGGGTCCCTGTGCAACAATGCAGAATCACCCGCCATACCACCCCTCCTGCCTTGCCGCTCCCCTTCGGCCATAGCTCAGTCATGAGACTGCACTGGAAGGCCAATGTAGGCCAATGGCAGGGAATGAAAGACAACCTCAATAATGCTGTCTAGAAGGATATACATTTATATTTTTGAAATCTATCTGTTGGAATCTGAGAAGGTGTTTACAAGCACATCTGGGGTTTTTTTTTTTTCGAGATTGGTTTTTACACCTTGCACCAAATCATTGTATATTTTCTTCAATCCATGAGTCCTAAGATTGTTTGGGTGCTTGACTAGAAGTCCCTGAACTAACTTTATGTGCTGAGTCTTCTCGGTGTATACAGATCTTGTGCAGAAATTAAATGAGTGCCTAGATGAATCACTGATGCAGGGTGTAAAAACATCACAGTCAAGTCTGTATATCCTTCTCCTCTCTATTTATCTGGAAAACAAGTTTTGTTTACGTTCAACATATTTATTTAGATGGAAGTCTTATCAAGAGAGAATTGCAGAAGCACACAGGAGTTTCGGATGCATTAGAGGTCAAAATATGGAGCAATGGAGGGGTCCAAAAATGTCTGTCAGACAGATCCTTCTTTTGTTCTGGTGCCACTCTTTTGGCATAAGGTGTGAGAATGTCATACAGTTGTGGTTGTGGGCGGAGGAACATACCCCTTGGCACTGTTGCCACAGTATGAAGGAAACAACAGTTAAAAAATTGTCAAACGCTTGTGTCTTCCCCCACAACACATTTAACTTTCCTCAGACCTTTTGAGTTGTGTTTATCTTCAAGCCCATTAGATAAGCTGTGGCCCATAAACGGTTATACTAGTGGTATACCTTCAACCACTCTGGGGACTAACAACACAATTGAACACTAAAACTAGTTGAGCAGCACTACTCAGCAGGTATTGTGGTCTATTTGAATTCTAAGCTTATCATCTGTTCAGCTGTGACTCTGCAGGAACAGGCTCTTAATATGCCACATCAGTCTTGAAGCAGGAGAGAGCACAGCTTCCCCCCAACCACAGAGGATCCATCCTGCTGCACTGATGAATCTGCTGAAAGAGAGAAATAGGGGGATCAGCTTGGCTTTTTATTTGCTGAGCATGCAAAGACAATATGAGCCAGATGATCAGAGCCAAAGACAATCAAAGCCAGAGGCGCACACATATGCTCCTCTAAACACAAATCTAGCATTGAACATTTTTTGGATCATTTTGATCCAAATGTGATTTGAAGTGGTTCAGTAGATAGTCATGTAGTAACGGATTGTTTACCTGACCATTTGTGGTTATTAGTGGTGCTTTCTTTTACATTTTTTCATTGTTAGGGATTTGAGCAAACACCACGTATATCATCCCACACATTTGTGTTATGGACATGAATGAGTGCGTTTACATGCACAAACTTATACCGATTATGTTTAATAAGCCAGCAACATGTGGCCATGTAAACACGTTAAACAGGTTTCCTTTATCAGGGAAAGGTCATAAAAGTTTTAAGCAAAAAACACAAATCCTGTTAATCCTGTAAACAGATGATGATGATGAAAGATTTTTATACAGATGTTGCAATCTATCCGTTGTTGTAACATGAGCATGTGTTTCTTACTCTGTTATTTTATCTCTTGACAGAGCCCAATGAACCAGTTGTGCAACCCGTAGAGCTGCCGAGCTCCTTCCTGCATTCTTCTTGTTCACTGCAGCACCCCCTATAGGAACATGTCTGCAGCGCAAACGCAAAATGATCGGGAGCAGCGTTGGGGTTGTCTGGAATCCCTCGGCCTCAGCCAGAGGGAACTGGTCCTAGCGGAAGCACTGCAGATGGAGTATGACGCCCTTGCTCGCCACCGAGAGGACAAGGGTCCGGGCAGTACTCTACTAGCAGAAACCAGCAAGTCGTCCCCCTCAAGGAGTGAGCCTTCCTTGCCTAGACGTGTTCCCAGTCCTCGGAATAATTTGCAACAAGTTGTGTCAGGATCTGACCCTATGACCAACCCTGTTCAGCCCGGGGTCTCGAACCTTTCAAGATCCATTGGCGAATCTCACAGCTATAGTAAGGAACCTTGTTACATCCTGGACAAATGGGAAAATGAATTGGAGGGAACATCACAGTTGCTAACGAAGGGACTGTCACCTCTAGATGAGCCTCCACCGGTACCGCCCAGAAATCCCATCCTCCAGAATGATCTGTTCATTGTCCATCGAAACTCTGCTCCACGGGATGTGAACATGTTCACTCCTGAAATGGATCAGCCCAAGCTTTCATCTGGAGACACTCTGAACTATGATAACCTTAACGACTCTCTGAGCAAGCTTAATGCTCACAGCAACACCCTTCCACCTCAGGTTCCCCCCCGCACCTATCTTCCAGTGCAGAAGAGCACTAGAAGCCAGCGAAGAGTGTCAGTTGAACCGGTGAGCAATCTCTCATCTAGGCCCAGTATGTCTCTGAACTATAAAACATATTTAAGATCTTATTTCCATAGGTATTTGTTAAGTGGGTTTGGATGAATAAGTATAATTTCTAGAGGTAGGCATTTTCAAATATTTTCAAACCCACAAAAAATGACTAATTGATTACTTGTAAATTAATTATGACACGTTTGAGAATGGACATTTTGATTTATTTACAAATGTGAACTGAACAATATGCATTCATAAAAATTAGAAAAAAATTATAATAATAAAAAAACAAGCACTCAACCCATACTAAAGGCACTCGTTACTAAAGATTTTAAGAACTGTAAAAACTCCAGAGTAACCATCTGTGACAACTACCAACCACCTAGTAACACCATAGCAACCACAAAAAATACCTTAGCAACCGCCCTGACCACCCTAGCAACCAGCTATAAACGCCCTAGCAACCACCAAGAATACCTTAGCAACCACCTACCAACACCATAGCAACCACCCAGAATACCTTAGCAACCGCTGTTACGAACCCCTGTTGTTACTATGCTCGTTTCGTAAGGGTTCAGCAACACACGAGGAGACGCAAAGCAAAGAGCAGTTTAAAACATTTATTATTTGACTAATAAATGACTGCATAAACTCACGTCTCTCAAATTCACTCACTCCACAGATAATACACATTGACTTGACTCTAACGTCAACATAGACATACTAAACACTAACAAATATAACAAAAGTAGTAGCACAAAACAAAGAACACAGTTGGAGTTGATCAGCCGCTAGACATCATGATGCGCACGGAGTTCACCGCTGCGTGTCTCACCCTCCTGCACACACCACTTATATGCTCAGCACGAGCCATCAGTAAGGTCATGTCATGTAAGGTCAACATGTGTTCAGCCCATGTAGACGAATAAATAACTACATCGTCTAAGTAGATATTACAGTTAGGAACCTCGCCTAAAACTATAGACATTAAACGTTGAAACGTTGCTGGTGCGTTTCGCAGACCGAATGCCATACGCTTATACTGCAGAAAAGCATCAGGGGTTACGAATGCGGAGATCTTAGAGGCGCGCTCGGTTAAAGGCACCTGCCAATAACCTTTCAGAAGATCTAACTTAGTGATGTATTTCGCACCCCCAAGACTGTCAATGCAATCGTCCATCCGCGGTAACGGAAAAGCATCAGCCACAGTGACGGAATTTATCTTTTGGAAGTCAGTACAAAAACGTAAAGACCCATCAGCCTTTGGTACCAAAACGCACGGCGAGCTCCATGGACTATTACTCGGAACAGCGAAACCATTCTGCAATAAATACTTAACCTCACTTTTCATTGCTTCTCTCCGACTCATTGGGCAACGATAAGCATGTTGCTTGATGGGTAATGCACTACCAACCTCGATGTCATGCTGGATGACATTAGTACCGGGAGGTACGTCATTGAACAAACTCGGGAAACTGTCTATCAGCTTCATTACGTCCTCTCGCTGTTCAGGCGATGGATAGGATAGTTGATCGGGAAGCGAAGATAAAACCTTAGAGTTCTCAAAACATGCTCCTCCTAAAGCTTCCATAGATGTATTCAACCCGTCGTCCGCAGTATCGGTAGGCAAAGCATAAGCTAGCAATGAAACACGCTCAGTATTTAATTTAGTCACCAGTTCACAAACCAAATTCTCAGTGTTCTCTTTTGGTTCGACACAACAAAAATATGGTTTCAACATATTCACGTGACATAAACGAGTTTTTCGCCTCCGTTCTGGAGTGTGTAAGATATAATCAGTTTCATTCAACTTACTTTTTATCACGTAAGGACCGGAGAAACGCGCAGAGAGAGAAGATCCAAGAATAGGAAACAACACTAGAGCTTTCTCGCCTGGCAAAAAATTACGCACAACTGCTTTCCTATCGAAATGTTTTTTCATTTTCTTTTGTGACAGAGAAAGTGCTTCCTTCGCCACAGTACAAGCATTGTGCAAACGTTCACGAGTACGTGATACAAAATCAAGGACTTTGGTCTTCGCAGACGAACCGTTACAGAGAAATTCCTCCTTTAACATTTTCAAAGGACCACGGACATTATGTCCGAACACAAGCTCCGACGGGCTAAACCCAAGCGAGTCCTGTCCACTGACTTGACAAATATGACATCTCTTACAGTAGGTCACGACATCAGATTTTAACCCTGGCCAAAAAAAATGCTGGAGCACCCGGTTATAGGTCTTAGTTATCCTTAGGTGTCCAGACCAAGGATGGTCATGAGCCAGACTTAAAACATGTACTCGAAATTTCGAAGGCACCACAATTTGATACACCGCATTCAAATCTTCCCGCTGCTCAGGATTTAAAGATCTACTCCATTTACGCATGAGCACATTATCTTCCCAGTAAAACTGGTGGTTACGCAGTGACATTTTGTCATTTTTAACACTCGCACGACATTTTTCTAATGATAAATCATTTCGCTGAGCTTCGATCAGAATCTCGCGCGAGACGGACAAATCAGCGATAAGATCAAAGCTAACAGATGACCTTAAAGTCGTTTTAGACGAGTCTGGAGAATCGGGAAGAACATCAGTTTTCAAAATCTTTGAGAAGACAGAATCGCAAAGAGTATTACTTTCCTGAATGTCATGTTTCGCCTGTGCTCGCGTCACCACAGCACTAAACACATTCGGCAAATTTCTACCAAGTACATTAGCCTGCAAATCGTTACACGGGACATCAATGACTTGCACTACCGGCATTACCTTACCTCCAGCTATGTCATTTCCCATGATAAAATCCACACCTTTCACCGGTAACGAAGGACGAACTGCAACCTCAAAACACCCAGATGCCAAATCGGACGAAACATATACCCGATGAAGAGGAACGGGCACAAAACCCATTTCAATACCCTGCACAATCGCGCTGGTATTACACGCCGAGTCAGCACAAAAACCCAAAATATCTGTTAATATAAAAGACTGAGATCCTCCGGTGTCACGGAGAATTCTTACAGGTTTTCGGCTTTCGACCTTCTCATTTAACGACACAAATCCATCGAACAAAAAAGGCTGAAAACAGCTATCAGGTGTCGCAAGAGAAATTAAGGATGGCGGGGACACAGTTTTCACTAAAACCGAACCTCGCGGCTGAAAAGATGAGGAATCTTGTGGCTCTTGTTTACGTTTTAAAGTACGACACTCTGCCATAATATGTCCCATCTTATGACAGTAACCGCACTCTCGATTAGACTTTGAACTGGTAGGAACCCATTTATTTCGCAAATCAGAAAGATTTTCATTTTCATTTAATGAGGAACCCCCAGAGTCAGACGGACGTTTTGGAAACACAGTTTTATGCATTAATGCATACTCGTCAGCTAACACAGCAGCCTGTTGTACAGTGCTGACTTTCTGTTCGTTTAAATACAACGCAGTACGTTCTGGAACACAGTTCTTAAACTCTTCAATCAGCAAAAGTTCTCGCAAAGAATTATAGTCAATTACCCTGCACGCCTTGATCCACCGATCAAATAAAATGCCCTTTTCGCGAACGAACTCGACATACGTTTGAGATGTGCCTTTTTTCGTGGTACGAAATCGTTGTTGATAGTGCTCAGGAACCAATTCATATGCTCGTAATATAGCAGTTTTCACGGCATCGTACTGCACGCTTTCCTCTAACGAAAGAGATGCACACACCTCTTGTGCCTTACCTGATAGTTTACATTGTAACATTAGTGCCCAAACCTCGTTTGGCCATCTTAAGGCAACAGCAACTCGTTCAAAAGCTTGAAAATATGCCTCAACTTCCCTCTCACGGAAAGGTGGAACGATACAGATATTTTTAGCCACATCAAAATGTGTCGAAAACGGCACTACAGACTCAGATCCAATATCAGACGGCACAGAATTAACACCCGAAATTGATGGACCAGCCGATGTCTCAGAGTTAACCTCCAACCTAGATGTTTTAACAATAGATTTTTTAGGTACCTCTGGAACCGCCTGCAACTCCAACTCCCGCAGTCGCACCTTCGTATCAGCATCAATTCGATACATTTCGATCTGGCACTTCAAATCATCTTGTCTCGCCTGAGCTTTGTCCTGAGTCTCCAATTGTAACCGTGCTAGACGTAACTTTAAACGGGAATCTGCACGCAAACCCGGTGATGAATCTGTGGACAGTGAAAGAGGTTCAAATTTAGGTATTGAAAAAGACGGACGTACCTCCGCACCAACCCCAATCACTGGAGTCACTGGAACACCACTCGACGAACTTAAGGGCGAACTTCCTACAGCTGGTGTCGCCAACTCCGCTACTGCAGTAGGAACAGCATCCATAGAAGGAAATACCCCTTTATCAATCAGGCTAATCACTAAACAAGCTTTCAACTCTTCTTTCCGCAGTGCTCTAGAGATAGAAATCTCATAATGTTGAGCAATAAGAAACAAATCATTTTTCCGACATATCTCCAAAACTTCAACACTAGGTTGATCTAAAAATGTATTTAGCTCAAACGTTACCATCTTTAAAGAAAAGAAAACGCAAAAGCAGTCAGGATAATCCAACACCCTCTGGACCTACCTACCCATTAATCTAATTATACCCTATCTAATCTTCAGAGGGTACCGATTAAGAGATCGCTCTCTCCCCCGGAATACCTCCAAAAACAACAAACTAAAATCCATCCATCCATCCATCCATCCATCTTCAACCGCTTATCCGAAGTCGGGTCGCGGGGGCAGCTGCTCCAGCAGGGGGCCCCAAACTTCCCTATCCCGAGCCACATTAACCAGCTCTGACTGGGCTGACCTCGAGCGTTCCCAGGCCAGTGTGGACATGTAATCTCTCCACCTAGTCCTGGGTCTTCCCCGAGGCCTCCTCCCAGCTGGACGTGCCTGAAACACCTCCCTAGGGAGGCGGCCAGGGGGCATCCTTACCAGATGCCCAAACCACCTCAACTGACTCCTTTCAACGCAAAGGAGCAGCGGCTCTACTCCGAGCTCCTCACGGATGACTGAGCTCCTCACCCTATCTCTAAGGGAGAAGCCCGCCACCCTTCTGAGGAAGCCCATTTCGGCCGCTTGTACTCGCGACCTAGTTCTTTCGGTCATGACCCAACCTTCATGACCATAGGTGAGGGTAGGAACGAAAATTGACCGGTAGATCGAGAGCTTTGCCTTTCGGCTCAGCTCTCTTTCGCGTGACAACGGTGCGATAGAGCGAGTGCAATACCGCCCCTGCTGCCCCGATTCTCCGGCCAACCTCCCGCTCCATTGTCCCTCACTCGTGAACAAGACCCCGAGGTACTTGAACTCCTTCACTTGGGGCAAAACCTCATTCCCTACCTGGAGTACGCACTCCATCGGTTTCCTGCTGAGAACCATGGCCTCAGATTTAGAGGTGCTAATCCTCATCCCAGCTGCTTCACACTCGACTGCCAAGCTGATCCAGTGAGAGCTGAAGGTCACGGACCGATGATGACATGAAGACAACATCATCTGCAAAAAGCAGCGATGAGATCCCCAGCCCACCGAACCAAGCACACCTTCCCCACCCCGACTACGCCTCGATATCCTGTCCATGAATATCACAAACAGGATTGGTGACAAAGCGCAGCCTTGGCGGAGACCAACCCCACATGGAATGAACTCGACTTTGTGCCGAGGACCCGGACACAGCCCTCGCTTTGGACGTACAGGGATTGGATCGCCCTAAGAAGGGACCCCCCACCCCGTACTCCAGCAGCACCTCCCACAGTCTCTCCCGGGGACCCGGTCATACGCTTCTCCAGATCCACAAAACACATGTAGACCGGATGGGCATACTCCCAGGCCCCCTCCAGGATCCTTGCAGAGTAAAGATCTGGTCCGTCGCTCCACCGACCAGGACCTAAAACCGCATTGTTCCTCTTCAATCTGAGGTTCGACAATCGGCCGAACCCTCCTCTCCAGCACCTTGGAGTAAACTTTACCAGGGAGGCTGAGAAGTGTGATACCCCTGTAGTTGGCACACACTCTCTGATCCCCCTTTTGAAGAGGGAACCACCACCCCGTTCTGCCACTCCTTAGGTACTGTCCCAGATTTCCACGCTAATGTTGAAGAGGCGTGTCATCCATGACACCCCCTCCACATCCAGAGCTTTCAGCATTTCTGGTCGGATCTCATCAATTCCCGGGCTTTGCCACTCGCGGAGTTGTTTGACTACCTCAGTGACCTCCCCAGGGAAATAGAATCTGATCCCCCATCATCCTCCTGCTCTGCCTCTACCATAGAGGGCATGTTGGGATTTAGGAGTTCTTCAAAGTGTTCCTTCCACCGCCCAATAACCTCCTCGGTTGAGGTCAACAGCGTCCCATCTTTGCTGTATACAGCTTGAATGGTTCCCCGCTTCCCCTCCTAAGGTGGCGGACGGTTTTCCAGAAGCACTTTGGTGCGGACCGAAAGTCCTTCTCCATGGCTTCTCTGAACTTTTCCCACACCCACTGCTTTGCCTCCCTCACGGCCGAGGCCGCAGCACTTCGGGCCCTTCGGTACCTTGCAACTGCCTCCGGAGACCTCCGGGACAACAAATCCCGGAAGGCCTCTTTCTTCAGTCGGACGGCTTCCCTGACCACCAGTGTCCACCACGGTGTTCGAGGGTTACCACCCCTTGCGGCACCTAAAACCTTGAGGCCGCAGCTCTCCACCGCTGCTCGGCAATGGAAGCTTTGAACATTGCCCACTCCGGTTCAATGTCCCCAACCTCCGCAGGGATGCCTGAAAAGCTCCGCCGGAGGTGTGAGTTGAAGATCTCACGGACAGGGACCTCCTCCAAACGCTCCCAGTTCACCCAAGACTACTCGCTTGGGCTTCCCAGGTCTGTCCAGAGTCTTTCCCCACCCCTGACCCAACTCACCACCAGATGGTGATCGGTTGACAGCTCTGCCCCTCTCTTTACCCGAGTGTCCAAAACATATGGCCTCAGATCCGACTGACACGATTACAAAATCGATCATCGACCTTCGGCCTAGGGTGCTCTGGTACCACGTACACTTATGAGCATCCTTATGTTCGAACATGGTGTTTGTTATAGATAATCCATGACTAGCACAGAAATCTAATAACAAACATCCACTTGAGTTCAGATCAGGGAGGCCGTTCCTCCCAATCACGCCTTTCCAGGTGTCCCTGTCATTTCCCACGCATGCGTTGAAGTCACCCAGCATCACTATGGAGTCCCCTACTGGGGCCCTATTCAGGACTCCATTCAGGGTCTCCAAGAAGGCCGAATACTCTGAACTGCTGTTCGGTGCATATGCACAGACAACAGTCAGAGTTTTCCCCACAACCCGTGAGGCGTAGGGAGGCTGACCCTCTCATCCACCGGGTAAACTCCAACGTAGTGGCGCTCAGCCGGGACTCGTGAGTATCCCCACACCGCCGTCGCCTCACACCCTGGGAAACTCCAGAGAAGAATAGAGTCCATCCCCTATCCAGGAGTACGGATCCAGAGCCAAAACTGTAGCGTCGATGTAAGCCCCACCAGATCCAACTGGTAACGCTCCACCTCCCTCACTAGTTCCGGCTCCTTCCCCCAGTGAGGTGACATTCCACGTCCCCAGAGCAAGCCTTTGCTGCCCGGGTCTGGTCCGCCGAGGCCCACGGCCTTCACTGCCGCCCATATGGCAGCGCACCCGACTCCTGCGGTTCCTCCAATGGGTGGTGGGCCCAAGGGATGTAGAGGGGGTTCCACGCTGCTTCTTCGGGCTGTGCCCGGCCGGGCTCCGTGACAAACCCGCCACCAGGCGCCGCCGACGAGCCCTCCATCTGGGCCTGGCTCCAGACAGGGGCCCCGGGCTTCCTCCGGGCAGGGTAACTCCTCCTCTTGCCGTTTTTTCCATGAGTCATTTTTGAACCATTCTTAGTCTGGCCCCTCACCTGAGACCACTTTGCCTTGGGAGACCCTACCAGGAGCACATGGCTCCAGACAACACAACCCTCAGGATCATAAGGGCACACAAACCTCTCCACCACGATAAGGTGCTGGTTCCCGGAGAGGACAAACTAAAATAATAAAGAAAAACAATAAACAGTAAACCGTCGTCAGGACGACAAACTAAAATAATAAAGAAAAACAATAAACAGTAAACCGTCGTCAGGACTGGCGCTAAGCACAGCCCCGCTGGCTTACTCTTCCTAACCAGAGGATATGGATCACCTGAATCAAATAGATCAATCAAATTACCACTACTCGGACACAAATCCCAGATGAGCCCCCATTTATGTTACATTTACATTTACATTTATGCATTTGGCAGACGCTTTTATCCAAAGTGACTTACAGTGCAATTATTACAGGGACAATCCCCCCGGAGCAACCTGGAGTTAAGTGCCTTGCACTTATGTTACAAATTCAAGGACACAATGGTGGTGGCCGTGGGTTTCGAACCAACAACCTTCTGATTAACAGCCCTGTGCTTTAGCCACTACACCACCCCTACACGAACCCCTGTTGTTAATATGCTCGTTTCGTAAGGGTTCAGCAACACAAGAGGAGACGCAAAGCAAAGAGCAGTTTAAAACATTTATTATTTGACTAATAAATGACTGCATAAACTCACGTCTCTCAAATTCCCTCACTCCACAGATAATACACATTTACTTGACTCTAACGTCAACATAGACATACTAAACACTAACAAATATAACAAAAGTAGTAGCACAATACAAAGAACACAGTTGGAGTTGATCAGCCGCTAGACATCATGACGCGCACGGAGTTCACCGCTGCGTGTCTCACCCTCCTGCACACACCACTTATATGCTCAGCACGAGCCATCAGAGCAACGAACGACAGGTGCACAAAGGAGGAGCCTATACTCAGAAAGAAAACACCAATTATTAAACAAGACAAACATACACACAAGAATACACAGGCAACACCTATGAAGGCTGAGGCCGTAATACCGCCTAGCAACACCATAGAAACCACCCAGAACACCATAGCAACCACCTAGTAACACCATAGCAACCACCAAAAATACCGTAGCAACCTCCCTGACCACCCTAGCAACCAGCTAGAAAGGCCCTAGCAACCACCCAGAATACCTTAGCAACCGCCTAGCAACACCATAGCAACCACCCTGAACACCATAGCAACCACCTAGTAACACCATAGCAACTGCCTAGAAATCACCCAGAATACCTTAGCAACCGCCTAGCAACAGCCCAGAACACCATAGCTACCGCAAAAATTATTAAAATTGACATGCTTGGCAAAAATTCTACCACTGGACCATTAATGAACACAAGTAAAACTTGCGGATCTATACATTTATTAACGTTAAAATCCTCTGCACTGATAAAATAGGCTAAATTAATACTTCTCGTTAAAACAATGATTAGAAATCTTGTTATGAATTTATAATAAATAAAAATGGAACTTAGTTTAAATATATCAATATACAGTCAGGTCCATAAATATTGGGACATCGACACAATTCTAATCTTTTTGGCTCTATACACCACCACAATGGATTTGAAATTAAACGAACAAGATGTGCTTTAACTGCAGACTTTCAGCTTTAATTTGAGGGTATTTACATCCAAATCAGGTGAACGGTGTAGGAATTACAACAGTTTGTATATGTGCCTCCCACTTTTTAAGGGACCAAAAGTAATGGGACAGATTAACAATCATAAATCAAACTTTCACTTTTTAATACTTGGTTGCAAATCCTTTGTAGTCAATTACAGCCTGAAGTCTGGAATGCATAGACATCACCAGACGCTGGGTTTAATCCCTGGTGATGCTCTGCCAGGCCTCTACTGCAACTGTCTTCAGTTCCTGCTTGTTCTTGGGGCATTTTCCCTTCAGTTTTGTCTTCAGCAAGTGAAATGCATGCTCAATCAGATTCAGGTCTGGTGATTGACTTGGCCATTGCATAACATTCCACGTCCTTCCCTTAAAAAACTCTTTGGTTGCTTTCGCAGTATGCTTCGGGTCATTGTCCATCTGTACTGTGAAGCACTTTCCAATGAGTTCTGAAGCATTTGGCTGAATATGAGCAGATAATATTGCCCGAAACACTTCAGAATTCATCCTGCTGCTTTTGTCAGCAGTCACATCATCAATAAATACAAGAGAACCAGTTCCATTGGCAGCCATACATGCCCACGCCATGACACTACCACCACCATGCTTCACTGTTGAGGTGGTATGCTTTGGATCATGAGCAGTTCCTTTCCTTCTCCATACTCTTCTCTTCCCATCTTTCTGGTACAAGTTGATCTTTGTCTCATCTGTCCATAGGATGTTGTTCCAGAACTGTGAAGGCTTTTTTAGATGTTGTTTGGCAAACTGTAATCTGGCCTTCCTGTTTTTGAGGCTCACCAATGGTTTACATCTTGTGGTGAACCCTCTGTGTTCACTCTGGTGAAGTCTTCTCTTGATTGTTGACTTTGACACACATACACCTACCTCCTGGAGAGTGTTCTTGATCTGGCCAACTGTTGTGAAGGGTGTTTTCTTCACCAGGGAAAGAATTCTTCGGTCATCCACCACAGTTGTTTTCCGTGGTCTTCCGGGTCTTTTGGTGTTGCTGAGCTCACCAGTGCGTTTTTTCTTTTTAAGAATGTTCCAAACAGTTGATTTGGCCACACCTAATGTTTTTGCTATCTCTCTGATGGGTTTGTTTTGAATTGTCAGCCTAATGATGGCTTGCTTCACTGATTGTGACAGCTCTTTGGATCTCATATTGAGAGTTGACAGCAACAGATTCCAAATGCAAATAGCACACTTGAAATGAACTCTGGACCTTTTATCTGCTCTTTGTAAATGGGATAATGAGGGAATAACACACACCTGGCCATGGAACAGCTGAGCAGCCAATTGTCCCATTACTTTTGGTCCCTTAAAAAGTGGGAGGCACATATACAAACTGTTGGTGGTGTATAGAGCCAAAAAGATTAGAATTGTGTTGATGTCCAAATATTTATGGACCTGACTGTGTATATATATATATATATATATATATATATATATATATATATATACAGTATATATTAGTGTTCACTCAAAACAACATAGCAACCGTTTAGAGCCACCTTGAAACCATATTGCAACATATAGAAGCCATATTTCAGCCCCACAATATCGTACAGACATGGTTGTTGGCTCAGCCAAAAAAAGTCCCATAGACTTAACATGGGACTCTTTTGACATGGCCTATCAAGTAGCTAATAAGTAGTGACATTATAACTTCATAGTACTTCTAACTATTGCCCTAGCAACAACTTGGGCAACTATAACATTTACAAGCCATATTTCAGCTCCAGCAAATAGTAGAAACATGGAGTTTGGCTTTTTTAGACTCAGACTGTCAACTCTTCTTTAAATATCATCCCATAAACTGTTTAAGCACACCATAGCAACCATATAGATTACCCTAGTAACCGTACAAATGCATGAATAAGCCATATCTCAGCACCAGAACATCGTACAGACATGTTTGTTGGCTCGTATGCAATCATGTACCACACTCTAGCAACCGAGTGGCGAGTTTTGCCACTGCAAGCACCACTCACATTTTCTTCAGGAAATGTACATTATAGTTTCATTTGTTATTTTCCAAAAATCAAGAAGTGAAAGTTGGCTTTTTACACACACAATAGTCTGATAAGCTTCAGAGTTTCTCGTACTGCATTTTCTGTCCACCCTAAAAGCAGATCTTCGTCCATTGGTTTGCATGAGTCCAAAAAGAACCAAATACCAATAGACTATTATTGCCACACTTAGCTTTACAATTGAGCTTAGATGGCATAATTTCTCATTCTTTCATCCAACACCTCGACGATAAACATCCACTGCGCCCCCAAGTGGACCCAATTGTAACTGCAAGATTTGGTGAGCAATTCCGAGGGAGTTTGTCAATATTTAGGAGTACACCTAGTAAATGTTGCCTCAAAGCTACTATAATAGACAAGAAGCCATAAAACTTAGATTTTGGGTTTCATTCCATGTTGATTTTGTATTATTATTTATGACTTAAAGTAATCCTTTTTACTTTTAAGGTGTCTCTGGGGTCCAAGCCTAATGGCTTTGGCTATGAGCTGTTTCAGGTATCTGAAGAGAGGGATGAGGAGGTGGCTGCCTTTTGTCATGTTCTTGACTTGTGAGTTACTGCTTTGTTTTTCTCACCAACTTCTTTCATATCTAGTTCTGAAGTCTCAAGCTTAAATAGTATAATAAAGTTTCAAAAAATGAATAATGGATTACACCCTCACCTCCCCCAAATAAAATTAAAATAAAACAATTATCAGCAGTGCTTTCAGTTGCATTTCAATTATATAGCTGATATTTGTTTTTGTTTCAGTTGAACACATTACGTTTTTATTAGGCCTGTTCATTCTTGTTTATTTAAATCATTTCGTGTTTTCATCAGGCTGCGATCGGCATGCCCATACAATGATTGCTCGAAAAATGCAGGCTTTGTGTGGAGCCCATGTGTTGCACTGGAGGAACTTCAGCAAGGACTAGGGGTCAGCATCAAGGTCACCGTTTACAGCGACCACTTCAGAGAGCCGCTCACTTTTTCTTGTGATGGTAAGAGCTGAAATGCATTCAATTCTCACAATAGAGTGAATCCAATCTAGTGTGTAGATTATACAATATAAAATGAGTAGACTTGAAGAAATAATTCACCCAAAAATAAAGATTCTGTTATTATATACTCACACTCATGTCTCTCCGAACCTGTGTGCAGTAATACAATGACAGTTTATAATGACTATGGCTGTCAAGCTCAGCAGAGGGGAAGGTTATTAGTGCATAGTGACATAATTTTGGTCTGTTCTTTATACAAAATTATCAAATGGCTTCTGAAGATTTGGAATAAATATCAGTAGTCAAATGGGCAACTTTTATGGTGATTTTTTTAAATCAACATTTGGTGTGAGCATCATGTGCCTTTTTAAAATAGCACCAATTCCCCAGGCACACCTGGACACAGTTTTTCAAGGTTGTTGAGAAAGGATGTTCCAAACATCTTGGAAAACTTTGCCACAGTTCTAGAATGCATCTTAAAGAGATAGTGCACCCAAAAATGAAAATTCTCTCATCAGGAGTGTATGCCTCTCTTCAGTAGAACACATTTGAAGAAAAATAGAAAAGTATCTTGGCTCAGTAGGTCCTTAAAATGCAAGTCAATGGTGATCAGACTTCTGAAGCTCCAAAAATCACAGTCAAGTAGTTCCAAACATATATGCTGTTATTTATGCCATATGCTTTCATACAACACAATTCACAGTGACCATGTAAAGTACTGAGCAAAAGTCTTAGGCACATTAGATGTTTCACAAAAACATTTGAGATCACCAAAAGTGAAGAAAGTCATACACACCTGGGATATCATGAGGGTGAGTAAATTATGAGAGAATTAAAATCTTTGGGTGAACTATGCCTGTAATTCCTTCGGTCTCTTCATGTAATCCCAGACTGACTCAACAATGTTGTGATGCGGACTCTGTGGGGGCCATTCCATCTGTTGCAGGACTCCTTGTTCTACTTCAATTCTATTTGCAAACTAGTTTGGAAATCTAAAATTAGCATTTCCTGTTGACACTAAATCAGAAGGTATAAAATAACCATCTTTATACAAATGTTTTTGTGAAACATCTAATGTGCCTAAGTCTTTTGCACAGTACTGTACGTGGTCACTGTGAACTGTTGTTGTTTGAAAGCATATGGCATAAATAAGAGCATATAGATTTGGAACGACATGAGGGTGAATAAATGATCCCAGCCCTTTCATTTTATGGTAAACTATTTCTTTAAGATCCTAAATATTTTAATATTCTGCATCAGCTCAGTCTTATTTGTGGAGCTGTGTGGACACCATGGCTATTTTGCACCGTACCCTGGAACTTTTGGATAGGCCTAGTGCATCTCATTGGAAAAATTGGAGAGGCTCTGGCTCTTGAATTCTCTTAATAACATTACATTGAATGGGCGTACTGCCAGCCATCTGTTTTGTGTACTCAATTAAAAGAGCCAGCTTTTCATTCACTTGCCTGGGAAGAACACTCACAAGCTCCCACATACACACACACACACACACACACACACACACACACACACACACACACACACACACACACAGATATGGCCTCTTGCAGGGAGATTAGAGAGGGGCCCGAGAAATATGTAGTGAGCATGTTTTCACTCTCACTTATTCACTGCACTTGTTTTTCATCCTTTGGCTTGATTTGCCTAACAGATGCCCTTTGTCATGGCAACATTCTACTGTATGATGAATGTGGTGGGCTAGAGTGCCATTCTTACTCATGGATCTTTTCCTAAACAATGAGCTACTGTGAAATCTGCAAAATGTGGGTGAAAATGATGCTGGTCAACTCAAAATAGTTTATTGTTGTTTTGTATCCTATAACAAAACTTTGTTTTCTTTCGCACACTTGTTTGAACCTGTGGATTGAGTACGTTTGAAGGTAGAGTGTCATTTTGCAGCACCGAATAGAAGTTTTCAAACAATTATCCCAAACATGCACCCATCTTTCATTGGTCAGATAAACGGATAGCCCTGCGATATAGCCCTAGCACCACAGAGCCATTCTGTTTGCATGGGGAAATTAACAAGGGCCTTCTCATAAGGGGCCTGGGTAAAGACGCTGACTACCACCCCTGGAGTCGCGAGTTCGAATCCAGGGCGTGCTGAGTGATTCCAGCCAAGTCTCCCAAGCAACCAAATTAGCCCGGTTGCTAGGGAGGGTAGGGTCACATGGGATAATCTCCTCGAGGTCGCTATAATGTGGTTCGCTCTCGGTGGGGCACGTGTTGAGTTGTGTGTGGATGGCGCGGAGAATAGCGTGAACCCTCCAAATGCACTATGTCTCCGCGGTAACGTGCTCAACAAGCCATGTGATAAGATGGGTTGAAAGTCTCAGACACAGAGGCAACTGAGATTCATCCTCAGCCACCTGGATAGAGGCGAGTCACTATGCCATCATGAGCACATTGGGAATTGGGCATTCCAAATTGGGGAAAAAAAGGGCTTACTTGTAGTTGGCACTGCAAATTTAAAGGAATTTTTCTGGTTCAATACATGTTATGATTTATTGAAAGCATTTGTTTATTTTGACTCTTCCCTTGTTTTCTTAGTGATAAAATTATTAAGAAATTACTTATTATTTTTGGGTATAATGCGACAAGCTTTGCACACCTGGATTTGTGGAAGCTCTGTCAGGTTGGATGGGGACTATCGGTGGACAGCCATTTTCAGGTCTCTCCAGAGATGTTTGATTGGATTGAAGTTCGGGCTCTGGCTGGCCACTCAAGGACATTCACAGAGTTGTCCCTAAGCCACTCTCTTGTGTTGTCTTGGATGTATGCTTAGTCATTATCCTGTTGGAAGGTGAAGGTCTGAGGTCCTGAGTGCTCTGGACCAGGTTTTCATTAAGGATATCTATGTGTTTTGCTGCATTTAGCTTTCCTTCAACCCTGACAAGTTGAAAAACGCTGAAAACGCTGAAAAACACCCCCACAGCACGATGCTACCACTACCATGCTTCACCGTTGGGATGGTATTGTACAGGGTTTCTCCAGACAAGACGCTTGGAATTGAGGCCAAACAGTTCAATCTTCATTTCATCGGACCAGAGAATCTTTTTTCTCACAGTCTGAGAGTCCTTTAATTCCAAGCGGGCTTTCATGTGTCTTGCACTGAGGAGAGGCTTCTGTCTGGCCACTCTGCCATAAAGGCCAGATCGGTGAAGTGTTGCAGTGATGGTGTTGCAGTGATGGTGTTGCAGTGATGGTGTTGCAGTGTTGGTTTTGCTCTGATATGCATTTTCAGCTATGAGACCTTATATAGACTGGTGTGTGCCTTTCCAAATCATGTCCAATCCATTGAATCTTCCACATATGGATTCCAATCTAAGTGTAGAAACATATCAAAGATGATCCAGAGAAATGGGATGCACGTGAGCTACATTTCATGTGTCATAGCAAAGGGTCTGAAAAATTGTTAATGTCATATTTCATTTTTTTCTTTTTAATAAATTTACAAAGTTTTTTATAAATCTGTTTTTTGCTTTGTCAGTATGGATTTTTTAAAAAGCATTTTAGCATAAGGCTGCAGCATAACAAAATGTGATAAAATAAATAAATGAAGGGGTCTGAATACTTTCTGAATGCACTGTAACTACCGTAGATATTTTGATTAAAAAAAGGTGTAAATGTCACACAGTGCTGTGATTCAAAAGAATCTGTGATTTAAAAAAAAAATATGTGTTCACTTAGTTGAATTACTCTAATGAACCAATTCACTCACCTGTAAATGTGACAAAAATAGCTAGATAGGTATAGTTTTGTCATGCTACTTGTTAAAAAAATAACTCTGGAACACTGTTGTGAAAACCGCTACTGCTGTCACATTGCTACGGTTAGTTAGTCCCTCCCCAACTCCATTTGATAGTTATTTTATTGTTTTATTGATTTCTCACTATGCGTGCCCATTTACTAGGAATTGAATGTTGTAAAAAAATAATTATAATTTAATAGAAATGTAATGTTCTCTTCCCACAGGATCCTCCACCATAGACCTGCTGATCTATCAGACTCTCTGCTATGCCCACGATGACTTGGATATGATTGATGTGGACGATTACCTGCTGAAAATCTGCGGTCATGCAGAGTTCCTCAAAAAGTAAGAATTGAGGATTCCCCAAAGGAGATCTGACTGAAGATCACTGACTGCTACTTTGTGGTGTGCTTCTGATATCTGTGGTTGATTGGAGAGTAGGCCTTTGCGGTCCATATTTTGATGAGGGAATTATTATGGAAGGGCTGACTCATGACTTGCTATGTCTTCCTCCTAGCACTTGATTTGCTGCTTTCAAACATGATGAGAGAAGTGAATGAACTGAGTTGGTTACCTCATGAATAATTAAATAACATCTGGATTCTGTGCTGAAAAAAGAGCTTAAACGACCCTAAGGTGGCTTGCTGGGTTTAGCTGGTCTAACTTCTGTTTAGCTGGATTTCCAGACTGACCATCTAACAAGTGCCCAAAAACTCCACTAAACCATCAAAACAGACCAGTCTAACCAACTTGGCTAAACCATCTTAATCTGTGCTCTGGCCATCGATTTTATGGTTTAATTTTGAGTTAAATATGACCAGGGCTTGTTCTTCACAGGTTTAGTGCGAATCACTCATCTAGCCACCAAAGCGGGTTCCAGCATACCATATAAAGTCAAGTCTGAAGCGTAAAATTGGGCGACGAAATATTTGAGAAAGGTTTTTGCCTTAAAATCAATGCAAATACTGTCCTAAGTCAACTATAAATTTTAATTTTATTTATATGCTCTCTGGGTATCTTGTCACTGATATTACTAAGTGCCCTAGCAACACATTTTACTATTGTTTTATTATTATTTCTGTAATATTCCAAATGTTTAAGTCCCAGGTCTTCTCTAGACTTGGACAAGAGCAAATGCTTGTTAGATGGCAACAGTTGACTGGGTGGATTGTGCAGAAATGTTTTAAGGTGGTCTTATTGAGGAATCAGTTGGCAGCCTGAAGCTGGCTGAGGGCTAGCTTGGAAAATTGCACTTAGTCTGAGTTTTAAGACAGTTCTTACATTTTCAGGATTTTCCACACATATATGTAGCATTCTGGTAAACGTCTGTCAAACATTGCTAGAAAATTGCCACAAACTAACTGCAAGTTTGCTACAAATAAGCTGTTGATTATTCCTAAATTAACCTTTTCCCACAGTCTTCATACAGAAACACAATTTGCTTGATCTTCATGTCTGTCCATGGTTCATAATCCGGGCCTTTTCTCATAAATACATAAACTACTTTTTAGGACACCTGCATCAGACAGAATCTCTCCCCAAAGCAACACATTGGTGTATGAGTGTGTGTGTGAATGGGTGATTGGGATGCAGTGTAAAGCGCTTCGATAACCTCTGAGGTTAGAAGAAGCGGTATATAAGTGCAGACCATTTACCATTTAACACCGCACAGAACTGTTCCCTGCTGCTTGACAGTGTGCAGTGTGTTGTTAAATTGTTCCCAACGAATAGGGTAATGAACAGGTTACAAGCACTTGCACTGCAAGGGCCGTTTGAGCTGCTTTGTGGGCGAAAACGGGGTGATTCCAAAGAAATTAATTTAGCCGAATATTTGCGGTTTGTGGTCTGAATATGTTCTCGTCATGAAACATAAGGCCTTCAATTGTGGTTGAATAAAATAAGCCGTACTTATGTCTGTGGATGGCTTTAACCACATTGGGTTTCCCCATAACAAGACCACCATTTTGAGGCGACATGAACAACTGATCACTCATACATTTATTATACTGTTTTCTAGTTTTCTCAAAGACCACTTGACATTTCGTTTTTTAGCTTCAGTTGTAGGCTTCTGTTAAAGGACAAAACCAACTGAGATGTTTGGATGTACGTATATGGCAGCTTTGCTTGTTGCTCCGTTGAGTGCGTGTGTGATTTACATCAGAGTTAGTTTGTCATTTTGTTTTCATTTCTACATTTTTAATTAGTCAATTTAATTTAGTTTAGTGTTTTAGCAGTTTTGACCATGTTTTAGCCAGTTTTAGCCATGTACACACTAATGCATTTTGTTTGAAAACTACTACAGTTTTCCAGAGTATGCGATAATGGAGAGCATTTTCGAAATGCTCCTTTTTTGGTGGAGGAAAATGCTGTTCAAGTGTGGATAAAAGGAGAAAATGAAGCGAAATCAGTGCGTTTTCAAACGAAAATGTATTTGCATGCAGGTGGTTTATGACAGTGGACTACTTAGTGGTATAGTTTAGCTTTAATATTTTCACTAATTTCTAGTTTCAGTTTAGCTTTTAAGTACAATTCATTTTATCTGAATTGTAGGATTTTAGGGCTGCCAAGGCTATTGCGTTAACTGATATTATTTTTAGTAATCCACAATTTTGCAGGGCCATCTAGGGCCATTTTAATGTTTTACAAATGTGGGTTGAAAAGGTTTCAAATCTTATAATATATGATGTATCTAAAACAAACTAATTCATGGCCATTTAATTTTAAGTTAGTTTGGGTGTCATAATTGTTTTTAAGATAATAACACTGTTTAACAGCTGGTTGTTTTTGCTGTGGGTGCAGCTGTGTGGTAGGAAGTCTGTCCTTTCCTGATAACTGTGTTCTTGTGCAGGGCTGTGAAAGTGTGCGTTGTGTGTGCGTTGTGTGCGTTGTGTGTGCGTGTGTGTGTGTGTGTGTGTGTGTGTGTGTGTGTGTGTGTGTGTGTGTGTGTGTGTGTGTGTGTGTGTGTGTGTGTGTGTGACTGTTTCCACACAAGTAAAATGCATCAGTTAATGAACACTGAACTGCTTGAATCATAGAGGCTGCTGCTACAATGAAACAATAATCCATAATGCCAGTGGTACAGCATAAATCATGTTGTGTTGTACAAAGCTCATTCTAATCTCAGTTTCTGTTAGATGTTGTTACACTTATAGTTCTTTTTCGTTGTTTCCTTCATTGTTTTCCTTTGCTTATCTTGTCATTCATTTATTTATAATATTTTCCTAGGTTATGTTACATGTAACGCAATGTTAACACTTTACTTTGGATTAGTAATTAGTCCTGGGTAGGTTTCGAGATTGTACATTTGTAAACCCTGGGTTAATGTTCCTACTTGCTTATTTACAAGGTTTGTCCATTGATTGGACACATACATGACTCCAGTTAACACATTTGCTCTCACTGTTCAACATGTTGCCTTCATATGCTAACTATAGGTCGACCGATAGTGGATTTTGCGATACCGATATCTAAGGTGCTGATATCTGATTAATCTGCCAATTGATTTAACATAGATTTATAGAATGTTACAATGCTCTATATTTAAGTATTTACCAAATTAAGCTTTTTATAGCCTATATATTCACCAGATAAGGTTTTTGCATTATTATTCACAAGCTATGAAGTTGGAGATGCAATGTATGAGCTGACAGGACATTATTTCATGGTCACATTTTTCTTTTCGTGCCCTCGCTTCAATTTAGAATGCTTGATTTATCTTAAATTCACATTGAAGTGGAAAAAAAAAAACTATCGGCATAGATTCCGATAATTCGAAAGCAACTACCTGGATCGTTTAATCTGTAAAACCGATATATTGGTCTACCTCTTATGATAACACTAAAGCAGATATGCTAATATATAGCTCATGACTATGTAGTTTCTGTCACAGGGTTTTGGAAATATCTGGGAATTTTAAAATAAGGATTTCCAGGTCAGGAAAAGTCATGGAGATTCTGTAAATCCCAAAAAGGCTTTGCAATTTCTGTAGTGAATATAAAAGTTATGCTCTGCATTATTTCATTTGCAAGAAGTTGTTCATTGCTAGTGCTGTCTCTTTAATTTATTTCATATATATATTTTTTTTAATCCTTCTGTAAAGTTTGTGGAAAAATCATGGAAATGCATTGGTCAAAAGGTGGGGGAACCTTTTATATAAAGTGCATGAAAAGTGCACATAATGTTTAGTTTCTGATTGATTGCCTGTTTTTAAACAACTCTTTCAGTTGCAACCTGTTCTAGAGCAGGGCTTTATAACCCAGAGTTAAAAAAGACATTAACCCAGGTGTAGTGTAAAAGCCATTTTGTGTACTAAAACCTGTATGGATGATATTATAGAATTTATTTTTGCCTTTTTAAGGCCCTTTAAACTTTTAAAACAATTAGTTTCAGTTACCGTCATCCTGACAGTCTCTAAAAGTCTGCATTTATGTACCAGTAGATAAAAGCAATCTAATGTTTTTTTGCCTCTGCTCTTTTTGTAAAGCAATCAGGCTCTGGCAAGCTTCGAGTACATCCAGCAGTGTTTGAAGTTCGACTGGGACATTCGACTCGTTCTAACCAAAAGGAGTTCCGTCAACATGGAGCTCATTAGAACGGTAAGATGGAAGTTCACAGCAAATGATACAACAATATGTTTTTGTCTTGTTTAAACATTTGAAACCAGCTGACCTGCATCGAATACGTATTTGAATCTGCAAAGTCTTTATGAAACTTTGAGTCACAGGTTTGATTGTGTGCTATTGATTTCTTGCCTTGAACCCTATGTCAAAATGCCCCAGACATGTCCGACATCACTCAGGCTCATTTAGAAATGTCAAAATGTAACATTCCTTTCATTTCTACTGGGAGTGTAGAGTAAAATAATATAATATGTCTGGTGTCTGACTCCTAGATGTTGCACCTAGACACTTACATTGTTTGAGTTCTTGGATGCTTGCATCTTTTAATGGATTTTGTTGTGTTGATAACAGATGGAGGATGATGAGACTCCATCCTCCATGAACCACTGCATTCTTTTGCAAGAGAGGCCAATCAAACAGACTGTGACTAGGTGAGAGTGATGGAAAGAGGTTCAGGAGGTTCAGATTATGATGTTGGTTTGGTTTTAACGTCTACACTGTCTGAGAGATCTAACTCCTAACCATTTGTTTGTCACAGGGAGGCATTGACTTTACTCCTGGACACCTTTCATAATGAGGCAGAGTCCTTCCTTTTATCGGAGGTAAATTTACACGCACTGGTTGTCTCCAAATAGTTATCATTTTGATAAAAGTATGTTAACGTCAACATTAAATCAAAATGAATGCATGTTCCTGGTCTTATTGTGCATATTTATATGCCATATTGGTCATTGCAAATATAGTGAATGTTATTTCAAATGCCACTTACTTTTTTAACCCCTCTCCAATCACCTGTCATATAGACCACTTTTCACAATCCTCAATCGATTCCTCAATGTTCATTGTTCATTGTCTCATGTTCATTCTGTAATATGACATGTTGATATGAAACGGGTTGCAGACTGTGTTTCATGTTGACATCAGACAGAAATGTCATGTAGGGTATTTAAAACGACTTTCTTGCCTTCCCCTCAAACTATTTTCTCATTTGCGGTCTCTTGCAGGTGGAGTTGCTGTTGCATGTGGAGCGGTTAGTGCAGTCAGTGAAGGCCCTGTGCAGCTCTCTAGCAGCTGTTGAAACACCTGACATCACTGCTGCCCTTAACCAGCTGCCAGTGTGCCCCTGCAGACTACAGCCTAAAGTGCAGAAGGTGGGAACAAACACATAGGGGGATCAAGAAATGTTTTAGAAACCCAATAAGCACACTCTATATCAGTGCATTTCAGTAAGCTGCTCTAAAGTGAACACACACACATTGCTGTAGGCGTGCAGTTCTTGCTGCTGTTTCTAGTTCCTCAAATGGTTGGACATTTTTGTGCATGCTTGTATTTTTGGTTTGTGTGAGATTTCCACCACACTGCAGAACTGACACTTTGTTTGGCTCTCTTTATGGTATGCTTATGTGTTTTTGTTTCTATTTGCCTTCATAGGATGTCAGTGTCTTGACAAAGAAAGAAAATAAAGGTATGGTAATGTCTGAATACGTATTTTCCCGGGGTATCAGGCTGTAAGGATGTGAGGATGAGAAGCAAGTGTGTTTATGTATTAAACCGCATTACGAAAGTCTATGATCTCAGATAGGGATAAATAGGAGGGATGTGCAACCTTGTGTAACCATCCCAATTTACATTTTAAGTGAATTGCTACTCCATCAAACACAAAGAATTAAAGGATCATTTGGTTTTAAGGCTCTGATAGCAACAATGGAATAAGCCCTTTAACAGCTTTAAAATCTCATCAGCTTTTATATTCATTAAGTTATATGAATAATGGAAAGTGGTGTTATCAATGCCAAGCTTATTACTTTAAACTTTAATCTTGAGACCTAATTACTGAAATGTTCACATGACCCGTTCTATGGGCATAACATGCACAAGTTTATCAAAGAACGTCAAATGTTGTTAATAGACTTGTTGTTAATACTGAGCATCTACGCAAGAAAGACAATGAAAGTGTGTCGTTGTTTAGATGCTCATAATTATTCCCTCCTTTAGTGTCTCTTTTTTCTACTCCATCTACTCTGAGATCTTGGCAGTACTCCAGATATTAGTTGGCAAAAATGTAATTCACCTACCAGAGATAAAGTATGTGCTACAGTTGTTAGTACTGCACATATCCAGCTGTCTCTGTTCATAGCAGGGTTTCATGCTTCCATTTGTGGTTGTTCTTTCACCAATCTAAACACTTAAATTTCCTTTTGGTATCCAGGGAGTGTCCAGCCACCATTTGGATCACAACATGATCCACATTTTAATAAAGACATTCTATTACATTCGTATTGCGTTAAAGTAACTATGAATTATAGCTCATCCCACTGTTGTTTTGACACCTAGCTGGAAATGTTCAAGGGACAAAGACATCTCTTCCTTTAAACCCACGAACAGTCCTTGAAATGGTCTATAAAAATATTTGACCACAGAATAAAAAAATGGATTGATCATCTGAGCCATGTTATAATTATTGATATTCTTTGCATCAGTATATGTACAGCACAGACTCTGGGAACTATGGTCCTTAATATAACTTATTTTTTTCTTGGCAGCGAAAATAGTTGAGAAGTTGACTGCAGCCATCTTGGATCTTGTGGAGCTGTATTGTAGCACATTCAATGCTAATTTTCACACCATGCCACACAGCAGCAGAGCCACAGCCCCCATACAGGAAGCTGGAATGTTCACCAACATCCTTTCCTTTAGCGTGTACGCGGCTCATCGCATCCCCATCACATGGGCTGCCAGGTAATGATGTCTTCATCAATTTAGCTTTGTAAGTTTGAGGAGAAAATGCTGATAGTCCCACCCTCATGCCGTTGGTCGGGCTGTTTCGGATGCTCAAACAAACAGAGCAATGTTTTGATGGCATCATAAAGCTGCAGTACACTTTTCGAGAAAATCAACCTACAATGATTTAGTTTTACAGTTGAAGACAGAAGTTTACATACACTTTAGTTGAAGTCATTAAAATGAATTTTTTAACCACTCCACAGATTTCATATTAGCAAACTACAGATTTTGGTAAGTCTTTTAGGACATCTACTTTTGCATGACATGAGTAATTTTTCAAACAATTGTTTACAGACAGATTGTCACTTTTACACAATCACAATTCCAATTGGTCAGAAGTTTACAAACACTAAGTTAACTGTGCCTTTAAACAGCTTGGAAAATTCCAGAAAATGATGTCAAGCCTAATTTAGCATGTGATAGGCTAATTGGAGTCAATTGGAGGTGTACCTGTGGACGTATTTTAAGGCCTACCTTCAAACTCTGTGTCTCTTTGCTTGACATCATGCTGGACCTCCACAAGACTTGTTCATCCTTGGGAGCAATTTTCAAACACCTGAAGGTACCACATTCATCTGTACAAACAATAGTATACAAGTATAAACACCATGGGACAACACAGCCATCATACCGCTCTGGAAGGAGACACCTTCTGTCTCCTAGAGATGAGCATAGTTTGGTGCGAAAAGTGAAAATGAATCCCAGAACAACAGCAAAGGACCTTGTGAAGATGCTGAAGGAAACAGGTAGACACGTATCTATATCTACAGTAAATTTAGACCTATATTGACATAACCTGAAAGGCTGCTCAGCAAGGAAGTAGCCACTGCTCCAAAACTGCCATAAAAAAGCCAGACTACAGTTTGCAAGTGCACATGGGAACCAAGATCTTACATTTTGGAAAAATGTCCTCTGGTCTGATGAAACAAAAAAGTAACTGTTTGCCCATTATGACCATAGTAATGTTTCTAGGAAAAAGGGTGAGGCATGCAAGCTGAAGAAAACCATCCCAACCGTGAAGCATGGGGGTGGCAGTGTCATGTTGTGGGGGTGCTTTGCTGCAGGAGGAACTGGTGCACTTCACAAAATAGATGGCATCATGAGAAAGGAAAATTATGTGGATATATTGAAGCAACATCTCAAGACATAATCCAGGAAGTTAAATCTCGGTCACAATTGGGCCTTCCAAATGGACAATGATCCCAAGCATACCTCCAGTTATGGCAAAATGGCTTAAGGACAGCAAAGTCAAGGTATTGGAGTGGCCATCATAAAGCCCTGACCTCAATCCGATTTAAAATTTGTTACACCAGTTCTGTCTGGAGGAATTGGCCAAAATTTCAGCAACTTATTGAGAGAAGCTTGTGGAAGGCTACCCAAAATGTTTGACCCAAGTTAAACAATTTAAAGGGAATGCTACCGAATACTAACAAAGTGTATGTAAACTTCTGACCCACTAGGAATGTGATGAAAGTATATGATGAAAATATAGTAGTGATCTTAACTGACCTAAGACAGGGAATGTTTTCTATGATAAATGTCAGGAATTGTGAAAATCTGAGTTTAAATGTATTTGTCTAAGGTGTATGTAAACTTTTGAATTCAACTGTAGTTCTCTTTGGATATTAAACTGAGGCAGGGGAAATCATTTTAATATCGAAAAAAAATTCACTCATCACCTTTAAAATGTGTGATATAAAACCCAAAAGTTGGGTTCTGGAAGTAAAAAGCCATTCATTTTTTATGATTGCTTATAAACCACTAAAGACAGACATACCATAAGCTCCAAGGTGGTAAATGGTAAATGCTTCGGTTGAAGCCATTGGTCTGTGTTCACTTCTTTTTTCAGAAATTGTTTTTAATAACAATAGTGTATATCTACACTACCCATGATGCTGAATAGAGACACCAATCAGAGAACCAAGGCAAACAAAACACTGCAAATAAGCAACAACCGCCCACTCTCATGACGTACTGCGTATTAAGCAATCCAGTCTGTCTCCCTACACTTTCAAACTACTTGCTGTATATATTAGTAAATGTTTGAATGTTGTGCAACTAAATGAAAATATATTGTTTCTATACTTAAAGTCAACTATTTTAAATCAATAGTTTTATATTTTTCCATTGTTTTTAATCCAATCGCATCATTCTCAGGCCCTCATGAAAGTATACAGCCTTCTACCTTTTGTCTGATTATTTAAAAAAATATACACTCACCTAAAGGATTATTAGGAACACCTGTTCAATTTCTCATTAATGCAATTATCTAATCAACCAATCACATGGCAGTTGCTTCAATGCATTTAGGGGTGTGGTCCTGGTCAAGACAATCTCCTGAACTCCAAACTGAATGTCAGAATGATAAAGAAAGTTGATTTAAGCAATTTTGAGCGTGGCATGGTTGTTGGTGCCAGACGGGCCGGTCTGAGTATTTCACAATCTGCTCAGTTACTGGGATTTTCACGCACAACCATTTCTAGGGTTTACAAAGAATGGTGTGAAAAGGGAAAAACATCCAGTATGCGGCAGTCCTGTGGGCGAAAATGCCTTGTTGATGCTAGAGGTCAGAGGAGAATGGGTCGACTGATTCAAGCTGATAGAAGAGCAACTTTGCCTGAAATAACCACTCGTTACAACCGAGGTATGCAGCAAAGCATTTGTGAAGCCACAACACGCACAACCTTGAGGCAGATGGGCTACAACAGCAGAAGAACCCACCGGGTACCACTCATCTCCACTACAAATAGGAAAAAGAGGCTACAATATGCAAGAGCTCACCAAAATTGGACAGTTGAAGACTGGAAAAATGTTGCCTGGTCTGATGAGTCTCGATTTCTGTTGAGACATTCAGATGGTAGAGTCAGAATTTGGCATAAACAGAATGAGAACATGGATCCATCATGCCTTGTTACCACTGTGCAGGCTGGTGGTGGTGGTGTAATGGTGTGGGGGATGTTTTCTTGGCACACCTTAGGCCCCTTAGTGCCAACTGGGCATCGTTTAAATGCCACGGCCTACCTGAGCATTGTTTCTGACCATGTCCATCCCTTTATGGCCACCATGTACCCATCCTCTGATGGCTACTTCCAGCAGGATAATGCACCATGTCACAAAGCTTGAATCATTTCAAATTGGTTTCTTGAACATGACAATGAGTTCACTGTACTAAAATGGCCCCCACAGTCACCAGATCTCAACCCAATAGAGCATCTTTGGGATGTGGTGGAATGGGAGCTTCGTGCCCTGGATGTGCATCCCACAATTCTCCATCAACTGCAAGATGCTATCCTATCAATATGGGCCAACATTTCTAAAGAATGCTTTCAGCACCTTGTTGAGTCAATACCACGTAGAATTAAGGCAGTTCTGAAGGCGAAAGGGGGTCAAACACAGTATTAGTATGGTGTTCCTAATAATCCTTTAGGTGAGTGTATATATTTTACTAAAATCATAGTTTGTGATGTTGTGATTCACCTCAGAGCTGGTTGGTTTTGTTCATGGCTTATAACTATTTTATTAATGCTATACGAAATCCCTATGGAAGAAATAAATGGGGATAATTCCTCTGAAACCCAGATGGCTAAAAAAGTGGGCAGGCACTGTTGCACTATTGCTCACTTATTGTGCCATATGGCTAAAAATTGGAATTTGGAGCATTTCACTCTCCGAGGTTTAAGCAAGTGAATATGAAGGATTTGCAGTGTCGAACTTCTCTCGTTTGTTTTGCAAATGCAAACAGATTGACGATCTGGAATTACAGGTTTTTTGAGAGGGCTTTCTATGATTATTATTTTACATGTCCTATGAACCAAAAAACTGAAACTAGAACAATATTCAAAACAATAGGGTAACAACTAAATGTTAAAAATTTAGATTACTTTTAGATTGTGACAGCTTCGGAAATAAAACAATAGCAAACGTTGACAGTATGGGAAGTAGAGGCATCTTAATCGCAGCTGTACACCATCTGTCCAGATTGCTGATCCCTTTGAGGATTATTCAGCATTGTGCTGGACAGAACTTGAGAATTGCATACCCACTTTTCTCTCCCTTTCTCCATCAACACCTATAGCCAATGGCGTAGATTTGGTTTGAACATTGAGGGGGACCAAATGTGGATCTGGTGGACAAGATAAATAAAACATATTCAATGTAGGATGCTGCGGTGTGAGTTTTTGACGGTTAGTTTACCGTCTGAGGAAAAAAAATCTTGGTTAACAGGTTTTACAATTATTTGCACATTTGCTTATTATGCAACAGCACTGATGCCAAAAATGCATATCACATAACAATTGTCTAAACGTCTAAGTGAATGTATTTCTTGGGATTATGTGGACTCTAAGGGAAGCCCTATGATAAGAAAACTGGTAAACACTCACACATACACACACAGAAAAAAGAGGTAATAATAGAATATTGTAAGTGCGCAACATGTAGTTCATGTCATTAAACAGTTTTTCTTCTTCATCAGTTTATTAAAGCAACTCAGATCTGTCAGACACCCCAACATAAAGAATCAGCGACAGACTCTAAATACTGTCCTCTCAACACCTTTCAAATGAACCTGTGGACTATGCATAATAATGGGAACATTGCTTACAGCATTTAAAGTCCGATCATGACTAAAATTGACATTTATTGTTGAATGTGGTGAATTTGTACAGAAACAATGCTTTAAATAATGAGGGCGATTTAAGACTCAACTTTTCAGTTCACTTGCTAATAGTAACTACACGCAATGCAATTCACACTGTCAGCATGCTTAAACATTACAAAAAGTGGCGTCTTTAACTCATCACCACAGCTAAAAATATTAAACTTGCTAGTTTTTTTGGATTACTAGTGTCTTTCTATGACTTCTTTCTTCTTTTTTACATCCGTCATCGTCAGTCAGTCATTTAAATGTTGCCAAACAGCCAATTTAAGTTGCTTTTTTGATGGATATGAGTCTGGTAGATCAAATTCCTCTGTTATATTTTGGAATTAATGTGTTTAAGCTTCAGTTTCATGTGAAATTGAAAGTTCACATTCAGTTTGCGACAATCACGCAACGCGGCCATTGTCCGTAACCATAGCAACAGCTCCAGTACACACACAGTCACGAGTTTTTCCATTTAGGCTTACAAAATCTTATGAAAAAATATTGTACATTATATATTTATACGTTATATCTAATAGTTTTGCCACGTGTAAATAAAGCATTTCATGATTTTTAACCGTGGATTCCAAATTCTTAATGGTTAAATTAACCGTATAATTGCATCATCCCTAAGTCAATGCATTCACTTAAATATTTATGCACTGTATCATAGCAAACATTCAGAAAAACCATTTGGGTTAATGTTTACGAAAAATGTACCCATTCCGAAAATTTGAATTCTTACCTCCTCATCTGAAAACAACTGATCATTTCTATGGATGCCTTTTAACATCTCCAATGACTAATATATATATATAAATCTCCCCCTTCACAGCATTGGGGGGACGTGTGAGCCCCCAATTCTACACCAGTCCCCAGCAATATAATTGAACTGCAGCAATTGCTTCCAGCAGCATGGAGACAGATGCTGGCCATCCCTACATTTCATCACACCTCGCCCAGGCATTCAATGATGAAGTAATATAGTCCCCTGTTCTCCCCAATGTTTACAGGAATGGTCTCTCCTGCCACTTGACCTGGACTAGTGCTTTTTGTCTCTCTGAAACTGATTCTGAATGGGGAATGAGCCATTACAAAGGAGCGTGTATGGGAACTCCACTTGACCTTTGAACACTAGAGGCCAGGCGGAGGTCAGGCTGGGCACCAGGCACCTGTGTAGTGTTGATGGAGGGCTGAAGCTCTCTTGAATACCATCTGCTTGAGGCAATCATGAAAATTTTGCTTTAAGGCTGATCTAGGATCAGATTCCTTTACTCCTATTAAAACTTGCTCATTACAAAAAAGGCACAAATGTCATTTTAGGGAAAGGGCAGTTTCTCAAAAGGGATAGTTCACCCAAAAATTAAAATTCTGTAATTTACTAGAGTTACAATTCATACACGTGTCGTTCCTAACCCATATAACTTTCTTCTGTGGAACAAAAAAGGAAATGTGATGCAGAAAGTCTCAGTCCATGTGCTTTTTTTTTCTTTGTATGCAAATAAAGATGCAATGGAAGTTAATTGTGACTACGACTAACATAATGCATCACATCTCCTTTAGTGTTCCACAGGAGAAGTCTTTGGAACAACATGAGGGTGATGAAATTAATTGTCATTTTTGGGTGAACTGTCTGTTTAAACATTATCTTGTGGATGGATAAACGATTTGTAGAGGACATTTACCAGAGTTTTGTTTCTAGTGTTTCTGTGGATCTTCAGATCAGTATTCCATACAAGTAGCGTTGGCATTTTACTTGTTTTCCCTCCCTCTTTGGTATTCCATTTAGCTTGAGAATGTTTTTCCTTCTATTTAAATCGGCCTCTGGAGAGTTCATTTCCCATTTAGAACTCTCCAAGTGCTTCAATTTAGTATGAAATGTCGAGAACATATGGAGATAAGGAAGACAGAGTCAGAAAAAGGTGGCAAGGCTTCAAAAATTAAGTTGTTAACCCAAATACACAGAAATGTTTGAGTTTACAAACAGCTTGATTTCTCAAGCATAAAGTAAACAGCTGTGATGGTCACATGAGAATTGTGGCTTTCTCTGGGTCAAATATTACAGAGTGATGGCATACAAATGTCATTTATTAAAGCAATAAGCAATGAGAGACAGGATGCTTCAGAAGCCTTTTCACATAGAATGCACTTTTGCGTCCATCTGCGCAGTTTTTTCTATTTTTGACCGTTGCACCACGTCTAGATGTTTTTGTTTTTCAGCATCTCTTCCTGGAGTGGTGCGTTTTTTAGATGCAGTGCCAAGTTAAAAAGAACTTAAACTTTTAAAAATGCATCTGGAGACCCCTTCGTTCTATTCTATTTGTTGCGCTGCATCTAGATTTTTTTTAATGCAAGAGCGCGTTTTGTCTGAACGGCCCTTTAATCACTCTTAACTGGTAAATTCACTGTAACACACAGTGTGCTATTGCTTTTATTGAACGGTGGCAACAGCAATATAATAAGACACCAATGTTCAGTTAACAGTTACATTTATTATTAATAATTATTGAAATTAAATATTATTTTGCCTAATTGTTCATTATGGGAGTTAATGGTTGCTAAGCAATGTTGCAACTTCCGCATTAGCATGTGTGCCCACCGTTGTGCTTGTAGTTATTTTACAACAGCTTAGAATGTGGCTCGTCCATTCAAAATTGAGTTGCAACTACTAGTGTTACAACTGTAAAGTGAATTCAGTCATATGACCGCAGATCTTCAGTTTGTTTTAAGTCTGCTCTCTTGATTCTCCTCCAGTATTCATGATTTATTGAAAAGTCAGTTATGTAAAATATCTTCTTTTAGCTGCCATTTGCTGGTCTCACTTTTTCTGTCTTTCACAAATACATCCACAGCTATGAAAATTTCTTCCTGTCCTGTTCGCTCACCCATGGGGGGGTGGAGCTCTGTGCCCCCCAGCACACCAGTAAACAGTCAGTCAGCAAATATCTGTTCCACTTGGTGGTTTGGGAACAGAGGTGAGCCTGACTCCAACTCCAAACACATGCTACACACTCCCTTTAGTACAGTCTATGAGATTTGTCAAAATCAAATGGGTTATAATTGAAAGTTGTAGAAATAGATCGGGCGCTATTTTACCCACTCACAAGGTGCATGTTTAGAAACAACCGGAATGGAGCAGAGGAATCCAGCAACACTTGCAGTGATAAACTTTATTGGACTTTAAAATAAATTACACAAACACTTTGGTTTGTATTGTTTATTTTAATGTACAATAAGGTTTATCACTGCAAGTGTTGGTGGATTCCTCTGCTCCATTATACATGAAAGTTATCAGGAAAAAGTCACATGTTACTTCATGCATACTTACTTCAAATTACTTTTTCAAAATAGATGGTTCAGCTCAGCTTCCTGTAGCTATTTTCCATACTCTGCTCCCTTATTGTAGAGTTATGGTACTGTCTTGAGCTATTTTAGTAGATAATTGTCATTTATTGTCTCAATATATTTAGACTCCGGAATGTAGGTGTAAATATACTGTTTTAACTCAAATTGGAGGTGTTGTGAATCACTCTCAGAACTCCTCCCTCTCTCAGGACGTCTTTCGAAATAAACAAGTCTATGCTTCATTTGTGATAACTGTTTAAGATGAACCGTCATTTTTTTTTGTACCACAAGTATTTATTATGCAATGTGAACACACATGGGAGGAACCTTTTTAACACATTTACATTTTAAAAAGACACTGGTCTAAATATGCAACAGTTCTATACTGGTCCGCATGTGTACAATAACCTACCGAGACATGTGTTTTTCAAGTAAACCATGATATATATAATATTATATTATAGCCAAATGATAAAATGGCCTATCACCTCACCATTGCACCACTGGTCGTTTTTGCTGTGAATAACGATTTTTCTGTTTAAATATCTAATATTATAAAAATATCTAATTTTTAATTGTTCTCCCTCTATTTCAAAATATAGAGTTTGCTTCCCTGTTCAGATCAACCAGTTGCCAAGGGAGTCACAGCTGAACGCGACTCTATACGCCACCCCTTTGCCACCCCCTGGCGGGGTGGAGGAGAAGAGCAAGCAGAAACGCAGTATAGAAGCTCTCGGCTGGGTCACCATGCCCCTATTCAGCTTTAGACAGTAAGAATTTATCTGATTTTGTTCAGTGCATCTTTTACTGGAGGGCATGAAAACAGACTCTTTAAGCACTAGATTTCTGCTGATACTCACCTCCTACATTAAAGCTGTTGTGATGATTATAACAGGCCGACTGCTGCAAGTATACAGCGGCCTACAAACCCCACACACACACACACACACACACAGAGGACATGTGAAAACCTGAGTTTAAATGTATTTGGCTAAGGTGTATGTTAAGTTCTGACTTCAACTGTATTTACCAATTCACGTACGATAAATGCAAAACAAATAATTCACAAACATACTTATTGGGCCAAGTTTGTATGTATTTATACTCCATCCTTGTCTGTATCCTGTTGTTGCTTGTTTTGTGCATCCATAAACGGATGTTAGGTGTTGTTCAAGCCCCCTGTTTTCCCTCTTCCTCAGTGTTCTGACCTGTGGGAGGAAGCTTCTGGGTCTCTGGCCTTCAACTCCAGGCAGTGGAAATGCTCGGTCCAGTACGCCCAACTTTAGCCAGCCAGACAGCGTCATCCTACAGGTTCGGTCCATTGTGTAATCTTACAGTACACCATTTTTTGCTTATCATTATATAGAACATGTAAACCTGACATTTGAATGAGCATATACACTCACTGAGCACTTTATTTGGAACACAATGGTCCTTATAATGTGCCCAATGGGGTCTTCTACTGTAGCCCATTCACCTCAAGGTTTTACATGTTGTGCATTCTGAGATTCTATTCTGGTCACTACAATTGTACAGAGGGGTTATCTGAGTTACCATAGCCTTTCTGTCCGTTCGAACCTGTCTGGCCGTTCTCCGTTGACCTCTCTCATCAACAAGGCATTTCCATCAGCAGAACTGTCATTCATCGGATGTTTTTTGTTTTTCGCACCATTCTGAGAAAACTCATGAGACTGTTATGTGTGAGAATCCCAGGAGTTCGACAGTTACAGAAATACTCAAACCAGCCCGTCTTGCACGAACAATCATGCCACAGTCAAAATCACTGAGATCACATGTTATCCCCATTCGGATGGTTGATGTGAACATTAACTGAAGCTTCTGACCCATATCTGCATGGTTTTATGCACTGCACTGCTGCCACACGATTGGCTGATTAGATAATCTCATGAATAATTAGGTGTACAGGTGTTCCTAAAGTGCTCAGTGAGTGTACACCGCAAGCTTATTTTCCTTCACATATTTGTCACTATATATGTCTTTATATCTTATTTTGGTTAATCCGCCTTTTATTCTGGAGACTGCAACATGCCAAATAGGCCGTTATCAGGTCTAAGGATGAGCCTTCCTGTTAAAACAAACCATCTCACTTTTTCCTGTTTTCCAAGGTTATTTGCATACCTTTTCAGTTTATAAGAGAGAAGTTGTATGTTCTAAAGGCATGTGTCTTGGCAGATAAATGATTATGCTATTTTTTTTTTTTTCTTCTGTAGTGAAGGTATGTTTCAAATTTGGCTCATAGCTTTGCCAGTAATAATGTCAGGCAAGTATGCTTGTGAAAATGTAGAAAGGGATTGTCCCTCTGCCTGTTCAAGGTCCTAAAAGTAGGTCAGATAGCTTTGCAGAGAGAGAGCATTACAAAACTCTCACAGCTTCTATACACATCTATATGCACCTCGGTAAAAGGGTATGCACAGAAAAAAGGGTTCAAAAAGTACAAAACTAGATCAAACTGTTTTTATGGTTTTGCTCTAATTCTATTTTAGGAGTGGGGTAAAACACAACATTTTTCCTAACAATACCCTATACAAAATGTATTTAATTTTAATAGTTTAAGTCTCACAAACCTTAAAGGGATAGTTTACCCATAAAATGGAAATTGCGTAATTTATTCAGTCACATTGTTTCAAACCTGTATGGCTTTCTTCTATGGAACACAAAAGGAGATCACCAAAGTATCAGTCACCATTCACTTTGATTCTAATAAATAATAATAAAAAAGATGCAATGAAATTCTTTCTTTCTGCATAAAATCTCCTTTTGTGTTCCACTGAATAAAGGACATCATACAACTTTGGAACAACATGAGGGTGAGTAAATTATGACAGGATGTTCATTTCTGGCTGCGCTATTGTCATTCAGTGAGTTAGATGTTCAGTAGCCGCTCCAATTCAGTGATTGAATGATTCATTTTAACAAATGCAAACTGTTAACTTGTGAATTTGTGACTGATTCGTGAGTCTTTTTGACCATTTCTTTAATTGAACCTGCTCATAAGGGTAATTTGTATGTAACTAGGTCTTCACTGATTTCGTACTGCAACTCACTACTAGACAGATCAAGTATCATTTATTTTGCCGTGACACTGAGGGTGTAGCAGTAGTGCTGCTGTTTTTGATTAGTGGTGCAGGAAACATCATATCAGTAAAAAACACACGCACTCTCAGAAACTCATCACAAACACCTGAGACCTGTCACCCCAGACCTCCCTGTGCACACTGAGTCACTTCCTCCATATGCATTAATATCCTCTGTTAACACACTCAGACATGACATTACGCTGCCGCTCTCTGTAAACAGCACTTCTTATTAGATTTGGATCATTTTCAAATTTTGGCATATCAAAGTGTTGCTGCTCTGCACAGTTTGCTAATTCAAGCAGTTACTTGATGCATAAAAGTGAATGCACTGACACCTGAAATAAATTAGATGTTAGTTTAGTTTCATTCTGTTATAAATCAAATCCAGATGGGATGTTTAACCAAAGTCATTTTCACTCTTTGTATGGCAGAATTACAAAGTAACATCAAAGTTCAACAAGTTTAAAATATATTGGTCTCTAGTTTTGTACATGCATTAAAAAGAAAACCTTCAGAAAGTTGTTTATATAATATAATTATTGCAGCTTTATGTTGAGTGTTCCCATTTCCTGTTTTCTTTTTTCTTTTTCATGCAGTTTGTATAGAATATGTGTGAGCACTGTTGCAGAAATCTACTTCTGTCTGGTGACTTACTATGCCTAGTATGCACATATATTTTGTTATCGATTTATCCCTACCCCCCACTGGTACTGTCTTGAATTTGTGCAGTAAATCACGTGTGTGCATGGTTTTCTCCTTGCACGGACTGGGTCTCTGTGAAATTCCCACCCTTCGCTTAGGCCTCCTACCATGCAAACCTCATTCTTTTCTCTGCTACCTCCATGTGCCAAGCCACCCCATGGCAGTGCCAACTGGGGTCTTTTGTGCCCGATTGGCATGGCTTTGTCTGAGGGCAGTGGGCTGTGCAGTTTAAACTAGGAGTAAAGCTGGGTCATGTGCTTATAGGCTCTGCCCTTCATTAAGGTGCTGGGACTATTCAGGTTATTCAGCATGAGGTGGCAGCTCAGTTAGTCCCTGCAATCTGCCTGTTCACCGTAAAGATGCAGCTGGGGTTAATGACACATCTGGGGCTCGTTAAAACTCCTGCCTAACGTGTGATCTCTTTGTCCTATCCGTTGCTGCTTTTCTCTCTCTTACTTTCTCTGACCCATTTCTTACATTCTTTTCCTTTTCCCATTCATTTAGTTTACAATTTTCATTGGAAAGTCTTTGGGATTGTTCAATAGTTTCACACCTTGCCAAGTCTCACTTCATCAATCCAGAAGTTCTATCCCTTTTACCGGCTGAAAAAATTAACAGACAAAAAAACAAACAAATATCTTAAAACAGCCTGGGCTGGTTTGCAGGTCTTGCGATCAATGATGGGATGCTATTTAAAAACAAACAGCCCCCTTCAGTAGAAAATACCAGTAAAACAAACTAAGGCCGATATCAGAGATAAAAGTGCAAAAAAAAAAATGTGTGGACCTCCTCAAGTATGGTATATCCTTGAGAGCAATTTCTAAACGCCTGAAGGTACCACGTTTATCTGTACAAACAATAGTACGCAAGTATAAACACCATGAGACTGCGCATCTATAATACCGCTCAGTAAGAGATACATTCTGTGTCCTATAGAGATGAACGTAATTTGGTGTGAAAAAGTGCAAATCAATCCCAGAACAACAGAAAAGTTGCTTGTGAAGATGCTGGAGAAAACGAGTAGACAAGTATCTATATCCACAGTAAAGCGAGTCCTATATGGACATAACCTGAAAGGCTGCTCAGCAAGGAAGAAGCCACTGCTCTAAAATTGCCATTAAAAAGCCAGACTACAGTTTGCAAGTGCACATTGGGACAAAGATTTTACATTTTGGGGAAATGTCCTCTGGTCTAATGAAACAAAAATGGAACTGTTTGGCCATAATAACCATAGTTATGTTTGGAGGAAAAAGGGTGAGGCTTGCAAGCTGAAGAAAAACATCCCAACTGTGAAGCATTGGGGTAAGGAGCATCATGTCGTGGGGGTGCTTTGCTGCGAGAGTGACTGGTGCAAAATAGATGGCATCATGAGGAAGGAAAATGATGTGGATATATTGAAGCAACCTCTCAAGACATCAGCCAGGAAACACTGTCACAAATGTTTCTTCCAAATGGACAAAAGTTCTCCAAAGTTGTGGCAAAATGGATTAAGGACAACAAAGCCAAGGTATTGGAGTGGCCACCACAAAGTCCCGACCTCAATCCAATAGAAAATTTGTGGGCAGAACTGAAAAAGCGTGTGCAAGTCTGTCTCTGTTACATCAGTTTCCAAAATTCCAGCAACTTATTGTGAGAAGCTTGTGGAAGGCTACCCAAAACATTTGTCCCTAGTTAATCAATTTAAAGGCAATGCTGCCAAATACTAACAAAGTGTATGTAAACTTCTGACCCACTAGGAATGTGATGAAAGAAATAAAAGCTGAAATAAATTATTTTCTCTACTGTTATTCTGACATTTCAAATTTTTTATATAAAGTAGTGATCTTAACTGACCTAAGACTAAGAGAGTTTAAATGTATTTGGCTAAGTTGTATGTAAACTTCTGACTTCAACTATATATATATATATATATATATATATATATATATATATATATATATATATATTATATGCCAACATTTTCTTTTTAATTCAGCTTCTGAATTAAAAAGAAAATGTTGGCATGAGTAGTTAACCATCGATTGGCATGAGTAGATAACCATCGATTATTAATTCTTAAAAAATAATCAGGGAAAATTCGGATTTCTCCCCTTTTCTCCCTAATTTGGAATGCCCAATTCCCAATGCACTCTTAAGTCCTTGTGGTGGCATAGTGACTCTCCTCAATCCAGGTGGCAGAGGACGAAACTCAGCTGCCGCTCAATCCGCTCATTTTATCATGTGGCTTTAGTGTGTTACCATGGAGACGTAGCACGTGTGGAGGCTTCAGGCTATTCTCCGTGGTGTCCACGCACAACTCACCACACACCCCAACGAGAGTGAGAACCACACATTATAGTGACCATGAGGAGGTTACCCCATGTGACTCTACCCTCCCAAGCAACCGGGCCAATTTGGTTGCTTAGCAGTCCTGGCTGGAGTCACTCAGCATGCTCTGTATTTGAACTTGCGACTCCAGGGGTGTTAGTCAGCGTCAATACTCGCTGAGCTACCCAGGCCCCTGATATTCGTGCCTTAAAAATTCTGGATATTTTCAAACACTCAAAACAAATGTTCAAAAACCTATTTGAAATTAAAGATTAAGAACAAGGAGAGTATTTGAAAACCTTTTGCTTGATGATTACACCACTTGACATCTTTAAAGTCATAAATATACATTTTGTTTGTAGAAAATGCATATTCAATGCTGTGCATACAAACAGCCCCAGAGGGAACGTTTGTTGTGAAAGTCATGAAGCGCATGGTAGACTTCAGTGTTCATTAGTTGCAGTGTGTTCTGCTCCGCTAATGGGTGAAGTGTGATACTAAGAGGCATATGGCAATAATGATTGGACTGATTTCAACTCGCACTGACAGATGCCCAAGTGTGAAAACAGACCCAGATGTCCCAATCATGAACCAGCATTTAAAGCCGTTTTCATCTTGCTGATATGGTTTTCTTGATTTCAAATCTGATTTTGTTTCCCCCCTTGCACTGGTTTCACGTGGCTGCAGTTTTAGTATGTCTTTAGCTTAGTGTATGTAGTATATCTTGCATTGGCGTTCAGTGTTGGCAGTATTGAACTTGGCATGTTCAAGGCGAAAGCCTCAGCTGTTCATCGGGCCGTATCCCTCCAGGAGTTTTGTTACAGCATTTAATGCGTATGTTGAAACAGCTGCCAGTCGTGACCGTGAATGTAAGCGTTTGCTGTGGATCATAAACCTTCTAATTTCTCTTTACCCCATCTTTAAAACCCATGAGCTGGAGAAAATGTACCTATGATAGCTGTTTATCTTCTATTAACAAAAGTCTGCTATCTGTTAGTTGTAAGCAACAGAATAGAATTAAGTATTTAGTCGGAGCCATACAGTAAAGAGTCCAATGAAGAAATCAGTTTTTTGCATTGGCTTTTTAGGTGGACTTTCCCACTTCTTCATTCGAAATACACTTCAGCACCCCTGCTCCTGCAGAGTTTAGTCCGCAGTACGAGTTCTCCCGCCTGGACCAGGTCAGCCAGAGACAGCTGCATGATGTCCTGCACAAGAAGTCTGTTTTCTGGTAAGTTGGCTGTATGATCTCTTGAAGCTACTTCTGCATCCTGACCTAATATGCATTTTCATACTTTAATGTGTTTCAGATCATCCCCTCTAAAAGGCTATGTTAGTATCTAAAATGCTGTATATAATATCCTTGATTCACATTGCACAGCTTCAAAGATACAAACAAATATTCAAGATCATGAACTGATGATTTACTACTTACTGTTGGGTTGCTGGAGGAGGAACATTCTCATTCTATTCAGTATTTAATTGGGTAAAATTCAGTAAAATCAGAAGAACTTTTAGAATAATTTTTGAAGTACACTAGCATATCAAGAGTTCAATTTTGGTTTCATAGTGTCTTTAAGAATCGGTCAGTGAAAGACACATATTGATCAACCACTATTTGAATATTGGGGGCCCATGAATATTTTCAGTATGAAAGGCAGTTCAAGGTCTTAAATATATATAACAATTCCTAGGCTCTATTTTTTGCTAAGCTTTTGAGTCTTTACATGCCACTTGATCATTCTAGCTCTTTCATGTAATGGTAGTGCACACAAGTCGTCAATTTTTTTATTTATTTGTATAGCGCTTTTTTTACAACACACATAGTTTCAAAGCAGCTTTACAGAAAATCATGCTTTATAGATATTACGGTTCATTTTTAATTAAAGTTATCATTGTATTTAGAACCCCAGTGAGCAAGCCGAATGTGACTGTGGGAAGGAACACAAAACTCCATAAGATGTTGTTTAATGGAGAAAAATAACCTTGGGAGAAACCAGACCCACTGTGTAGGCGAGTTCCCATCAGGCTAAACAGCATGAATATAATGCCAATATAATTCTTTTTGTATGTGTGTAGTGCAAGTCATGGTTTAAAATTAGTAAACTAAGTAAGTGTTAAGGGCCAATGTTTAAACAACAACATTTTGTACAGTGGTAAGTTTAATGATAATGTCTTTGAAGTCCATTCTGGATTTACTGCAGAAATTCTCACAGATGCATTGTCCTTGTTATTTGGCTGATGTAGGCTTTTGTTGGCAATTCATTGATAGTCTATGTATTCCATTTTAAGAATGTAGTCCATCATTAGACTAAGGTGCTGCGGGCAGAGATCAGTGAGATGAATCGCATTTGAAAATCAATACACTTTAATTTGGAGTATTGTGAAATTTTTGCTGGTTTAGAAGAAATATAAAGTTGGGTATTGTTGGCATAACAGTGGAAAATTATTCTACAATTCCTGATAATGTCTCCCAGGGGAAGAATATATAAGGAGAAAAGCAAAGGTCCTAAAACTAATCCCTGTGGCACTCCAAACTACTGTTTGATCTGACAATTCCTTGTTTACACAGACAAAGTGGTAGCGGTCTGATAGATAGGACCAAAACCCTGCCAGTCCACAAATGCCAACTTAACTCTCAAGCCTATCTAAGAGAATGTCATGATCTGTGGTGTCGAAGGCAGCTCTAAGATCTAAGGTAGGATGTGACACCAACTGCCACAGTAATGAGTCTCATTCTCTCTTGTGTGACTAAGATGAGCTCCTCAACATCCCTCTGAGCTTCACACACAGAGACATGTTCCTTATGGAGAGGAAAAGATATCTTGTGCTGTGTGTTGGTGAAATATGTATGATAAAAAATGACATATGTCTGAATTTAATAACAAAAGCTGGTTGTTTGAGATCTCCAGACTGTAGCTAAACGTAGTCTTTTCCAAAATTGTAGATGACCCAGCTGTCATAATCTTATCTATTTTAAAAACCTTAGCACAACTGAATGCATTCTCTGTTGTGGCCAAACAGTCACCAGCTATGTGTAATGCATAGGATAAGCATTTAGTTGAGAGGCCACAGATCATTCATCATTGTTTACCAACCAAACCAGTTCACAGTGACACAATGGCCACTTCTTTTCTAGTGCTAAAATAAGAGTTTTGCTGATATTTTGTCTTCACTGATGACCAATGTGGTGAGAGAGGCCAATAACTGATTAATCAGCCGATTTAAAAACAAATAAATAAATACATAAAATGTATTTCTTATATTATAATTTTTATTTCTTATTCTTATTTATTTCTAATGCTATGATGGGCACAGATAAAGACACTAAAAGACTCCAAAAGAATACAATTCCAAATGCAGTTTACTGCTGAACCAAATTCCCAATAATACCCAGAAGAAAAATGACAATTTGGTGTATAAGGCTGGACTTTTAATATTAAACAAGTAGGAAACACACCAGGAACTCTTATTTTGAAATGATGGCGACTTGGCTCTGTTACAATGCTCTGTATTAATGATTAATCAAATAAAGCTTTTAAAGCCTATATATTCACCAGATGAAGGATTTTGTTTATGCATATTTTCCAAATGAGGTTTAATGAAGAATATTTGTATTATTATTATTATTACTATTTTTTATTTATTATTCACAAGATATGAAGTTAGTTACATGATGTTTGTGCTGACGAGGCAAGTTTCCATATAGTCACATTTTTATTTGCATGCCCTCGCTTCAATTTTGACACTTGATTATCTAATCAAAATAACTAATAAAAATATGCAAGTTGAAGTGAGGATAAAAATACGGATGAATATTTTCAGTGACTAAAGATTTGGACGCACTAAAGGCCCAAACAAACTCTACGCAAGTACATGAACACAGACACGTATTGCTACGCAAGCTCAATTTCATGCATAGTTGTGTTGTAAAATGTGTCAGCGCACATATTGAATTTGCATATCAACCTTTAAATTTAATTTGACCTCATACCTTATTACATAATCTATACAGTACATTCATATCTGTTTTCATAGGTACATGTGTAAATATTTTCTTTTTTTTTTCTCTACTTAAACTTTATCCTCTCTGGTTTCATGGTTCAGCACTTTATGGTTTTCTTTTCTCCCCCGTATTTTGAATATGAGGGCTTATCTGGTGTTCATCAGGGCTTGGTGCTCTTCAAATAATGTGAATATCCTCCCCAGCTGGCCCTGTTCTTCCTCACTCGCTCTCTTTCTCTCCCTGTTATTTTTTTCTACTCCTTTCTTTCTTTATTGCTCAGACTCTTTGGAGTTCTTTTTTTTTTCTCCTGTTTTCTTCCCAATATGGAATGCCCAATTCCCAATGCACTCTTAAGTCCTCGTGGTGGCATAGTGACTCGCCTCAATCCAGGTGGCGGAGGATGAATCTCAGTTGCCTCCCAGTCTGAGACCGTCAATCCACACATCTTGAGTGCGTTACCGCGGAGACACAGCATGTGTAGAGGCTTCACACTATTCTCTGTGGCATCCACACACAACTCATGCGCACCACCTAGAGCGAGAACCACACATAATAGTGACTACATGGATGTCACACCATATGACTCTAACCTCCCTAGCAACCGCGCCCTTGCTTAGGAGACCTGGCTGGAGTCACTCAGCACGCCCTGGATTTGAACTCACGACTCCAGTAGTGGTAGTGAGCATCAATACTCAACGAGCTACCCAGGCCTCTCTGTAGAGCTCCTAAACATTTGCTTCCGTGTAAAATGTGAAGCTGAACCAGCCTGGAAATATTCAGTCATAAACATTCAGGCTCCAGTTCATTGTCGAGTGTTTGAGTTTGGTGTAAACTCTGATTGGCCGTGTGTCAGCAGACCCAGACAAATGTTTAATCTCTTTTTATTTTTTTAAACTGTATTACACCACGAATATGGAATGCACATTATTTGTTTTAGTAAAGTTCGTTTTAAGTGATTGTTTCACAGATGGGCTTCAGGGTTGCCTTGGGCAACTGCAGCCTGGAATCAATACTGCTCCTCCAGTCCCCTGTGAATTGTGGGATATGTAGTTCTCAAGTGATGGTCCCGTATGCATGTTGCAGTGAAGAGTATGTGTGTGTCCATTTAAAGAACCCTTCCCCCAGTACTTTGAGCTGTGTGATGACTCATTATGGTTGCAAGCAAAACAAAGGTAATCTGATATGAAGGTCCTACTCTATGGCTGTCATCCCTAGATTGAGAAAACACTTGTTAAACATGGATTCATTCTCCAGAAAGAAACACAGGTATAGTATCTGAATGGTGTTGGACAGGTTGTCATTGTATAAAGAACTGACTTGGCTAGCAGCTAATGACTCTGTCATTCATATGACCACACTGAGCGAGTGCTCACTAATTAGATACAGTTGAAGTCAGAAGTTTACATACACTTAGGTTTAAGTAATTTAAACTAATTTTTTTGAGTTTAATAGCAAATAGGGCAGCATCATGCTGTGGGGGTGCTTTGCTGCAGGAGGGACTGGTGCACTTCACAAAATAGATGGCATCATGAGGAAGGAAAATGATGTGGATATATTGAAGCAACATCTCAAGACATCAGCCAGGAAGTTAAAGCTTGTTCGCAAATGGGTCTTCCAAAGGAACAATGACCCCAAGCATACCTCGAAATGTGTTTAGTTTAAATGTGTTTGGCTATGGTGTATGTAAACTTCTGACTTCAACTGTATGAACAATGCATGACAACCGCCAAAAGAGCCACAGCAAATACCTCAACACATCATGACTGGAGTGTCTTGGTGCATATCAAGGTTTGGGAACAGAAAACTGGTGTAACAGTTCGGGAAAGATGGAACAAACAACAAGACACACACACACACACACAGAGCAGCCGCGTCTGTCTCTCTCTCTCTCTCTCTCTGGCCATCCCCGGCTCCTCCTTTATCCCTCTCCTACTGATTGGGCAATTCGGCATCGGGCGTGTCCTACTTGAAATGAACCAAGAATTCAGAGAATTCATAATTACTGGATGTTTGATGATATGACAACATACAGTTCAAGATAGACGTGTGTTTTGTTGTAAGAAGTGGTATTTTATAAAAATCAATGTTTGAATGAAAAAAAAATACTGTGTAAACATAATTTGAAGGAATCTGTTCTGATAAAATATGAAATTATTTTATAATTTGGCAACAGTCTGCAGATGGCAGTAAACCCTGTAAGAATTGTATTTCTTATTTCCAAATGTTTATTTCTCAGTAAAGTAAAAAAAAAAATGAATCCGAGGAATCGGAATTGTTAAGAAATCGGATCTGGAATCATCAAATTCCTTAAGATTTTCTATCCCTATTAATGATGTATGTACGATATGTCTGGCATCAGTGCTAAAACAGCTTCATGTTTCGTAGCACAAGTTAAAAACAAAAAACATTCAAACTAATATTATAAAACGTATAGTTCCGGCTCTGAAATTGGAGAAGCGTCATTCAAAGCTGTTGTAATATTGCAGATATACTGACAGTTTAATTCTATTAATAGGGCAAGCTGTAGCATTGCTTGGCATTGCTTGGCAACTGTAAACAGTAAAGAACAAAACTTTTTGTTGTGCCCAAAAACACCACTTAAAAACAAGTTCTTATATATCTCGACTTGTTTGGGGTATGTCCCTCTCTATATTTTTCCATTTCTCCATGTTTCTTACATTAAAAATATGTAATGCAGTCCTGCTCACTGATAGATGCTGTAAAAATGGTATATCAACATCTCTGTTGGCACACCGCAAGGTATAGACTGTCATATCGCCCAGCCCTAAATGTAGCATTGGTGGTGTGTTGCTCTGTGTGTGTTCAGACTATATCTTAATTACCCCTCATTTCTCTATATGTGTTAGTTCTCCTTGTTTCTGATGGCTACTCATGAAAAAAACACTTCTGTTTACCCTGGACTGAAGCCTTTTGGAGTGTTTACCTCCAGAGGCAGAACTCTTGATCTTGTAATGTTCAAGGAAGGCTTTGCTATGTCAGTGTAAACAAAGAAAACCTGCATCTTACATTGTGCAGAGTGCATTTCCAGCAGGTAGCAGTCATAACTGAATAATACGTTTTAATATCAATAGTTCTCGCTGTTGCCTTTTTACCCAGTTGAACAGTCTTTCTTTCTGGCTATGGTACAATGTTGTACATGATATGGTTGTAAACCATAAATACACTGTAGCTGTGCATCTGGAAACAACATTAAAGTCTTCCCGGATATCACTGTTATGCTTCATCTCCCATGTGAAATGTGTGCGTATGTCTTCATTTACATGAGCTACCATCAATGCTGAGTGAAGAAGGTTTTGGTGTCCTCCTCTCTTGCTGTATTTTAAACTTTTATCAAGTTTGTGCAAGAATGGTTTAAATCCACTAATGTTCTGTTTCATTACTTTCTGGCCTGTGTCTCTGTGCAGGTTGAGTCCAGAGGACAAGCGTCTGCTCTGGGAGAAGCGTTATTTCTGCCATGTGGAGGCCGCTGGTCGACTGCCGCTGGTCCTGGCCAGCGCGCCCAGCTGGGAGTGGGCATGTCTGCCTGACATCTACGCCCTGCTTCGCCAGTGGGGATGCATGAACCACCTGGACACCCTAGGCCTGCTGAATGCCACGTGAGTGTTTTGGTAACCATGGCAACGGCTAGCTCTGTTGTTTAGCTGCAGGCTAAATGGAGCTTGACTGGTCTTCAAGGGCTGGCAGAAGAGCTGATTTGAGTAGACCATGAAGAATTGACCTTTAGAATTGTCCAGTAGAACACATGTGGAGAGCAGAGGCCAGGGCAGACATCCAGTGCCCTCTGTCTTTCCAAACCCGTTCTTTCTTGTGCAGAAAACAAAAGGAACAATTTGCATGAAAATCCCTCTCTGTCTTTTCAATACAATGGCAATTGATAATTACTTAATTTAAAGCTTAAAAAAACAGAAGTATCATAAAAGTAGTCCATGACATGTACATCATATTCCAAGTCTTCTGAAGGCATTCGATTTGGTGAGAGACAACACCAACTCCTTTTTCACTGTACATCTTGCCATTGTTGTCTTGTTGCACGAGCTTGAAATAATATTCGCCAAGGAGACTGCAGTCAAGATGTACAGTGAAAAAGGCGTTACATTTTGGTCTGTTTTCACCCAAAACCAACTGGATCACTTCAGAAGGCCAGATTTAATCACTGGTGTTTGATGGATTATGTTTATGCTGACTTTATCTGCTTTTTGGAGCTTCATAATGCCTGGCCACCATTCAGTTGCATTGTGAGGACCTACAGAGCTAATATATTCTTCTAAAAACCTTTATTTGCGTTCTGCAGAAGACAGGAAGTCATACACATTTTAGATGGCATGAGGGTGATTTAAATAATGATAGAACTATCCCTTTAAGAGGTTGTTTTGATGTTTTTCCAACCAGGTTTCCAGATCAGGAGTGCAGGCGCACAGCTGTACAGTGGATGGACTCCATCTCAGATCCTGAGCTTTTGGACTTCCTTCCTCAGTTAGTGCAGGTAACACAGGCCTTGTATCTCACTTCCTTTTTCATGCTCTTGCCCTATTTCCGTGTTGCTTTTGTCTCAGTTCCCTTCGCTTTACCAACCATAATCTGTTTTTCTTCCTCCCTTCTGCCAACCAACCATTTTCTTTCTCACACTTTCTCTTTCTCTGTTTTGTATAGGCTTTGAAGTATGAGTGCTATCTGGACAGTCACCTAGTGCGGTTTCTGCTGAGAAGGGCTATCGGTGATGTGCGCATCGCTCACTACCTCTTCTGGTGTGTCCTCACTCCTCAGATTATTAAAAAACAAAACAATGTACTGTACATTTACAACACTTAAACTGAGAAATCGGGTCACGCCAGCTCACTCGCTTTCAAATTTGTCAACTTTAAGCTGGTATGCTTATTTGCTGCATGTGTGTGAAATAACTTGAATCTTTGATCGTAACTATTGTGATTAACTTGTTAGCACCATGAATGTTGGCTGCATTTTACAGTATGCAAATTTATAAAGCCATGCACAGAGATTTATCACCGCCTCACATCGATTAGGATGGTGGGTGTATGAAATCAGCTCACAGCTCCACCTGCTGTACAGATGAGGTAATGTTCTCTCGTGGATCAGTCAGTACATACGGTACAAAAAGTTTAACCTCAAAGCTTTAATCGACACTTCACAGAATGAATATCTTTTATAAAGTGCAAAACTATTTGATGTTACAGCCTTGTAGTTACAGCTTTGAGCTTGTAACCAAAAAGTTGTTAATTCAAAATCTTTACTGTTAATTTCTAGTACCGTATGCTTTACATCTTGACTGCTGTATCTGACTGTATAAGGCTGATCCCTGTCTTCCCATTGTCAGCCGAAGCATCATGTAACTGCTCATTTGCATAAATTTCAGCTGTGCTCAACCTTTTAGGGAGCACTTTCTATGAAGCCCATATTTTTAATGCATTGGAAAGGCGTTATGAATGCATTATAATGCATTTGTAATGTTTTATAATACACGTTATATGTTAAAATATATAGGTAGGTATAAATATGCTTACAGTAAAATGGCAAAGCAATGTCTTTTGTAAACATCGCTAAGATATTTTTAATTGGTAAATTGTAAATCAAGCCTGTAAAATGCAGTTAAAAAGCACAAAATCCAAAAAATATATAAATAAAACATATTTAATGTAAATTTAGAGACAAAAAACACTTGTAAAGCTACAATGTAAAAAAAACACATCAGTAGCTCGCATCTGAGAATTGTTTTTTTTTTTTTTTTTACACATGTAGCCAAATCTTTGTTACTTTTTTTAATGCAATAAAGAATAAAAAACTTGAATGTTTGTGCATCTTTTTAGGATCTTATATTTATATAACTTATATTATATAAGCATGACTTGTGATGTATTGTTTGTGTAAGTTTATGTAAGATGGCGTTGCTTTTGAAACTTTAAAGCAGGCATTGACCGCTTATAATGGTATATGATCACGTCATAAAACCATATGGTTGTTTACACTATGCTGCTTTTCCATGACTGCAATTAACTTTATTAACTTTTGAGAATAAAATTGGATGTTTATTGTGTTAGAATGCATTATTCTCTTTAAGGTATAACAGTGAATAGGTTAAGTATTAATAGTGTATTAAAACTGTAGTTACAATTATTTATGTGAAGTTATAACATTTTACAGGGTGTATTTTGTGAAATTATGAATACAGTATAATGTATTTATAATGCCTTTTCAATGAATTATAAATATGGGCTTTATAGAAGTGTTACCCTTTTTGCATTGGCAATGGTATTGTCACTCATATCGTTAGAAATCGCAATTTTTCATTGAAAATAAATGACTTCCGATCGCTTTGTCATTGTAAGTTGCTGTATGTGTGAACGCCCCTGAATAAGTGTTCAGCCAGTCACTTCGGATAATAGCATGTTCTAATAAAATGATATAATGTTCCCATTTGTCTCTCTCTGTAGGTTGCTGAAAGATACTCTTCAGGACTCTCAGTTCAGTGTGAGGTATCAGTACCTGCTGGCTGCTCTGCTCTGCTGCTCTGGTCGTAGTTTGAGGGAGGAGTTTGATCGGCAGTGCTGGGTGGTCAACATTCTGGCTAAAGTGGCCCAGCGGGTCAGAGATGCCTCTCCTTCATCTAGACAGGTCAGTTTCACTGTAACATTTAAATATTTGCTTAACTTTATATTCTCTACTGCTTCATGGGAATGACTTTAAAAGACTATTCAATTAAAATAACTGCAGTTAAAGTTCTAATTTTGTTGATCGGCACTGATTTAACTATTTTTTTTTACATGAAAGGGCAAGTTTATGCCACAGGGTCCTATGATCATGGCAAAATATTACATTGACATGTTCTGTACCGGTGTCTCATCCTATCCGAGACGCCATGCTTCACATCCGGTGTTCAACCGGCTTGAGTGTCACTTTAATGTTCTTCAGGCCATCTGGTCAGCACATTGATTCTCGTCAGTCTTTTGTCTAATGTTCAGGCTATTCTCCGTGAGGGTCTGGAGGAGGTCAGTCAGTTCTTCTCTATGAACAGAAGCTGTCGACTTCCCCTCAACCCAGGTCTGCTCGTCAAGGGCATCAACATACAGGTAATGCATGTTTCATTATGTTAATCATATGAAAGTCATTGTTGTGCTTCTCAGGGCCATCACAGATCTCTTACTCTCTCTCCATGTAGTCTTGCTCCTACTTCAACTCGAATGCAGTTCCTCTCAAGCTCTCCTTCCAGAACTTGGATCCTCTGGGAGACAACATCAACGTCATTTTTAAAGTATGTCCTTTACAGCTCAGTGCTGTAGTTAAGATACTTTTTTTGGGTCTGTGTCATTTATGGCCATGTGCTCTCTTTCTTTCAGTCTGGAGATGATCTGAGGCAGGACATGCTGACTTTGCAGATCATCCGGATCATGAATAAGATCTGGATCCAAGAGGGGCTGGACATGAGGATGGTCATCTTCCGTTGCTTTTCTACTGGACGTGGTAAAGGTAAAAACCCATTGCCCATATGGACTCCAGTTTATGGTCCCACTCAGTAGATGATGGGTCTGTTCCAATACATACTTCATCCCAGAGCACCCTGACCAACATGGAATCGCATAAGTGTTCAATTTAGAATGCTCTACATCGGTGTGACTCTTCACACGCATGGTAGACGCAGAATTATAGAGCAAAAATATGTATTGAAAACACACTTAAGTAAAATAGTCAGATTTCTTTTATTTTCAGTGTTGAGTGGATTGTATGTATATTTATAATCAAAAGTTAAAGCAAAAGTGCATTCGGAAATTATTCAAACCCCTTAATTTTTTCAAATGTTGTTATATTGCAGCCTTATGCTATAATGCTTTAACTATTTTTCACATCAATCTACGCTCCATACCCCCATAATGACAAAGCAAAAAACTTATTTTTGATAACTTTGCAAATTTATTAAAAAGAAAAAAATGAAATATCACATTGGCATAAGTATTCAGATCCTTTGCTATGGCACTTCAAATTAACCTAAAAGGTGCATCCCATTTCTCTGGATCATCTTTGAGATGTTTCTACACTTTGATTGGAGTCCACCAGTGGCAAATTCAATTTATTGAACATGATTTGGAAAGGCACACACCTGTCTGTATAAGGTCTCATAGCTGAAAATGCATATCAGAGTAAAAACCAAGCCATGAGGTCAACAGAACTGCCTGCAGAGCTCAGAGACAGGATTTTGTCGAGGCACAGATCTGGGGAAGGCTACCAAGGCCTCCATAATTCTTTAATGGAAGAAGTTTGGAACAACCAGGACTCTTCCTAGAGCTAGCTGCCTGGCCAAACTGAGAGATTGGGGAGAAGGGCCTTGTAAGATAGGTGACCAAGAACCTGATGGTCACTCTAGTTGAGCTCCAGAGATCATGTGTGGAGATGGGAGAAACATACAGAAGGACAGCCATCACTGCAACACTCCACTGATCTGGGCTTTACGGCAGAGTGGCCAGACGGAAGCCTCTCCTCAGTGCAAGACACATGAAAGCCCACTTGAAATTTCCAAAAAAGCACTGACAGAGCTTGAGAGGATCTGCAGAGAAGAATGGCAGAAAATCCCCAAATCCAGGTGTGCTTCAACTAAGTACTGAGTTAAGGATCTGAATACAGTGTTTTCTTTTTAATACATTTGCAAAGTTATCAAAAATCTGTGTATTTGCTTTGTCATTATGGGCTATGGAGTGTAGATTGATGTGTACATTTTATATATATATATATATATGTATGAGAGAGAGAGAGAGAGAGAGAGAGAGAGAGAGAGAGAGAGATTTAAAGCATTTTAGCATAAGGCTGCAACATAACAATGTGAGGAAAAAAAAAATGAAGGGGTCTGAATACTTTCTGAAAGCACTATCTCGTTTCATTCGCCATCTTGAATTTTTCACTGCATTCTGCAATTGCCTTCTCTGTGAAGGATGCATGCAATTCTGTCCTTGAATTTGGCGAAAGTGAGGCATCATATGAGGCAGCGTATTTAAAGGAATGTTCCATGTTTAGTACAAGTTAAGCTTAGAGATTTGATTACACTAAAATCATGTAAACATGTAAAGTGTTTACATATTGTTGCTATACATATATAACTGTGTATTTTTAATGTTATGGACTGGCCCTATTCACTTCTATTGTAAGTGCCTTGCTCTAATCCAATTAATTTTTTAAATAATCAAGATAGGACAAGTTTAACTTATTTTCTGTTGTAATCAACATTTTATTATAAATGCTGTTGACTTGGGTTATTGTATTGAACCCGGAACATTCCTTCAAGTAGAAACTTTTGGAACAGATCGGGAGTATTCCTACAGAATAATGTCTTAAATTGAGGCTTCCAGAGGCAGCTCATTAGGATTTGGAACAGAGCTAATATGATGATTATATCATCCACTGAATTTGTGAGGGTGTGTTTGGAAGCAATTTCAAAATTTCTCATCTCTGCTCTTGTTTAGGCATGGTAGAGATGATTCCCAATGCTGAAACCTTGAGGAAGATCCAGGTTGAACATGGAGTGACTGGTTCCTTCAAGGACCGGCCACTGGCAGACTGGCTGCAGAAACACAACCCCACTGAGGAAGAGTATGAAAAGGTGGACCTCTTGCTTTTTTTAGTATCATCATACTATTTTAAGACATATTTGCTAAACCAATACATACATGCAAACAGGTTTCTGCTGTGAAATATGCAGAAAGATCCGTGGCTGCTCTAGTTGCAATGGGTTGCATCGGGTTGCATCATGCTAATTTCTGTATATTTAATGAGCTAATATTCAAGCACATTAAGAATCATTACTTGCCTTAAGGGAATAGCTCAGGGGAAAAAAAATTAAATTCTGTCATTATTTATTCTTCCTCATGTTTTTCAAACCAGTATGACTTTCTTCTGCGGAACACAAAATATATATAGAAAAACAACATTTTTTTATTTTCTCCCAATTTGGAATGCCCAATTCCCACTACTTAGTAGGTCCTCATGGTGGCGCGGTTACTCACCTCAATCTGGGTGGCGGAGGACAAGTTTCAGTTGCCTCTGCTTCTGAGCTGTCAACCCGCACATCTTATCACGTGGCTCGTTGTGCATGACACCTTGGAGACTCCGCATGTGGAGGCTCATGCGACTCTCTGTGATCCATGCACAACTTACCACGCACCCCATTGAGAACGAGAACCACTAATCGCAACCTCGAGGAGGTTACCCCATGTGACTCTACCCTCCCTAGCAACCGGGTCAATTTGGTTGCCTAGGAGACCTGGCTGGAGTCACTCAGCACACCCTGTATTCGAACTCGTGACTCCAGAGGTGGTAGTCAGCGTCAATACTCGCTGAGCTACCCAGGTCCCCACAGAAGATATATTTTAAAGAAAGTCAATGAATCATTGATTTCTATACAATTGTATTTGACTCTTTTTAAAGCTTAAAAAAGCCTAAGAAGTTTAATAAAACCAGTTAAAAAATAACTCTGTTGTGTTTTTTCACAGGCTGTGGAAAACTTTATCTATTCCTGTGCTGGTTGTTGTGTGGCTACTCACATTCTGGGCATCTGCGATCGGCACAACGACAACATCATGCTGAAAACCAGCGGACACATGTTCCACATTGACTTCGGCAAGTTCCTGGGCCATGCACAGATGTTTGGCAACATCAAACGGTAGGAGTTCCTCTGCCCCAGATATTGATTGTAGAAAAATGCAAGAAATACAACAAGACCTGTTTCACATTCTTGTAGTATAAATGAACACAGGAATGTTTTTGAACTTAACAAGTTCAGAGGTGTTGATAGTAAATATTGTCAAAGATTTGAATCTTCTTGTAATTCGCAGAGACCGTGCTCCTTTTGTGTTTACGTCCGACATGGCATATGTCATCAATGGAGGTGATAAGCCATCAAGCCGTTTCCATGACTTTGTGGACTTGTGTTGTGAAGCCTACAATCTCATCAGGAAACACGCACATCTCTTTCTCAACCTGCTCGGCCTGGTGAAAACTCTGATATTTTGGTTATATTGTATATGTAATTTTGTAATGAGGACTAAGATTGTACTTTTTTTGTTGTAGTCATTTGGATCCACAGAGTGGTTACAGTCATTTAAGTAATGTTGTTTTCTGGCTCGCTTGATCACTTGCCTATTATTTGGATGTTTATTTGAAGTGCCATGTATCGTTAGAGTCTTAGATTGTAATACTATTATTGACCCTGTGTGTTTATGTGTGTGCAGATGCTGTCCAGTGGTATTCCAGAGTTGTCTGATGTGGATGATTTAAAATATGTTTATGATGCTCTACGACCACATGAGTCTGAACCAGATGCCACCATGCACTTCACCAGGTGGGAACTTGCAGGCACTGTTGTTCTTGCCCATGAAGTCCACGATTGACTATTACATTTATGCAATGCATATAGTGCTGGACTACATTTTTACAAGATTACAAGAGTGGTACTTGTCCTTGCAAAATGTGCCACCACTATGCTAGGGTATTGTGGGTGGTTGCAATAATGGTGTTGTCCAATTTGCTAAGGTTTTCTTGTTTTAAGAACGTTTACATGCAGTTACAGTTTTTTTGGGGGGTTGTTACTTTGGGATTGCGTGATGGCCAAAGTCATAACAACCCACCCCCAGATCAACAACAACAACAACTTACATTTATATAGCGCTTTTCTAGGCACTCAAAGCGCTTTACATAGTATAGGGGGAATCTCCTCAACCACCACCAGTGTGCAGCATCCACCTGGATGATGCGACGGCAGCCATAGTGCGCCAGAACGCCCACCACACACCAGCTATTGGTGGAGAGGAGATGGTAGAGTGATGTAGCCAATTCAGGGATGGAGATTATTAGGAGGCCATGATAGATAGATTGGGGCCAATGGGGGGAATTTGGCTAGGACACCGGGGTTAAACCCCTACTCTTTACGAGAAGTGCCCTAGGGATTTTTAATGACCACAGAGTGTCAGGACCTCGGTTTAACGTCCCATCCAAAAGATGGTGCTTTTTTTACATTATAGTGTCCCCGTCACTATACTGGGGCATTAGGACCCACACAGACCATAGGGTGAGCACCCCCTGCTGGCCTCCCTAATACCACTTCCAGCAGCAACCTTGGTTTTCTCCAGGAGGTCTCCCATCCAGGTACTGGCCAGGCTCAACCCTGCTTAGATTTAGTGGGCAACCAGGCAATAGCTGCAGGGTGATATGGCTACCAACAATCTCTCTTTTTCCACCTGTTTTATCATAGTAATAGTGACCTAGCTTGCCTTTGGACTTTGCAATCTCATTATATGTGTCTCAGGGACACAAATTTATTCTTGAAACCTTACTTGTTAAGTTGGCTTGATGAAGCCAACATACTGTTATTCTACAAAATTTGTAATTTTTCAAAATTCCAAAACTGATTCCAAAAACTTTAACACTAACTCCAACTTGAGCTTTCAAGCTACAGCCACGAAACTTGGCACAGACCTTCAGACTGTTCTGGAATAGTGTGTTGTGTCTTTTCCAGCTGATCAGACTTAAGGTTTTCACACAGCAGACAGTTAAAATGTGACAAACCCCATAGACCGAATGTTCAAATGGGCCAACGGAATGCTCATTAATTCAAACTCCAACTGTCAAAAATTCAAATGTAAACAAACCCACAAAAGGAATTTAATCTTTCTGACTATCTATGTAACATTCTGTCGGACTGTCTTGCTAGCTGGCTGTTTGTCTTACTGTAATGTCTGTATGTTCAACTAACTTTAAAATTCTAAAACTAGTTTAAACATTCAGACAAGGCTTTTTTTTTCATCTAGTAAATTTCGCTAATGTAGCTTAATATAAGTCATTGCTCACTGGTTCGTTTTTCTGACTCCATATCTGAATCCTGTGCCCCGTTCTAGGCTAATTGAGTCCAGTCTTGGGAGTATGGCCACAAAGCTCAACTTCTTCATTCACAACTTGGCACAAATGAAGTTTGCATCCTCTGAGGAGCGCCCCGTTTTGTCATTTGCGCCACGTGTCTACACCCTGAAGACTGATGGCCCAATTCACAGCCTGTTTGTTTGCAGACACTTTAAAACATACACCCCAAGCAAGGGCTACGTAAGTATACCACATTGAAATACAAGTGCATTACAGTCCAAATGCATTTAAAGGCCATTATAATAATTGATATGTCATTGTTAACATTTTCCTCCTCCATGCAGTCTTATGTTGTAAAAGTAGACAGAGAAGGTCAACAGGGAGCAACATTAGTCCAGAGAACCTTTGAGGAGTTCCATGAACTTCACAGTAAACTACAGCTCATTGTCCCTTCGTCAAAACTACCCAGGTACACTGTTAAAATCTTTCAGAAAAGTAAATTACACGAAATCAAGTGATCACTCCACTGTTTATATACGCAGCCCACACCCTTACCTTAAGTGATTTGAAAAAGCCCCAACCTTAGTGGAACCTAATGCAGGTTTCAGCTGTCAGTCGATATATTTATTAAAAAAAAAAAAAAAACTGTGATAAGATTTAAAGGCAAATGAAAGCTGGGCACTGATGATTTCTTCCCAGACTACTAGCATTACAAATCCATTGCCAGCATACAGAGTACAGAAGGTTATATACAGTATACTTATGAAAAATATGCAGTGCTCTTCATGTTATTACACCCCTCTCAAGATGTAACGTTCCCATAGCTTTCCCAGCCGCTTTGTGATTGGTCGGTCTCGAGGGGAGGCCCTGGCAGACAGAAGGAAAGAGGCACTAAATGGATATGTTTGGCATTTGATCCATGCTGCTCCAGAGGTGGCACAGGTAACCTTTGGCCTGACTTTCAATTTTGGTTTTAATATTTTTTAATTTACCTATAAATATTCAAATCACCATCACTAGCGAAAACTGAGCAAATTCTATGTTACTGTATTTATTTTTCTAGTGTAATATAAAAGCTTAGAAATATCATAAAGCACACTACCCTTAATAATATTTCCTGAAGAACCATGATAATAACTGAACAGAATGTTCACATCCTGCTGCATTTAGTTTCACTTTGACTGGTATGTTTCTTGTAACTGCAGCAGAAAACAGACACTGAAAATATGTGTTGTCTGTAAACAGACCACAGTATTGAGGCACGACCGGCACTGGCAGCTGCCAAACAATGCACACTTTCACTTTCCCTTTGCTGTGCTTCAGGGTGCATCTCAGGAATGCAACCAGATCACATAGCATCTGTATTTTTGTAATGCACGTAAATATGAGGCTTCCCTTAAAGACAAGTACTGGATGTTCACTCGGAGGGCATTTGGCAACTCACTTGGGTGATTCTTTTCTAAGTAGGCAGAAGGCACACAGGTACAGGTCCTATCTACTTCAATAGGGAAAGACCGAAATCTCTAAAACTGTTTGTCAAGATTGCGTTTCATTAGCATTTCAAATCGGCAATAAAGTCTGACAGCAGTGGTATCACAAAGTGTGCATGGCTCAAGTCATTCTATAAAACATTATTTTAGACACATTAATAATGTCTCTGCCCCATCGTGTTATTCTTTAGCTTGTTTAAACACTATGTTTATTTTGGTGCCTGCTTGTTAGTTAAGTGTTACCCTCTCCTCTTTCAGTGTGATCTCATCTACACCTTCTTTCACCCTCTACCAAGAGACGAACGGACAGGAAGTGTAGGAACTGTTGTAAATGCACTCCAAAATAAGCAAACAGGTACGTTTTTCTCTCCTTAATAAACTCACACACATCTACACCCTCTAAATATTTACTGCAGTAACAACATGTGAGAATGAATCAGCAAACTTATGCATGCTTACAAATATGATGGATTCAAAGTTCACACATTTTATTCTACCATCATATCGAATTATCATAGTGTAAAGGAAAAGATAGGTTGGTCCTATCAGCTGCGTAGAGTCTTTTTGAGCAAGTCTGTGACTAAGAGTCACACCCAGTGCATGGCTTTATCTTTAACTACTAATGCAATGTGCCTGCAATAGCACAACATGAGGTCAGTGCGGTCAGAATTCAGGGTTGACCTGACACAAGTTAGTAAGCTCTTCTTTTGTTCACTACCTAGGGATTTATCTATCATTTAACTATCGGTAGTTAAACATTGAAAGAGTCATCATGAGTAAAAATTGCTCTTTTGCAGCCGTTACGGCTTCAGTACTTTCAAGGCTGATCAGTGATGTGACTTTGCCAAGTAGTACGTCCTTGCTGGTCCTAGAATAACATTTATATTACCCAATCAGGGGTAGGTAAAAGTGTAGGTTTAGGGAAGGGCTCAAACCGTGTCTACACCGAAGTGTATGCGAGTAGAGCGTCACAACACATCAAAACTAGATCACTCCCATTACTACACTACACAAATATTTGCTAGACCTTTTTTCAATCTGACACTCATTCAGTGCGGACAGCAACTTTTGTGATTTTTGCAAAAAAATAAAATTATATTTATTTATATATATATATATATATATATATATATATATATATATATATATATATATATATATATATATATATATATATATATATATATATATATATAATTATATTATTTAATTGTTTGTATTAAGGAAACATAAAATGTTAGTTATGAAATCAGCCTTAGTTAAACAAAGGATTCAGACATTTTATTAAAAAAATTATAAAAATGTAGTTTCCATAACCATCATTTTCACCATTGAATTCTATTAAACACAAAACTTAACAGAAATATACTGTAATGCTTGACCATTCACCACCGGACATTGTTAGTAGACAAATAGTAATAACAATAATAATAATTAATAAAATAAAAAACTAGTGAGTTTGACAAAAATGTTTTATCAAAACCGGCTACATCAAAGCCAGCTTGGGATGTTTCTGATCTCTGGTCTACTGGTCTGGTTAGTAGCAATACTAACATCATAATTATTAAGTACATTTTGATACCAATGAATTTCTCTTTCAAATAAAGCGGAATGCACAGTTATTTTCCCAATTTACCTGAAGTTTTGCATCAAACTTTACAGCCAATTCGCCTCTATAGTGAACAATCTGAAATGACTTCAATACTTCCAGTGGAAACACTGTGTAAGGTCATTGTTTAACTAACAAAAGATGTTGATCCAGAAACATCCAGGTCTTACATTGTTAAATCACAATGTCCTATCTGATCTGTGATAAAGGTCTCTGTTCGTCAGGTGAATGTCCTGTAAACCTAGGCTGAAGACTGATTTCTGGAAATCCAATCTATTTATTTACTTAATCCAATATAGCATTTACATTTATGCATTTGGCAGACGCTTTTATCCAAAGCGACTTACAGTGCACTTATTACAGGGACAATCCCCCCGGAGCAACCTGGAGTTAAGTGCCTTGCTCAAGGACACAATGGTGGTGGCTGTGGGGATCAAACCAGCAACCTTCTGCTTACCAGTTCAGTGCTTTAGCCCACTACGCCACCACCACTCCACATAACTGTACTTTGTAGACAGATGGCCAGGAAGATCCAACACTAAATCAAGTTCCTCTTTTTTTTTTTTTTACCAGATGTTTCTTGGGCTCCTGTGCCTGGCAAGGTGGCAGGTGAAGTGAAGCTCTCGATTTTGTACAAGAGTGACAAGATCTTCGTTATGGTGATGCACATCAGAGGCTTGGTGAGTCTTACATACCAGGACAGAGGGATTTATTTGACATTTACCATATGCATACAAAACTATTTGGACACTTAAGCCTTATATTGTGTGTGTGTGTGTGTGTGTGTGTGTGTGTGTGTGTGTGTGTGTTGTGTTGTGTCATTTTTAGTGGATGTGTGTAGTCAGTTCCTCTCAGGCTTACATCTTTCATGTTTTCATTCTCAAGATTGTGTTGCTGCTACAGTCGGACCTCACTAATGCATTATGCACCTTTTAGCAAGCTTTGCAGGATGGAACAGATCCTGATCCCTACGTCAAACTGTACCTCCTCCCTGACCCCCAGAAAACCAGCAAGAGGAAGACCAAGGCAGCCCGTCGCACATGCAACCCCACTTACAATGAAATGGTGAGAAACACTCACTAGGCTGAAAGCAACATGTTTGGTTGATATCAGTGACTAACATCACTTCCTCTTATCTTCTCTTGGTAGCTGGTCTATGATCGAGTACCACGCGGTGACTTGCAGCAGAGGACCATTCACCTGCGAGTACTAAATGAGGGCGCATTCTGGGAGAACACCCTGTTGGGTGAAACCATCATCCACTTGAAGGACCTCACACCAGGCCATCGCTGGGTGGATTGGCATCAGCTGGGCACTAGAGGCTCCGACATAAACCGCTAACAGAGAATACCTGAGACTGGCATGCGCTTGTTTGGATGCCCATTTTGTGTGCATGTGTTTGTGTCTGTCTTTGCTTATGGGTCAGGGAGTTGGAGATGCCCAGCTGCTCAGAAGGCTGTTTCCCCCAGTGGGGGTGTTTTGTTGTTGATTCTCCTACCCAGGAGATGCGTAGATTCGGTGATGGAGTGTCATCACTTGATACAGTTCTGGTGGGGTACCGTGCACCATGTGAACCAGACCTTGTTTGAAAGAAAGCAGTTCTTGGTAACACTATGGGACAAAGACCATTTGTTGACACAAGGATTGGCAGTGATCATGAAATGACATTTAAAGATGAAACTTCCGTACACCAGATTTTTGGGGTGCTATCTGGAAATTTGTTTAAAGTTTGCTGTCCACATCTATGACATTTTAAAGCCCCATTTTGTCTTCTTGAGAGTGCAAATTTAAGTTATTTTCTTTTAAAGATTTTTCTCTATTGCAGCTCAATTTGTGAGCCATGTTGTGTCTTGTGACATTAGTTCTATCGCTTTGTATCAGATTTTGCAAAAGTTTACCTAGAAATTAAGTGTGGGGCCGCGTTTGTACTGTAAAGCCAGTAAATTTGCTTGCCTGTGGCAGGGATTTATCTGATCACCGGAAAAAGGGAACAATGCTTAATCTGACTTCAAAAACGAATTTGAAACTTGCTTAATATAAACACTGCAGTGGAAATAACACAAACAGTTGTACAATTATTTTGAAATTATAGTTTGCTTCTTTACTTACCAATATAACTATGGTTTTGAGGAGACTAAAGAAACAAAGATTGATATTTTTTTTTTAAGATTGATAGTCTAAATCTAGGCCTAAATTGTATTTTGTCATCAGCAGAGTGAATGTAGTGCCTCACTAAAAAAATTCTAATAAGTTTAAAATGTATGCATTTCAATTTCATAACAAAATTCTACCAAATTAGCAGCCAATAGTCTTTAATAATAATACAAAATAAAATACAAATCTTTAATTTATTAATTTCATTTTGTTCACTATTACACAGTTAAATTTGATGGAATTTTGTTATGTAATTGAAATGTGTAAATCTTAAAAAAAATATTATATATATATATATATATATATATATATATATATATATATATATATATATATATATATATATATATATATATATAATTAATATATTAGTGTATGTTCAATGATTGGGCACATAAAAACAAAACCATGAATTTAATGTACAGTATATTGACAACAGAGACAAACCCTGAGGAATAAGGATTGTTAATTCCTAAAGAAAGCATAAACACCTACTGTATGTTTCTTTCTGAAATGATGGCACACAGCTTTATACGCTGAGGAGGCCTTTGAAGGGACTTGACTTCAGGGCCAACAATTTTACGTGGTTGGTAAATGAATTATATCTGCACATGACAAACGTTTTGCATGCAATTTGCTACTGGATCAATATTGCACTTTTGCATTCTTTTGTCATGTACAATGACTTCAGATTTTTCCAAGTTTTATTGGTTAATCATTATTATTTTGTATTTTTATTGGTTAAAAGGGAATGAATTTAAAGCTTTAGACTGTAGGTTTGTCAGTATCTCCATTGCTCCTTGTTTTACAGTATGTAAAACTGCATGCAAAGTAAGTGCTAAATATACCACCATAGCTTCTCGTTTCCATGAGAAACTTGTGCTGAAACACTTTGCATTCCAATTTGCTTTGCTTTGCACTCAGTTCTATTTTGAGAAAGCTATATCTGAATGCTTAATGTCAGATCTAAGGTTTGATGGGTAAAAAAAAAGTGATTTTCTTTTATATATACCATTGTGTAAAATGTATTGGAAAAGTACAGGAACTTTTACATTTATTTTATTGAAATCATGTCTTGATAAATAAATAACTTACAAGTTGAAAGTGCAACCCCTGTATGTCAAGGTGCTGTAGCAATCCATGAGCATTAAGCAAATTCTTGCCTGATCACCCATGAGTCATATTCTGTGGCTCTTTCTAACCAGACAAACAAGTTCCATTTCAGTCATGTTAAAGAAGTAGTGAACTTTATTTAAAATGAGCAATGTTTGTGGTTTTTGCTTTTGTTAGGGCACTACTGTGTGAAGTTTAACAAATGAGAATTTATTTGTATCATTGCATGCCAACCCAAGAGGGAAAACCAGTTATTTTCAAAAAGGTATCTTTTTGTTGTGAATGTGCAGTGTGGGTAAAGGTATGAAACTTTTATAACACCTGTGACCCTTATTTTAATAACGAAAGGGAATGTGAGAGGAAAAACATGGGATTAGCACACTGAAATAGCTGAGAATTTACTTTTGATGTGATTTATGGATATAAATGGGCTTTATCCCACTTTTCATTTTTCGACACAAGGTGTAATGTGTTCTAATTTCAAACTATGTTTTTTTATATATATATATATATATATATATATATATATACTTTATTTGCACTTAATAAATGCACAGGATAACTGATTTGAAAACGCTGATGCTTTGTCTTTGCTACATAGTCAATTTGCCTTTGTTGGGTTTTGGATGCATACTAAACCACTACAAAGATGGTGCAATTATCAGTGACAAGTGGTGAAACTTGGGCAAAATGCACATGGTAATCTTGTCAGGTGTGGAGGCAAATTCACAATAATCCCCCTAATTCAGACATGCACAAATATCGTTGCATACCGCTGACCGCAACGATCCGCTTTGCTCAGTGAGAGAACAGTGACTTTATCCCATATGCCATTTTGGCTAACATCACACTGAGGTAAGAATTACATCAGGCCTGGATTTATCATAATGGCTTTAATTGCTTGTCTGAGAACTGCATATTCTTCCTTATAGCTTATTATTGTTTAGAAAGATCTCCAGAGAATTATGACATAAATGTTGCATTCACCTAATGTATCAAATTATACAATACATTTAATTGGGGTATCCTGGGAATAATATTCAGCTCTCTTCTCACTTCATCAACTAGTCTGGAAATGGAAAGACAAAAAGTTGTATTAATTAAAAACACAGGAATAATTCAAAGAGACAGTGCAGTATGAAGACTATAAAAATAACCATAAAAAGCATTAAAGCAATAATTCATTCCAAAATGAAAATTCTCTCATTTACTGACCCTCATGCCATCCTAGATATGAATTTGTTTATTTCTTCTGCAGAACACAAAGATTTTCGAAGAATATCTCAGCTCTGTAGGTCCATACAATGCAAGTGAATGGTGACCAAAACTTTGAAGCTCCAAAATGCACATAAAGGCAGCAAGAAAGTAACCCATAAGACTCCAGTGGTTTAATCCATGTCTTCAGAAGCAGTCTAACTGGTTTTGTGTCCAAAATGACCAACTTCTTTTTCACTTTATATATTGCCATGGCGGTCTCTGGATGATCATGATTTTAAGCTTGATTACTCTTCCTAGTGCTTGACTCATGCACAGAGCTCAAGATGGTGCTAGGAAGTGTAATCAATCTTTAAATCATAGTCAACAAGGAGACCGCTGATGTCAGTCTAGTGAAAAGGAAGTTATATTTTGGTCTGTTCTCATCCAAAATCGATTGGATTGCTTCAGAAGACATGGATTAATCAACGGAAGTCGTATAGATTACTTTTATGCTTTATGTGCTTTTTGGAGCTTTAAAGTTTTGGTCAACATTCAATTACATTGATAGACCTACAGAGCTGAGATATTCTTCTAAAAATCGTTGTGTTCTGCAGAAGAAAGGAAGTCATACACATCTGGGATGGCATGAGGGTGAGTAAATAATGAGAGGATTTTCATTTTTGGGAGAACTATTCCTTTAAACCTGTACCAGAAAGATTCCCAAAAATAGGCATGGTACAGACCCAAGTACAAATGGATCTGTCAGATTTATGCTCAAAGTCTCACTAGACTAGATTAGTCAAATTGTTTCCATTTTCTGGTTTAGTCAAAAATATCACAGCATAAAGCAATAATATGCAACTGGAAGATTTACTTTTTCCGGGGTGTTTTCTGTCTGTATTGCACTGGAATTGCGTGACATGCACTGAATATTTTATTAGCTGTAACACACATCACACACACAGTACCACGTGAGATCGACATTTTATCACGATCCCTAAGCTTTCTTGAAGTTCCGGAAATTTAGAGACGCTCCCTTACAGCTTTTTCTGATGAAATCCCTTCACTTTAGCTTTGCAGCTAGCTCTGACGAGCGGGCGAAACGGGGACGCCAACGAGTCTGAACACGAAGTTTTCATGTTCAAAGCTAATGTGTTTTCTTATTTAAACATAAGAGAGTTAATTTAGGCTCGATTTGGGGGATTTTAAATTTTTTCCCTCATCAATTTTGCGGTATTTTCCTCAGAGAAACTCGGCGGCTGGGCTCGATTTGAGGTGACATAAGACTGACAGTTGAAGAACCGACCGTCTCTTCCATCAGACGACAAAATGGCTTTTGTTTCGACCTCTGCTTTGGGATACACCGACCTATTTCACTCAAAAAGTCTTTCCTTCCCTTCTGTCGTCACTACAATCCCCTCAAGCCGAAATAAGTGGTGTTATTTTCCTCAGGACAGCACAGTTGGCGCTGACGCCGCGGTCAATATGGGCGCTGATGGTATTCGCTGCCGCCGGGTTGGACTCTATGCAATTTAAACGACATGAACAGTTTATTTCACCGTGGAGAATATATATCAGTGCTCATGGATGGTGATAAGGGCTGCAAACAATTAAACAAAAATGAGCATTTCACTTTACTCGTAGCTAACATTTAGCCAAAACTGAAAATTGTGTCTTAATATAACTAGATGCGTTAACCAGCTCTGTCTCTTGTGGCCATATCCGCGTTGTGTTTGGAATAAGCACTACTCTTGAATACATAAACATTCATTGTAACCTTTTGAGAGACCTCTCTAAGCCCAATCACTTTTAGTAAGGAAACGTGGAGATATTGCTAAAGGAAGTCTGATGTTAATAGTTAGCTTATCGAAGTTCCATTTCCATTCAGTTTATGTAGTTCTGACCATTTCATTGGAGGACACATGTTCAGAAGTATGAGTGCACGTGGGCACTTTTCAAAAGGGGACACGCATTCCACGCGTGACAGCAGTGACGACAGCACTGACAGCTCGTGGATCAGCTTGTTCTCTCTGGTCTCCAGGCCTGCGTGGTCTCTCTTGCAGAGATATTTACCAGGAAGAGCCCAGACTGCTTTTGATGTGAAGTCAAATCTAGATATTGGGAACTCACTAATGGGGGGACTCGGTGAGACCCCTCTGAAAGTTAAATACCTCCACTGCCAGCATGAAAACGCGGCGTGCGCGTCCACTGGAGATCCGGGGACTCTGGCCTGGTTAACTCACGACTCATGGAGTGAACTGGGGATCCGGAACACTGCACAGAAGGATTTCAAATTGCAAATGCAGGCATCGGTCGGATACCTCGGAACGGCGAGAAATTTTCTCAGCCAGGTGTTGAGCGCGCCCTCCACGCAAGAAAAATTGCGCACGGCGGCCAAGCGCGGAAGACCAGAAAGCGGGTGCGTCTTGTGCGGGAACACTGTGGCAACGCGCTCTGATAACACCTGGTGGTTGGGTGGATTTGGGGGGCGCGAGGATAGCCTACAAAACTGGCTGCTAAATGCACCACAAAGCAGAAAAGAGACTGATACGTGCTGGCAGCATTGTGGAGTTCATCACAGTGTTGGCTATTGTCAGAGTCGCGCACAGGCTGCCGTTTCCAAGACAACAGAACTGTGTGTACGTAGCGATGATAGGGAATCAATGCACAACGAAAGCGCTGGACCCTTGTGCCCCAAAGAGCGTGCCCACAATGAAAGCCTACACGCGCCCAAACCAGAATCCCTTCCAAGCTCATACCAGCTGCCACTAGATATTGAGCAACATGTTTTAAAACCCTTAGAATACAGTAGAGCCTACAGTGAAGTGGCAGTTCTGACCCCAGACCAAGACAATGGCTACTCCAGCTTGGAGGAAGAACACTTGCTTGGTAAGCTTTGTAGTATGAAACTGCTTTCTGAGGAGCAGGAGTTGTTGGAGACAGGTGGTCCCATTGCCTCTGAGGAGATATCATCACAGAGTAACACAACTGGGATTGAGTCTGTGGAACAGGCTAACAGTGAGCCTGCCACCTACGAAAAGGAAATGAATCAAAGGGAAGATGCTGAGTTTTCTGACTCTGAGAAGACAGCAGATTCGCCAGCACCAGCAGCTGAAGACTTGCCCGCTTTGCCCACTTCACGCTGTCAAAACAAGGTCATTGCTTACATCATGGGCAGCCCTTGCAGTGAGGTCTCTGAATCAGAGGATGAGGGTGATTGGGACAGTAATGATGATGATGGATTTGATAGTGAAGGCTCATCTCACTTCTCAGAGTCTGAGGACCTGGATGACAGTGATGATGAAACAGAGGAGGATTCGGATGAAGATGAGGCAGACTCCGAAACAGAGAGACTGTGGAATTCCTTGTGTCAAAATAATGATCCTTACAACCCACGAAACTTCACAGCTCTGATAAGGACTGCCTCCAAGCCTAGCCCTGCCATGGACTCCTCATTCTCGGAGTTTCCGTCAGCGCATATGGTCACCCATATTTCACCTCCACTTTCATCCCACTCACTTTCAGAAAATGAGTCCAGTGAAGAGGCCTGTGAGATGGATGAGGAAGAGAATCATAGACTATGGAACTCTTTTACTTGCTCAGCTGATCCCTACAGTCTTCTCAACTTCCAGGCCACCATACAGACTCAGAAGCCCCCCAAAGGGTGCCATAAGGAAACAGCACAGGGAACCCCTTGCTACAATGGGGAGGAGGCTGAGGAGAGGTTGGACAGTGGATTCTCAGAGATTTCCCCTGTGCCATGCTCAAGCAGTCCCACGGGTGTTCAGCTTAAGAAGGTTTTTATAATCTTATACATTTTCATAGTCCATATGTAATGCATTCAATTTAAACTCTATACAATTTCCTGTTTTAAACTGCCTGTATTTGATCTTCCTGAATGTTCCGTTTTCTTACAAGGTGTTAAAGGAGTAGTTCACCCTCAACATCATTTACTCACCCTTATGTTGTCTCAAACCTGTATGACTTCCTTCTGCAGAACACAAACATATTTTGATGGAGCTGTACAGTGAATATATTCATACAATGTAAGTAAATGGGGACCAACACTTCCAGCTTCAAAAACGACACAAATGTAATCTATACAACTCAAGCGGTTTAATCCATGTCTTCTGAAATGATACGATTGGTTGTGAGGTAGAACAGATGCATTTGTCAAGTGCAAGGAAGGGTAATCACGCTTCAAATTGTGATCCCGCCTGGGAGAATACTGATGGCAAGATTTATAGTGAAAGCGAAAACAGATCGAATAGCTTCAGAAGACCTAGATTAAACCACATGAAATGTATGGATTACCTTTATGCTGCTATTATGTCCTTTTTGAAGCTTGGAAGTGTTGGACACCATTGACTTGAATTGTATGGATATAGTCACATAATATCTCCATCAAAATATCTCAGTTTGTGTTCTGCAGAAGAAAAAAGTCACATGGGTGATAAAATGAGATGATTTTCATTTTTGATTTGAACTATTATTTTAAGTATTCAAGGGTGGTGTAGTGTCTTAAGAACACCTCTCTATTGTGTCTGGAATGAAATAATGAATCAGATGGAGACAATCACTACTTCCTTGAATCATACAGATCGTATTACACTGAAAGTAATGCTGCAGATACTCTGTAGGGTTGGGTTTAGGTAAGTGTGTCTGACCATAGCCTGTACTTCTACTTTGTCATCTCAAAAAAAAATCTAAGAATTAAAATCATGAAACATGCACTGTCAAACCTTAGTTAATTAAACTTAATCTTAGGGTTGGGAAAGTAATTTCCTTAGCCTAGTTAATACTAAATGATCAACAACATTTTTTTAATATAAGACTAAGGTTAGATGAGATAAGGCTTTATCTTCCCTGGCGGAAATTAAGCATTTACAGCAGTTTGCATAGCAGAAATACAGGTAGATTAAAAGAAAGGAAAGAAGAACTGAAAAATTGTACAGCACAGAATGCTTTATGTATTGGATATGTTATGTAAGATAATGTTTAAATCCTCATGTGTCCCTCCAATATGATATTTATGTCCTTAAATAATTTTTTATGCTATAAGATGAATGGTTGCAACACATAATTTTCTTTCATTCTGATTTTCTGCCTTATTTCTGTTCTCTGACAACATGAAGGTATAGGTTAGTGTGTGGAAAGTGATGTAAAGCCATGCAATATCATTTTTACTTTTTCCCCCTTGCCTGTGATGATCTGATGCAATAGTTCCATTTTGCTGTCTCTAGGGAGACGAGAGTTAGTGCTCTGCCCATTGCTCATTATGACTTGATGGTGTAATGCATTTCATGACTCGGGCATCACTTTAGTCACATTCATTAATGTTGGTCTGGGAATGATTGCACTCCCAAACACTCAGATGGAGGGCATGTACATAAGGAGCTATCACTTACTCAACTAACACATTTTAACAATGTTGGGGAAGAAGAATCTAGTTACATAGCAACAGTAAGAGAGTGAGTCCGGAAAGGGAGGCGAGAAATACAATTTTCTTTTTCCTTTACCTGTTTTTATTTAAACTTAATTTGGCTGTAAATACACTGAAAAGCAAAGGAGAGATTGACACACTTTTACATTTTGATTCCCATTTGTTTGCACATATATATATATATATATATATATATATATATATATATACACACACATATTGCTTTACCTATGGTTTATCAGTCACTGTCATCTAGTGGTAGCACATTCATTGCTTTCAAAAAAAAAAAAAAAAGAGAGAGCGTATTAAAATGGGATTCTGAGTTTTAATGGCACAGTATACACTATTATATAAAATGTAATGAAGTGCAGGAAGCATATTGCTCAAGGCTAGATTAACTTTTCCAAAACTTCTGTTAAACTCTCCCTTTGGTTTCAATATAAATATTTTTTCCCCTTTTACAGGTGAAGTTTGTGGAAGAGGTAGAGGAGTTCTATACCAGCAGTGATGAGGACCGCCATGGCCCTTGGGAGGAAATTGCCCGGGACCGCTGTCGTTTTCAGAGGCGTGTCCTGGAAGTTGAAGAGACTATCAGCTACTGCCTTTCTCCAACTTTCCGCCTGGTCATATATCAGAGACTTTACAATACTAGCTAATTAAAAGCCTTGTTTGTTGTTTAAAAAAAAAATTAAACAATGAAAATATATATATATATATATATATATATATACACACACACACACACACACACACACACACAGGTCAGCCACAACATTAAAACCACCTGCCTAATATTGTGTAGGTCCTCCTTGTGCTGCCAAAACAGTGCCAACCTGCATCTCAGAACAGCATTCTGAGATGATATTCTTCTCACCACAATTGTAAACAGCTGTTATCTGAGTTACCATAGACTTTGTCAGTTCGAACCAGTCTGGCCATTCTCTGTTGACCTCTCTCATCAACAAGCCAGAACTGCTGCTCACTGGAAGTTTTTTGGTTTTGGCACCATTCTGAGTAAATTCTAGAGACTGTTATGTGAAAATCTGTAGAGATCAGCAGTTACAGAAATACTCAAACAGCCCATCTGGCACCAACAATCATCCATGCGATTATCTAATCAGCCAATGGTGTGGCAGTATAGTGCATAAAATAATGCAGATATGGGTCAGGAGCTTCAGTTAACGTTCACATCAACCATCAGGGTGGGGGAAAAAAATGTGATCTCAGTGATTTGGACCATGGCATGATTGTTGGTGGATTTTCACACACAGCAGTCTAGAATATACTCCAAATGATGCCAAAAAACATCCAGTGAGTGGCAGTTCTGTGGACGGAAATGCCTTGATGAGAGAGGTCAACAAAAATTGCCAAACTAGTTCGAACTGACAAAGTCTATGGTAACTCCAATAACCGTACAACATTTGTGGTGAGAAGAATAGCATCTCGGAATGCTATTCTGAGATGCTGGTTGGCGCTGTTATGGCGGCACGAGGGAGACCTACACAATATTAGGCATGCAGTTTTAATGTTGTGGCTGATCAGTGTATATCAATAGTTAAAATCAGGGCATCAGAAAGCCCTTAATTGTTGTAAGGGCTCACAAGTCACACATCCAATAAAGTCCAAGATTTCTGCCAGGGAAGGACACATCACCTGAGTTGTGCTGAAGGTTCACATAATGTTTTGTGCTTAGTTGTTGTGTGGATTGTGGAAATATTTATTTTGTTTGATTTTTCTTTTCTATAATTCATGCTGTCATTTCTATCCCTTACTACATTAGTTTAGCTCAGAGAAGGAGAAAAAAAAAAACAGGAAACTGAGATATGTCATGTCTGTTTTATTGCAAGACTCAGTGCAAAAGAAAACTGCAAAAGGTTTTGAATATCTGTTTGTTTACTAGTGTTTTTTCTATGCTTATTGGGAAATTGGTTTAATTGACTAAGTTACATAATCAACTATAAGAAAATTGGTCATACTCTTAACGTGACACAAAAAAGCACCTCTATCCAACCCCACTAAATGTATGTTCATCATGCTCTTAAAAGTATTAGTGCAAAGAAAAAAAATTTGGGAAAAAGAAAATGACCTTCGTGAAGTGTTCTCTTTGCATTCCCTGTTGTTTTCTTCTAGCAGGCCTTCTTACAAATGTATAATGTAACCTCAAAGCCAAATATAACATACTTCTATTCTGGAACGGATCACTAAGCCTCGCCTTAGTGTTTGAAGCTAAAGGGGCTGTGCAGGCTAAACAATCCTCCAGAGTAATGGCACTCATTACCCACATTGAACCTAGTGGTATTTTTTGTTTTTGCCAGAGGTGAGCAATGCTTATATCAGTAAATGTTCCTGTGTTAGAGTGAAGAAATATGGGCATGGGCCTTAGTGCAATGCACTTGCATGATCCTAAATTGAAAGATTTATTGGACGGAACAATTTTACTTAATGTGTGGACATCACTGTTGTGTAATGAGGGTTTTATCTGTGCTTTGTGGCAGCTGTGACAAATAGTAAAATCTTGACTCTAAAGGTGAAATGCAGGGACAAAATGCATGTTTTTGATCTGAAATATAATATGCTTGATGTTGAAGCATAAAGGTAATTTGTTATTCAGTATAATTAACAAATGCATTTTATTTTTGTAATACATTTTAGGAAGCATTTGTTATGGGATTTGTGACAGAAGAGACTAGTCCTAATTTAATTAACATTCAATAAAAAGTAATACAAGAAAAATGACGTGTATTCTTGCTTTATATTTAAATTTGCATTTGACTATAATCTTATGTAACTAAAAATGTAAAACAAATTATGAGATTAAGCACATTATGACTTATTCTTAGGCAGCATAAATTGGTCTTTATATATTGAAACATACCTTTATATAATTGAAAGGGGTCCCTTGCAAGTGGACTATTATGTCCTTGGCATAAACAGAAAACCCTGGTAAACAATGAAAGCAATATCAGTATCCAGTAGAGGGCGTTGTTAAAGTCTATTTTAGCTGGCTCATCGCAGCTACATCAGTAAACGAGTAATATTTTTTTTACTGATAAATCCTTTGTTTTACGAGGCATAAATATTTATTTTCCTGACAACTTACCCCTGAGTCAGTTTTTGATAAATGTAAAAAGTAACGCAATACTTTGGGGCACATAGAGAACGAATTGCATGGATGAAGTGGATATTTACCTACAATCTATTGAAAGAAACTCTACAAATGCACCATATTGTTTGACAGAGATTAAGTTTAGAACTGCAGCACATGCAGATTGTGAACGTCTCAATGCACTGACTTACCTCCAGCATCCCCCCTGCAATCTACGCCCCTGGTCCTGGTCAACCGAAAGAAACAAAAGCAGCTGAGATCTAGATCACTCCACTCTGGTGGAGTGCCATTCAGGGGTAGGCGTAGGTGTGCGCTTTAGGGGTAGGGACCAATGATGTTTGGGGTGGGTGTAGGGATGTGGTGCCCTCTAAATAGCAAGTAAATCACTCCCATATGCAACAAAATTTTGTGCTATCCGACAAAAATATGAATTTTATGAGCTTGAGTTGTGTAGTGGCAAAGAAGAAATTGAGCGCCATAATCCTTTTACTGAACAAGAAACCGGCGATTAGGAAGTTGTATTCAGCCTCGTCTGTTACTGCATGTTGTGTCGCATGAGTGCTCACCCTGAAGAAAATGTACCTTATTTGGCTGCGGTGGGTCTGGATCATGATCACGCAGTCCCCATCACTTTAGCTGAGCTTTAGAATGTCAATGACATTGCATTTAAGATTCAACTTTATTGTCATTGTGCAGAGTACAGGTACAGAGCCAATGAAATGCAGTTGTTTTCGCATATCCAAACTAAGCTGGGGTAAGAGCGCAGGGTCAGCCATAAAACAGGGCCCCTGGAGCAGATGGGTTAAAGGGCCTTGCTCAAGGGCCCAATAGTGTTATCTTGGCGGTGCTGCGGCTTGAACCCCCGACCTTTTGGTCAGTAACCCAGAGCCTTAACCTCTGAGCCTTGGGAGGATTTTCAGGACTAATTTCAAACCAAATTGCAAATTGTATTTGCAGATATGTTTTGTATTTGTGGATGCATAAATTGTGACATAATCCAAATGCAGTTGCAAACTGCATATTACCGGTTGCATTTTCATTTAAACAAACGTACAAAGTCTGCCAAATTTCAATTGGAAAAGCAAAGTCCATTTGCAATTGCATTTCCTATGTCTTACAAGGTATGGCCCTGTCATATTGAAAAAATTATATTAATTACCCCATTTGCAATTACACTTCCTCGACATCCCGTATGTAGCCTGCCAAAATTGAAATGAAATAGCAATTCCCTTTGCACTTGCATTTCCGATGCCTTACACGACCTGTTAATCAGTTTTGGGGGTGGGAGTTTATATTGTGAGGTGTGTTTATAATTGGTAGTAATGTCAGTCACAATCGACCGCATTATAGAACACCTGACGCCTTGCTGTCGACAGTCAAGGAGTTGTTTGTTTGTGTACATTATTTAAACTTTCCACTAGGCATGGCAAATGAAGCTGATCACTGGCTTCAATCACCGTCAGTGAAGCCTGGTCACAAGCAAAGCCGGGGAGGGTGGCTCATCTTGGCTTGAATGGCATGCCTGAGCCCCCTGGATGTGCAATTGTACAGGTGGTTTGAGTGAAAATGTAGTCGGGAGGAGCAGTTCTTCCAGGCTTTCTTGATGGTGACTGAAGCCGAGGAGGGTGGCGCTTATTGGTTTGAGGCAGAGGCTAACGGCCCTGCGTGAACGGCAAGAGAAAGCAGTGGAAAAAATTTAAAGTCAATGCATTGGGACCGCATGTGCTCCAGGGTCTAACTCGTGGTGAGTGAAGCCGGGGAGGATGGCTCATCTCGGCTTGAATGACATGTCCGAGCCCCCTGGATGTGCAGTTGAACAGGGAGTTTGATGAAGAAAAAAATGAAGTAGGGAGGAGCGGTTCCTCCAGGCCCTCAGTGATGGTGACTGAAGCTGAGGAGTGTGGCTCATCTCAGCTTGAATGATATGTCCGAGCCCCCTAGATGTGCAGTTGAACAGGGGGTCAAAAATGCAATAATGCAGTTGGGAGCATGTGCTCTCCATAACCTCAGTGATGGTGACTGAAGCTGAGGACTGTGGATCAGATTGTGGGCACAAAAGCCGAGTTCTTTGTCGACAGTACGGGAAGGACACGCTTTAACTGCACATGTGCGTAAAAGCGGAAACACAAACAAACACAGTCCATGGAATTCCGCTCTGAACCTTCGCAAATTGGCATCAAGGATATATATAACCCTCATATCCTTGTTTTCATAATTTCATTAGCTACATGACTCAACAGTCAGAACTGATCTAGCTTTTCATTGGCCGGCTTTATCCAGAGACAAACATGGATGATGCAAATCTTTAAATCACTTGTGTTGACTATTTTGATTGACTACCCAATCACAACTGCACAGAACATTTTGAGGGAGGGACATTTCTTCATATTTGTACATTTGTGGACTAAAATCTCTAATGGATTTTATTTATTGGACTCTTGCAATGTAAAGCATACCAAAGTTTGGAGGATTGTACTCATCTGTGTTTAACTGGAAGACAATAAATGTCAGAACTTTTTGGTTTCATTTTCCGTGTTTTGATTTTTACTTCTGACACGTTTAATAAAATCTTATTGTGGTAACTTTGCGATTGTCAAAATATCTTTAAAATATCAGATCTTGAGACCCAGATCTTTCAAATTATATATTGGATGTCAATATTAGTTTACAATTTCACAGTTTAAAAATGCATTAAACATAAATCAGTCGTTAAGAGGTGCTTGAAACACTCACGTGAGTGAACAGTCAGGCTAGAGCCCTTCCAAAAGGGGAGCCAAAAAGGTTAGCATAGAATAGCATAACATGGTGGTCCCATAGACATTCTATGGGGGTACACTGGCTAAAAGACAAGAGGACGTTCTTTTTGAATGGATGTCATGATGCTGAATACACCACTTTTGTAAGGAAACAGCTCATCACTTAATCAAATCCATGCTTCGATACAGGGCTTCATTTGAATTTCGCTGCATACTCGATACACGCCTTGAAGTTCAGTGTCTGTAATATCAATAGCGTGTATTGTTTTCAGAGAATCTTCACTTAGCTTCATTACCCATTCTTAGTGGAAAGCTTAAATGATGTACACAAATGCACATCTCCTTCTTGGCTGTCGTCAGGTGTTCAAAAACACGGTCGATTCTGACTAACGTCACTACTAATTACAAACACGCCCCACAGTATAAACTCCCACCCCCAAAACTGATTGACAGGTGTCTGTGTAAGGCATCGGAATAGCAAGTGCAAAGGGAATTGTGATTCCATTTTAATTTTGGCAGACTCCATACGGGATATTGCGGAAGTAAAATATTCCTTGTATATGCCTTTTCTTTATAACAGCATAATAATAATAATAATTATTATTATACAATTATTATTTAAAAATATATATTTGTATTATTATTTTCTTACCTGGTGAAGCTGAATTTGTAGGCTACATTAACTGTGGAATATGTTGTTAACTGTGGTTTCTCCTGGTATTTCAGATATTAATATCTGCATGAAGCAGAATTTTCATTTGCCTGTGCATGTATAACAACATTATCTGGAGGCAAGAGCTGTCAAGCAAGATGTGAAATGTCAAGCACACATTTTGCAGTGAATAGTAAATACAAATGCAAACATTTAAAGAAATTAAAATAAAAACAATATAGTCTACAAACAGATGAAAGTCCCGTAAGACTATCAGGATTTTTTTTAAAATAATAATAATAAAAAAATATGTTTATAATAATAATGTTAATAGCGCCTTTACAGAGTTCAAGAACACTTTAGCACATTTTAAAGAAGAAGAAAAATAAAAGATTGAGCATGTTTCAGTTTCTTCGTTTTACACAAGGAGGAATCTTCCTAATAGATGAATACTCTATGGAGCATTTAAACCTTTAAGAGCATGTTGTTAACTCTTTTCGGAATAAAGTCTTAACCAGTTAATAACCTTAATCCTTGACGTGAATTCAAATGTGGTTAAATTTAAGAGACAGAAAGATGAGCTCAGATGTTATATTTTACATCGCGCTCAGGTTTAGACTATACACTCACCTAAAGGATTATTAGGAACACCTGTTCAATTTCTCATTAATGCAATTATCTAATCAACTAATCACATGGCAGTTGCTTCAATGCATTTAGGGGTGTGATCCTGGTCAAGACAATCTCCTGAACTCCAAACTGAATGTCAGAATGGGAAAGAAAGGTGATTTAAGCAATTTTGAGCGTGGCATGGTTGTTGGTGCCAGACGGGCCGGTCTGAGTATTTCACAAACTGCTCAGTTACTGGGATTTTCACGCACAACCATTTCTAGGGTTTACAAAGAATGGTGTGAAAAGGAAAAACATCCAGTATGCGGCAGTCCTGTGGGCTGAAAATGCCTTGTTGATGCTAGAGGTCAGAGGAGAATGGGCCGACTGATACAAGCTGATAGAAGAGCAACTTTGCCTGAAATAACCACTCGTTACAACCAAGGTATGCAGCAAAGCATTTGTGAAGCCACAACACGCACAACCTTGAGGCGGATGGGCTACAACAGCAGAAGACCCCACCGGGTACCACTCATCTCCACTACAAATAGGAAAAAGAGGCTACAATTTGCAAGAGCTCACCAAAATTGGACAGTTGAAGACTGGAAAAATGTTGCCTGGTCTGATGAGTCTCGATTTCTGTTGAGACATTCAGATGGTAGAGTCAGAATTTGGCATACACAGAATGAGAACATGGATCCATCATGCCTTGTTACCACTGTGCAGGCTGGTGGTGGTGGTGTAATGGTGTGGGGGATGTTTTCTTGGCACACTTTAGGCCCCTTAGTGCCAATTGGGCATCGTTCAAATGCCACGGCCTACCTGAGCATTGTTTCTGACCATGTCCATCCCTTTATGGCCACCATGTACCCATCCTCTGATGGCTACTTCCAGCAGGATAATGCACCATATCACAAAGCTCGAATCATTTCAAATTGGTTTCTTGAACATGACAATGAGTTCACTGTACTAAAATGGCCCCCACAGTCACCAGATCTCAACCCAATAGAGCATCTTTGGGATGTGGTGGAACGGGAGCTTCGTGCCCTGGATGTGCATCCCACAAATCTCCATCAACTGCAAGATGTTATCCTATCAATATGGGCCAACATTTCTAAAGAATGCTTTCAGCACCTTGTTGAATCAATGCCACGTAGAATTAAGGCAGTTCTGAAGGCGAAAGGGGGTCAAACACAGTATTAGTATGGTGTTCCTAATAATCCTTTAGGTGAGTGTAAATAAATACATGTGAAACTCACATGTAAATCGCGTGATACATTAACATAGACATTTCAAGAAGTGGGAAGTTTATATGATGTCGTATCTTAGTTAGCCCCCTAGATGTGCTGTTGAACAGGGGGTTTGATTAAAAAATACAGATATCAAACAAGTTCCCTGAATTAGAGTCGTTCCTTGCGATTTATTTATGTCAACTGGAATACTAAAGATCAATATTACATTTATTTTATCTTGCTTTTATTGTCCAGTGCTATGATTTTTATCTTTATTTATTATTAGTTGCTTAATATTTAGAGAGCAGAAGTGTTGGACAGGACAGCATACTTCTCCCTTTAGGATAAATCAATATTAGGTTGAGAGCTGAATATATAGGTTATAGAAAAGGCTTTTTCTGTCAATAGAGGATGCAATATTTGACACAAGAGGGCGCAGTATACCATTTTTTTCTTTCATATAAATTTGACAAATTCTTTTTGTAGTTTTTTTTATAGACTTCACATGTAGCTTTTTTTGTGTCTGAAACATTTTAATCTAAACTATCATTCCTAATATTGTGCACCAAATGCCTGCAGGAATAAGACAACCATTTGTCCCAGAGTCTTTCTGTACTGAATACTGCCACATTTCTGTAATAGCTGTGGCCTGCAAGAAGCCAAATAAAACTTTTATATTCATAACTGAATGTCAACACTCTGAACACCTAACTGACGAGGGCCTCTCTGCTATGTTTTGTGTTTGCTGCAGTTGTGAGCTTTTGGAATGTGAGGTATTAGAGTAGATTAAATCCAGCTGTAGATTCAATAGCTGAAATATGAGCAATATCACCTGCCACCAAATCCTTTCTTACTGTGCTGGGAATCCCCTGATCTCTCTCTCTCTCTCTCTCTCTCTCTCTCTCTCTCTCTCTCTCTCTCTCTCTCTCTCTCTCTTTGTCTGTTTCTTATTTCTTTTGTCTATACTTCATTTAAAAAAAAAAAAAAAATTCTAAAAATAATAGTTATAAAAAAAACGACTAAATATTCACAAAAGCCTATCCTCTAACAATTCAAACAATTGCAATCTCAACACAAGTTTTTGCTAGGGATGCACCGATACCACTTTTTCTCTTCCGATTCCGATACCGGAAATCTCAGTATCAGCCGATACCAATCCCAAGCCGATACCAGTGTTGTTGTTTTTTTGCATAATCAGTTTAGAATATCTTTACATTATTGTGTGGAACTACACATTATTTCAATATAAATGTAGAGCTTATTAAGAAACACTTTATTATTAACTAGTATACTGTATAATGTAGCAGCAAATTTAACAGTAATTCCAGTCTTCAGTAGAAAAGAAACCAGCCTTTTTATTATTGTTTTTTTTTAATGTTTCAACTTGCATCTGGACTTTAAAGGATTCAGATCTCTGTTTTGTTCAATTTAGTTCAGTTTTCATTCACACAGTTATTTTTTGTAACCCATTCAACTTATAAATTGTAAACAAATACTAATGATGACAATAATAATAATAAATTGTTATTAATATTATTATTTTTGACTTTTAATTTGAAATAAAACAGTAATATATTTAAATCGTGCATTTTTTAAACCCTCACACTTTTATTTTGACATTCTGATCTCTCCAGGAAGTCCTGTATGTGTCTGTTTGTAGGCAAGATCACAGTAGTTTAATTCGCTTTTATTCGAATTCTGGTAAAATGTGCCTTTCTAAATGCATATTATAAGTGAACTGAACTATTGAGTATCTATACATCTGAGATGCTGTTCTTGAGTAGCACTCAAATATTGTGCACCGCTTTGAAGGCTAAAAATAGCCATGAGTGCATCCCCAGCCTGTGTGTGAGTTTGTGTCAACAGAGCAGCACCATTCACTAACGCGCTGGTGCTGCGCATAGTATACTATATATTTACTTATTAAACACAGCCTTTTGTGATTCACAGAGCTATCGCACATCTTCAAGTGGCTTTGAATAAAATGTACGTGTCATATGAACTGCTTTAATGGTGTTTTAATGGTTGTTTTATGTACATTTTGAAGCTTGACAGTAACAAACATGACTAATACACAGTATCAGATTTTGATCGGGTTCGTCAGACCGATATCAATCCATCTAAAAACGTCCTGTATTCAGTCCTAGTTTTAGCAAAAAACGAATATTTTGTCAAATATATGTGTTACACAATTATTGGAACCCTTTTATTCAATACTGTGTGCAACATCCCTCTATAAGAGTCTTCTCCTATAATGCATAATGAGGTTGGAGAACACATGGCAAGTGTTCCGAAACATTCCTCAATACAGAATCACTCTAGATCCTTCAAATTCCGAGGTCCATGATGATGGACTCTCCTCTTCAGTTCACCCTACAGGTTTTCTATGGGGTTCAGGTCAGGTGACTGGGATGGCCATGGCAGAACCTTGTTTTTGTGGTCAGTGAGCCATTTTTGTGTTGATTTTGATGTTTGTTTTTTGATCATTGTCCTGCTGGAAGATCATACCACGGCCCATTTTAAGCTTTCTAGCAGAGGCAGAGGTTTTCATTTTTTATCTGTTGGTATTTGATAGGGTTCGTGATACAATGTTTCCCCTGGTATAAAAACAGCCCAACGATGTTAAAGATCCACCACCACATTTAACCATGTGCATGAGGTACTTTTCCATATGGCTACCTCTCTATGTGTGCCAAACCCATCTCTGGTATTTGCTGCCAAAAAAAGCTCTTGTTTTGTTTCATCTGACCACACAACCAGGTCCCATTTGAAGTTCTAGTAGTGTCTGGCAAACTGAAGAGGCTTGAGTTTTTTGTTAAATGAGATCAGAGGCTTTTTTTCTTGAAACCCTACAAACGACTTGTGGTGATGTACGTGATGTCTGATTGACGTTTTGAAGACTTTCTGACCCAAAGCCCAACTAATTACTGCAATTCTCCAGCTATGATCCTTGGAGAATTGTTGGCCACTCGAACCATCCTCCTCAACATGCGTGGAGACAATATAGACACATGTGCTCTTGTAGGATAATTCGTAACATCTCCTCACTTCTTAATTATTGCCCTGATGTTGGAAATGGGTAATTTCAATGCTTTGAATATTTTCTTATAGCCTCTTCCCATTTTGTGAAGCTCAACAACATTTTGCTACACTTCATAACTTTATTCTTTGGTCTTACCCATTGTGATGGATGACATATTTATATTCCTGTGAAACAGGAAGTCATGGCAGAACAATTTCATGTTCCTAGTAAACCAGTGGTACTAAAAAATATAAAATATGAATGGGAATATACTTCAGAAATATTGTACTCATAATAATTTCTAGAGGTGCCAATAATTGTGGCAAATGTGTTTTGGAGAAAAATATTTAATTATGATATTTTACCCCACTTTATTTTAGTTAACTTCAGTTAAACGCTAGATTTTTGTGAATATTTTGAAAGAAAAATCAAAAAGATAAATAATAAAGACATATTTTTCACAGCCTTCGTTTTTTACCAGGGGTGCCAATATTTTTGGCCACAACTGTATATTTAAGCAATATCACACGAGCAAGAGAACAATATGGCCCTACATCAGCACTGCCGCTGGCCGAGTGCCATAGGTTATCACAGCAGTGCTGATTTAGGGACATGTAGCATGATTGCGAGTGTGATATTGCTTATATGCAACAGTTCAATGAACAAGTAAATTTTTTAAAATTAGGCAAAACTGAGTACGGTCATAAAATTCATGCATGGAACTACTTTCTTACACGATGGATCAGAATCTGCCATTGCTGGTTCAAATGCAAATGATGCGTCCAATCCTCCGTTAGTAATTAAAAAATGTCGCTTCAGAAATAGTATCACGGCTTGTGCTGTTTCAAACAAGTTATTGGATAATCAAGGATGGATGTGTGTGTAAGTGAGAGAGAGAGAGAGAGAGAGAGAGAGAGAGAGAGACGGAGCTTGTGCAATCACCTGTTGCCACACCTAAGCAGAGATGCTGTCAGCTTTCTGAAGGTCAGCTTTCTCAGTGAAACATTATTGTACAAGCGGGGGTATTTATCGCTATTTTGTGTGCACAAATGTCGATCACTATAGAAACCGCAATGCCCTCTGCCATTTCAAACAGCACCCATTGTGTAATTAATCAGTCTGTTGTGTTTCTCAGCTGTGATGAGCTGTGATGCTGAAGTTGTTTGTTTAAAGCCGATTAAAGCTATTTCTTAGCTTTAGTAGTGTAGTGTAGTAGGTGTAGTAAGCAATCTGAAGAGCTATTGTATGTAAGCGGCTGACGCGGATTCACTTCACGTCACCTAACTGACTCATATTACACACAAAATTGATCTTTCGCCACCACCTGCTGGCTAACATATGTAATGTCAAAAATAAATAAATAAAGACAAACCATAGCTCTTAACAGACCTGCACTGCTCTTAAACTTTAATTTAGAACAGCATGAACACAAGTGGAGTGATACAAACAGTGAAGCTTCTGAGTGCTGATGGTGTCGGACCATCAGTGCTCATGGAACGTCTCTCTTCCAATCAGATTAGAGGACCGGAATTAACTGTTGTATACATATATATATATATATATATATATATATATATATATATATATATATATATATATATTAGGGCTGTCAATTTAACACGTTAATTCAGTGCAATTAATTTAATTAAAAATAACGCGTTAAAAAATTCATTCAATTAATTGCAATGTCCCCGGACTGTAATGAAGATTCCTGAGAAAGCTTGTAGTACCACCTGTTTACTCCAGATGGCAGTAATTGAAATTTCATCTCTGTGGCAACACGCAGTTCAAACATTGAAGCACAACACAGACATGCATTACTTTCTTGCATTCAAAACACTTGATGGAGCGCAAAACCGATCTAAGCGATTTCAAGATGTGTTCTTCTAAATATTAAACTATATTTAACTTGACACAGCGACATAAAAATGTATGTTTATAACGCAACACACCCGAGACGCTACACAAGCATGTCTGATGCAGGTGTACATTGACGGGTCCTTAAACAAGCCCTCATAATAAATCTCTGATTGACAAATTGACTTGTGAAATGGATTGCTGTGAACTGTATGCCAATGATTGTCTTATGATCAATAATATGGTTGTAAACAATACATTGTATTCTGAAGCTGTTTTTGTATTGATTTATCAATAATTAACTCTTCTGCTACAAGAATGTAATGCATTTTAATTATCTGAATAATTTTTTTATTTTACATATATAATTTTTTATATTTAAAGATAACTATGTATCATTATTTCATCATTATATATTGAATTATTGTTATATGAGGGGCTTTCATCATGTCATTACATGGCTCAGTGGTTGAGGCTCAGGGTTACTGAACAGAAGGTTGGGGGTTCAAGCCCCAGCACTACCAAGATGCCACTGTTGGGCCCTTGAGCAAGGCACTTAACTCCAGGTTGCTCTGGGGGGATTGTCCCTGTAATAAGTGCACTGTAAGTCGCTTTGGATAAAAGCGTCTGCCAAATGTAAATATATACATACTATTTTGTATTTTAGTATTTAATTGATAATTTATAGAAAGGTTTGTTTTGACCTTTCATACTGTTTGTACCACTTTATAGAGTTATTTTGAACTATTTTCACATTTCTTACATAACACCTCTCTTTGATTTTTTCCTGGCAGGTGTAGCACAGTTTAGAAGCGGTTAATCCATGGCTTTAAGCCAGAAACATGAGGGCCATTGGTGAGCTTCTTGCCTAGGGGTGGGCTGTCAGAGATTACAGGTTCATTTCTCACTCTTTCTTTAATTAAACGTAAAAAACAGCAGCTGCGATTCAGCCACCCACTGTTCTGCACCGTACCCATCAGCATAATGGTTCCCCATCCATCTCTTCCTCTCTTGCCCTCCCTCCCTCTCTTCATTTTCTAACCAGCAATGATTGACAGCTTAGAGCGAGTCATGTGACAATTAAATACCCAGGGATTTTTAGCGAGCATGCTCCGTAATGTCCCTCCGCCCCTCTCTGTTTCATTTATCCATCCTTTCCTGTGAAGGGGTTGCTGTTATTGTACAGCATCTTACCATGTTTGCCAGCAGCAGCTAGTCTTGTTGCTGTTGTCAGTCGGGTTGCCTCCATATGAAAGACTGTTTCTTTTCGTTGCTGTTTGATGCTATCAACTGATTCATTATTTTGTATTTTTAATATCATTATTTTATCATTGTTGTTGTTTTGTGGGCATATCAAGAATATTCAATATATCAACTGTCAAGAAGCGAGGAGCTTTTAGCCGTTGCCAGGTTAGTGTTGATATCTTCACTTATTGCGTGTGTACAAAGGAAAGCAATAGAAAGGAATTATACGCTTCAGGGCTGTTTTTGGCATATCATTTCTTTACCAAACGGCTCCCTTTTTTCACACGCTTATGTTTAATTAATATGGGAAGTTTTGGAGTGAATATTTTATAACAGATTCATTTGCAGCACACAGGTAAGCAGTACATCATGTCCGACAGGCTGAATGTTTTGATCTGGTTAGTCCTCATTGGGGACATGCATAATTTTGTGGGGTGTTGTCCATGGTTATAGTTGCTATGGTCTCACCGGATGGGCTTTGTGGTCATCTGTCCCCCCCAGAATGCCGCCACCTGTCTGTCTTGTGCCTGTCTTTCTCTCTACTCCTCTCTCAATGCTGGGTTTGTTTGATTCAAGCAAAGCTGTGCTGTGCCATCCAGCATGCAAAGTAATCCAAGGCAGCATTTGAGCAAATCTGAGAGTCTGAGCTTTGTCATGCCAGAGCTTTTGGGATGAACTTCACTTAGATTGAGAGGATAAACTCAATTGACTTCAACGGGCATTCTGTTTAGTGCCAGGTTGGGGGTGTGTGATCTTTATTTAGAAGAGCACAAACGATCTTAAAATAAATTAAATTTAGAAGTCTAATAAACTGCTAATCGAATATGGTTGTTTTACTTGTTGTTATGGATGTTCAAATCCATTCAAATCCAAATCATTTGAGGTCTCTTAGATTAAAAAGCATTTAAAAGGGATGAATGCAACGTTTTGACCCAAAAAAACGCATCTGTTCTGGAAGCACATTTGCTGTCTGTCCCTGGCTCCACACACTGATATATCTGTTTGTGGTGCCACTCTCTCTCTCCCTCTCTTCTGTTTATCTGCCATGTGATTGGTTTGTACAAAGGAAATGTACTTTTGGTTTCTGTTTCTCATTTGCCGGAACATGCAGTTTTTGTAAAGTAATAATGCTGATTGCAGTTTCGTGTGAAGCTTACAGAGTTAACAAAGGAGGGAGGGAAATGTGTGTGCGCATGTTTAACAGGGAAGGCTGTGTCTGGTTTCAGCATCAAAATGACAAAACATGAGAAAGTGTTTGCATTGGCATACAATTTTTATCACCCACATGCAAACTCTTTTTCGTTCACTCTTTCTTCTCAGTCTCCGAAGGATGTCTTAATAACAGACTATTTGAAATAAACCCTGTGGTTGGAATAAGATATATTTATCCCTTCAAATGACCAAGTGGTGTACACAAGGTGTCATATAGGCCACACTAGACTGACCCATGGGTATTTATTGAAAGGTGAAGAATCACCAAAATACCAATATTATAATACCCCTTTGACTGTGAAGCATGTGCTCCTGATCTGCCCTATTTTGAACGTCATGAGACAACGCTTTTTATCTGGAAAAACCTTGAAAGACTTGATTTGTAAGATGTGCCCAGGAAAGCTCTTGGTATTTTATTAAAAGTGCAACTTAAGGAACTGTTATAGAATTTATTTACTGAACTGGAATGAATAGTCTTTTTTCTATGTATTGTTTTTGCAAGGTGTGTTGTTTTATGAAGTGTTTAATTGGCACCTGTAAGTGCCATGAAATATACATTGTAGCTGATATGGCAATAAACACCAAACAAACAAACAAACAAACTTCTCAGTCTCTGTCTTTTAAATACAACAGCTCCTCTCTGATGCAGTACTGATTCTCTGCGCACCCAAGGCGAATACTGAGTAGGGGTGGAATGCGGTGCTTCTAGAGCAGGCTAAAGGGTTACATTGCAGAACCCAAAACTTCACCTTTGACCATGAAACAATACATATCCAAGTACACAGCCTATGTAATATGCCGTAATTTCTGCAGAATCTGCAGTAAGCTGCAGAATTCTGGAGAAGGTTATAGCTGCAGACAGAGCTCCAAAAAAGGGGCAGGAGCTCCAAAAGATATAGTTAGCCCCTTACCTAACCCTTTCCCTAACCCTAACCATCTGTGGAGGTGTCACCCCCTTTTGGAGTTGGCATAACCCACTTTTGGTGTAAACCAAAAAAAAGGTGAAACCTTTCTATTTAGGAGATTCCGCCCCCATTTGAGGATCTCCGGCCTGCTATTATACCTTATTGGTGGAAGCCTATACCTTATTAGTTTTAATGCAATTAACCATGGTATTACTACAGTAAAATGCTTTTAATATATTCTCCATGTTAAATTTGGGTTACTATGATTTTACTACAAAATACCACTGTGAATCTATAGTTACTGTTGCAAAAGCATTGTTGATGTTTGTAATAGGCAAATAGCCTCTGGCATCATAAATTTGGCTTCTTTTGATCAGATCATGCTAAAAACCAATATTTTTCAGGCTGGTCCAGCTAATGAACATGCATGTTCTCAATTAACCAATTAAAAAAGAAATTTTTGTATCTAAAATTTGATTGGCTATTTTATCTCTAAGGCAGCATTGCCTTTTTTTTAAATCATATTGGGCATTACAATTTCTCTCATTTATTTTAATACAAGTGCTCCTTCTTGAATACAAAATAGAGATGATAGACAACATTTCCAAGCTTTTATTTGCCATACAATGAAAAAGGATGGTGATTCATTCCTTATAAGGGTTCCTGTTTCTTAATGGTTCCACTAACGATTCATTTAGTACTTTTGGAAATAAGAAATACACAACATTGCATAACATACTAAAAGATCTTATTTAATTTTCGATGTTGAATATGATTTAGAAGAATATGAAGATATTTAGTAGTTTGCTCCGACTGATGTATGTGTTTTTGATTCACCAAAAAGAGCCAGTTTATAAGAATCATTTGTTTGGGAACTGCACTATACTGGTCACACTGTGTGCTACTGAATAAACAAAAATGTTGGCACTTAAAAGTAATTCTTTCGGGAATTGGATCGGAGTACACTGGTAGTGCTGTGTGTTATTGAATCACTTAAAAAAAAAAAAAAAAAAGAGTCTGCACAAATGATTAATTTGTTTGGGAATCAGAGTACACTGATAGCGCTGTCATTGTTTGGGAATCGAGGTATTGTGTGATATTGATTCACTAAAAGAAGAGTAGGTTCATAGGAGTCATTCGTTCGGGAACCACTCTACACTGGTTAAGCTGTATGTTATTGATTCACTAAAAGAATCAGCTGATAAGAGTCATTCAACTGGGAATTAGACTACATTCACACTGTGTTATTAATGCTGTTGATTTAGTAGTGGGTACTGTCAGAGTATTTTAGTTCTGTACTTCGTTTGCATCGGCTGAAAAATACATGTTCAAAAACCATTCTGAACCATTCTCGTTTTTTCAACACAGTATCAACAATGAGTACATTGGTCCTTACAAAGAAAAGAGAATGTCCTTGCTTGTTCTCTCCTTTGTTCTGCAGTTTAGACATAAAGCACTGTGACAAATCAAAGCCTTGGCACATTTCTCAAGCAGTATTGCACTGAGATACTATATACACAGGCAAATAGATCATTAATTGTTGGGAAATCAACTAGCCACTGTAGACTTGGATGCGTTTATGTTGATTCTGTCTCTATGGGGTGGTGTTACCTTACAGCACACGCTTGAGTGAACACAATTAGGCATGGAAAACTGCACAGCACTTAGACTCCATCACTGTCCTTCAGAGTGGATTACAGTGAGCCAGCCAGTGAGAGAGGGGTGCAGGAGGATAAAAAGACCCTGAGATTAAATGGTTAATCTGCTCACTCATCACCTTTATTAGTGGGTTGACCCCTCCCAAGAGGGTTTGGAATATAACCCATTAAATATATGTCCATGGGACAGCCATGTCCACTGTCTGTGGAAGTAAGAACAAAGGGAGGGAGCGAGAAATAGGGGTAGAGGATGGAAATTAACTCATTATGGGATTGACATGGAAACAGTTTTTGTGCTATTCAGAAAAATTACTGTTCACAGATCAACTTTAACTAAAAATGTGCAAAAATACAGTGTGAACAGTATACAACAGTGAGTATATGTGTGTTAAATATTACATTTCTGTACTAAATTTAAACCACCCTCTAACGGACGACAGCCACGCCTCCCCGGGTGGATCGGAGGCAGTCTTCCGGCCCCTGGCAGACGGAGTGCCCCGCCACGTTCTCTGGAAACAGAAGGGGTCTCCCCCGCCCCTGGCAGCAGTTCTCCTGCTCCAAGCGGTCAGCCAGGAGCCCCTCCCCACTTGCGGTCGGCGGTCTCAGACCCTGCCACGTTTCAGCGGCTAGTAGGGGTCTCCTCCACCCCTGGCAACGGCCCTGACCGCTTCAGGCCGTCGGTTAGGAGCCCCTTCTCCCTTTGCGGTTGGTGGCCGTACCTCCGCTCTCAGGCAGATATTTCATTATGAAATAATTATATTTCAATAATTATAAACATAATAAATACAATTCTAATAAAGTAATAGTATTACATTATTGTAGCTGACAAGTAAAGCATTGATAAGACAATACAAATGTGGCTGAAGAAGTCAATATACAGTGCCATAAATATTGGCACCCTTGGTAAATATGAGCAAAGAAGGCTGTATTGTTTAATTCAAAATATTCACAAAAATCTAGCTTTTAATTTAAGTAAACTAAATGAAGGGGGGTCTCATAATTAAATCAATATTTTTCTCCAAAATAAGTTCATTATAAAACATATAAAACAATTATTGGCACCTCTAGAAATTCTTATGAGTACAATATATCTGAAGTATATTCCCATTCATATTTTAAAAAAATTTAGTACACCTGGGTGACTAGGAACATTAAATTGTTCAGCCATGACTTCCTGTTTCACAGGGATATAAATATGAGGTAACACACTTAGTCGTCCATCACAATGTCATGTTCACTGTTGTCTTTTGTTTTGTGCTTTTATGTTGAAGTTTAGTTTAGCTCCTGTTTCCTGTTTTGGTTTTTGTAGTCCTTTGTAGTTTCTTTTATTACCTTGTCTTGTTTCACTGTTCCCTCTTGTTTACCATTTTCGTCACTTTCTGCATTCCTTAGTTTTCACTTTTGTCCCTTATGTAACTCCATAGTCTCTTTGTTAGCGTTCGTGTTTTCCGTCATTGTTTTCACCTGTCCCTCGTCAACTTGCCACTTGCCGCTGTTTCTTCCCTCGTTATCTTGTTTAGTGTTCTGTTTGTTCATTGGCCCCTTAGTTCTATGTTCATGTATATCCTGGTTTTTTAGTCCCTCTCTTTCGTTGATTGTATGTGCCGTTGCATGTGTTCTCTCTATGCGTGTTTACTCCAGGTTTCCCAGCCCTCCGTGGATGTTCTGTCTCCACGTGTTCAGTGTTATGTTAGTTAGTGTCTGAGTTTGCTTTTCCCCTCGTGGACCGCTTATTTGCTACAGTGTTTGTTTATTTTGGTACTGTAATAAAGCTGCATTTGGATCCGCACACCCTTCTGCCTTTCCCTTATTCTCCAATCATTACACACAATGGGTAAGACCAATGAATAAAGTTATGATGTGCAGCAAAATGTTGTTGAGCTTCACAAAGTGGGAAGTGGCTATGAGAAAATATTCAAAGCATTGCTAATTCCCATTTCCAACATCAGGGCAATAATTAAGAAGTGAGGAGATGTTACGAATCATCCTACAAGAGCACATGTGTCTATATTGTCTCCACGCATGGTGAGGAGGATGGTTTGAGTGGCCAAATATATTTCAAGGATCACAGCTGAAGAGTTGCAGTAATTAGTTGGGCTTTGGGGTCAGAAAGTCTCAAAAACTGCAGTCAGACATCACGTACATCACCACAAGTTGTTTGTAGGGTTTCAAGAAAAAAGCCTCTGCTCTCATTTAACAACAAACTCAAGTGTCTTCAGTTTGCCAGACACTACTAGAACTTCAAATGGGACCTGGTTGTGTGGTCAGATGAAACAAAACAAGAGCTTTTTTTGGCAGCAAATACCAGAGATGGGTTTGGCACACATAGAGAGGTAGCCATATGGAAAAGTACCTCATGCACATGGTTAAATGTGGTGGTGGATCTTTAACATCGTTGGGCTGTTTTTATACCAGGGGAAACATTGCATCACGAACCCTATCAAATACCAACAGATAAAAAATGAAAACCTCTGCCTCTGCTAGAAAGCTTAAAATGGGCCGTGGTATGATCTTCCAGCAGGACAATGATCAAAAAACAAACATCAAAATGAACACAAAAATGGCTCACTGACCACAAAAACAAGGTTCTGTCATGGTTATCCCAGTCCCCTGATCTATTATAAGGGCTTTTCTAAGGACACGTCAATGTACACATGGTCGGGTGGAGGCTTTTGAGTATTTCAGTTGCGTTGTGTCATCAACACTGCATATTCGAGTCACTGTGTCAAATTAAACATAGTTTAAAAATGTATTTCTTTAAAAAATATTCCATAATGCGTACTATAGAGGATTAAACTAATAGAAGAAGAAAACAGGGTAGAGATTGTATGGATTCAGATGCATTGTTTTCCCAGGGTCTCTTTGATGTTTTTAGTGTCCTGAGAACCTGTTTATTCTGGATTTTGACCCCAACCCATTTACTTGTTTATTCTTTCATGAAATAGATACTTATACATATTTTATAAACTGTATAAAGTAGACATCTGAAAATGGTTCCTCACAGACAAGACAGATTGCCTCTGTCTTTAGCCTGTTTAGCACAGGGGACCAGGTGGCCTGCCAAAAAGACATGCCAAGCACACGACAGATCACACCCAACTGGATCTTAACCCTTTTAACTCCTGTGGCTGTCAACTCCATACCAATAGGAAATGACTGCCACTGTCTAAGGGTGTTAATCCCTATTTGGATCATTTAGTGGTTGCTTCACCTACCGCTACTATCTTGGTTTGGTTAATCATATGAGCAACTTTGACCAAATCCGGTGGGTATGCGATGCTCTGAAAGCATCTCTGATTAACCTCCGAGGTCACTCAGAGGTTCGCATTGTACCCTGACAATGATAGACGTTGGCACAAGTGCCTTGATGTTCACCTGCTGTGTAAAGCTATTCAACTGGAATGATTGAACTACTCAAGTGGCATTAAGCTTTTCAACTGAAATTATTTTGGACTACATCAATCATAAACCAGGAACCCTGGTAGATCTTATCATCCCAGTGTGGTCTATTGCTCTCTAGAGCTGTGGGAGCAGTTGCTGCACTGAAACCACTTCTTATTTCCCTATATACTTGTATATAGTATGTGCAACTGATATAGAAAAGCTTACATCATACATCACAGCTTATTAAATTATAATCTCTAAAGAATGCTTGGTCCTTTTCTGCCACTCAAGCCGTCTATTGGATGTGAATCTCTGACAAGACAATACATTTCTGACAAGAAAGATCTGCAGACAATATTATTAGTGTTGTATTTCAGAGCAATAGGGCCACACAGGATATAGAACCATTAGTATTTAAATAGCATCACAAATCCTCCTTCTTCTGTAGATTGGTTGAGCAGTACAGGACTAAACCAGACACTAAGACAGCCCGCCTCTTTTCCCTCAGGACTAATTAAAAAGCTTTTTGTCTTAATTCCTTCCTAGGCAAAGACACACCATAGTATTTACCCAATGCAGTTCATCACTAGCAATTGTGTGGTAGTCACAACACACAAACTTTTATATGAATGTGAGAGTGTGCTAACATTATGTAGGTTTGCTGAAAGAAGTGTGTGGCATGGGCGGTGTGGACATGTGTCTGTCTGCGGGAGAGGGAGAGCAGTAAGGCTCGTCACCTGGGTTGTGATTTCTCATCTGTCGCTCATTATATTGATGGCGGAGGGAGACCTGATTAGGCACGCCAGAGCGTCAGTTTGGGAAAGAATTGTGGTTGTATGTTCCCGTCTGGCTTGCAAGATTTGTTTGTGTGTATTTGGCCACTAAGTGCCCTTTTTTTGTTAAAGTATTTTTGTGATGTTGAAGAGTTATAAAATACTCACACTAACAATTCATTGCCACCTGACTCCTCCATTTCCCACAAACTTAAACTTATCATAAATAGTTTTATCCAGATGGCACAACTCCTCTTGAGCTCTAAATGTGTGACGGAAATGATGGATGTACTGCAGTTTAGCTTTACAGAGATGGCACAACTCATTCTGTCAACACATGATTGCTACATCGGTGGTACAGTCCTGGAACATTGTATTCTTGCCTTGCTGAAGTGTTGTGACCCCAAAACATTAAGGCAGACTTAATTGGACAGGCTGACATTTGCAAATACAGCAATGTGTTTGGAGGATCAGTAACTTGAAAATCAGGTCCCCTTGAGTTTTAACAACCTCTCAAGCTTTCAGAAAATATGTTTTTCTTTCTAAACTACAAATGCACACCTCCCACTTTCTTGCCTGGCAAACTTGAAATGCCCCTCCATGGTGCTTACCACAATGCTTGTCATGTGGAGGACAAAGAGCCGCTTGGCTCTGGCATTGAGCGGTGCTTTGACGCCCTGCTGCGAGTCATGTGGAAGCCACTTAAAAGTATGAATCTCAGCTGTGGTACCTTTTAAAAGTACCTTTCAAAAGCAGATTGCTAGATGGACGTTTTTGACCATTCTCGTGCATGAGCACTATGTTTTTAAGATGCCTTGTCAAAAGTTTTTTTAAAATTTGCATCTCTGTTCCAGTTGTAGTGCTGCATCTAGCTTTTAATCTGAACAGCCCCTTGAGATGTACTTTCAAATAAGTTAGTTGATACACTGTCTTAGTTCTGTAGCATCCTTCCTGTTTCGTCCAGGATAAATGCTAGCTTTCTGTAACCCTCCATCAAATCTACAGACAACTATATTTGCATTTCCTGAATAAAATAGCGGTGCTTGCAAGGCAGTTTTAATGTTTTAAACTTGGGTTTAGTAAAATGTAATGCTGCATCAGAGCCATTATTTTACCGTTACCATTACACTCAACTCATCTGTTTTCTGTTGGCTGTGTCAACAGAGGATCAATGTGTGGAAAAGTAAATGCAATATGCAAATATGATGGGATTATCACTGTTGGTTACATTTTGAAAACTGAACACTATCAATTCAAGTCAATGGGAATTTTTTTTTATTTTAAAATTTTGTCAAAATGTTTAAAGTTCACAAAAACTGACTTTAAGTTTAGCTGTTTAGAACAAACATCTAACCAGATTGTTTGAGCTATATCAATACAGAGCTTTAGTAACATACATCTTTGGTTCATAGACAGAACAGATGTAAATAATGATGTTGAACTGATTTAAGAGCAGGAGCAAGTAAATACAGCAGCATTTGACCACATGACTAGTCATGGGTTTACCCTTTAGCTTGTGCTGTAAGGCTAAATCACATCCGTGGACAATGACTGCACAGATCAGGACGGGGTCTCTTATGCTAGACATACTTGTGGACTCCTTTCACCAATACAGTAGAACACAAAGCCTCCCCAAATCCCTTTTATATCATTTAATCCTAATCCCTACAATCTGCACAGACACAAATCATGCCACGGTACCAAGTCTGAGGGAATTAGGATGGTGTAAAAGACTTAAAATGGCAGCCAATAGCCTCTGTAGTGCCTTCAAGAGCTGACTCTCTCTACTGTCTATGAATTGCTCTAAAACCTGACCAGATGGTTTAACGGACTGCATGAGCATTACACCTTTACGCCAATAACCGTCACTTGTTCCACCTTTTTCGTTGACTTGCAAATTCAGACTGCAGTGTAAATTCGAGAATTTTCTTTTCCTTTTTAAGCAAGTGTTGTTTTTTTTCATTCGTCCTGCCGGCAGTGCTTTTTAAAATTCAGATCTCAAGGATCTCTCAAAAATTGGCCAAAGCTGGAAGTGTTGTTGAACGTATTGACATGTGTAAGCTCCAGTGTTTAGATGAGATGTCCACAGAGTGGCGCCAAACGTGAGTTGTATTCTAAGTTTAAATTATGTAATGCATTAAACAGGAATGCATGTTTTATTAACTCCAACCCCTAACCCAAACCCCAATCATAAACCTAACTGTCAGTAGAGTTAAAATGTAATTTTTGATAAAAAACAATGCAAGCTCCGAATCACACACCACTGTTTAAGTGATCATGATTACTTCCAGGTTCCCATGGCACCATAACCCACGTCTAAGAGGTTGCTCACACAATGTGCTGTAAGTAGCTCTAGTGGGTTATGTGATTATGCTTGAATTGATGCAGAAATGCCTGATGGGAGATGTCACTTGTCAGTAGTTTGGCAGAATGGGGTTGATTTCAATGTACATGAACTTTCGAAAGCAATGTGTTGATTTACTTTTCAAATTTTTTTAGAAAATTCGTACACTTCACCTTTAAATAAGTGTGAAAACCAATTTGACATTATGTTTTAAAGAGTATGTAGTGAAGGTCTCAGGCTAACCTGAATGAACAATATGACTCAATGGTTGTCAAATGATATAACACTTTTGACAAGACACAAAAGAGTCATAACACTCTGAAACAAATATTCTTGCTCTAAAGATCTTCCTTGCTCATTCATAGGACAAGACAGAAGATGTGTGTGTGTGTGTGTGTGTGTGTGTGTGTCGCGCGTGTGTGTGTGTGTGTGTGTGTGTGTGTGTGTGTGTGTGTGTGTGTGTGTGTGTGTGTGTGTGTGTGTGTGTGTGTGTGTGTGCAATGTATGGAAAGATAAAGGAAAAAATATTATTAAGGAAATAGAAGAAAAAGGACATAAACCTTAGAGATGACGTACCTGCGTTTTAACCATTCTGTGCATATTTGATGTACAGCTGACCAGGATAAGAACTAACTGATAACTTCCTGATGCAATACACTGACTAATGCTGTTATCACTTATCTCCAGTAAGGCTGTAAACAGATTATTTCATTATATTTAGCGACACGCTTCATCCTACTGGATAATTCTGACTCATACTGTATAACAACATAATTTTTAATTAAAGGATTTATGTGTACAAGGTAAGTAATTTCCTGTAATTTCATTCCTTTCAGTTTTACATTTTTTATTTTCCATTCATTTTATCACCTTCAGAAAAAAGGTTCCATTGACTGTACAAGGGCCATCACCTTTTTTGTACCATTAGTTATAATTTATAACTCATTTTGGGTACATAATTGTTCCCTGAAGACCTATTGTTTACCTTTTAAAGGTACATTAATACAGAATGTTTTTTTGGGAACAAACCAATATATGTTTGTTTTTGTCTTATTAAGGGTACAAATTTGTACCCAAAACAAGGTTAACACCAAAGTGATGGCTTTGTACCGTCATCTGCACCATTGTTTTCTGAAAGTGTATGTATTTATGCAAATATTAAAAAAAGGTGTCTAATTCTTATTATGCACAATTCAACTGTACATGTTATCCCCCCAAAAATGTGTAATCTTAAAACAAACAGTAAAATAACTTTTCCTTTGAAATGAATTAGAGTGCATAGGCTATTGAATTATGGTAACCATCCAGACCTGCCAGCAGCCATATCATCCTGCAGCTCATGCCTGGTTACACATGGAAGCTACTGTAAGCAGGGTCAGTACCTGGATGGGAGACCACCTGGGAAAACCAAGGTTGATGCTGGAAGAGGTGTTAGTGAGGCCAGCATTGGGTGCTCACCCTGAGGTCAGTGTGGTTGGTAATGCCCCGTTATAGTGAAGGGGACACTTTACTGTAAAAAGGCACCGTCCTTCAGATGAGATGTTAAACCGAGGTCCTGACTCTCTGTGGTCATTAAAAATCCAAGGGCACTTCTTGTAAAGAGTAGGGGGTTAACCCCGGTGTCTTGGAAAAATTCCCCCATTGGCCCTTTTCAATCATGGGCTCCTAATAATCCCCATATATGAATTGGCTGTATCACTCTACAGGGTACCCACGGGTCTTTAAAAAGTCTTAAATTTACTTTTAAAAATTTAAGGCCATAAAAAGTCTTAAATACACTCACCTAAAGGATTATTAGGAACACCATACTAATACTGTGTTTGACCCACTTTCGCCTTCAGAACTGCCTTAATTCTACGTGGCATTGATTCAACAAGGTGCTGAAAGCATTCTTTAGAAATGTTGGCCCATATTGATAGGATAGCCTCTTGCAGTTGATGGAGATTTGTGGGATGCACATCCAGGGCGTGAGCTCCGTTCCACCACATCCCAAAGATGCTCTATTGGGTTGAGATCTGGTGATTGTGGGGGCCATTTTAGTACAGTGAACTCATTGTCATGTTCAAGAAACCAATTTGAAATGATTCGAGCTTTGTGACATGGTGCATTATCCTGCTGGAATTAGCCATCAGAGGATGGGTACATGGTGGCCATAAAGGGATGGACATGGTCAGAAACAATGCTCAGGTAGGCCGTGGCATTTAAACGATGCCCAATTGGCACTAAGGGGCCTAAAGTGTGCCAAGAAAACATCCCCACACCATTACACCACCACCACCAGCCTGCACAGTGGTAACAAGGCATGATGGATCCATGTTCTCATTCTGTTTATGCCAAATTCTGACTCTACCATCTGAATGTCTCAACAGAACTCGAGACTCATCAGACCAGGCAACATTTTTACAGTCTTCAACTGTCCAATTTTGGTGAGCTCTTGCAAATTGTAGCCTCTTTTTCCTATTTGTATTGGAGATGAGTGGTACCCGGTGGGGTCCTCTGCTGTTGTAGCCCATCCGCCTCAATGTTGTGCGTGTTGTGGCTTCACAAATTCTTTGCTGCATACCTCGGTTGTAACGAGTGGTTATTTCAGGCAAAGTTGCTCTTCTATCTTGAATCAGTCGGCCCATTCTCCTCTGACCTCTAGCATCAACAAGGCATTTTCGCCCACAGGACTGCCGCATACTGGATGTTTTTCCCTTTTCACACCATTCTTTGTAAACCCTAGAAACGGTTGTGCGTGAAAATCCCAGTAACTGAGCAGATTGTGAAATACTCAGACCGGCCCGTCTGGCACCAATAACCATGCCACGCTCAAAATTGCTTAAATCACCTTTCTTTCCCATTCTGACATTCAGTTTGGAGTTCAGGAGATTGTCTTGACCAGGACCACACCCCTAAATGCATTGAAGCAACTGCCATGTGATTGGTTGATTAGATAATTGCATTAATGAGAAATTGAACTGGTGTTCCTAATAATCCTTTAGGTGAGTGTATCTTATATAAATTCCAAGAAGTCTTACATTTCGTTTGTTGAGGTCTTCAATTTTGGATTGTGAATAGAGGCGCTTAAAGTCATAATCATCTCTCTCTCGCATGCTCTCTCTCTCATTCGTGCATCCATCAGCGCGCACTAGGAAGCGCATTTTTACTGAAATTATGATATTACGCTTGTATAAACCTTCATAAACCCGTTAATCAAAAATGCAAATGGCGTTATTCTGTGTCTCTGTAAGCGAGCGATGCGCTTTTGCTCCTGCTTATGATCGACAAAGCTGTTAACGTTGCAATTTGCAAGTGCGTGAGGTTGGAGCGGTCTTTTGACACTTTTCAAATCGTGGCACTTCCTTATTTTACATTACCTTTGACAATTATTGTAAAGCTAATGGAACAACTCAGCTGCAGCGTTTCACCTGTTACATCTCTCATCTCCATCTCTCTGGATATGACATATACAAGTATATACAAAACAATCATAATATAATTATGTAAAATTATAATATAAATAATATACATAATATGAAAACATATCTATTAATATTTAGTATATAATATGTTTTCAATATACATCATAACTAATTCTGCAGAACAATTCTCTTTCATAATTTAATCTGTTAACATTTTCAATACATATTGTCAACTTTAAATGGCCATTTTTAAGGTAACTGACAAGTTTTGAGTTTTACTTATTTCACACAAAAATAAAAATTGTCATCACTTACCTTCATGCTGTTACAAACCTGTATGACTTTCTTATTTCAGTAGATATCAAATATTAGGAGTTTCGGTCAGCATACATTGAATGAAAAACAAGATGCAGTGACAGTAAATGGTGACTGAGACTAAACGTTGTGCTTAACATCTTTTTTGTTCCATGGCACAGAAAAGTTCATACAGACTCAAGGGTGAGCAGTGATGACTGCCCTTAAACTACCGGTTAAAGTATTTGTTAAAGTAATCTGTCAAGACATAATATATAAATGTTATTTATATATTACAGTTTATTCATAGCAGCACTATTTAAAATTTTACCGAGGCTGTGAGGGATAGACATACAGTCTCTTCAATGATCCGTACTGCAATTTAAAGTGTTTATGGATCATTCCGCAGACAAAACATTGGAAAAATATATTTTCAAGGACACCCAGTTGACAACAAACATGAGTTGTAAAAACTCAGATGGGATCTAGTAGCTTTTAACAGCTTTTTACCATGCATGCCATTGAAGATTCAGCCATTTCCATTAAAAATCAAACATGGCGCTAATGTGAATAATGTACAAAAATGTCAGCGCATGCGCAGTAAGTGGTGGTTGTTGTGTTAGATTTGACAGATTAGATGATTAATTGAAATTATGACACAAAACCATTATAAATACAAACATATTATTGGCAATACAATTACTATAATGAATAGAGGTAATAACAAACATGTAACCATGTCCGCTATACATTTTTGCTGCAAATTTGTGAGTTGAAATGATCTCAGTCCAGTCAGCTCTGTTGATGGCTTGAAGCCACAGCAGTCAGCGAGAAAGGGTCACAATACAGGGAACGTGTATTCTTTTTCCGATTAACCACTTTTTATTGATTCTAACAAACGAAACCGAAAAGGAAGCAATAAATGCACAGAATCAATTTTAACCCCCATAAATCATTCAATAGCCATAAATATTTAAGCATAGTTTTAGCGAACTTACATTCGGTCTGACTTTATTCTGATATACTGTATGTAATGTGCACTCTTCACAATTCCGTTGTTTTGATTATCGATGAATAAAATTAAGTCTCATTCTACTTTTTTTTTTCTCATTGAATATCCTATTTCACTCTGATCACATTATGGAAGTAAAATGGGTTGCGAACGATGCTTTGTTTTGACTTTAAATATAGTTTAGAAAGCCCAAGGCATAAAACATTTTTTTTTTTTTTACTGTATATATTGATATTTAAACATGTTCAATATTATATATAAACCAGTCAGCATTTAAAATGTTGGTCTGATTTTTAATTTTTTTTGTTGATCCATAGCCATATGGTGGCACAGCAAATATTCAGTATAAGTACTGTAATATAAGTATGTAACCTTTGATTCAGGATTATTTGAAGTTTTCTGAAATGAACAACTAAAAAAACAATATCTGTCAACTGCTAATCTGAATATTGACATGTCCCCTTTATATATAGTCTCTGGTGTTTCTGGACCTGATCATTAATATCGGTTGATTCTGCTATCAGATGGCTAAGAGAGAAATTGTAAAAAAGTTGGGTTGCACTTTATTCTACAGTACGTGTAGTTAGCATATTTGCAATGTGCTTACCCAAGAAAGTACAGAGAAATATACTACATGTACTTAATATGGGTTAAGGTTAGGGTTGGGTTTTGGGTTAGGTTTCGGGTTAGTAGTAATTACTATAGTTGTTGTAATTATATAGTAAGCAATTGTAGAACAGTACTGTAAAATAAAGTGTTACCAAAAGTTGGTTAGAAGAACAAAATTCCAAAGCAGTGTTAAAATTTATAATTTAACATTGGTTTATCTAGCCATCTTTCTCATTTACATCCTTTGGAAATGATAGTCATGTCCCAAAGCTGTCCATTTGAAAAGCAGCATTTGCCATACAAACAACAGACAGCCTGTAAAATATTCTCATGAGGGTGCGATGCACTGTGAAATGCGATCTGATTTTATGGTGTCCTGTTACAGTAGTTGAGCTGGAGCCATTTAATCCGCTTCCCACAATAAATGATGCAGACAGGGCACGACGTAGCTGGGTGCGCTTTCGTGATGTCAAGAGTCTGTGAGTTACAGGATGCAGCAGCCTCTCAGATGCACATTAAAGCAGCATTAAACTGTACAATCTATTCACTGTGGTACAGAACCAGTACAGCTGGTCTTTCTGTAACGATGATGAAATAGAGAGTCATTCAGATACAATCAGATACTGCTTGTCGCTGCTTGATTTGATTTGTAGACTAAGATCTTGGATTGCGATAAGGCCAAATACATTTTAATTAATTTTATGAAATATATACTCTATAAAGCATTTGACTTGATTTAAATGTTATTTTGGCCTTTATTATTGGGAAAAGTTGGCCTATAAAGTGATCAGAAAATAAAGGGTAGAAGGGGGGAACGTGATCGTGAAATTATGTGAAATGACCACTACAGCTCAATGTGACAATGCATGTGCACAAACCACTAGAATTATTTTGGTTTGTGATTCAAGGCTTTTAGCAATGGCAAGCATTGCAAAATGAGTGTTCTGAGGTTGTTATGCTTGGGTAAATAATTTGTCCACTTTGTCTTTCCCTTCTTGTGTTTGGGTGATTAAAAATGGGTGGAGCAAAGTGAGAGGTGGGAGGGGCTGTCATTAATGGGCAGGACCATTAGCAGCAGCTGATATATAATTGACTTGAATAGGATCACTTACCCTTCCTCCACTTCTAAATAAAGCCCCATGCTGTGAGTGCCTCCTTTTGTTAAGCTCTGTTTTCCCTTTGGCACCATCCTTGCCACGTGCCAACTGTTTTCGTTACGCCAGATGTCTGCCACAATCTTCTCTTATCTCTGTTGTGCTTCCTTGACATGACTGGCATGTAGTGACTTTGGAATAGCTTTGAAACCAGGTGAGAGTTCAATGTTATTTTGATCCATAACTAAGACGGTGCTCACAGCAAGGACATTTTGAGTCAATAGAGAGGGTGTGCATTTGTTCTGGTCCTCGCTAATGAATTTAGAAAAGCTCTTTGATAAGGGCCAGCATGAGGTCTAATCATTAAAGATCCCAAATAACACACTCACTAATTGGATTAGAATAAATCCACACTTTAAATGTGCAAGCATTTTTAAGCATTGCACAAAACAGTTGCCTGTCTACACTGATGAAACTGTGAAAAGAAAGCAAGAAAAGGCTTATTTCTAAATCTGTTGCCTAGATGATCTTGTAGGACAGCTGAAAACTGATGCTGCTTGAATGTGTCTATTCCACCTTGAGGCTTTCATACTGTGTGATTTTGGTCACATTTGCCCTCTGATACAAATTTCGGTTATGGTAAAATTGATCTTTTCATAGGGCAAAATTACCAATCTTTGATCGCTTAATGTAGAGTTTTTTAAGTGTCGGTATGCCTGACACAGTGTACATGATGCAAATTTCATCATCATCATCACAGTATGTGCCGTGATACACAGATATAGTTGCCACATACACTTTGAGCGTTAACCGATTATGTCCTGCGTCTAATCGCTCTTAAAGAAAAATGTCAATTTCATGTAAGGGGCAGTTTACTGGGTCTTTGCCATGTGAGAAACACCTATCGGTGAACACATTCTATTTTAGTGAATAGAGGCGTCTCGTGGATGGCTCTCTAGCCTGTAAAAGGGTGTTCATGACTGAATGTGTCAGTTCTGGCGCATTTAGCACGCTCCGTTCAAGGCCTCACATCCAGGTTCCACAGCTGGGGATGCCAGATTATGTCTTACGCCTGAGAGTGAGATCCCTCCTCAGCGGTATTTCCCATGGCGAGCTGTACAGCATCTCTATCATTTCCAGAAACCATGGCTGGTTGGGCCATTTTGGCGCAACCTATAGAATCATTTCCTTAGAGTCCTCTCGGACTTTGCATATGACAGAGTGTATCAGGCACGCTGGGGGAAGCACATATTTGCGTTTCTGAATTTGCATTCCCCGATATTCGTAACTGCAAGGCTCCCGTTAGCTTAGCAGGGGTTTGACTCTCATTAGAGATGTCTCCTAGCAACCCAGCTGATAAACAATGCTGCATGCTAGCATTTGTGCTTCAGGTGTATGATTATCAAAGACTATTAAAATTATAATTTACTATGTTTTATATGTTAAACAAGTTTTAATATCATGTAATGTGGAAAGTGAATGTTTATAACTTTGTATATAAACAGTGTCTACAGTACATGTTTGTGTGACATCATGTCCTGCTTCGAAATCAGAGTTGAGAATTTCTGCACGAGTCTACAAGTTGTAATTCTGACTTCAAGATGCATTCCATTGCACTTTTCTTAGTAGGAAGTTGTCATATCTAACTTTCCAAGTGTAATGGAATGCAGCATTTCTTTTCAAATCTTGATCTGACACTGAATGCTCAAGCTGCCTAATTTACACTTATTAAACTCTTGGTGTTGCTAGATCACACCCACCAAGAATCTGATTGGCTGATGAATCTGACAATCTGACTTTAGTTGCTCATTCACTTACACTGTTGAGGGATTCTGTGGAAATTCTGAAGGCCTGAGGAGGTGGAGCTCAAACTCACATGCTGCTTTGGCTAAGGAACTTGGCTTCGGGCATGCGATTTGTGAAACGGTTGTCACACTTTGCTTGTAAGCATCAAGGAATAAATTCTGACTGGATAAACTTTTTGTTTTTCTCTATTTGTTTGTAGATTAATTAAGAGTGGAAGCGATTAAAAATACATTGGCAAAAAGGTGATTGAGAATAAAAGGATGAAATATATGTATTAATTTGGCATGTTAGGCCAGCAGAGAAGGCTTTGCTGGCCCTGAGAAATCGCCACAGCTTAAACGGCGTAAGGAAATCAGCATTCTCGTTTACATGACGTTTCAGAATGCTGCTTTCTGCAAAAACCCTGGAATAAACCGCTTTCATAGGTGCATGTAAACGTGGTCAATCATGCCAATAAGGACTTAGTAATTACTAAGGTGTGCTTTTGCTTTTACCCAAGATCTCATGTAGTCATGAAGTCTGACAAGCAACAATTGTAAAGAACCATAAAATGTTTACAGGATAGCTATAGGAGAGAGGTTTGATCTTGAATGCTGAGAAGGCTGCTGAGTGACCCTTCCTCCTTTTGCACGGATATTGTGTTTTGGCTTCGCTCTAAATCTGGTAAGAAACCTAATTACGTTTTTACATTGAAACCTGTTTGAGGTAAAAGATTAGTGTCTCCAGTTTCATCCAGTTTTAAAATTTGAGTGATTTATCGCGAAACGGCACGCTGTTAAACACATTGACCACTATAGTGGACTGTAGCGCTTCATTTTCAGTAGAAATCCTATATTTACTGTGCGTTTTCACATTGAGAGAAAACAAAATGCTTTCAAAGGCTTTATATGGAGTTTAAATAAGGTGCATTTCCAACTGTTCTGAGACCAGTGCAGACAGACAGCACCCTGGAGGTTAAGTCATTCACTAAATAGGGAGCAAGGGAGCATAGATTTCCTATGCGGCTAAGTGCAGTCACTCCTAAAATCCAACCGAAAGATCAGTTTCATTTCAGTTTGCAGACCACTCACACTTGGACCACTCAACATGTTTGGCAGACATGGCGCAATGTTAATCAGTTCATAGATTCAGAATTGAACATGGTTGACAGTGATTGGATTATGCTGGCCATTACTTTGAATCAGAATTATTTATGCTAATTTGTGATTACACTGACTACCACTTGTTTGTTTGGCAGTGCAAAGAGAGAACATCAAGATTTTATTGTCAAAGTAGAAAAAAGTTACATAAAAATAAAATAAATTCAAATTATTTTTATTTGTTAAGGTTTTTATTTTAGCTTTTCCAAATACACATTGTTCCAAAGCAGCTTTACAGCAAACCAGCTGTTATGTCAGTAAAATCTCAAAAACATGAATAACCAACATTCCTGGAAACACAATTATTTAAAATTTCACAACATAGTCCCGCTGTCCAAATATGTGGACATCAGTTTTTAGGAAAACTATTTGCTCTAGATTTTTTAAAATTATTTGTTCATATTTGTTTATTAGGTGCTACTTGTTACAGATTAAGAAGGGAAATGGAAAATGCATATAGCAGCCAAGGTTAATTTCAAACTATGGACATAGAGGAGGATGAATGACTGGTTTGTATCAGATTTCTGTGCTTAAGGTTGTGAAATTGTGTGCCCTTGCTCCCAAACTCCTTAATATGCTGTTTGACACAGTCCTTTTTTGCTGTCCATCCTCACTGTGGAACTGTTATATAATTGCAGCTCCCTAAACAATGATTCTGTTGTAGATACTGTCTCCAGTGCTGCCTGTGATTTTTGCTTTTGATAAGGTTTTGGAGGTTGCTCTCTAGTTATCTTTCCCAGAGGGCAAGTTTCTCACTGTCAGTGTCTAAAGTATAGATTCAGGCTGTGTTTACAATAAAATACTAAGATTCTACTTGTCATAATTCAGCGGTAAGCAGTTTATGTACATATTGTGCAAAGTGTCTGAATTTTCTGGTAGAATACTCATATGACATACTACATACTATTTTTCTCGACCTTCCATTTCAGTAGTTTTGAACATCGCTTTATTTACTCATTATTTTAGCACTGCCAAAAGAAAAAAAAATTGTATGCAAATGCAATAAACAATTAAAAATAGACATTTATTTGTGAGATGGATGGACGCCACTCACTGAATTAAAGGAATATTCTGGGTTCAAACCAAGCTAAGCTCATTCGACAGCATTTGTGGCATAATGTTGATTACCACAAAAATTCATTTAGACTCTTCCCTCCTTTTCTTTAAAAAAAAGAAAAAAAAAGAAAAAAATCAAGGTTACAGCAAGTTTACTATCGAAGTGAATGGGGCCAATTCGTACATGGTAAAATATTTTGTTTCAAAAGTACAGACACAAGACAAACAAAATGCATGTTAATGTGATAAAATCACTTACATTTTCTGGGTAAATATATCCAATTGTACAACTTCATTGCCATGACGACATAACACTGTAGCCCTAGATTCTTAAAATGACAGTTAAAAACAATGCAATGAATAACTTTACAGCTCAAATAATACTCAAGTTTTATCAGAAGATTTATATATTTATGAAATTATAAGCATTACCTTTTAGCCTTTAACCACTACTAAAATAGGCCCCATTCACTTCCATTGTGAGTGCCTTACTATAACCTAAATCTTTGCTTATTTGTTAAAGAAAAGGAGGACGAGAATAATTTTTGGTGGTAATTAACATTTTGCCACAAATACTGTCAATTAAATCCTAACGTGTATTGTTCACAGAATATTCCTTTAAATATGCAATGTAATGAGGTCATGACAGCAATGTACTGTAGCCTATGAAACACAATGCATAAACCGTACTGTTTTTACCGTAATTTCCGGACTATTGAGCGCACCTGAATATAAGCCGCACCCACTGATTTTTAAATAAAATATTATTTTGAACATAAATAAGCCGCACCTGTCTATAAGCCGCAGGTGCCTACCGGTACATTGAAACAAGTTAACTTTACTCAGGCTTTAACGAAACACGGCTTGTAACAAAAATAAATAGGCTTTAACGAAACACGGTGTGGCAGCGGGGATGTAGTCAAGCGCCCGTCTGGGAGAGAAAAGTGGTAAGGGTGCTTACACCTGAGCTAAATTATGTCTAACACCAGTGTCTAATTTCAGTAAGCATGGGGAGAGCGGCATAAAAAGGCAGCAGCCACAGAGCTGAGAAAGTGACACACGTCAGTCTAGTGTTGGCACATAGAAGAATTGAGAAAATTTATAAAATTGATTGTAAACATTGCAGTGGCCATTAAAAGCCTTACCTGGAACGTCAAGTGCCCTGCTGAAAACTGTCACACTGGTGCCCATGTGACAGTTTTCCCAAGAAGGACACGTGAAGCAGGGCACTTGAAATTAGACACCGGTGTTAGACATAATTTAGCGCAGGTGTATGTGCCCTTACAGCTTTTCTCTCACGGACAGGCGCTTGACCACGCCCCCGCTGCCACACACGGCTTGTAATAAAATATTTGCAGTAAATAGTAGCCTACCAAGAAAGTCATTGGTCACTATCTTCCTCCTCTTGTGCACATGAAACCACTGAAGTCATCTCCTTCAGTGTTGGAGTTGAATAGCCTCAGATTTAGTTGTCTTTTTGCACTGAGTCAATTCATCACGCTGCTGTTTCCAACGTCTTATCATCGACTCATTAAGACCAAGCTCCCGTGCAGCAGCCAGATCAATCGTCTTCAACTTGAAAGCAGCATCATATTCGTTTCTCCATGTCTTTGCCATGGTGAGGTTGACAAAATTACTACCGTAATCAGAATGATGGGAAGTTTGAGCCTTCGATTTAATCTAAACAGTAAACAAAAAAGTTGTTTTGACCTTAACCCGTTCGGCAATTTCATTGGTCTAATGAAAGCTTCAAGCCGGCAAAAAACTGAGCACGTCACAGAATGTTTTTTTTAATTTTTTTTTATAAAATTTGAAAGCGGGAAAAATCCATATATTAGCCGCGTCATTGTATAAGCCGCGAGGTTCAAAGCGTGGGGAAAAAAGTTGCGGCTTATAGTCCGGTAATTACGGTATTTTTTTTTAAAGAAAAATGTGGCAGTATACATATATATGGTACAATAAGCAGAAATAAGTGCACTAGAATTCCATTTTGAACATAGCTTTTCAGTTCTGACCTAGCATATCATTTTGAAGTTTTAAGAAAAGAACTGACACATGTCTGAAATGGCACGTAATAACCTCTTTCTCTTCTTTCCTTCCTCTTTTATCAGTCAGACAAAGCCTTAAACATTTTTCCTTCAGTACTCCTGCAAGTTTCAGAATTCAGTGGCAGCCTAAGAAGGATTTAAGACATTAGATGGACTTGAACGGAAAAGAGGACAAGTGTCTTCCATGTACAGTATTACTGCTGCCCTACTTTGATAGCGTGCTTAACTCTTAACTCTGCTCCAGGATAATCTGCCCTCACTGTCATTTACCATTTTAATAGAAGTTTTCTGCATTCTGGAGTGGGTTAGAGGTTCATTTCTGAACTAAAGAAAATAAAACAGATGAAAAGTGCTAAGTCATAAGTCACAAGTCCCTGTGTCTAAATGTTGTCATGGGGGGTGATCATAGATTTGGGGAGGATTCTGGGAAATGTTCTCTGGGGAATGAAAGCATACTCACTCCTCAGGGAGAGAAGCCAATGCACAGAATGGGAGAGGATGCTAATCAAGCCCAGAGCGGAAGAAGAGAAGCAGCGAGTCATTGCTTACTATAAAAATAGAACCACTGGAGTTTCATCCCATTGGGCACACCCACAGCCAAATAACCTCCCATTGCGACATCATCCTCTGGGGATGGAATGGGTCATGGTCTCTGTCAAAATTGTCTCTATAACTAGATTTAACCAGACTATCCAAAACTAAGAGTTGGCAGAGAGTGGAAGAACTGTTTCAAGAGCTAATTTGCTTAATCCATGAATCACAACACAGGGTCCTTTGCTCTGCCCTCCAGATGCATCTGTCCTCTTTTGCTAAATGTTTCACTTCTTCCATGGCTCACAGTATATGACATAGCTAATATGGCTTCCAGTTGCGTTGAAATGGGATGTGTATGCTACTTGGAGAAATTAGCTATCCGATACGTGCATGCTGAAAAAATAGCTTAAACCAGCCTAAACTTGTTAGTGGTCTTAGCTGGTCTCAGCCTGGTCAGGCTGGTCTGATGGCTGGTTTTAGAGGGGGTTGGGGCACTTTTCAGCTAGCTGGGAGACCATCTAAAATCAGCTATGACGAGAAAAGCATCTTTCAGTAGACTGGTTTAAACTGTTAATACATTCTGGATCACCCCATGGCTCTGTTTTGGCCATCATCCATTCGTTCCTTGGTTAGTATTTTTAGAATGTCAGTATTTTCTGTCCCCTTAAAGGTCTCACTTGTACTTGACTTGGCCCTCATAGCTGCCTCCAGCAGAAGGCATCCCAATGTTGTCCAGTAACGGAAGCTGGGCTACTGAATGGTCAACATTATTAGCATTCAGTTATCACATGCCCTAGAGCCCATGTCCTTTTCCCTTATAAACTCTTAGGACCTAAATGGTCTCTGCTCATCTATCCTGATTTACCACAGCTTCTCTCATAGGGCATGGGTAAACAGCCTGATCTCATGTCTTTAGAGCCATTAAAGTCAAAGGATTACTTCCCTTGAATTTATATATTTCCAACATAATGGTACCACCTCCATATCTTCCAACAAAACCACAGTGTCTGTTGTCTAGATCAACATACTTAGCACATTAACTGTAATACATAAAAAAGATAGGTAATGTTGGTCAAGACAAACTTTGATGTTGACCTGGCAAAGCCTGGCCTGGAAGTTTGAAAATGTTTTAAAAGATTGAGGTTTGAAGGTTTAACAGACAGACAGATATGTCTTTTTTATTTAGGGTTAAAAATTACCAGGACATTTTCTTGATTGGTTTCGTGGTTATCGACCAGGTACTTCAAAGAATACCATAGGGTCAGAAAAACATAGTAACACAATGATACTGAACGTTCTAGAATTTTTTGTTAGTTTCTTTAATTATAAGCTAAATAGCCAACTATAAAATAATTTCTTCAAGGCTAGTATTTGGCTCTAAATGCAGCATTGAGTGTATAAATGATATCTAGTTTGGATCTGTTATGTTTTGAATGTCACCGTGGAACCCTGGTTCATTATGTAATGGTGTTGTTGTCATAAGGATGTGTCACATAGAGAGACTAGCTTGATAGATATTGAATAGAATAGATAATAGATAATGGTCTTCCCAGTGTTCCCGCTGTTGGCTGTATGTATGGGCTCTGTCATTCCGATGACATCCTCAGCTCTAAGTACTCAATGACATATAGCCAATAATGTAATCGATCATAGAACTGCACTTCCTGTCAATATTTACGGCATATGTGTCACCCTCAGTTCTTAAATTAGTCTACGTCTTTATGCCATCATTGCCATACCCGACTCTTGAGATCTGGTTGAATGCAAAAATTAAAAGATAACATTTTCTGAGGTTATGCATGTTATATATTTCTATGGTATTGCCTGGCCTTAATAAGAGGTTATCTTTGTCAATGGAGATTGAACCATACATGATGTATCAGATTGAAATAGGACTCTTTTCATTTAAATGCTGAATCTTTTTATTTAGCTTTTCACTGATTCCATTCTAAGTCCATCTTAAGACACTAAATTCTGATTGATTGATTAGTTATCAAAGCTGTTGTAAAATGAGTGTAAACGCACACCTGTGACCACACATTAAAAAACAACCTGTCCGGTTACTGCGTTGTCAATGCAAATAGTTTACAGGTCGGATAATAAACTACATCACATCTGTGGCCATGTACTGTGTGTTCCCTGCATGGCCTTGACAATGATCACTGGACAATCCAAAAGGTCAGTTTTCTAACCTCTCTGGATCGCGTGTGCTGTAAGTGAACTTTATGGGTCATAATTCTGTCAAAATGTAGGAATCCCTTATCTCTCTCCCTCATTCTCTGTCTCCAGCTAGAGCAATAATTTGCATGGGATGTTCTACACGCCCTTAAAAGGGTGCTATACAACACCATCACCAATCTGTGGTTGACCTGGTCACCTGCAGTGTGATAAAGTATTTTTTTGTGTTCTGTTAAAATAAGGAAAGACCAGTTAGACCTGATCATGCAGGACTGGTTAAGAGAGAAGTAAGACGCAACTGGGAGAGCACACAATCTCCGTAGAGCTGTGCAGATCCAGTAACAATAGACTTGTTTTACTTGAACAAAGAAGGTGTCATGACATTTTCCCTCCATTCTCTCTGGGGCAGAGCACTCTGATTTAGTTACAAAGGAGAGTATTATCACACACAGATGTGCTGTGTTGGTGAGAATTTATATGTTTCAAGTGATAGCCAATAGCCAACTTTATTCATAGCACTGGAATGGAACAGCAATACCCTTTTTACACACTGACAGACACACTATTACAGGTATTATATTATATATTATATTATATTATATTATATTAGGCCAAAATGGGGTAGGAGGAAAAAAATCTATTCTCAAATGCATCGAGATTCTTTCTAAATTTTGAATCGATTCTCAAAAATTAAGAGTTCAATTGAAACTGGGGCAGTGCAGTGTAGCATACAGTATGTGCGCACTAGAGACTGAGTGAGATATTTGAAACAAATGGACTGACGTACATATACTAAAGCCAAGCGTACTAAAGAATTGATAACTGACTGGACATGTCAACTACATGACCATCGCCCCAGAGTGAAACTATGATCTCGAAATTCATTCATAAACTCAAGCACATAGCTACAAGAGAGTAGCGTGATAACATATTAACTAACAACATGAAATACAGGATCACACCCATTGCACTGATTTGCTCTGAGAGGGAAAAAACATCTGAAAATAATGATGAGACAGCGGTTAGGGAGACATGGGCGATGTTTTATTTTGTAATTATTTGTCTTCTGCTTCCAAATTCTTTACTGTCCTTTTGTGCTCTCTATATTTCTTTGGCTGCTGCTCATCTCACTCGTCGGACCAGTGCACATACGAGATGCTTGATTTTTTATTTTTTTTTTAAACCTGTGGTGTGAAAAGGAGAAGCTGACATCTGCATTCTCACAGAAGCTGATATCTCATGTAGCCATCCTGGACCAGCAACCGATTGTTGTGGTTATAGTTATAGGCTAGGGATTGATTCATTCTAAATGAATGATTTGATATTATTTAATACAGAGTATGTGTTTTGATAAATAAAAATTAGGACAAGACCTTTGAATCATAATCAAATCTGTGAAGTTTCACACCTCTATGCCAAAAACATACACAAAATAGAAAGCCCAGTTTATTGCAACAGAGAAAAAGCAGAGATGTTTTTTGTTGTAGCTCTGGATATTGTGTCATTTGCCATGCTTGTACTGGAAAAAAAGGCATTAAATATGAAAATGTATAACCACACTCCTAAAAGGCCAGCATTAGCACTGCATGGATGCTGGCCATTAGTGCCACAGTCATTTGTTCTTTCCCACCAACACAGTTGACTCTACAGTAGTGGATCTGACAACACTTAACCTCCGACCCTGGCGAAAAGCGTAACTCTAAACACGAGCATGGAGAGCGCCGGGAGGTCTCAGGTGGCTTAGCCAAGGAATATCAAGGCTCACAGCACTCCAATAATTACTCACAGACACACTGGCATATGTGCTGAGTTTTTAAGGGATATTTCTGTGGTTTTCACAGAAACAAGTAGGAAGGCTACTGATAATCTTATTTTATACATCAGAATATTAAGCAATACATGTGCATTGTGTATGTCCATGTTGGCCTATTTTGTTTTGTTTTTAACAAAATGCTAATGCATTATTGCAGCTAAATCTATTGTCTCTGTTTTTTAATTGTTGTTCTATGTAAAATGCGCTACACAGACGTCTTGGACCATTGCGCCGCATCTTGTTATCTTGTACAGGAGCTCAAAAAAGCTCAGTGTTCAAAAAACGTCTGCTACTTTCGTGACGCTGCATCTAGCTTGTTTTAGCATGAGGACACAGTTGAGGTGAAAAGCCCCTAACAGTTCAGTTGGGATATTTGGGAAGAGTTCATGAATCAGTTTGTGTCTTTTTGTGCATGTGAGGAGGCAAACCACTCACGGAGTGAGAGAAGATGATCAAACAATGAAAAGAAAGGCAGCCACTCATATCTCACACAGTCAACATGTCTCTCTAGAGACCGGTGTCTATATTATGGCTTTTAGCTTTCCCCAAATGCTCAGACAGGCAGTCTCTCATGGCTGGCCACAGTGCACCTGACCTCAGCCCTTTAGAAAATGTTGCCATGGCTACTTCTCTAGATGCTATTTCTGTTAGAATCCAAGTCTGGGAAAATAAAAGTGTTTTGGACACATTTATCTGATTAGCCTGTTCAGTTTGCTGGTTTTAGTAGGGTTTTGGCCACTTTCATGTGGTTAGGCTGGTCTGTTTGCTGGTTTTAGAGAGGTTTGGGAGACCTTTCAACTGATTGGTCTGGTCTGTATTCTGGTTTTAGAAGGGATTTAGACATGTTTCAGTTGTTCAGGATTATCTTTTTTTTGGTTTTAGAGGAGGGTTAGCCCCCTCATTAGGTCAGGTTGTTCTGTTTGCTGGTTTTAAAGGGGTTTTGGACACTTTTCAGCTGATCAAGTTGGTCATTTTGATGGTTTAGTTTAGAGCACCTTTCAGCTGGTCAAGCTGGCCTGTTTGCTAGTTTTAGAGAGGTTTTGGCCACTTTTATCTGGTCAGGCTGTTCAGTTTGCTGGTTTAAGTGGGGTTTTGGGCACCTTTCAGCTGGTAAGGCCGTTTATTTTTTTACTGGTTTTAAAGGGGTTTTGAACAACTTTCATCTGGGCAAGATGGTCTTTTAAATAATTTTTTGAGAGTTTTTAGACACTTTCTAGTTGGTCAAGCTTGTCTGGTTGCTAGTTTTAGGGGGGTTTTGAGCACCTTTTCTTTTTTAGCTTGGATACCAGTCTGGCTGTCTGTCTTAAACCTGCGAAGAACAGCAAAACAGATTTTATTTTTGCTGGGTACATATTTCTCCTATTCATGTTCCTCATTGAATCTGGATTGGAGGGAAAATTTGCTTTTCTTACATTATACCCTCCCTCAGAACCCGGAAGGGATTTACTTGGAGGTTGATGAGTGGAAGAGAGAGAGAGAGAATGGAGAGGGAAAGGGGGAGATTATTCTCTTAGGGCCACCAGTGGTTTCAGGTTTCGCCTTCTTTACCCTGGAGTTTTGATTCTTTGCTCTCTCTCTCTTACTCACCCTCTCTCTTTCTTCCTCTCTCTCCTCCTCTGCCAGCTACCCCCTTCATACCACACCACACTTCAGAAACAGAGCATACTAACGGGAAGAGGAGAGGGAGGCAGTGAAGGGAGCGCACCGTGAGGGCTGAACAGAGAGGATTTTCTGCAACAAAATCTCCCAGCAAGGTAGGTGATCCTATTTCTTTGTCAGATCTCCAGTTGAGTGGACAAAGAGATGGGAATTCTTGTTTCTTGCTTGTTTAAACACTTTAGAGTCTTGCCTTTCCTCGTACATCCCTTGCTTTCTGGTTTATGATTTCTCCGTTGCTAGCTACAGCACAGTTGTGAGGTAATGAATGGGTGCATGTGTGTGTCCGATAAAGGAAATGTGATACAAGGTGTCTAAACAGAGATGCATTCTCTAGATTGTTTTGATGCATTTTCTGGAGATCAGAAGAGACTAGGTCAAAATGTATTCAATTTTAGAGATTAGAGATATCTTGCAAGTAAAGGGTAATATTGCAAGCAAGGCGTATTTGGCAGTGAGTCTTCATCATTGTTCTAAGACTGATCAGCATTAAAGAGCAACATGCAGGTTGAATTTATAACTGAATTAATACTTTATATTGTCTGCAGAGGTCTTTTAAAAACACATATGTAGAAATTACTAATGAAATCTCATTTGATGTAGAGATTTTGATGAAAATGTGCTAGGCTCTGGAATACGCCTTTCCCGCTATCAACGCGTCATATGACGTAGGGCGAGGCAAACAAAAGAGCTCAGCGGTCAGCTCTCATTGTGGGTGTTGATGTAGTTATAGCAGTACAGAAAGTTTTAGAGAAGCCATAATGGTAAATTATTGTGTTTGTGCTGGTTGCACGAATTCCAGCCTGTCAGGACATCGTGTCCATCATTTTCCTTCTAGAAAAAACAAGGCTTTTCGGTCTTGAGTGCGTTTTGTGCAGGTGAAGAGAGCAGACTTCACTGCCGCGTCTGTTACCACACACTCGGTCGTTTGTGGCGCACATTTCACTCCGGAGAATTATCGACCTGGAGATTTGTTGGAGTCTCGGATGGGATTTCGGAGTAAGGACCACGTGAGGCTGATTACTGATGCTGTTCCCTCGGTGCATTCGATGGAATCAAGTCCACCGTCAAAGTGTACACCGGATTTTGGCGCGGGCTGGACTGGAGGACAAAGTGCTAACGTTAGCAGACATTCTGTGCAACAAAAACGAGGACTTAGCAGAGTAAGTCTTACTTTTAATTATTTTAACTCTTAATTTGCTCATAATTATAGGCCTGTGGGCCATCATAGGCATGTTCAGTCCACACTGGAGAACTTGGTTTCTTCATTCGCATCCATTGTAACCTGAGCTTGAACTTGACCAGACTCCTAGCCCATCGTCACTTCGGTTAGTGCTTTATAGACGCGGAAGTTATTTTATCACAATTTATCTCAAAATATCGTTAATGGCTAAATATATATTACTCCAGTTCAGAAAATCTAGTTGTTTTATCATCAACATACACTATGCTATATAGGGGTGTCCAACCTGCATGTTGCTCTTTAATTAAAGGTATGTGCAGCTTTTGGGAGCAAATGGGAATGCATAAGGAACAGACTTCTTCTGGCAGTGATCCTTGTTTTAGGAGTGATCTGAAAGACCAAATAAAGACATGAACAGGTACAGCCACTGACTGAAGTTATGACTCATCTTCAGGTGGGCTTCAAGGCAGCAAGAACAGATGAAGAACAGGCTAGGACAGATGTTTTCTGAGGTCACACAAATGCCCAGGTGTACAGTACTCAACAGTCCTCATCACCTTAAACTGAGGAAAAACAATAATTACAGACATGGAGCCAAGACTGTCATTCCTGGATGGTGCTTCACCGTCTTTCCCTACTCTTTTGTGGCAGGGAGAGTGTACCTGTTTTTTTGAGAGTCGTAAAACCAATGCCAAAATCTGCAAAACGAACATTTTAAAGACTGGCTAAATGAGGTAATGGCTAAAGGAAGGTTGATGATACACATCATGCCATTATGGGTTTAAACCTCTGTTTTGCATAAGCCAAAAGGCATCTTTAATATGTAAATGGGAGACCATAGACTCCTGAGCTTAATTTTATCTATCTTAAAAGCAAGAGCTTAGTGGCGAGTGGTGGAGCTGTGGTCCTGATGCAAATTTTAGACTTGATAATTTATATGCTACATTTGGATTTTAGGGGAAATGCAAAGATGCTAATTTGTGATTGACTGGCTGCCATCATCTGCAGAAAGAATGTGGATTAAACTTCGAGAGTTGTGCAAAAACGTTACAAAACATCCAGTTCAAGACACTTGCAAAGCAGTGCTAGCAAACTTTGGATTATAATAGCCAACCTATTCACCCTGGAAACAAAACATTGTCAAAGTTCTTTGCTACAATTGCACGATTATGCTAAATTCAATTATATGATGCTTGTATCACTGTTGCTAAGGCCTAAAAAGGGTAAAGTAAGTAGGCAGAAGTTGGCTTGGCAGTGGCAATCATCAGATTGGCTGCTCTCTGGATTGGTCCCTCGACGTGACTACCACAGGGTGAATAGTTGACTGTGTCTAGATGCACAGACTTGGCAATGTCCAATGGTTTGGGAGAGGTAAACAAAAAGCTTGAATATGACAAACGCGAGAGAGGAAGACTACGCCACTTTTCTGTGTCTTTGTGTGGGAGTTTGAGATTTATAATTATTTTATATAATATTTGTTATTTTGTATATATAATTTACTATTATAATTTAATCTGGCATGAAATTGTAATAAGGCAAAAATCGTATAAGTTCCATAAATGGGCTTAATTTTAATAATGTAGGCTAACTATGAATACAAATTTTGGGATGAAATATGGCCGAAATATTTCTTCAAGAGATTCATCTAAATTATTTAGCTTTAGAAGACTTATGTACTTTAATAAGCTTAAACTGGAAATAGGTTATAGTTTTGAAAAATACAGCACACTAACGAAAATAACTTTGGCATTACCATGTTTTTTATTTTTATTTCAAGTAAATAGTTTGTCACACATCCTGTAAAATACGTGATCATCCCTTATTTAAGGATGAAAAGTCTCGTCTAGTATTGAATCAATACATCCTGTATATAAAGCTGGTCAGATGGTGGGGCATTTGGTGAGCTGTGCGTGAATGCCGTGGAGAATAGCGTGAGTCTCCACACGCGCTAGGTCTCTGAGGTAACGCGCTCAACAAGCCATGTGATAAAATGCACGGATTGACTGTCTCAGATGCGGAGGCAACTGTACAGAACTCTACAGAGTTGCTGATCTGTACAAATGCATTTAGCGCTTAAAGTCGCTTTTGGGACAAACCACTTAACGTCTTAAGGGGGATCCCACACTCTAGATTATCTTTTATTATCGAGTAAGGGCAATCTTCATTATGGCGCCCGTGACTGTGGTATATATCATAGTACCATAATATTACCCACAGACACCACCACTGTACCATGGTAGTGCTACAGTGCTGTTTTATAAAGGTTGTAAGCTAAGATTCTAAACAGAATCCAGAGCTAAATAATAGGGAAAAGACTGTTGTTTTACAGAGGACACTGGCCTGATAAAATGCTGACTTTGTGTGATGAAATGGCAACTTGTATTGTGTGTCCTTGATTTTCTGTGCAAGGCTGTCTGGGGTCTAATTAGACCCAGCATTATTAGCTTAAACCAGTATCCATAGGCTTATTCCCTCATAGCCGACACACACAGTGTAAATTAAAGCCTTCAGCTTGTCTGTTCACTGTCTTTACAAGTCACTTACTCACACCACTGTCTCTGGAGCATCATTTAGATGGCTAATATTAAAGAGAGTCAGGAAAACAGCAGAGGTGGGGCACAGGAAGTAAAATCAGACAGGGATTCAGAAGAGTTGTTTGACTTATGGTGGTTTAGTGATATGGGTCTTTGTTCTGTGAACCGCTTATGCCATTTTAACTGCTGTTTCAGTGGTCCCACTCTCTGTTTCTGCTGGGCTGCTCTCCTGGCATGGAGATATTATTGGCTGGTGTCCAGCGGGGGAGCTGTTATGACTATTATGCTACACAGAGACTTGCTGTACATGCGTGGTGGTTCATACTCATTCAGAGACTCCAGCCGGATGCAACTGTATTGTTTTCTTTTCCCTAAAGACCATCCAGGGAAAAAAAACCCATGACTGGAAACCCATGACCCTAAACCAGTGACTGGAAGTCAGGTTCTCTGGCCCTATTTAATGATTATTTTAAAAGCTTTACAATATAAACATCTTAAAGTATGCACATGCAACACTCAATATTATCCAATATTTAGCAGGGTTCCCGGCTCCATCTCTACCAACCAAGGGGTGCTTGGTCTGAGAGTTGTTGAAGACCCCTGCCATAAACCCTAAAATGACTTTAGAGCTCAATTATAATAAACAAGTTTTAAAAGAAGAATTAATGTAAGTGCTTAACATTATGCCAAACCATGCTGTCGATTCATCTTAACTTGCACTGAACCCAGAATATTCCTTTAGCTAAATTTTTCAGTAGCCTGACAGTAGTTCAGCTGTTTTTAAAATAGTGTAGCTTTTCCAAGCTTGTTTTTCCAACAAGTAGGCTAGGCCTAGCGGTCTAGTGCAAACAAATGCTATATTAATGTCACATTTTTGCAAGAGCGCTCTCCTAAACTGTCCTCTTTCAAATGTACCATTGCAAAGTCTGAATTGTTTAAGTGAATCGGTTCCTCCTAAAATATCCTGTCTCCAATGTGGAAAGTAATTGTTGTGACGGAATGTATATGAAAGCAGATTCACAAAACTGTATCAAACTTTCTAATGCTAAATATACAGCCAGATTTATTCGTTCGGTCTATTTTTCATAGTGAAATATTTCGTTAAATGGTGATGTTCAGAAAAGTTTTAGTCAGCTAGTGTTCTTGTTTTTTGTTGTATTTTATGTACATTTATCTGTTCAAACAATTGAAATTGTTCATTTTAAATACTACAATGTTTTGTGCCAGACAGATTCGACTCTGATTAAAATATGAATTATATAGTAAAAGTTATTGGCTTCTAAAGTAGCTTCAACATATTTAAGTACTTTTTGTTTGTTGCAAATTTAACTTCTATTTTAAAAGATTATCTTGAATGTTGAACTACTTTAAAACATTTACATTTTACATTTATGCATTTGGCAGACGCTTTTATCCAAAGCAACTTAAAGTGCATTTATTACAGGGACAATTCCGCTGGAGCACCCTGGAGTTAAGTGCCTTGCTCAAGGACACAATGGTGGTGGATGTGGGATCGAACCAGCGACCTTCTGATTACCAGTTATGTGCTTTAGCCCACTACACCACCACCACTCCAAGATGAGTATGTTGTAGCTTTGCAAACTACAGTATCAAAGTAGCATCCCTTAACACTGGTCTGGCCAGCCCTGCTGAAAAGAGCATCTAAACCAGCATGCAATTCCCATGCTGGTCTAGGCTGGTTTATGCATGTTAGTGCTGGTCTAGCTGGTGAACCAGCCATTTTGTTCTCAAGCAAAACTTTTACACTTTTGGTAAGCACCCGAGTCTTTTTGAAGTCAGACTTTTGTTCTTTTGGTTGGTGTAAAAGCAGTGCGACGTGCACATATGTGAACCACACCCTAGTCCACTTAAAAAGGTGGTCTGGGATATGGTTCTTGTGAACTCTTGTACGCTTCGCTGTTGGTATGAATGCAATCCATGTTAAATCGTGGAGAGAAACTACTATTGATGACATGTATTTTGCGTATTTGCATTCTAATTTAAATTTTTTTTGCTTTATAATGGATTTCTCATTGCTACTGGTCTCTTAAAAAATAAAAGTACAATAATGGTAACATCCTTCTGTAGTGAGATAAGACATGTGGTGCTTGTAGAGACGTGCTTATCACCCCCCAGTATATTGCCTCAGGCAAGGGGAGGAACAAGTCCAGAGTTAAATACCTGTCTGATGAGACATGAGAAAGATAGAATGCACCTTTGTCTAAACATGGCCGGATGTCATCAGAAGAGAGTTGTTGACATTTTTACCTGGCATATTAGACTCATACAAGCCACAAATACACACAAACACACATATTTGTATGCTTTACAAGACAAACCTACAACAAGATGGTCTTTCAGAACCCATTCCATCTGGACATAACAGTTTGTAATCATTTGCCATTCCAGGGAGAAAACCTTTTAATCATTTCCTTTGAACTGCTACTAACCTGACCTGGTCACTGGAGTCCTAGATGAAAAATGACTGGGAGCTCATTATTCTCATTCTCTGCACATGTTGTTACTGAATTGTTGCCAAGGAATGGTTTCCCTCTCGAAAACAGAGAGTAATTAATGCAGTCTATTTGTCAAGAGACTGAGTGGACTTGCGATATGGCCACTGGGTGTCAATGTTAAGCAAATTGAAGAAAGTGTGTATGTTTCACACAGTTCCTTAATCAGTTTCAAGAAATGTATAAACTTATAATCTTACAATATACTGCATTTCTGCACTATAAATATTATTATCTGCATTGGCTGTCACAATTTGTTATTTTCTAATATTTTTATAAAGGAATTAGATCTTATTTCATGTTCCTTGAGGACAATTAATGATTCAAAGAATCCGTAAATAAAATAATCCCAACTAAGTGTTGTTTAAAAACCAATTTGTCTCTTTTTGAGGTATAATTAAAATGAAATTTGAGTGTAAATGAGTAACATTCTTTTCTCTCCTGTACTTGAAGTCCCTGTCTGGTAATCTGTTTAAGCGCAAGCTCACACCTCTCTAGGGATTCTAAAATTAGCGTCACTGGCGATAAGATAAAAGGGTTAGTGCTCTTTGCCCAGTTGGTTAGTCCACTCAGGGTAAGTGGCATGCAGCCACAAATAACCTAATTCCTCTTGTTCAAGGAACCTGCCCGTACCTGTTCCAATTTAGTCTCACTAAGGCTAGGAATATGTGTGTTTAAATCTGGAAGACATATTTTTAATAAGACATTTCCTCTCAGATATCAATAAGACCTTCAGCAGATGTGTTTGAGATGTTTATGATTCAGAATGTTTGTAAATCTGCTAGTTTTAAGATGTTAAGCAGATGTTAATTAGATTGTGATGCTTGTACATGCACATGTGCTACCTGGGATTGGACAGCCTTGTGGTTCATTCTACTCTCTGATGGCTTATGAAAACCAAATATGTAAATAATTTAATGAACATTATGTCATCATTTTGTAAATTAATTAGGGTGGCATTTCCTTGTGAAAATTAACCATAGTTTTACCACAGTAACCATAGTTTAACCATAATATTTGCTATAAAACCATTGTAAACACATAATTAACCATGGTTAGTCCAACATTACTATAGTAAAACTATGGTTTCTAAATGGACACTAAAGTAGTAAAACTATGGTTAATTGTATGAAGAACTTGGTTTACGCCGAAAATACATGCATGTTACTATATAGTCATGGTTACTACAATTTTACAATAGTAAAACCATAAGCCGCTTTACCACCATCGGACCGAACGGTTCCTGTTGCAAAATCGTGCCCATCCAGGCCAGTTGGCACATTTAAGAGGCATGAATTTAAGCATCAAGTACGTCAGTTGGCAATGGCGTGAGAGGTAAACATTTAAGCAGGTGTGCTATGGAGGATGATTGCATATTTCAGTTTTTAGGATTGATTTTCCCCCTTATATTTACTCTGTTAAGCACAGAAAAGACACATCCCATGTTGCCAAAAGGTACACCGTCAGTTACAGAGTGGCTGTGCATAAAAGAGGACACAACCACGAATAAAGGTAAAAGTTCCCAGACTAGCTAAAAAGGACATTTATTGACAAGTAATTGACAAGTATATTATACAAGTTTTAATGAGCTAGCTGGCATAATCTACCTTCCTGACAAATAAGTTGTGTAGAAAAATTATATACTTTTCTAGTTAGACCATCATCATAAAATCATGAAGATGAACTAAACACCCTATTTTTTAACCTCACTATAGCAAACTTTTCCAGCTACTTGGAAACAATTTAGTTACCTTGCCGTTGACACGTACTATAGCCATTCCATCAGCATGACTGAGTACGGTTAAGTACAGTAAGCCGGACAGAGAACATTTGGTAATCGTGCCATGCTAAACCTATATATAGAACATGCTTTTATATAACTGAATGTAAATATTAATAAAAAGCAGCAGTAAAGTAATTATTTAGCTTCAAAAAGGATGGCAAAGTCCTGTTAAGTCAGCACAGGCCTCAACTGAATCAGTAAATCATTTATGTGAACTAGTTAATTTATGTGAACCATCCTAAAGAACCGACTCGACCAAAACGAATCGAAGTTCTCAATGCTAAATATAAGGGAATCGTTCATTTTAACCGTTTAATTTACACGAACAGTCCAAAAGAACCGATTCACTTACTGTAAATCTTTTTGTTTTCCCAATGTTACATTGACATGACAGTGAGGATGGTTCAATGAAGCGTGTTTGATTACTCCCTCAGCTTTTTTTTGCTGTGTTCGCAATACAAAGGGACAAATGTAGTTATGTGGCACTATGCCGCTGCTCATTGGAAAAATATAAAATATAGCCGTTACTGGAAAAGCTACACTATTGTGTACGCTACTTCAAAAAGTAGTTAATCTAGGAGCATCTCTACTTTTAGTTAACTACTCCCCAACACTGTATTTATCATGTGAGAATACTAAATTGAAACGTTAATACAATCAGCTGTTCATTTTTGCTGTTTGTATAATGGTACCTGAGAAAGAACAGGTGTTGCTTATGTCTTTGTACCCTACACTCTGAGAAGAGATGGTTGTGGTCATGTTGGTTTACAGATTAGTGTTAAATAAAAAATTGGTCTTGAATTAAAACAAAGGCTATGTGGTGGTGGAATGTTTTAATTGGCCCAAGAAAGGGGAGGTTTATGGGTTTTATTAGACATTGGACCCCAGGCAATGAATCAAGCTGCTGTGTGGTCAGACCAGTTGCAATAAATAACATTCCCCAGTGGACCACGCCTGAGTCCGCGTGTGCCTCAGATTATCTTGGTTTGTTGAAAGGGCTCATCGTATGTGTATGTGTGCAATTGTTTGTGTGTCCAAAGAGACTGCCCATCATTTTTGTCTCAACTTTGATAAAGGCACTGAATTCTAAGGCCAAGAGCCATGCCAGGTTTAAGCCTGATCTTGACTAGTGCAGATGGCAAGTATTAGAGGTGAAAGCACAACTGTCACGGTTCTGGTAAGCCCAGAGGTTTGTTTAGTTTGCTTTTTAATTTTCTCTCCCTTGTGTTTCGCAGGCATGCTCCACTGGCATGATTGGTGTTTCTATGGGAACGTTCATTGTTCTCAGGGCGGCACTGATCATGCCACTGATTAGCTTGACGAGCAACACCTGTTCCAGCCTTATTACACTCCCTACATATGCCCTCATGTTTCTCTGGTTCTATGCCAGTTGAGTACTAACCTCGCTCTCTTTGTTAAGATAGTCCTGTCTTGTCACTCTGTTGGTTGCCCGTGTTGTTCGGGTTGTGGTTTGCTTTCCAATCTTATCTGAGTTCAGCATGGCAGTCCACGAAGGAATTCCAGTCTATGCCTGCATGCCTGGGATCTACACTTCTGCTGTTGCTCGCGTTGTCTGCTGGACATCTCTCTCGTCGCCCTGCTTCTATGAAGGATTCTGACATGTTTCTCCTGACTGCCACGACTCGCACACACTCCACTGACGAACACACTACTCTCTACTCTGTGCGGTGGCACATTATTAACTTTGTGAATAAATATTTTGTAACTGTTACCTCTGCTCCTGGATCATTCTGTCCAGCACCTACACGTTACAACAACAAACTCCTCGTTTTGAGACATCACAGAAATAAATGGACTGGAATGAATGACCACATGGATTCTAAGAAAAATCCACTGCTGTATTCAGATATTTGCTTCTGGTTGTACTGTAGAAGGATGTTCTACTACATCCATGTCACATGTTTAGTATTTGTTTCCTGTGCAGCTACTTTTCTCCTCAGATTGCATGCTTATTGTGTGTGTGTGCTCATGGACATTTGCATGTGGTCAAACTTATGTAACCAGAGCAAACAAAGTGTCCTCACTCGGTTGTTCTGTCCATCTACCTCTCTCTCTCTCTCTCACACACACACACACACACACACACACACACACACATACATACACACACCATCCTATTTCCAATAAATGTGTGTTTGTGCAAGGCTAGAGAGATGGCACTAACTCCATGGTGACCAGCGAAGCATAAATATGCCACCTGTCTAAAAGCTCTGTAGCGCTGGTGGCAAAGCACACACATTAAAGGAAGTCTTTGTGAAAACACCGATCAGTACACGTAGATGTTTACTCATTACCTCGAACACCTTAACTGGCATTCTTACCGTTCATGTTCATGCCTGTTTACGTTTTGATGTCAAAAGCAGAGAATATAATACCAAGATACCAAGTCTCATGGAAATCTATATTTTTGACTCTGTTATATAAAGTGTATTCTAGTTTTTTCTAGTAGAATTTACTGTTAAATTACTGCCTGTTTAATTGTGTCACCCTTATTGCTATCAATTTTCAACCATACAAATTTATTTACTCTTATTAAATAAAAAAAATGAGAGTTTTACTGTATATTTAAAAAGACATTAAGTAGGAAACAAATTGGTTAACTCATTGTTGTTTGTAGCTAATCTATCTACTGTTTCAAAAGAGTAAAGCTTGACTGCAGTTAAACTACTTAAAATAATGTGTGGCTTGCAGCTTGACAACCGACAGTTTCAAAGTAGCTTCCTCAACACTGGTTAGCACACTTTTAAAAATGAGGTTCTTGTTGCATCAATTCTGTGTGTCATTATGGTTCCATTTGGGCATCCATTATTGTTGCCATTGTAAACCACCATTTGAACTGTTACATTAATTGTGAAGACCTGTAAATTTGAAAATCATTTATTTTGTCATATCATTTCAACATGATCACTTCGGCATGTTGTTTCCGAAACTTTCAGTACCCTAGGATCTGTCACATTGTGTTGAATCACTGACAAGTGCCATCTCCTGTCAGTCAAGTTTGCATCAGCTCCAGGGTGTTTACCTTCTCCTGTGGTGTGGCCGGAAGAGCGTTGCATCAGTAATGTGGGAGACCTTGGTTTAGATCCCACTTTGAACCAGTAGGTAATAATCAGTTTAACAACCGCAATGAGTGGTGGTGACGTAGGGGGCTAAAGCACATAACTGTTAATCAGAAAGGTCAATGGTTCAATACCCACAGCCACCACCGTTGTGTCCTTGAGCAAGGCACTTAATTTGCACTGGGGGTATTGTCCCTGTAATAAATGCACTGTAAGTCGCTTTGGATAAAAGCATCTGCCAACTGCATAAATGTAAATGATTCGAAGGTTGCATTTTCCCCTCTAACATAACATATTTTCTGCACTGATTGTTTGGTTTAGGTTTGGGGTTTGGGTTGGGGGGTACAGTTTATAAAATAAGCATTCCTATTCACTGTAGGACAGCCTGTACAGCTGAAAACAACTCCCTTAACAACTTGCTTTTGGTGCCCCTGTAAAAATGGTGCTCACATGTGCCATATGCCCAAAAACACTTAACACTTTGGCCACTGGGGGGCAGTGTTTCACATTTCGGTAAGAATTTTAGCTAAATAAAAGTCAACATACTGTTTCTGATTTCGCTCTGAGAACAGTCTGGCCATTTCAACGGAAAGTATAACCATCTGGCACATTCATGAATGCTTTTGCTTCCATTCTGCATGTACACAAAGGTGTTTGAGCCAGAAATCTAGTGCACTCTTTACCCATGAGTCCATTTGTGTACTACCAATCTGGTTTACAGAGATATGTGACTGATGTGGTAACTGAACAGGAAATGTATATGACCTTGCTTGGTAATGCCACATGTTGCCACTTGACATATTACTGAGATTTCAAAGGGGTTTGGAGTGAATGCACAATATCTTACTGAAAAGCTATCAGACAACCCCATGGGCATAAAGGTAGATTTAATATGTGATCAGCCTCAGGAAATATTTTTCCAATTTTAATAATACTTTAATCGTGTAAATATATGACACCAATATATTACAAATATGAATAAATAGAAAAGGCTTCTTATTTATTACTATACAGAAAGACAGACACTTGTTTTTGTACAATATCTGCTTTTTTTTACATTTCAATGTAAATATTATTATAAACTTAAATCAGATGGGTTACAGTTTGCATACAGTGGAATATATATCTTAAGAGACAATATTATGATAGATGTGGGATAGGTGTGGGTTTTAAACAGATCACTTTCACATTCTTCTTGTGTTATTGTTGATTCACATTATTCATGCACACTGCCACTTATTGGGCAGTGAGAAGAATTTTTAGCAAAAATACTCCAATATTGATCTGTTTCTTACCCACACCTATCATATCACTTCTGAAGATATGGAGTAAAACACTGGAGTCATATGGATTACTTTTATGCTGTCGTTATGTGCTTTTTTGAGCATCAATATTTTGGCACCCATTCACTTACCTTGTGAGGACCAACAGAGCTGAAATATTCTTCTTATCATCATAATTTGTGTTCTGCAGAAGAAATTAAATTGGTGTCCATGTACAGTAAACACTCATAGCTCAACCAATCGCTTAATTGTATTTTTTTTAGGCTGGACCAATGGCAGAAGTAGAAGTAAGTAGTGTTTGGGAAACCTGCTTGAAAACTTGCAGTTCCATTTGGTGCCACTAGTGGCACAGAATTAAACACTTCACCTTTAACTAAGTCAGAGTACACATGCATAGGATTGAAGAGAAACATTGTAGAACTGGTTCCCACTGTTTTGTACACAGCTGGCAAATCTCTAGAGGACTGAAATAATGGTAATGCCAAATAATGTAGCAATCTGCATTTTTGTGAGAAAAAAAAAACCACGCAGACTCATTAGCTTATAAACTGTTGTTGGTAATGAGATGTTTTAGTTATGGAGCAGTCCTCGGGAACATTTCAAATGAATAACTTAAAACCTGAACATCTGAGGCCAAGAAACAGAATACAACTTATTGCCATAATTATAAGGTGTGTAGCCTAACATTACTAAATAAAAACAGCTTAAACCAGCCTGAGCTGGTTTTCTGGTCTTCCAGCTTGGCCAAGCTGTTGCTTATCTGGTCGGCCAGCTGGTCTCCTAGCCCAAACAACTAACAAAGACCCAAACCCCATCTAAAATCAGCAAACGGACCACCTTAACTGGACTGGGAGACCAGAAAACTATCTTAGGCTGGTCTGAGGTAGTTTGGGGTTGTCATTCTAGATACATTTTTCTCTATAATTATAATTTACCTTCTATTCTGACTACAAAGTTATCCATGCACACGAAAATTACAGAAGCCATGAATGGGGCTAAAAGCTTAATTAAGCAAATAAGACCTAATTAAAGATGAATGTCTTAACTTTGACCTGCACCTTGAAACTGTTCTGAGTAAAGCTATCATATATAATCACCAGTTTTCCTTCAACTTACAGCAAACAAACCATGCATAAAGAGTTTGGACAGGGCATGATTAAGCTCCCACAAACCCATGACAAAGAATGGCTAACATAGTCCATCCAAACCGCAGATGAATTGCTCTACTTCACCATGTAACGTTCTGCAGCCCATTACCACTGAATCAGTGGTAAAAATTAATGGAGGGGTAAGAACAGTCTTTGTTTGATAACCCATGAGGACTGAGAGGCAGAAGGCCAATGAAAGGGTTAAAGGATGGGCTGCCACCCCAATCAGAGTTAATGATTAGAGTCGAAACAGGACCGCAGAAGTGAGGGAGCAGGCAGAGGTTGAACGTGGGGGGATTTATAGGGGAGAGAGTGAGAGAAAGGGAGAGAGAAGCCACTGTGCTTAAATCTAGCTGGCCGCCTCGCTGGGAATGTAGTCCATATGTGCGCACGAGTTCAGCTGCAGGAGAAAGATATTACCCGCAAAAGAAGCGATTGTCTCTGCTTTTCTTGTTTGAATTCCACTCATACTGACGCCTGGACTTTGGCTCTGTCAAGAGCCAACACAGAAAGTGAGGTATAGCAAGAAGAAAGTTAGAGAGAGAGAAAGCAAATGCGAACAATAGAGAACAAAATGACAGAAACAGAGGACTTAAAAGAGGAGGGCGTATTGAGGTAGGTCATCGAAAGTTTTGGCTTTGTTTTTGGATGAATGCCGGCTTAGATTCAGAGGTGGCACTTTGTGCTGGGCTGTTTATAGTATGTCTGGATAGGAAGCAAGGGGAGACCAAGTGTGTGTGCGTGAGATCGACTGATAAATGGGGGCGTGGAGCTTCTGTATGATCCAGCAGTCTGGCACGTAGTAACCATCTAATGCTTTATGTAAAGATTGTGGTCACCTAGGATAATTTTGGTTTCAAAGTGCAAGTTGTCTGGAGCAAGTTGAACATTCAAAATTAGTTTCTTGTATTCCATGACAAGAGAAGGGTATCAAGTTCAAGACTCACCCCACATCCCTTACCCTGCTTGTTAAACATTATCAATAATGGTTCACCCTGTGTGTTTATTAAAGATATATTCTCAATAAAAATACCTGCTTGCAGAGATTAGTGAACAAAGTGCAGTCTGGAGTATTTTGACTGGAAGAATTTCTCACACTTAAACACAATTCACTTGCAATACATTTCTAAGCTTAAGAGTGCAGTCAGACAAGAACAACCATTTGCAGTGTTGAACAAAAATGCTAGCGGTGCAAAAGTTAAAGGAATATTCAGGGTTCAATGCAAGTTAGGCTTGTCGTAATTATTTTTTTTTTGATAATCATCATTATGCCACAGATGCTGTCATTTGAGCTTAACTTGTATTTAACCCAGAATATCCTTTAAAGGGATAGTTCTCCCAAAAATGAAAATTCTTACCCTCATGCCATCCCACGTGTATGACTTTCTTTCTTCTGATGAACGAAAACAAAGATTTTTAGGAGAATATCTCAGCTCTGTAGGTCCATACAATGGAAATGAATGGTGATCAGACATTTGTAGCTCCAAAAATCACATAAAGGAAACATAAAAGTAATCCTAACAACTTAAGTGTTTAAATCCATATCTTCAGAAGCAATATAATAGATTTGGGGGAGAAACTGAAAAATATTTAAGTACTTTTCTTCCTTTTAGTCTCCACTTTAACTTTCACTTTCAGTTATGAAAGTCAAACTAAAGAGGCACCACATGTGACATTCAGTTGTGAAAGTGAAAGTGGAGATTTAGAGTAAAAGAAATATATCTGTTTCTCACCCATACCTATTATATCATTTGTCTGGATTCAATCACTGACGTCATATGGATTGCTTCTATGTTTCCTTTATGTGATTTTTGGAGCTACAAAGGTCTGATCACCATTCACTTACATTGTATGGACCTAAGGAGCTGAAATATTCTTCTAAATTTCTTCATATATGTTCTGCAGAAGAAAGTCAAACACATCTGGGATGGCATGAGGGTGAGTAAATGATGAGCTAATTTTCATTTTAGGATGAATTATCCCTTTAAGCCAAGTATTAAGAATAAGGGTGCTTTTTGGTTTCACACCATAAGGTAAATCAGCACGTAAGCAGTGCATATTTTTTGCCGCCTACATTAACAAGTTAGAGTATTCACACTGGGCGCTTCAGCCGTGCAGTGCAACATAGCAGGAATGTTCCAAGTGCAACAGTGCATTGTCTGTTTGTTTTTTTAACATTGCTCACTGAACGCAGTAAAACATACAGCGAAAATGCACTACAAACCCATTTTACCATATAATCATTTGCAAGAAAGTCTTTAATGAAGCAACATGAAATACTGAGAAACCACTCGCCTATTGTTTGAAACAAGATCTGCTGGGCTTGATGCAGACTTAACATGAAGTGACAGGTACACAAGCATACATTCTATTCACCAAAACTGAATGAGTCCAAGTGATTTAAGCAGTTTATAGCTACACTTTGGGGTTTGTGTTCCCTCTTGTTTAGATTAATCACCATTTGGATGTAATTTGATCCCTCACTTTATGTGAATTAGATTTCACAACAATCTTATTTATAATAATTCTCAATGGCCAACTTTCAATAATAATTTAAAATGTTATGGCTGTTATTCAATAAGATGTTAAATTTAAATGTTAATATTTTGAATTACATTGAGTTATAACTCATAAGCCCACCTAACCTGAGGTACCTTTATCTGCTAAACCTTTTGTTTGTCCTATCGTGCCATGAGTAGAACTAATCTCTTGTCACCTGCGCAGGTGGCCGGCCTCTTACACCAAAATAAATGTGCGCTGACAAGCTTATCATGGTGCCGATTTAGGCAAGACAATAGGGGGCGGCTGTGGCTCAGTTGGTAGAGTGGGTCGGCCACTAATTGCAGGATTGGTGGTTTGAATCTTGGCCCACACGACTCCACATGCCGAAGTGTCCTTGGGCAAGACACTGAACCCCAAGTCAAGGCTAGCACCTTGCATGGCAGCTCTATCGCCATTGGTGTATGAATGTGTGTATGAATGGGTGAATGTGTCACAGTGTAAAGCACTTTCAATACTGTTAAGGTTAAAAAGGCACTATATAAGTGCAGACCATTTACCAACATTCCTTCAGGCTTAGTGCACAGAGCATGCCACCAGATGTATTGAAAGGTGAAATCTGTTGATTCTAATTTTTGTTAATTTGAAGTGCTCTGGTGTTGTCATGAGACATCCGATTTGTTTTAGGCTGACAACTTGCCAGTCCATTTTCTGTCCTGCACGCTCACCACACATCTTGCGAGAAAAGAAACGTTCATGCCTGTTGGAGGTAGTATTATGCTCAGGAATGTTCTGGGAATGCTGCTCTCCAGCTGGTGTGAGCGTGCATGTGTGTTGACTAGGACTGGATTTTGAGGTAGAAAGGCAAGTGCATGTTGAGATGGTTTTAAGAGGTGTCTGAGGTTGTCAGGAGTGTGGAATTTGGTACTGGTACTGTCATTAGTTCGGTCACGGAAAGGACCTTTGAAGTAGAAAAAGGAATATATCATTTTAGTACACCTATTCCTCTTATTTGAATGTCATCTCAGCACTTATCAGTATATCTCACATGAAATGTGGGCAGGCAGGCCTTAACCCAGTCTGAAACAATGGTAACAGCTGTTTGTCAATGTAAGGAAGTTTGTAGACAGGGAACAGGAGGACACGGGAAACGTGGGGTTACATGTTACTCAAGTTAAGACTTTAATTTCAATAAACTCAAAATGGCTCTGCAGCTTAACACTTTTCAGTCTGTCAGTCTGGAACTCTCTCTTCTGTTTCTGGTGTGATCACTATTTCTCGCTCTCCCGACTGCTTACTGCAACTAGAAACAAGTGTTAGACATTATAAGACTCAGGTGTGTGCACCCTTACCACTTTCTCTCTCTCCGGACGGATGCTCGACCATGCCCCCGCTGCCACAGTCAAGTTCTCCAGAAGTCTATCATCAGCATCTCACATGTTCCATTGAAATCATTCTGTAAATGGGTTATCAGAGAGTGCCATCTGTTGCCGCTGCTTTATCTTGGCCTTGTTCTTCTGTGGCCTGACCTGACAAAGGAACAGATGCACAAATAGGACTTCTCCTAAATGTCCCAAGACCAGTCTGATTGGTCTTCGAGAAATTTATGTTGCCGTGTCACATCCATGTCCAATCTCCAAGAGTAGTTTGTCCTTTTACAGAGTTCCCCATGCAGTTTTAAAGCACGTCTGTGGTTTAGTAAATTACAGTGCTGATCTCAGATCTGCAATAAAGGATAAATCTCATCGACAGTTTTAAGCCCTACAGATGGCAGACAAACCAATTGAGATTTTATTGCTGGATTAATGTGTTCTCCTCAAAGAAGCACTTATGACGCCTCTCTAAAGGCACAACAGGCCTCATCAGAGAGCCGAAATAATTCTTATTTTGTCAACATTTGATATTGATAACATAGAGCATGCTAATTAGCACAACACTGTATCCAGAACGTTCTTAATCTCCCAATTGAAAATAATTGAATGAAAATGTTAGTAATTCATGCTCAGGAGATAGAACATTTTTAATTAAATTGTTTCCAGAATTACCTCAATTCAAGATGTCCTCTCACAGTCTGATTTATATACATTGTATACATACATGTGTGACTGGGCGAAGGGCGGGGCCGGGTCGTGATTCCACACACCCGGCCCCTAATCAGGCTAATCAAGCCTCAGAGAGGTATAAAGGCCGACTGGAGACTGCAGTGGGACAGAGAGAGAGATTCACGGACAGCTGTCCGACACTTTTGTGTGTTTGTCTTTTTGTTTCAGTTTTATGTTAAAACTATTATTTATTTTGTCAAGGCAGTTCTCGCCGCCTCCTTTCTTTATCCTTCTCTGAGGCTTCATTAGCCTGATTAGGGGCCGGTGTGTGGAATCATGACCCGGCCCCGCCCTCTGCCCTGTCACATCATGATAGCATATGCCTGACAGCCACAGTTGTCATCAAATAAAGAACTAAATTAAATGACGGATTCTGAAATGGCATACACTCTTAAAGTGTAAATGTATTATGGTTTCCCAGTCCAGCCCTGGATATTGGCATAAACTATGGTTACCAAAGTAAATATTTGGTAGGGGTGTCTTGTCTGCCAGTATTCACATGATTCATTGAGCTTAGTGGGCTTTTTCAAAGGCAAATTCTCTCAAAAACCTTTAAAGTTAAATTGCAGTGTTGTAATTTTTAGTAAGTCTGATTCATTTGTGTTGTTGAGTTGTGTTGACTTTGTTTCTGTACTGTTTCTTCACAATGAGATTTATATTCGAATGTTATCAGCAGTTTCTATTTGGCCTGGGCTCTACAGTAAGAATGCTTTGTGTTAGCGCAAGGAGGATATTACATGAAATAATTATTGAGGCTGTGGGTGTATTTGAATCCCTTTTAACTGAAGGCCAGATTCCTATACTTATCTGTGTTATTATAGATGTGTTTACATAAATCTCACTGTAACTTTAAGAGCTGTGGAAACATTTAGAGGAGTGTGTGTGTGTGTGTGTGTGTGTGTGTGTGTGTGTGTGTGTGTGTGTGTGTGTGTGTGTGTGTGTGTGTGTGTGTGCGTGTTTTTGTGATTTACGAGGACAATTTTGTAAGTTACAAATTAGTAATTACAAGGGTATTATGCTATAAATGTGATTTATGAGGACATTTCTAGTGTCCCCATAATTCAAATCGCTTAAAAATCATACTAAACAATGTTTTATTGAAAATGTAAAAATGCAGAAGGTTTTCTGTGAGGGTTAGGTTTAGGGGTTGTGTTAGGTTTAGAGGATAGAATCTATAGTTTATACAGTATAAAAGTCATTATGTCTATTGAAAGTCCTCATAATGATAGGTAGACCAACTTGTGTGTGTGTGTGTGTGTGTGTGTGTGTGTGTTCTAGATTAAAGGGATAATTTACTCCAAAATGAAAATTATGTCATCATTCTGCCACCTGCCAAAATTATGTCATCACTGATAGTGATCTAAAATCAAATGAAGAGGTAGACACAAAACAGACACCCTTAGCCTAAATTAACACCTTAATCTAACCGATAGTATCCAAAAACAAAATGAGAAATGAAAAGCACATTTTATGAAGCTAGCTTCTATCGCTTCTACGACACTCTTGTCTCACATGTCGGCTTTCACGCTTGACTGGTTTCAAACAACAGTCTTCAGAGTTTAAATTACAAAACTGTATATTTTGAACTACCGTAGAAGCTAAAAACACTGGAATAAGTGTGTAAATGTAGTTCAGTTTGTAATACAAGCGTTAAAATGTAACGTTTTTAAAATAATGTGCTAGAGTAAGTGTTTTGAAGTCATATCATAGCAGTGTGTTAGTAAATATGTGTTTATAAAGTCATAATTAGCCACTGTACTCATGATTTGTGTGAAAGTGTTCATTTCACCGGGAAACCGCAATGAAACATAGAACGTGGCACATAAAAGTCAATTTGCAAACATGTACTTATAGTTACATTCTTTCTATGAGACTAGGTTGTTGTTTTTTTCTATACAGGAAATGCGAAAGACTAAACATTCTGCCTATGATATCTTACTTTCAATAAGAGTGTTGAAGGAAAGGGCATTTTATAAACCTAATAAACTTTTGCTTTACTACATTCAGTCTCAAATGTATAGTTAAAACTGCACTCAACCACTTTGCTGTCACCTTGGGGAACTCCTTCCATTTAACCATGAGCTTCTTAACAGTATTGTTTTATCAAATTAGTTTTATTTGCTTTTCTTTGTGGCAATATGTTTCAGGTCTACTGTAATTTAAGCCTGGTATTTATTAGCTTGTTGAACTGAGAAATAGTGCACTTTGGACTACATGCAGTGTTTAAGTTGTTTTCAGCAGGCAGAAGGTGTGTGATTATGAAATCAAGATCTCTTGTATGTAATGTTGTTTGTCTATCAGAGAGGCAGGTCAGAGGACACCTTCTTTATAAATGTGCTGGTGGCTTGTGTGTACTTATATTCTATGCCTTAACCCCAGACTCTTTCTTAAGCCATGTCTCGTGGTTGGGGATTTGTTAACTCCCTTGTGTTCCTAGAAGGATCTTGCCTCATGCTTAATCTGTGCTTGTCTCAAGAGTATAAAAGGTCCTTGACGGACACTGGCTAAGTTGATGAAAGGATACAAAGAGACCAAAGACCACATTAACAGCTTACCTAAACAAATCTGTTACATTAGTTTAGTCTTATTGTCCCTTGATAAACTATTTCTCTAATCCTATAGTTGTTTTACCAAAAGCTATAATTTACAGAAATCTATTGATATAAGGTATACTGCTGTAAGGTATTACCATGCCAATATACTGTATCTTCAGAAATCACATCTAAAAAATGTTGCTTTTTGTTTCAGTTCTGGTGGCGTTTGTTGCCACCAATTGAAGTAATTGCACACAATAATATTAACCTTGCTATAATTTAATGGAATAGTTGACCAAAAAATGAAAAGCTTAGTTTGTTCCAAAACCATGAGATGTTGTTGCATCCCATGTAACAAAAAGGAGAAACTTTGAATAAAGTTTACGCTGTTTTTTCATTCAACTAACACACTCAAGGGCTTTCAAGCTCCCAAAAGCATTACCATAAAAGTAGCCATATTAGTCCAATTTGAGCATTATATTCTGTGTCATATAAAGTCATATTATAGCTTTTTGTGAGGAAGAGACTAAAATTCATGTTGTTATTCACTGAATATCTTGACCTCAGTCATTGCTTCCTCATATTCCAACTTTGAAATGTCATGTTTAGTTTCGAGACACATCAAGAACTAATGCTGCTTGTGTAACCGGTCCTGGTCGGCCCACTCCGAACGGGGCTCGAACCGGTGTCTCCGGCGTGGGAAGCGGGTGCGCTAACAAGGAGGCTCTTGAGGTGAGGAGAGTGAGTTTTACACACAGCACAGCTATCTACCAACTGGCTCCTGTTACATTTACCCCCTTAAACCTTACTCCCATCCGGGTCACGGCACCATTGTAACCGATCCTGGTCGCCCCGCTCCGAACAGGCCTCGAACAGGCATTCAGAGAACAGAGAATATCACTTTAGACCCTCATGACGTATCTGAAGTTTTAAAAAAGATTTGATATTTTTACATATTACAGTGCAAACTTCAGCTTTAAGAGTGAAGGGCAGATTATTATTGTCAGTGCAATTCAGTTGACGTGTAGATTTGTTGCCATTTGATGCTGCTGGAATAATATAGGCTTGTGATTTTTTGCCAACCGAGGGAGTAGATTACCCATATCATCCTTGATCTGATGTCACTGCAGCACCTGCCAATCCATCAACACTTTACATTGATTTGTGTTTCAGGCAAGGCTGCTAATCCGCTTTATTCTTTTTGACAATTGTAACTGCAATCACAGGCCATTTTGATGTGTGTGTGCTCCCTCCTAGACAAAGCTGTTTGGTTGGAATCATAAATGACACAATGATGAATGTTATCATAAAGCAGTGTGTTTTATTACTGTTGATGTTTGATTGGAATAATGACTGCATTTATATTAGCGCACATATTTTGAAGAAAGTCTGGACATTCGCCAGATCTCTTCTTGGATAAACATGCACAGTTCCACCTAAGGTAATCTATAATACCTGGAGAGAGCTAGTCGTCACCATTCCATTTCATCCCAATGGCAGTTGCTCGGATGGCGCATGCCAACCTGCACGTATACAAAATGTACTGCATACATCTTTTTAAGTCAATCCCCTGAGCTTAAATGCCATTGCAGGTTATATTACTCTGGAGATGCAGGAGAATTTCAAGAACTTGAAGAACTATGATTTAATGAAATATTAGCTTTTTTAAAAAAGGCAAAAAAAGATTATTATTTGTCAGAATACACAGCTACTTTAAAGTGGTTGAGAAAAATAATGTGGCTTGCAAAATAATGTAGTTTCAACATTTACCAGTAGGGGCTAACTGCTGTTGATAACCAGCCAAATCTTTGCCATCTGGGCACCACCTGAAATTACAGGAATATTGTAAGCATGGCCGGGTTTAAGGGTAGGGCATTGCCTCCCTAAAAGGTTCTGATACCCTCACCCTGACTGACAGTGAAATGGTCAAGGGGCACTCTGCCCCCCGTACTGATGGGGAAATTAACAATTAACATTGTCCTCCCTAAATATACAGTAGAAGTGTCCCACCAAAGATTGCATCCTAGTGCCGGCCTTGATCGTAAGCCCTGTTGAGCAATGAATCTCATAGTTACGAAAGAAAGCATTGATCAGCAATGTTCTGGAAGGTATGTTCTTTGACTTGGGCAGGAAAGCACAGAACCCCTCTGTGTTGATATCTCCAATTGAGAAAGGGTAAGAGAGAAAGAGGCGGAGGGAATGGTGGATGGCTTTGAGCTTCGGCTAGCAAAACCTGACAGTGGGCACTAATCACTTTCAACAAAACCGTGATGTCATCAAGGCGTGTTGGACAGATTTACCATCTGCTGGACTGCAGGAAAAGTATTTGTGCCATCCTGCAAAAATGGGTACCTGTTAACCACTTTTTCAGTATAAGTTTGCAAGCTATGTGTTTCCATGGCCAGGAGCCAGTTTCAACCATGTTATTTATCCATTGTGTGGGTGGGTGTGCTTAATGTTTCATGAATTGTTCTGAAAACAATTTATGACAGCGCTGTATGAAACTAATTACACAAAGTAATAAACACAAATTCAATGTGATACATTTTGAGTGATAAGCTTATTTACAGTAGAATTTAATAGATATGGTATATCATTACTTCAATGCTTGCAACTTAAACTTCCTTATTGCAACTTGGCTAACTGAGCATTTAAGTTTGTTATCAAATGCTGTTGGACTAAGTGAAAGGCAGTTTAATATACGACCTCATACTACACTAAGCACAATACTCAATGGGATATTTTTGGAAATAAGCCTTGGGAGAAAGCCCTGTATGCAGCCTTTTCCAACAGAGTGTATTGATCCATTTGGGTGAGTCTTAACAATCAATATTTACCGCTACCCCTCACTCCCACTCCCCCCCAACAATTGTTAATTAGACACAGGTATATTTCCCCACCTCTGCTCTTTTTTTATTGCTGCTGCTTTTTCTCTCTCTTTCTTCCTGTCTTTTTCTGCTATCCCGAGCTGGATTGGCCATAAGAAGCAATGGGACTTTACCCGGTATGTGAGCATGTGAGGAGCAAGTTGGCTCATCATGTTCTGTTAGGCTATTTGTAATGTTATCTAATCAAGTTAAAGCAACGCTGCTGTTTTAAGCTTAATGTTTGTACCATTGATTTTCAGATCATGAGCATTTTTAATTATTTCAAGAAGAGAGAGTGAATTCCACCACCAGATGAGGAAGAGACAGATACAGAAGTAGCTAGCTAGGATAGATGGCAAGTCAAAAGTCAAACAGATTATTAGGCTTTTGTCAAGAAATAAACTGGAGTAACAATATAATTTTTATGTTATTTGTGTCTTTTTAGCAGAAGAGACAGAAGGGGCAGCAGGAGAGAAAGCCTCAGCTGACTCTAATAGTGGGACAGACATTCCGAGAGGGGCAGTAGGGCAGGTACTTCCCATAGGGGCAGCAGGGGAGACCGCCTCCCCTGAGGGAGGGACAGCAGGTGATTTTGACAGCAGAGAAAGGGGCAGTAGGTCAGTAGTTTCAGTTCAGTTTTTTAACTGTGTTAAACTCCTTCTCTTTTACCATGCTTTGTGGGTGTGACTTTTTTGTCGTATCATCACCATTCATATCCATACAACCAATGTGTTATGATTAAATTACTACTAGAGAACAAATTTATTTCAAGAGCACAAAGTTCTTCATAGATCTAGCCTCTTCATTTTGCTCTCAAAGTGCACCAGACTGATGCATTTAATTTTAAAATGTTCTTCCGGGGAGCATGCTCACACAGCGGTTTAGGTCCAATCCTGTAAGTTCTTGTCAGATTGTGCATATGGAAATGCTCTTACTTTCACTATTTAACATAGCTGTGAGTTCTACTGTTGATTTTAAACAATGTGACTTCACCAAGTGTTTTAGTAATCTCGGATCACAATCATCCAAGATTTATTCTGACCACATTTCTTCTACGAAGCTGACTGTTCACCACAATACTTCCAGGTTTTAATAATGTGTTGGACAGTTCTTAACCCAATTCCAGTGATTTCAGCAATCTCCTAAATTGTTTTCTTTGCTTGATGCTGGCAAATAATTTGCCCCTTCTGAAACACAGTATCATCCTTTCCACAACCATGGGATACGTATTCCGACATGATTGTTTAAGAAAGAAGTTACACACTGCATCAGTTGCGGTTAAAATAATTGTTGCCACCTGAAACATATTAATCACTGCAATAATGATCCAATCATAGGCTCTTACATATCTGTTTATTTAAATCCAAATGACAACTTTTGGCCAGGCTGTGTATGAAGTGTTACCATTTTAGTTAATAGAGAACTAAAAATTAATGAATAGGTCAGACGAAATGTGTTATTTTTATACAGTGTATATATACAGTATATATATATTGGCAGCTAAAAGTTTGGAATAATTTAAAGATTTTGCATTTTCGGAAGGAAATTGGTACTTTAATTTACCAAAGTAGCATTCAACTGATCAAAGTATAGTCAGGATATTACTGATGTAAAAACAGCACCATCACTATTTGAAAAAAGATATGATAAAATCTAGACAGGCCCTATTTCCGGCAGCCATCACTCCAACACCTTATCCTTGAGTAATCATGATAAATTGCTAATTTGGTACTAGAAAATCACATTATATCAAACTCAGTTGAAAGCAATTTGGTTTGTTAAATGAATCTTAACATTGTCTTTGTGTTTGTTTTGAGTTGCCACAGTATGCAATAGACATGTCTTAAGTTCAATATTAGGTAAAAAATGGCAATAAACAGCTTTCTCTAGAAACTTGTCAGTCAATCATTGTTTTGAGGAATGAGCTGTATGAGGTGAAGTTTTCATACAAAGGTTTTCACTACAGTCTTCAAAGACAAAGGACAACTGGCTCTAACAAGGACAGAAAGAGATGGGGAAGGCCAGATGTACAGCTAAACAAGAGGATAAGTACATCAGAGTCTCTAGTTTGAGAAAAAGATGCCTCACATGTCCTCAGCTGACAGCTTCATTGAATTCTACCCACGCAACAACAGTTTAATGTACAAGAGATACTCAGGGATGCCTTATGGGAAGAATTGCAAAGAAAAAGCCACTTTTGAAATAGAAAAACAAAAAGGAAAAGTTAGAGTGGGGAAAGAAACACAGACATTGGACAACAGATAATTGGAAAAGAGTGTTATGGATCTTAACCCCATTGAGCTTTTTTGTGATCAGCTAGACTGTAAGGTGCGTGAGAAGTTCCCAACAAGACAGCCACATCTATGGTAAGTGCTAAAGGAAGCGTGGGGTGGAATGTTACCTGAGTATCTGGACAAACTAACAGCAAGAAAGCCAAGGATCTGCAAAGCTGTCATTGCTGCATGTGGAGGATTTTTTGATGAGTACTCTTTGAGGTATTTTAAGAAGTTCTGAATATTTTTTACAATAGTCATTTTTCACATTATTAATGTCCTGATTATACATAGTGATCAGTTGAATGCCACTTTGGAGAATAAAAGTACCAAATTCTTTCCATAAAATAACTTTTGCCGCCTATATATATGTATATACAGCACATTCGTGAAGTATTCAGACCCCTTTAGTTTTTCTTTTACATTTTGTTATGTTGCAGCCTTATGCAAAAATGCTTTTTTATAATTTTTTTTTTACATCAAACTACACTCCATACCCCATAAAAAGATTTTTTGATAACTTTGCAAATTTATTAAAAAGAGAAAACTGAAATACTATATCACATTGACAGGTATTCAGACCCTTAACTCAGTGTTTTTATAGTATTTATAAGTATTTTTATGATGCGACAAGCTTTGCACACCTGGATTTTGGGATTTTCAGGTCTCTCTAAAGATGTTCGATTGGGTTCAAGTCCGGGCTCTCGCTGGCCACTCAAGGACATTCACAGAGTTGTCCCAAAGCCTCCCTTTTGTTGTCTTGGATGTATGCTTAGGGTCATTGTCCTGTTGGAAGTTGAATCTTTGGCCCAGTCTGAGGTTTAAAATGGTACTATATCATCTTGTTGTTTATTTTGGTACCATATTAAAATATGCTGCAATTAGCTAAATGTAATGTAATGTGATAGTTTTGAGATGAAATCAAAGACAATTTGAAAATAATAAAAAAAGTCTCGATACGGCCAAATGTGTTCATTAAACAGCAGAAGGATGTCATTCAGTTAAACAGTATACAGTCACATGCACACCACAGAATGAATAAGAAGCTCTGCTCTGTCATCTCCTTTGCACAAAAAGGCACACAGGCATGCACAAACACACACACACACACACACACACACACACACACACACACACACACACACACACACACACACAAGCACACACAATACTAATGCTTGATTTTCATGCAGTGTGTCCAATATTATCCATCTGTAGAGCAGTGTGTTTAGTGTATAAATGGCTGTGAACTCTCAAATGACCCTTTTCACCATTGTAGCTTGGAGATTTCAGCTCACAATCGTGGGAAGCTTGATATAATGAACCCTTCAAAAACAGGAAGAACTTCAAAGGTCTTTTAAAATAAAAGTCCCGCTGAAATGAGAGCTCAATTCAGCTGGATACGTGAAATTGAAGACATAACGGCAGAAACTTTTTGTGTAATATACAAAGTAGTCACAATAATACTCATAATTTTAAATGGTTATATTGTTAGTATTATTATCTGTACTCAATATCACAAAAGCAAGTGTACTGCATATCAACAAGCTCTGATGTGCATCTTTTGATGTTTTACCAAAAATAAAATAGATATATTTTTGTTGTTGAAAATCATTATATTTTCATTTGATTATAGCTGTACGGTATGCATTTTATTAAATACAGTTTGACCATAACATTTAATTAAAACATTTAACATGGAATCCAGAGAAATTAAAGGGAAAAGGCATAATTTGTATCCATAAGACTTAATGCAGTTCTTTTAGTCAAGTAATTTTCTTTGTAATTTCATCAAAAATCGTATATATTTATATATTAATTTATTTTTGTTGCATAATTATCAAGTTAGTTTCGCTACTGAGGCACAAGGGCTGGTATCGTACCGAAGCCAACATTTTGGGATCAGAGCAACCCTATCTTGCACTGAGGAGAGGCTTCCATCTGGCCACTCTGTTATAAAGCCCAGATCAGTGGAGTGTTGCAGGGATGGTTGTCCTTCGGCAAGTTTCTCCCACCTCCACACATGATCTCTGGAGCTCAACCAGAGTGACCATCGGGTTCTTGGTCACCTATCTTACCAAGGCCTTTCTCCCATGATTGCTCAGTTTGACCAGGCGGCTAGCTCTAGGAAGTGTCCTAGATTTCTTTCTTCTATTTAAGAATTATGGAGGCCACCATGCTCTTGTGAACCTTTAATGCAGCCTAAACAATTTTGTAGCATTCCCCAGATCTGTTCCTTGACACAATCCTGTCTCTGAGCTCTGCAGGCAGTTCCTTTGAACTCGTGGCTTGGTTTTTGCTCTGATATGCATTTTCAGCTGTGAGACCTGGTGTGTACCTTTCCAAATCATGTCCAATCAAGTGATTTGCCACTAGTGGACTAACAAGTGTAGTAACATGTAAAAAATTATCCAGAGAAATGGGATGCACCTGAGTTTAATTTAAAGTGTTATAGCAAAGGGCTGAATACTTCTGTCAATGTGATATTTTAGTTTTTTATATATATATAAATTTGCAAAATTATAAACAATCTGGTTTTTGCTTTGTCATTATGGAGTATGGAGTGTAGATTGATGCAAAAATGTATTGTAATGATGTAATGATGTATTAAAAGCATTTTAGCATAAGGCTGCAACATTCCAAAAAATGAAGAGATCTAAATACTTATGAATGCACTGTATGTTTATACACTCACCTAAAGGATTATTAGGAACACCATACTAATACTGTGTTTGACCCCCTTTTGCCTTCAGAACTGCCTTAATTCTACATGGCATTGATTCAACAAGGTGCTGAAAGCTTTCTTTAGAAATGTTGGCCCATATTGATAGGATAGCATCTTGCAGTTGATGGAGATTTGTGGGATGCACATCCAGGGTACGAAGCTCCCGTTCCACCACATCCCAAAGATGCTCTATTGGGTTGAGATCTGGTGACTGTGGGGGCCATTTTAGTACAGTGAACTCATTGTCATGTTCAAGAAACCAATTTGAAATGATTCAAGCTTTGTGACATGGTGCATTATCCTGCTGGAAGTAGCCATCAGAGGATGGGTACATGGTGGCCATAAAGGGATGGACATGGTCAGAAACAATGCTCAGGTAGGCCGTGGCATTTAAACGATGCCCAATTGGCACTAAGGGGCCTAAAGTGTGCCAAGAAAACATCCCCACACATTACACCACCACCACCAGCCTGCACAGTGGTAACAAGGCATGATGGATCCATGTTCTCATTCTGTTTAAGCCAAATTCTGACTCTACCATCTGAATGTCTCAACAGAAATCGAGACTCATCAGACCAGGCAACATATTTCCAGTCTTCAACTGTCCAATTTTGGTGAGCTCTTGCAAATTGTAGCCTCTTTTTCCTATTTGTAGTGGAGATGAGTGGTACCCGGTGGGGTCTTCTGCTGTTGTAGCCCATCCGCCTCAAGGTTGTGCATGTTGTGGCTTCACAAATGCTTTGCTGCATACCTCGGTTGTAACGAGTGGTTATTTCAGGCAAAGTTGCTCTTCTATCAGCTTGAATCAGTTGGCCCATTCTCCTCTGACCTCTAGCATCAACAAGGCATTTTTGCCCACAGGACTGCCGCATACTGGATGTTTTTCCTTTTCACACCATTCTTTGTAAACCCTAGAAATGGTTGTGCGTGAAAATCCCAGTAACTGAGCAGATTGTGAAATACTCAGTCCGGCCCGTCTGGCACCAACAACCATGCCATGCTCAAAATTGCTTAAATCACCTTTCTTTCCCATTCTGACATTCAGTTTGGAGTTCAGGAGATTGTCTTGACCAGGACCACACCCCTAAATGCATTGAAGCAACTGCCATGTGAATGGTTGATTAGATAATTGCATTAATGAGAAATTGAACAGGTGTTCCTAATAATCCTTTAGGTGAGTGTATATATATATATATAGTAGGGCTGCAGCGATACATGTATCTGCGCCGAACCATTACAGGGCCTTCAGTACGGTACACGCAGTCACATGATTAATATTAAAAGCAATATTAAAAGAACATATAACAAACAACACAAACCGCATAAAACTAAAATGAAAAAAGATTGTGGAGCATTACGGGACTGCATGTAACCAAAACGTAACTAGAAACTGCGGGTCAGATAAATGCATGTGAAGTTTATACTTGCTAGCTCGCTATTTTTCCCAACTCTGATGGAACTAAACAAAATATAAATATGTCAGATTTAAATAAGCCAGAGATTAAAGACCCATTGGTGTCTCTAAAATATGTTGTTTGGGCGCATTACGGTTTCGCAGAAACTACAGTAATACTGGGCAACGAGTAGTGAACAGGATGAAGGCTGTGTGTCAGCTCTGTTTCACCGAAGTCGGGTATGTCTCAATGAGCACATCTAACATGATGACTCATTCGTGGTAAAATCATTCCCATATGTCTCTTGAGTTTAAGGGAGCAAAGCATAAACAGCCTGGAGAAGTTAGTCTCGCCACAGCATTCAAGCAGCCTCTCGCTGCAAGCTCAGACAGAGCTAAAGCGGTAACGAAAGCCATAGGAGTATTTATTGCTGTAGATATGTGACCATACTCAGTCGTCGAGATCACAGGATTAAAGCATCTGCTTAACATGCTCAAGTCCCATTATAAACTTGAAAATTTAGTTATAAGTACAAGTGGTGAGTTGAAAGGCAAAAGACAGTGAAATCTGTACTGCTAATGTCAATTATTATAATTGCCCTTTTTTAATATATATATAGTTTCAATAGGAAAGTGAGTGTGTTTTATGTCCCAGTCCATCTCTGCTGCTATGACACTCATTGAAGATACAGTAGGGAGCCCTGGGCATCTTTTGGCAATTCATTATGTAACTCTAGCTTTGAAGAACATGAAGAGAGGTGGTGGGAAATTCCCTGTATCAGTTCCATGATGCTTCACCCTGAGGACAGCTAGCAGAAAGCAAATCTGCTAGCCAAACTATACCCTTTTGCATGCAAACTAAGAGAGACAAGTAAGGGAGTACATTATTGCATAACGCGTCAATAAAGATGAATGAATAATATTTGTATTTTGAGTTTTATTGCTAATAAGAGTCCAAAAGTTAATGTACTGTATTTAATCAACATCAACATTATTGCAAAATTATCCTTTTGTGTTCCATGGAGAAAATAAAATCATACAGGTTTAAACAACATGTGGTAATTATTATTTATTTTTATTTGGGTGAACTTGCCTAACTTACTCTCCTAGGTGACAAAGATTACTCTCAATAGTCGCGAGACATGCAGATATTTAAACATACTTGTCAGAAAAACATCCTGTAAAGGAAACATTTTTGGTCAACATGCACTGATTCACACATCACAGATTGTGCATGTATGATCTGTGTGTGTGTGTGTGTGTGTGTGTGTGTGTCATACCTCCATTAATAGCTCCATCTCTGACATCCTCAAAGCGAGATGAGTCATTGCATGTGAGCGTGAACATGCATGTGCAATCTCAGGATTGCTGTTGCTAGGAAAAATTCTGAAATGCTGGGTTGCTCTTTCTCACTTCTTCTACAGTAGACAAGAATAAAATGAGTTATTTAAAGCGACGGTGTACAGTTTTGTGTCATTATTATTCATGGTTTATCTTGACAACAGTATCTTTGAAGTCATTTCACACGCAATATATCTGTATGTATGTGCGGTGACATACAGTGTTCTATGCAAATGAACGTGTTAGAAAGCCATTGGCTCCATCGCTGCTGTTGAAATAGACTGCTGTTGTGAGCTCAGATAACAATGATCACGTTGCAGCAGATCACTTTTTGGTTCACTGTATTATACTGCAGCTGTAAGTTCACTGGAGGCGGCGCTCGAATCTAATTATTCATCTGCCATCCCTCCATTCTTCCTTTCAGCCCTCCATCCCCCTCTCCTCTTTCTTCACACTCATGATCTGGCAAGTGGGCGGGCTGCCTTTGAGTATGTGGTCGTTGTGTTGTGGCAATTGTGAGGCTGCACACCGCCACCATTTTGGTGATGCTGAGGTCAGTGGAGGGGCTTATAATTGCATAATCTCTTGTTATGAGAGAAAGTTTAATAAAACACATGGATAGATTAATATAGATTAATATGCACAAGCATGTACTGTATACATAAATTGCATTCATCATAGTTTTGCTTCCTGCTTTTTTATAAAGTGGACAATGACATCAGCATAATTTTTCCTCCGGATTGGTTTTCTAGTTTAACCCTCACAGACTCAAGCATTGATAGTGGTTATGTATTCAGTTTTTTCACCCTTAAAATTTGGGATTTTTCAGGAATTTCTGGAATTTTGGATAAACGATTGCAACATTGGGATTACAAATTCTCACAATTTTTTTAAGTTTATAAAATGCATAGATTTGACTCTTAAATCCTGAAAAGATGAGCCATGTTTGAAGCTGCTGTACAATGACTATTAACTTACACCTGTGACCGCACTTTCTGTCACAGTATCTGTCACATATTAATGCGGCAATGTTCCATACAGCTTGTGCAGGATAATTAACTATTTTACTTGGTGGAATAATTGCTTATTCTAACTATATTTAAAATAAAATGTAACTGTTTCTTGAGCATTGGTGTCTTTTTTCATATTGCTGTTGCTGCCATTTTACAAGAGCATTAAGCTACTCAAATATATGTGTTACAGTGATTATACCCCAGTTAAGGGCTGTTCTTAAGCACAACATGAATCTTTTTAACTTTGAGAATCATTTCCAGCAAGCTGGGTGGCTGAAATTTGGATATGTTGATCCCAAACATCTCTGACATACTCTAAAGCTTCATTAGGCTACAAAAAAATCATTTATAATATTAAAATTGGCTGAATTGGCTCTTTTGTTTGAATAACATTAATGTATTATTGCAAAGGGAGATACAAATTTTAACAATTTTCCTGCCAGTTTTTATTTTTTAAATATTTTTAGTTATTTATTATTTAGTTGAAGTAATATTAATTGTTTTAAACATGTGGAGCAGTTTTGCTACAGTGGGTCTTTGAGGGTTAATGAGGGTCTGTGAGCCAATGTGATTCCACCAGCTCAGTGTAGAAAGTTCTCTCCATTCCTTTCTTATGTGGATGCTTTATCAGACCTGTCTGGTGCTATGACAGGGAAGATGAGAAACTTACGACTGCTGTGCCAGGCAACTCATTCCTCTATATACGCCTGGGGAGCGAGAGACTGTCAGGTCTAATGCTGGATTTACTTTCAGCTGAAACCTGAATACCTGTCAGTGTACTGAGCAGTAGCAGCAAGAACATGATAGTTCCCTTTACAGGAGCACACGAAACCTATTGTCTGTGATCTATATATTTATATGTACCATATATGAATTTATATCTGTCTGCCTGTCCCATCCATCCATCCATCCATCCATCCATCCATCCATCCATCCATCCATCCATCCATCCATCCATCCATCCATCCATCCATCCATCCATCCAACCCTCCATCCCTCCATCCATCCTTCCATCCATCCATCCATCCATCCATCCATCCATCCATCCATCCATCCATCCATCCATCCATCCAATGCCACAAATACATTTGTCACTTGTAATATGGCTAATACTAATACAATATTTAACACAGAGTTTTTTCCCCCCTCTCCATGTGTTAGGCTGGAAAAGCACACTTGCTGCAGTTGTTTATGCATTTACAAAACTGACAATTTTCCTTTTCAGCCCATACTGGAAAAATAATGTCAGGTACCCTAAACATGTGCTTCATATAGTAGTCAAAATTAACTGGTTTTATTCAAGTAAAAATTATCTTTTATATCATTAAATCAACCTGAATACATTATGTTACAACAACAAAAGTAATTTTATGGTTAGATCAAGTAGAAATAGATCCGTCTATTTTACCTCTTTTTCTGAATGTCATTTCAATAATTGTGCAAAATTGTTAAGCCGGCTCAGTGCAAGTGTTAAAAACACAGTGTTAAGCAAATCTGGTGTTCATTTTGAAAGATTTTACACTACAATAGTTGTAAAGTGTTAACTGCATAGTGTTGCTTGTGGGTGTTCGCATGAAATCAACTTCTGCACATGTGCAAAGCATTTGTAATTTTTCCCTCCCCTTTTTCACGTACAACCATGACTGGCTGGTGGTTGTACGTCCACCACATTTCAAGGTATAGTATTAACTCCATTATTTCACTGTAAAGGGATTTAAGGGAAAGGAGGAGGCGAGACCGGATTGACAATATAAATAATAGTTTTAATGATAAACTTAAACAAAAGACACAAACATTTACATTACATTTATATTTATGCATTTGGCAGACGCTTTTATCCAAAGCGACTTACAGTGCACTTATTACAGGGACAATCCCCTGGAGCAACCTGGAGTTAAGTGCCTTGCTCAAAGACACAATGGTGGTGGCTGTGGGGCTCGAACCAGCGACCTTCTGATTAACAGTTATGGGCTTTAGCCCACTATGCCACCACCACTCCACACACATGACGGACATGCCAGTAAACGATCTCTCACTAAAACACACTTTTTGTGTAGCCTGTATATTATATATTAATATAGAACAGTTAATGTGTGAATTCATGAAAGGGCATAATGTTGGATAATGTGAGCTAAATAAATAAAAAAAATTTAACCCGATTGGTTAATTAGGAGAAGAAATATTCCTGTTTTTCAAAAATTATTAAAGAAATACAGTCCACATTACATTAACCTTGATTTAAGTATTTAAAATTAGGAACTTTTATAATTAACAACGGCACCCTTTTTGCACGCTGCTAATTTTAATGATTATTTTAAATAATGCAATTCTGTGAATGTAATGACACTTCGATGTGTTCATTTGTCACCCCGGAAAGCCAGAGAACTCTCCGAATGCATTGATTTCAGTAGGGTGGTGCATTTGGAGAAGTTTCTGGCGGAGCGTTTGACAGATAGGAAAATGTTTTTGGATGGTGTGGAAATGTAAAAAAATTTTGGTTGCATGACAAAGTGTCACTATCACAAATCCTTGCGTTTTCCCTCTCCGTCACACATAGGTATTGCCTAGGTGGCGATCTGTGACGCAGTTTAATTTCTAGCGTGAAGGCGCCCTGAATCTCTAAGATATATTGAATTTTAATAATAATTATAAGTATTATATTAAGTATATATAATAAAATAATAATTTTAATAATACAATATATACCAAAAAAATTAAGCAAGCCTACAAACTCTCTAAGAAAAGTAATCACTATGTTTTTTCTGTAGTTTATTGCCATTCAAGTTTTATTAACTAATTGGACTGTGAAGAACTTAATACAATATACAATACAAGAAAATTTAGAGACATGCTTCATTGAGTCCGTCACTAAAGGCAAGTCTTAGTATGAGTATATATATATATTTTTTTTTTTAATTTGAGGATGTTATTGGAGATTTTAAGGAAGACAAGTTGTATTGTTTCAGTAAATGCATATCTCCCATTCTGATTTGTCAGTTTTTTTTCCTTTTTTGATAATACACTTAGTTTACATTTGAAATATGAATTAATCATAATTGTAATGTTGCTGTTTTAACATCAAATATAAAATATCAGTATTAAAACAAGTTTCAGTTCCCTGTGTAGCCTTGTTTGGGATGCAACACCATTGAGTGTTTATGGTAACACCTTTAAGTATTACATTTTCAACACCTGTAGTGTTTAAATTGTACACTAAGAGTGTTCATATAAGGAACACATTGGTCAGTGTTAATTGAATACTATCAAAGATGGACGTGTTCATTTTATCACTCACAGTGTCAAATTTCCCAACAATATTTAGCTGTGTGGTATTTTAGATTTCATGTTTGATTTCAAGGACAAAAAGATTTTTGTTTTGCTTGACAAAATTTTGGTACAGTGTTGGGTTGCCATTTGATGCCCAACCCAACTGAGAACCACTGCTTTTGCCATCTTTTACATTTTCAAACATATGTATTGATGGTGAAGATTCTGTGATGACTACAATTTACAAAAATATCCTTACAATCTAAATGAGTAGACCTCATAATTCATAACCGTAATCATAATTCCACCCTCGCATATTACATAAACCGCATATCGTCTGTGGCTTTCCCAGGTGACGTTTGAGTGGGTGCTATTCTTTGAGACAGCACTGATACGAATCATTTTGTTCCCACAAGCGCAGATGACAAACTGACTCTCTGGCTGACCTTCACTCTCTAACCGCAAGGACGATTTTAATTTGAGTGTGTAGCTCACAGTTCTAAGCGTAGCACTGAAGGACAGTTTTAACAGCACAAGCACAGCAGTTAAATTGTTACCAAATGGATATACTGTTTAGGCTCGGCATGCCACGTGTCATCGTGAACAGCAAAAATGAGACACATTACAGTCTTGTGTGGTATATTCCATACCAGCTCTGTGCCTTAGTGTTGGATAAATGCTTGCTCTTTATAGTCAGGGTTTACTGAGGGATCATGGGTGATAAACGAATGCTGAGCTCTTTCAGCACACCACATTGACTAGCATCTGCCAACTACAATCTTTATGCAAACAATCACAAATGTAAGACATCTTTAGGGTTTAGTTGAAAGAGCTCAGTTCAACAGGGTTATGATTATATGGTTAAAGGGATAGTCCCCCCAATTGAATGGTGACTGAGGCTAAAATGAGGTGGCTGAATTCTCCTTTTATGTTCCTTGGAAGAAAGCCAGGATGGAATTTGTCCTGCACCAGCTCTGAAGAAAGTCAAATGAGTTTGGAACAACTCGAGGGTGAGATGATGATGACAGAATTGTCATTTTTGGATGAACTATCCCTTTAAATTTAAATACAGCAAGAGATAAAATAGGAACAATACAAGGTTTTAATACGAAACAATATTGGAAATACACTGTGCTGTTGTCGTTCTTTTGGGAAGGGGGTATTGTTAATCCCCTAAGGGGGGCAGGTAAGCTGCCTTCATGTGTTTGTGTGTGTCCTTCTCATATCCGTCCCACAGTGGGGTACCATGTGCGGGGACCATCTGGTGAGACCTGTTCCATAATGGAAGCCCACCGATAGAAGAACTGGAATGAGTGTTATTTATGTGTTTTCAGTGGACTTGACAGCTGACACCTCAGAGGGGCAAAGCTTAAAACTAACCCCAGCTGATGACTCTGAATTATTTTCAGACCTGTGTGGATGCAATTCATTTGTTATTAGTAGTTCATTTCAAGACAAACTAGATTTTCAATTTTGGGAGAAAATGTGAGTGGTGGCTATGTGGTTGGTAGGGTGTTCTGGATGGTTTCTAGGTGGATACATACTGGCCCAAGTAAAATAGCCCACTCCAAAGTCTGTTTTTGATAATGTGGTCCCTATATATGGCTCAGGTCTTTCCTTCATTGTAAGTGAATGGAATTTTTTTCTAGAGATGCACTAATGTGTCAGCCAAACATCTGTATTGACCGATAAAAGCACATCTGAGAACAGCAGATTATCTGATTCAGGGCAGATCATTTTCTGTCAAAAGGGGGTGTAAAATACATTGGACAATTAGCCTACAACTTGTGCTGTGTGTGAATGAAAATATGTCTGTGTGGCGTGGTTATGGGCCAGTTTGTGAATGGAGAGCGAGATCAGGAGATGAGAACGGTGAGGCCTCTAACAGCTGTTTGTCATTGCAGTGAGAGTGGAGACGGGCTTTTAAGAGTGAGCCAGACGCCACTGAGGGAGAGAGAGCTACTCGGAGCAGAATGTTCCAGAGTGTGATATTGGTGTTGTGCTGAAATGCCTTAATCTATCTGAGTGTAACAATTCAAGGATGGGAAAAGAGGAAGCTGGTACCGGCTTGACAATACACGTAGACATTTAGTAACTATAAAACACTTTTTAGTGTCATACACAAAGGGTTTGCTTTTCAGTAGTCCCTTACACACACTCTGATTTTCAGCAGACACATTAACACACACACTCAGATAGCTTAGTGTGTCTCTCATCTGCCGCTGTCTCCTCTCCTTAAATACTCCCGCCGCCCCTCAATGGAACATGAGACTGGTGTGGCACACAAGTGGAACTCATTCACCACTTATCGTCCCGGCCTCGCTCTGAAGCCACTCGGCCCCGCCTCTTATGTAGAATTACTTTGATTTGGGTGACAATGACAGCAGAGTTTAAATTTGTAAGCTGTGCACTGCTAGAATTTCAGGAGGTGGAATTACAGTTAAAAAAAACATTTACGTAAGTAATTTGATTAAACACCTTGAGCTTGACACTGCAAGCAATATGAGTTTGTTAAAGCTAAAGTGGATGCTGCTTCTGCAAAAAGGAACAAGCTCATCATTCAGAATTCAGTTTATTCTGTTTAAGAACATTGAAAACAATTAAGAAATCTTACAAATTTAACGTGAGCCTGACAAGAGGCTATTCAGAATCAAGTTAATGTGAGTTCAGAATTTTAATGTGAGTTAATAATGTGATTTTTGTTTCAGTGCTTTGTTTATTGCTGAGTCCAGTTACTCTGAAACATGGAAGACAAAGACAAAGAAGTTATTTAAATATTTCTAAGTTTTGTAATTAATTATCAGTGATTTGATACAAGGTAGTACAAGTAAAAGCATAACCACCAAACTGCTGATATTGGCAGATGTTAAAAGTAATTAGATATCGTATCGGTGCACCCCTAAAATTTAAATCCGTTTATCACCTGCAAGGCGAAAATCGCCTGATTGCTTCAAAAAGTTACATCAGCACACCTCTTCCACGGAAGATGAATGACTTCAGATATCCTTCATGTCCATAGCACAAATGGGACAAGTTACTTGCCAAACTTTAAACGGTACTTAGGATTGTGTTTGTTCAAATCTTTAACTCTACATAAGAGCAATAGTAATAGTGATGCTTACTATAGCACTAATAATAATGAAGCACTAATATTGTGTACTCTGACCTTACAAATTAAAACCAACTACCTTTATGTCCAATCAAATCACTTTCTGCTGCTATGTCCTGCTCCTTCCCGAGAATGGACAGAAATCCTGATTTACGCACAGATAAATGATACGGCCATTAGAGCAGGGTGAAATTGCTAGTTATATATCTGTAGACGTGATTAAAGTCTACGTGACATGAATATAAGTGACATCTTAATATGCCTGTCAGTGCCTGGGCCCTGGCTCAGTGTTTTTTAATGCTGTGCTTGTCTCTGTGTGAGGTATAGACCTTATTATTAGTGTGTATATCTGGGGAAAGGTTTGGAAAAGAGTGGGCACAGATACAAAATCATCCACCTGAGTGGGTAACGCCTTTTGTTTTGGCCTTGATAGGGTCATGGCTGTCGTGGTTCTCCTGGAGGAATTCTGGTCATGTCTACTCCTCGGTAAGGCTTGGGGGGGGGGTAGCATCTACATCGCAGTCTGATCCCTGATAGGAGGCCCCACGTGTGTGAGCAAAAGAAAGAGAGAGAGAGAGAGAGAGTCGGAGGAACCCAGTAACCAAATAAGCTGAGCTGAGCAGATCTAGAAGGCAAGAGAGCCAGTATGAGACATGAGGTTGAGCAAGGGACAGTGAGAGAGAAAGAGAGTGAGTGCGAAGCTGGCTGGCAACAGCACACATGCTCAAGGAGAGAAAGGAGGACTGCAATTATTGTATCCAACACCCTACAGCTCCAGCAATAAAGGCTTTCTGCTCTCTGGCATTACAAACCTGCCATTGTCTCCCTCTTACTCTGTCTGTTTCTCCACCTGGCCTCACCTCATCGCTTATATGATTGATCCGGGGGAAAATGCTGAAGTTCCGTGCGGACAGGCGAGTGAGGTAGGTAAGGGAGGATGTTGGGAGCGAAGGAAGGGGGGAGTTTATAGCATCAGTGTTGTCAGGTAGGGAGAGCTGCAGCAGTATGATGGGAAACTATGAGTTGGAGGTCAGGCAGGACTGCAATGCAGTGTTCTAAGAAGACATCTGGGTTTCTCCTGGACCATCTTTATGGTAGATTGTGTCTCTGAGGCTAGTTTGTGTCTTATTGCCTGCATTTACATTGCCACCTCTGTTGTGTATTTGAATGTCACTCCCGGTGTTGGCTGAGATATCTAGCGTGGTGACTCCGTTCTGTAGACCTGTGTATTGTGCTGTGTTGTCAGGCTGTTTCCATTTCCATTTATGCATTTGGCAGATGCTTTTCAATTGATAAGCAATCATAATCATTGTTTATGAACTGCCATGTGTCTTGTGCATTGATGTAGGTTTATAGGTTAAGCACGAGCGAGCATGCTCAGTTGCAAGACTCTGAAGGACCACGTCGGAGAACGTACACGTGCGCGCATGCACCGCAGCCTTATTTCAATGGCCAGGTTGTTGTTCTAGATTTGTCTAAATTTGAGCCATAGTGTGTGTACCTTTGGTGTTAAGAGGTAGATGCCTTCAGTATGAGTGTATTCTTGGCTTGTGTTCCTTGTCCTCAATCAGGTTGCGTGTATGTGTGCATGTTGTGTGTCTGTACACACAGACTCTGAGTTCTGCTTGTGTTATCCTTAAACAGTTGATACCAAGAATTTGGCATGTCTCTGGCCTGCACTTCAACAGCCCAAATAACATTGAAGAGCTCTGGCTACTATGTGCAGTTCAAATGAACTGTCAAAATTATTTTAAAGTCTTCAAACGGGGCTTTGCATCCATATTTTTAGTCCCATAAAAAACTGAAAGACAAGAAATTAACTTTTGCACTTGTGGCCATTTTTAGCCTAAACATATGTTTCTTGCTGCTGTTCATACTTTGCCCTTAGTTAATACTTAATAATCCTTGGTAAGTTTGTTGAATTAACACAGTACTTTTATAAAGTGTGGGTGAATGTTCTTATCTACATAATTACGAGGTCAGTAACATTGACTGGACAAATACATCGTGCAACTTGTACACCTGTGGTCACAACACGATCACACTGGATATCGACATTTCGCTTCCAAAAGATCCTGTACCCTGAAATCAACCCCATTCAGCCAAATTGCTGACTTGCACTATCCCCTAACAGACCTTTTGGCATCAATTCCAATATGAACATATTTCTCTGTACTGAGGTGTTGGTCCCGTGGGAACCAGAGGTGCGCTTAAAATGTCACTTCCATCAGCTGTTAAACAGCGAATGCTTCCGTGTAGTAAAAAACGTTAAGTGTTCCATTTGGGATGAAAATACACTTTGAAAATTCATACACAACTGGCTGAGTGCATAGCATATTTTGTAAGTACGTAGTGTATAGTGTGTCATTTGGGACACAGCTCAGGAAGTAATCGCGTTCACAAACAATGGTGCGTGAGATTCAGAGGGTGCATTTTCACTCTAGAATAAAATTTTGACTCCACTGATGGTTAGGTTTAGGGTTCGGACTTGGAATATGGTGTTAGGATTAGATATAAGACTTTAAAACAAGTATTGGCTAACAAAATATTCTCTATATTAAGATAGATAGCCCTATAAAAATTTTTTATCTTAGTGTCAAACTGAAGACAAACTAATAACCCATATGTGAAATGAAACTTAATGTGAATTTTACTTTTCTCCCCAATTTGGCATGCTCAATTCCCAATGCGCTCTAAGTCCTCGTGGTGGCGTAGTGACTCAACTCAATCAGGGTGGTGGAGGACGACTCTGTTGCCTCTGCATCTGAGACCGTCAATCCACGCATCTAATGTGTGGAGGCTTCACGCTATTCTCCACGGCATCCACACACAACTCACCACGCACTCCACCGAGAACGAGAACCAAATTATAGCGACCAAGAGGAGGTTAACAGAATGTGACTCTACCCACCCAAACAACAGGGCCAATTGGTTGCTTAGGAAGCCTGATTGGAGTCATTCAGCATGCCCTGGATTTGAACTTGGTAGTGAGCGTCTTTACTTGCTGAGCTACCCAGTTATCAAACCCCTACAGAAAACGGGGAAAATGTATTTGCTTGCTCCCTCTTCAACAATTGTAAAATCAATAGCCATATAAATGTCACAAATGCACACAGCAATGAAAACACTTGTAGGATTTACCCCCAAGAGAAAAGATACAATTGCCCGTGTACAACTAGTACACAAGCTGAGGGCAAATCAAGTGTGGCAGGAAGTTGAAATAAGACTGACTAAGTCATACACAAAACTGCTTTTTATATGATCAAAAATACATGTCAATTCTGAATATTGACTGATTAGAATGGCCTTGTATTAACTCAGACAAGCCATTCATCTAGAACTGCTCCCATTTAACGCAAATATTTTGACTGTAAGCTCCAACTCTTCCACATTTAACACATTCTCCCTCAAGTGCTGACAGCCATTAATTTCCACAATAATTGTCTCACATGGACTTACAAAGAAAGTGGCCGTGTATTGATTGGACCTGATGTTGTAACGTTGAATTAGTAATAAAGTAGGGCTGTGCCTGTTGTGGTACTGGTTTGAAGCCACTCAAATGAGTTGCGAAACATCTTTAACAAATGGAAATATAAGAACAGCTGTTTTTGACTATGATTCTACCAGAAATACTTTGTAAAGGATTAAACTAATGTGTTTGTTAATTGTCCTGAAATCTAAAGTTCTGTGTTTCTTTTTTGTTTCAGTCAAAATGACCCTAACGGAACAGCTGAACTCCAGCAAGTGATCCAGACCCACCTGGAAGAGAACGGGCAGATCCAGAAAGCCTTGCTGTGAGTATTCTTTTGTTTATTCATTTGTAAATATGCAGTTTTTTTTTATTATGCTGTCTTTGCTGAATCTACAACATGTTTGCTAAGAGCTATTAAACTATTAGACACAGCTTGGACACACATAATTATTTCTGACACCTAGACAACACAATCCTAAGTGTCTTCTAGCAAAAAAGATCACAATAATCAGTGACGTGCAGACTTTACCAGGGGTGAAAGAGAATGGACAAAGTTTTAAGAAAAATCTGCACTTGGTTTTTGGTTGGTAGTGCAGCAATAGTTGTGAAGGACATTTTTAGATTTGTTAATGTTCTGTGCAGGTCCTGTTACGCTAATCTCTAAAAAAAAGAGCACTATAAAGTACCAAAAAAGGTACTCAACGTGTATTGCTTGTCTTCCACAGCATTACAATAGCTTTGTGTGAGGAACAGACAGAAATTTAAGTCGTTAGTCACTAAAACTATCCATGTTCAAACTTAACACGTTAAAGGAATAGTTAAAAATGGAAATGCTCCCATCATTTACTCACCCTCATGCTATCCCAGATGTGTATGACTTTCTTTTATCTGCTGAACTCAAATTAAGATTTTTAGAAGAATATTTCAGCTGTGTAGGTCGATTAAATTCAAGTGAATGGGTGCCACAATTTTTAAGCTCCAAAAATCACATAATTCCGCATAAAAATAATCCATAAGCCTCCAGGGGTTAAATCAATGTCTTCAGAAACTGATCAATATTTTAGAAAATTTGTACTATAAATTATCCTACCTGCTCAGTCTACTTTAACTTTCACATTTACATCCTTCATGTAAATCCCCACCTACTGGGGAGGGATTAGAATTTATAACATAAAAATGACTTCAATATTGATATTTTTCTCACTCAAACCTATCATATCACTTCTGAAGATATGGATTAAAACACTGGAGTCATATGGATTACTTTTATGATGCCTTTATGTGCTTTTTGGAGCGTAACATTTTTGGCACCCATTCACTTGCATTATATGGAACAACAGATCTGAAATATTCTTCTAAAAATCATAATTTGTGATAACACATCTGTGATGGCATGAGGGTGAGTAAAAGATTAAAGAATTTTCATTTTTGGGTGAACTGTCCCTTTAATGCACATCACGCCAGGTTTGACATCAGTGACTCTAAATGCCAAATGTCTTGTAACCAATCACAATGTGCCAAGTTTAAATACGCAGAAGCGCAAATTACATTTGAAAGCTACAGGGATAATTTGCAGCAAACATTCAATATGTTCCTCATACAAAGCTATCATATGGGTTCAGAAGGCTTGGAATATAGAAAAGTATGGTGCTTTTTGGAACCTTTTGAGAGCTTGACACACCCTGGTGACTGAATGCTTTTGTTGAATGTGTTCCACAGAGGAAATAAGTCATATGAATTTGAAACTACATGAGGGTGCGAATTATCAGTATGATTATTATTATTTTAATTATTATTGGGTGAACTGTTCCTTTAAGAGTTGCATACACGTTCAATTGAGAAGTACAAGTATGAGGAAATAATCAGAGTACACACCACTGTAATTTGTTGATGTTATCCTAGGTCTAAGAAACAGCTGACACACAAAGTAAGAATCAGTTATTTGTCAGACCAGTCCAATGTTATGGGCTTTTTGTGTAAAAGCCATAATTATTATTCACTTGCTAAAACATGTACAGTATATACAAACAAACAGCGCTGTCAGGGCAAATTACACTTAGAGCATTTCATTAATTAGACTTGGACTGAATCAGATATCCTAGGTGGAGGATAAATGTGTTAGGGTTTCCTTGATTTCCTCTATAATTTTTTTAAATGGTTCTCCTTGACAAAGAGAATGCACTTATCTCTTCCAAGATCCTGCTCTCTTTAAGATCAATACAATATTGAGTCAAGAGCCAATAGCACATTAATAAGGGCTCATGCCATTAAAGAAGATATCCTTGAAGGGTTTAATTGTATTAATTTCCTACAACAATACAGGAAGCCACTAGAACACAACTTCTGTGTGTGTGTGTTCCCACGAAGCGCTAATAACTGAGCATTTGTAGTGTCCTCATCTGATCTGAGTGTGCACGCTTTGTTCCATATTGTCGGTGTGATGTTTTTATCTCTCAAGGGAGATTGATAATGACTTACGCATGGCTGTATAAACTATGACTATGGAGGGTTGTGTTTACTATAGTGTGCTTTCAAAGCTGGTAGCTTTAGTTCCTTGGGAATTAGTTGTAAATATATTTGTCTTGCTGGTCATTGGATTGAAAGATGTAGGACTGGACCTAGGCTGCCCAGTAAGGAGATCAATACAATTGACCTAGGACTGCAGGCCTGCATCAAACAACAACTGTCTCTCTCTCATTCGCCACTCCAATCACATTCTTTCTGAACCATTGCCTGTTTTAAATTGCAACCTCAGGGGTGCGGCCTTGCAAATGTGCCAGTTGGGAATAAAAATAGCTGCTCCCTGTGTGCCTGTATGCTTCCTTCCCATAATTCCTTAGTTTTTCCCTTAGCAGAGTTGCTCTGTGTATTGGTTAGAAAATGATTTCTCTGCATTGGTGCAGAGCAATGAAAAGTGTCTGTTATGGTGGCAGAAGCAGGAATGGCTCACTGGCTCTGTGTGTGTTTTCACAGGAGCTCAGATTCGGAAATGAACGCCAAAGTGGGTGACAGGAGGCACTTGAGCAATGCCAACGAAGCACACAGCAACGGAAAAAACCTCAGCATGGTTTCTGAGATGCCCCCGGATGCCAAGGACCACGCACGGGTCAGTATTACTGCTGGAAGGGATGAACTAGAATCAGGCGATGAGCCCAGCAAGAAAAACTAGAAGATATTGGATAGTTTTATTGTGAAAATGGAATATACTCTGTATAGTACCTTATAGTTTTGCAATTGCATGTTTATAGGATTTAAAAGTTATGTGTGTAATTTTTCCAAAAACATTTCCTATCCAGTCTTAATGTGCAAAGACAAGTAAACCATCCGTAGATTGATTCTGACAATGTGGCTCTGTGGCACTATCAAAACTTTGCTCTATTTGTTTGAGCATCTCGACAAGCTAGACACATCAACACTGGTTCAACAAATGCCGTGAGATTGAGGCAATCACTTTAAATAATGGCAGAATTATTATTTTTGGGTCAACTATTGTTCAAACAACATTTTGCAAGATTGTAACGGCAATATTTAGGTGAGAGAAGCAGATTCATTGTAACCTACGGCAGGCAAAGGCACAAAGGAAAATCAAATTACAAAATTCGAGTAGTGTTTTTACTAGTCAAATATTTCAAGATGAACGAGTACTCGATTAATCGATTCAGTATCCCTACTGAAACCTGTTTTAAAACAGTAATTATTTTTGCAATTACGTTTTGTGACACTAGTTGTGCAGAAATTACACATTTCACCTGTAAGATTGCTACTTAATCATTCCACAGTCTTGTTGACTTGCTGTAATGGATGTCTTTGCACTGTGATTCATTCGCACTGACATTTATTACCCAGTGTGTTTACCATTGGTTTTACATTGTAAACACTCCTCTGTGAATTTCCCACCAGGGTACGTGCACACCCAAGAGAACTGCCACGTTTGGGAAGCGCTCCAACTCCATGCGGCGCAACCCCAACGCTGTGGTGACCCGGCAGGGCTGGCTCCACAAACAGGTACTGTTACTCATCATTATTATCATCCATACACACACATACGCAAACAAAAATACTCTCTCCACCAAGAGCTACAACTCTGTAATCTGCACTTTTTTGTAAAAGTGCTCTGTAAAGTGCATTTTTGACACTTTTAATAATGTCTGGGCATTTAAAGGGATAGTTCTCCCAAAAATTTTAATTTTCTCTGCAAATTACTCACCCTAATTTAGTTCCAAACCATATGATTTTCTTTGTATTTCATAGAAGAAAGAAAGTTATTTGGGTTTGGAACAATATGAGGGTGAAGAAACGATGGCTGCACTGTAAAAGTAGTTGCAATGGCTTGATTTTTTACTTCTCTTGTTTTCTATGATGTAGGCAAGCAGTGGTGTGAAAAAGTGGAACAAACGCTGGTTCGTGTTGACAGATAGATGCCTTTTCTACTATAAAGGTAGGTTGAGATAGACGATTGTGTATCTAAATGTTGATTTTATGCATAAGTACAGGCTTTTGTGGATTTGGTTAAACTGATCACTCCAATGAGTTACCCACAGCTCGAGTTAAATTATTTGACTGTATTTTTTCAAAAGCAGTTTGTCCTATAAAACACTCATTTGAATATAACCCTTGGCATTGTTTTACCAAAATTCCTGTGCTACTAATAGTGAACAAAGCTATGATCACAGTGTACCGTGAGAACTTTTGTGAAAAAAAGAGCCTGTTTTCCTTCTCAGGGCATAAAAATATCTGTATTATCCATGTTTCTTCACTATTACCATATTAGTATTATTACCATGTTACCACCACAGTACTTTTTTGTAAGTGTTATATAGCCCAGTTTGTTTATGTTCATCGCTCAGAAGGCACGTTTGGACATGTATTTGTTTTGTCGCATCTCATTTCTCATGAACTCTGTGATGTTGTCTGATGGTGTCCACTGAAGTTGAGGTTGTCATGGTAGCACATAATAGTTTTATCTAAAACTGAAGAATTCATCATGTGGTTTGCCTTCCAACTGAGAGATATATAAGATGGCAGTAATTGCATTTAATTTGCTTTGAGCTAAATGCATGTTATTACATTACATTTCAATTAGCATATACTGTATATTCTGCTAGTCTGCCATATTGGAAAGAAATTAATGAAGCTTAGCCGAATTCCTAAAGAGTGTGTCATGTTGGAGATACTGTATGCTGTAATGAAAAATTTGAGACCTAGGATTATTTTAAATGTTGGCATAAAAACATTGTAGATGTATGAAAGTGTGTTTGAGATATTAGTGCTGAATGTACATAATTATTTATTTTAATGTACAGAGACTTCTACTGTCTAAGGAAGCAATTTGCAGGTTGATTTCCACGAAAAGTCTAAACACTGTGGCACTATCAAAACATTGTGCTGTTTGTTTGAGCACCTGAAACCTAAGGTTTTAGGGCAAAGTTTTTCTAGCAAGTCAGTCCACTGGCGGACATATATGGAATGCTACCGGGAGTCTATTTCCAGTCATGACAGTGCAGCTCCTATCTACTTGAATGGGGGAACACATAAATCTCAAAAACTGTTTGCCAAGCTTATGCTTAAATTACATATTTCAAATCAGCAGTAAAATCAAACAACACCAGTATCATAAATGATCCTTGTTTACGTCATATTATGCTGAAAAACGCAATTTTAACTGCTTGTTTTGCTAATGCACATGCACATTCTCAAGTTGATTGACAGGCAGTGTCTGTATACAAAAGGTTATTGGCTCTTTTACCTGTAATGTGGGACATCCTATCTATACCCATTGACCGTTGGCTGAGAGCTTCTTGGTTGGGTGTAACAATTTTTCCCATTAATTTTAATACAAGTGGCCCATCTCTGCTAAATAGTCCTTGTTTAGAGTTTGTTGACATTATATACATTTACATTTATGCATTTGGCAGACGCTTTTATCCAAAGCAACTTACAGAGCCCTTATTACAGGGACAATCCCCCCGGAGCAACCTGGAGTTAAGTGCCTTGCTCAAGGACACAATGGTGGTGGCTGTGGGGATTGAACCAGCAACCTTCTGATTACAAGTTATGCACTTAGCCCACTACGCCACCACCACCCCATATTATATCGTCACGGCAACAAAGTTGTAATATTGGCTATAACTTAACACAGAAAAGGTTAGTAAGTGGTTTTATCACACTAAAACTGAACCCGGAATATTCCTTTAAGTGTGAAGTGAATTAGTAAATAATTTGTCTACACCTGTGCACACACATCCTTCACACCCTCTCTGAAAACGGCATCTGTGGTCTGTGCTATGGGGGGACCTCTTTCTGTCTCTCGTAGAGCAGCCGTTAAGGTCAGTCACCGCTCAAGCATGGAGAATTAACAATATCCAAAGGCATAGAGGAGGATGTTATAATAATTGGTATGCACCCGCTGTGTTCTACCGGAGATGGTCCCCAATATTCCTCTGTCATTCCAATCCCAGCAGAGGCTGAAGATCCCTTACAAAAATTGAGAGTTCATGGCAAATTTGCCACTGAATATTTTCGAATGCAAATTAGCTTTGCATCAAACTTAAATTGTCTGTTGCACCAGCTATACGTAAGTTACAGCTTAGTCTAGTTGAGGTGTAAATGGGCACTAAGTCACAATTTATGCACTACTAAATATGTGAGCGCTGCACCATTAAACTTAGGTAGGATGTAACCGTACGTATAAACTAAATATTTACGGAAGCCTCCGACCAGGAGTAACGGATTTAATAAAAAAGCAGACTGATTAAATTACATCAATGAGCTCATGTTTCGCGAGACAAATTTCAGTCCTTTAGACAAATATAATGATGTTGGGAATTACACTCGTTTACATTTACTGGAGAAATCATTATGAAAAAACGTACTATAAAATTAAATATATAAAATAGGAAAATGTATAATTCTTTTATTAGTCTATATTTTCACTGACTTTGTTACAAACTAACTAGTAGTTACTAAGCCCTTTGTGTGATATTTACACCTCAAATTAAGTGAGACCTTATGCACAGCTGGTTCAACCCTACCCAGAAGTCTATATTTTTTCAAATGGAATGGTCCGAGGATCTTGTCCACAATGGTCACATCTGTTGACCTGCTGCTATTTGACCTACAGCTGCTGTCATCTGGAGTTTTAAAGCCATCAAGAAATTAAAGCCATCAAGAAACTCTGGGAATGTGAAAACTTTGGCCATAAAATGCCAGAGGTCAAAAGTAGGGTCATCAAGAGAGATCTGGTCAGTGTATTGAAGAATGCATGGTGTTCAGAAGATGTTACTGTGAAAAAAACACCCTAGTAATAATTTCAGAGGATGATGATTCTATGTTGGATTTGACAGATACTAGAACTCTTCAAACATCTCTTTCACCCAAACACTGTTTTCTCTCTCATAGTTACATTTAGACAGTGTGCTCCCTAAAATTAGGAGGTTTGCAGTGGACATGTTGGCAAATGACAGCAGGCCTTCCTGGTGCTAAAGATGTGCATCAGCAGGTTGTATGTCCAGCAATTTGCATGGGGTTGGATGTCCACCTCCTTCCGTGTAGCTGCAGTAAGGGCCATACCAACAGCAATGCACTAGTTCACTGGCTTGTCACTTAGTTTGACAATATATCTCCTTCCATTCTTTCTCTCAGGCATGTTTAGCATGAATTTTTACCCTCCTTTTTAACCCTCCCTCTTTTGCTCTTTCCCATTCTGTTATTCCAGAGTTTCCCAACATTATTCCCAACATTATATATTACAGCATGTATTAATATTTGTTAATGTTTATTTATTATAATACAATTGTTCATTGTTAGTTCATGTTAGCTAATGTAGTTAACTAATGTTAACAAATAAAACCTTATTGCAAAGTGTTACCAAATTAATATTAAATTACATTTATATTAAAATTAAAATATATTTTTAATGTAAAAAATAATAGATTTTATTAAAATAAGTAATAGAAAGTACTTTTTGATACTGTAATGTAGTATTTTTGCACTATTATTACACTAATGAAAATATCCCAAACCTCCTGCAGTTCCATCACATACCCCTAGGGGTTTGCAAACTAAACCCTTTGTCATTCTATTGGCATATCTCCCTCTGTGTCCTTCTGTAGTTGTGTCATTACCAGAAGGAACACTGTTCTTCATCTTTGCATCCTGATTCTGTGCTGCAGTGATGTGTCATCATCTTTGCTGAAGATATAGTAAATAGTCCTTCCTTAACCTTTTAGATAGAAAATAAATCAAAACAAACTTATTATGTAATTATTTTAGCATTTTTTCAGTTTATTACATAATCGTGTGATAATACAGTACAATTGTCAGTAAAGCTTTGTGTATTGTTAAAAAAGCAAACAGCATTTATGAGGCTACTATTCATTCCCAGGACACTTAGTTGTGGTTTCAGATCCAATGACTGTATTTGTGTGTTTTTGTGCTTATGTGTATGTGTAGCTGGCCATAGTTAAGGTATGAATATGAGAAACAGTGTCCTCAGAGTCTCTCAACGTATCAAGCATGTGATCTTCCTGTTACATTCAATCTTCATTTGCTCTCAATGTTATTCTTAGCATGTTCTCAGTTCTCAAACACTGGATCCTTGTTTCTCTGTATCGGAACACTTCTGAAATTCCATATCAGAAACAAACTTGTTTTGTGAGGTTGTGTCTGCCAGTCATCCGTGTGAACACAGTGATGTTGTCTGTGTGTTTGTGCACTGTACTGTGAATGTAACCACACAGTACCACTGCCCCTATACACATATGGGCACCAACTCCCTAGGGGGGCACCATCTTATCCTAGGGGGGCGCCAGGAACTCCACCGACTGCCCTTACTCGCACGTTATACGTTAAGCAAGGACCCGATAAAAGTCACAGAACACAGACTAACCCTATATATAGATAGATAGATAGATAGATAGATAGATAGATAGATAGATAGATAGATAGATAGATAGATAGATAGATAGATATATGGATGAATGGATGGATGGATGGATGGATGGATAATATATTTTGTATGTCTTTTATTAATATTATTGTATTAAAATTACTATATTATTTATGCATATTTTTACATACTTAAAATATTAAAAATATTTATATTTACCAAACTGACTGATTCACATGGCAGAGAAAATAGCTGTTTAGGTCAGCTGGAGCTTCAGAGAGATAGAGATGACAGATGTAAAAGGTGTTTAACTGTTTCTCTTCTCCCTTCAGAAGGTTCTCTTCACCCAGAGTAGTTCTGGTAGCATTTACACATTTTACATTTAAGCGTTTGTGAAGTTTCTACTTTTCTTTTCAAAGGTGCCGTAATATGTGGGAGTGATATGAAAATGCAGCGATTTGAAAGGCGGAACAAATAGATGGCTCTGACGTAGCGCGCTCATATGTTAACAGCTTTGCTTTATTGATTATAAATAAGAGCTATAATCACATCGCTAGCTTACAGAGACACGGTACAACACCATTTGCATGTCAAATCTTAAGTTCAGTAAATATGCAACAAACTTACTAGTGACTACCGCTCTGCGTGCGCTTACACGAAACTCAAGCGTTCATTGAGGTGCACGAGAGAGGGAGAGATGGATGCGATAGAGCGGATTTATTTGCACACGTTCTGGAATTACAGTTTGATACAAAGACAAGACTATTGATTTAAATTGTTCATCTGTATGGATTGGTTTACTGATTCTTTGCTAAATGTTAAAGTGAATAAAAGAGTGCAGGAATTCCACGCATTATGAATGTGGAACATGCAGGATGTTCCACGCTGCTGCAAAATGCATATAGGGGAAACACTGTATAAAGTATATGTATTTAGCATCAGGGGGTGTATTACAGAAGCTTTCTGTCTTAAGTTTTAAGTTAAAATCTGACCTGTTAAGTTTTAGGATTTTTCACAAATTCATATTACAGAAGCAAATCCTAACTGTAGTTAAGATGAGATAATGCATGTTATGATGCAAGGAAATGTTAGTCTGTAATGGCTTTTGTCCTATATGAGATTCAAACTGAAATTGCCATGGTTACCAAGAAGATAAGATGAGATTCTAAAGTTAGGATCTTTCTGTAATACGCCCCCAGAACTTTATTTAGGATGCCGTCTACAGATTGCTGTTTTTTTCTTCAGAACTTAATAAACTTGCGACACATACAATATGTGGAATAAAACTTCCATGGATTTTCCTGCTGTTGTGACAGACCTTTTCACAGAGAGACTCAGACTGTCTCATCTTGTATATGTTGTTATGAGTATCACAATGATCAGCATTATTTCCTCAAACATGGATAAAAAAATACCAATTTTTTTTGTTTTATTTGTTTAATGAAAAAATACCAAAAATATAGTTTCATGGCAGGTAAGAGAGATTTATGGCTGGTAAATGTTCTCAATTAGTAGATGTGACAAAGGGTTAATGAGACTAACCTGCTGATCACATGAGCAAAAACTCTCATTTGCCTATTTGTTGTGTTAAAGTCACAATGTGGAAAAGCTAGTAAATTTAACACCCATTAGAACTCCATTACACTATCAAATTAGATTTCAAAACAACTTATACAATCTTTCCAGCTAGTGTTGTAATTTAACCACACAATTTAAGAATATCTGCGTACCCGTCTGCCTTGAGGACAGGGGCAACAGTAAAGTTTCTTGGCTGGATCAAGCTTTCCTGGTGCGGCAGTGCAGGTTTAATTATATTGGTGAGTGTAGCAAGGCCTGTGGGGCTACATGATTCAACCCTGTTGACTTTGCCCACATCTTTTTGGCTAATTATTTCACACTGCCTCACTCACTCTTTATTTAGCTTTTATAGAAAGGGTAGCATCAAACCATGGACTGTGACTTTTGCCTCATTGTTAATTGAAACATCTTAAGAATCTTAGTAAGACTGCTCCACATTTCAATTCAGGGTCAGAGTGACATCTATGTTGATCCAGAGTAAGGGGTCAGGGTTTGGCTGGTTAGTTCAGTTAGCCTCTGCTGGTAGATGCTACCTGGTAATACATTTTCCAACCACGATACCAACAGATGGATCTACATTCAGCCACACCGCTGAAGTTGACAATATTAATGAGCTGTCAGCAGCAAAACAAACACACTCCAGGAAGTTTTTTACTCCCTCGGCTCAATGGCTTACTTGGACGAGAAATTCATTTATTTAAAAATCAGCAAAACTCAGTGACTGGCCATATTCCATACGTCTCCATGACTGCCCTCAATAACTTGGTGCTCTATGCTCTATATTTTTGAGATACAACACCCCTCATCACCCAGCGCCCATCTACCCAGCTGGGCTTGGCAAAAGAGTTGGAGAACGTGTGACAGAGCAATTTAATGCCTCGATTGGTATTCTGGACATGAGAAGATGTTGAGAAATGCCTCGCTGTTGCAGACATCTGAGCTGTATGCTAAGTATGAGGAAGAGGGTAATAGAAAAAGTATGAGAGAAGATGAAACTTGGATGCAATGATTGTGAAACATGATAGCAGATTCTTGGTAATGATTAGTAGTGTATGTTTTCGTATGAAAACAGATTAGTGTGGATGTGGCATTTGATTATTGATTGTATTTTTCATACTATTTATTGGTTATCATTATTATATTATTATATTTTGTATAATTTGAGTGTAGTACTTTCAGCTCCAATACACCTGACTATGTTTAAAGGAATAGTTCACCCAAAAATGAAAATTCTCTCATTATCATTGCAGAAGTATTGGTTGACCAATATGGGTTTTTTACCGATGCTGATATCCAGAGAGCAGGGTGGCTGATAGGCCAATAAAATGCTGATATATCACACAATTTAATATTGTAAATAACATAACATAAAAAAAATTGCTTAAAATAATAATAAACTCTTATTTAGCACTATATTTACTAAATTTCCCAAATATTTAATTATTGTGGAGCGAGACATGTGTCATGTGTCTGTCATTGGGGAGAGAGGAAGCGGTAAGGGCCATCACCTGGTGATTAATGATGCATAACACCTGTGTCTAGTTACAGTCATGAAGGAGATTGGCTTGAAAAGGCCGCCGAGAACCTCAATGAGGGGGAGAGAGAGTCCCAGTCACACAGAGCTGCCAGATCGTGAAGCTAAACACAGCAAAGCTGTTAACCTCAATTATTTATGAGTTTATGTTGTCTCTTATGACTAAAGCTAAAGTAGATACCTTGTTGTGAAGCTGAAGAGTAAATGCACTGCTGTGATGCTCCAAAGCATCCAAAGACTGTTTGTTAGACTGGGAAAAACCATTAAAGCTTGATTTACCTGGACTGCCACCCCGCTTCCCACTTCCATATTGTTGAATCCTCTAAAATTGTATTGTATTTTAAATGGTAGATAGCAATTTCTTCTGATTTATGTTTAGTCATACATTTTAGTAATTTATTTGCACATGAAGAAAATGTTAATATATTAGGAAGACGTAAATAACAGTACACACATTAGTCCAGCAACCATGGATGCATGCCCACGTCAGGAGTTGCATTTTCTCCAAAAAATACAGAATCAAACCAATACAGTGCATAGTGAATAAGACATTTAATTATAGCACACATGAAGCGCATTTACTTTGAAGTTGCACTCACGTGCTTGTGGGGATCCAGCACGAGTCATGCTTGTGGACATGCTGCTGATGCTGCACGATAAGGCAAACAGTAGACAAGCTGCATCAAGTGTGTATGACATTCTGCTTCGCAGTTAGACATAAATACAATCCCCATGTAGCAGATCTAGACATGTGGAGGTGGGTTTCAGAGAAAAACTCTAGCAGCGCACTGCAGTGAAGCTGACTTCCTTACAAATTGAGCAAGTTTAAATATTCAACAAAGTGAAAGAATGCAAGTTGATTGGCTACCCGCATACATGTCAAAACACCTTTCAGCTTACACCATGTTAACCGATTGGCTTGAAATGTACTTGTGAGCGAGCCTATTGGCTAATAAATAACATGTTTAGCTTGTCCAATATAGTTTCCTGTCTGAACTTTGTGATTTGGATACTCCAAGAACTTGGTTTAAAGTCGAGTATAAATGGTAACATGACAAATTTAAATATTCAACCCATTGTAAATATTTCCTCTGCTTTTGTATTGACATGTACCTGCTCTAATTGGCATGTACAGTGAATGATTGTCAGTGTCATTGTGACAGATACTAGTAGTTAGAGTGTATGCCTGTCTATATTTGTAAAACAATGAGGTTTTTGCATAGTACATTTAATTTTAGTTTGATTTCTCACAGAAAAGGCTGTAATTACATATTTATGACCGGGTAGGACCAAATATATTAAATTTAAGAATCAGCTATAGAAAAACCCATATTAGTCAATCACTAATCTGAATATTAGGAGGGACATACCCCACTCAATATATAGTTATAACCAGGCAATAGAGGTTCAGCTGCATTCGTGCATTATAGTTTTTCATTTGTGTATGTGTTTGTGTTAGAATATGGTGGAGATAACAGACAAATGCTTCTGTATCAATATAGGCTTCTTACTTAAGATTGTTTTTGTCTATGTGCTGCCTTTGTGTTTACAGAATAACATTCTCTGATTGGTTGTTTGGTCCAGGTAGAGCTGGTCGAAAGCGAGAATTCCTGCAGCACTGAGTCACCAAGGGCTGATAGCTATCTTTTAACTGTTTTAACTCTCTCTCTCTCTCTCTCTCTCTCTCTGCAATACCCACTTCTATACAGCACAAACCTGCTCCACCCCTCCCTTCTCTCTTTCCCTTGTCTCTCTCTCATTCACACACACAGTGCTGTCAGAGCGCACAAGCAGGCAAGTTCACTGCATTTCGCCAGCAGCAGCTCAAGAGCGAGAGCTCACTGGATCTCCGTTGCCTTCATCGCTGAAAATTTAACGATGTGCTCCATTATTTAATCAGCCCGAGTGCTCCTCTCCCCAGCTGAGCATCACTGCTGGCAGAGAGCGTGCGCGTCATAAGCGTTGGTTTGTGCTGGGAAACAACGGATGACTATTATAGGATTCACTTTGCGTTTACCTGGAGTTTGCTTTTCCATTACCGGTGCTTGTCTTATCCAATGTAGCACAGCATCGCACAGGAGGACACCTTTGATTGGGACTTGATGAACCGACACATTTAACCACATTTAATCATCTTTATTCATCTAGGTTGGAATGATATGATACAGATCTTCTCTTTCTGTTTTTAAAACTTGTTTACTTTGCTGGTAATGTTTTTCTCCATATTCTATGTTTTTTCATTGCAGACGAGAAAGAAGAAGGGGTTTTGGGCAGTCTTCCTCTCCTCAGCTTTATGATCGGACCAGTCCTGCCATCGGACAACATCAGCCGCAAGTTTGCCTTTAAGGTTAGTGATCTCTGGGCTGTTTTGGTGCAGGTTGCTGTTGGGACAGGGGAGGGGAGGAGTAATAGGTAAAAGTGGTATTCAGTATCAGGATAGGGCATATGATCATAGTCAACTTGTGATTCCTGTAACGTGTGGACTGTTCAAGCTCCGTGTTTGAAATAACCATGATTAAACTAGGTCAAAACCACCAAACCGATATTCACTGTGATTGTGGGAACACAAGCAGTGGACTTTGCATCTTTGTCTGTGTTTATACACCATGTGCCAGAAGGACAAACATATGTCAGATTATATTTTTATCATGATCCATGGCGGCTGGGTTTGAACGCACAGATCTTTAGTTTGTGCTTGTATACAGGGTCCAAAAGTCAGAAAACACTTCTTCAGTATTTTGCATTCTTGTTCCAGAGAGCATCTTGTGTGCACCAGTGAAAGCAAGGAAATCTGAGCTTTAGTATTGTCAAAAGCTTTAGTATTATCATTATCACAAATTTGCTTACATTTGATAAGTGACCAAAAATCCAAACATTTTATTAAAAACCTTAAAAGTAACTTCCAGGTTTTAAATTACTACAATCACAGATTTTAAATGTGGTGTCAGGCTTTTGGACCCCACTATAGTCTCTCTACATTTTATTACAGATCAGAGCCATGTCTATGCAAACAGCATCTATCTACTGTATTCCATTCAAAGTTTGGCTTCTAACATGACTTAATATAATACATGCCTCTGGAAAGATGGTCCCATGCAGTACCATGTTGCTTTTGCACTCTGAAAGACGATTGTTATTTTCTGTAATTTAAAAATTGAGATTATGTTTGGACTGCATATGAGCCTCTATTAGATTACTAACTGAATTACACACAGAGCATGTGTTTTGAACTGTATTTCAAACTATAACATGCAGTTGTATGTGTGCTTTTCCACGTGTTTAGAATGTGGGGCCAGTATGCGTTTAGTAACTGTGTTCACGACTATTTTGCCCCTGACTCCACGGGCCCCCTAAGGGCTGGGCTGGAGATGCTCGAGAATATTTTGTCGTGTCTCTGCTGGTCTTGGTACGTTTTGAGTAAAACAGTTTTACACCTGGCATTTTAAACTGATCAATAGGGGAGAAGTATGCAAGAGATGAGTCGTTGATGACATTTGACACTAGATTTAAACCGATCAGGATGGTGGACTCTTTTAGCGTCATGTAAATAATAATTTCTTATTAAATGAGCTTTAATATTTTTAAATGTGAAGTTACTGTATATTAAGAAAATGTTCATAGTTTTGAATGTTTAGTATTATTTAGTATGTATAAATTCATGAAGTTACTATTTTTATATTCATATTCGTTTATAATATTTTGTTTTTACTTGCACAGCATATTTACCCCTACTATTAGGATCGGATTGGATTGGATTGTAATAGACCCCTCCTGGCATTTTATAGCACGTATGTTAAAATGTTAAATAATAAAGAAGAAAAAGTGGGTTGTTCTAGACAGTCTTTTGGCAGTGAGATCATGTTTATTTTGAAGCTTGAAGCTAAATGAGTTTAAAGTTCTCAAAGTTTGACTTTTGTTTTTTGAAAATTGATTTGTTTTCAAGCATCTACTTCTAATGTTCATCCCCCTTGGAAATGAAGTTAGACAGATGCTTAGAAATAAAACCCATTTATGCCGGTCAACGTATTCTTGAAAATATCCAAAGCTCTTCAATGGACTTTCCTACAAAACACAAGCTATTATGTATTAGATATTGAGATATGTTTGCAAAACAAAACAAACTATCAGTCACAGGGATCCCGTAGCCTAACCTAGAGGCAAAAGGTGTACAATGTGTCTGTTACATATCACAGACCCCTACACTGTCAGCACATTGCAGTTTTTATGACAAACGCAATAAAAATCATGGCATGATCATACGTGTCTTAGAAAATAGCTTTGTACATTTTTTGAATTTATCACCTGAATTGGTGTTAATGATTAAGCTATAAATTCTGAGATGGTGTGTTTGTGTAGAAGCTGAAATGGAGACTTGAGAGAGAAGGTGTGTTTAGTCAGGCATTCTATAACCTGCACTGTTACAGTGAATGGTTACATGTTTCAAGTTGCCCTCACAAAGAACCTGAAACACTGATGCAGTGCATCTTGCCTTGCGGATCTATATTCATATTCTCTTTCTTGGTGTAATGCCACTTCCTTTATGAAATCCTCATTCAGTGAGCCATGATCAGGACTGGTGTATGGCCTCTGGCAGCATTACATTCTTCTGTTTCACACAGGGGACTCAAAGAAAGTCTCATATTCCCTGGCTCAGAATTGCTTTAGGCCTTATACCTGTGTCTGTGGGTGTTTGTGTGCGTGTGTTTACTTCGCTATCATTTGGGGGCAAAATTGTCCTTAAATGTAAAAAATAATTAAAAAATCAAGTAAATCACATTTTTGGTTATTATTCATTTTTAGTATCCTAAAATACAAACTTATTTATTTTATTTTTTTTTATGTTATGGGGATAGGATTCCATTTTGTTAGAGATTTAGAGCAGAGACTATTTAGCAGCGATGGGCCACTTCTATTTAAACGAATGGGAGAAATGGGAACGCCCAAACAAGAAGCTCTAGCGCCCAATGATCAACGGATCTAGAAAGGATGTTCCACTTTACAGGTAAAAGAGCCAATCACCTTTTACAGTAGATACAGACATCGCCAGGGCTGGACTGGGAAGAGAAATCGGCTCTGGATTTTGCTTAGCAACAGGCCCAAAAGTTTAGTGTTGGGGGTGGGGTGTTCGCTGTCCTTTTCTGCATATCGTGGCACAGTTTTGTGGTCTGTTTTGCATAACACGGCGGCCCATTTTAGCTTATCGCGGCCCATTCGGAATGTTTTGCGGCGACCCACCGGCCCGCTTGGTTCTCCTGATGGCCAGTCCTCCACTGATTGGCCCCAAAGTGTGTCGGCCCACCGAGAAAATGCACGGTATGCCAGATTACCAGTCCAGCCCTGGACATCGCCTGTATATCAACTCAAGAACGTGCGTGCGTGCACATGTTTTAACGTAATCTGAGGTAAAGAAGCACAATTTGTGATTCTAATATTATCAAATCTAATTGCCGTTTTGAAATATGTTCATTTATCATAATCTTGACCTACCGTTTTTGAGATTTTGGTGTTCCCCCATTTAAGTAGACAGGAGCTGCTTTGGCATGACTGGAAATCCTGAGAGCATTCCAAAGATGGCCGACAGTGTACTGACTTGCCAGAAAGAATTTGGTTAGAGATAGCTAGGTTTATATAGCTAGGTAAATGTGTGTGAACTAGCTATAATTTGGGTACAAAATTGTCTCCAGAAGTTAGCTAAATCTAATAAAACATCCAAGGTACAACCCGGTCCTCTGACAAGTCGTAATAATAGTATGAGATGGTGAAATCATTAGATATTAGAGTTGGCTCTTAAATATTTATGAATTTTACTTCCACTGAGAAAAATAAAATGTTATTATATATTTTTTTTTTATTATTATAATAAAGATTAACCCCTGACTTAGCTCATACGGTATCTTATAATTGCACCATATCATGTGTTGCCCATGGACATGGATATATATATATACCAGTCTGGCCATTCTCTGTTGACCTCTCTCATCAACAAGATGTTTCCGTCCACAGAACTGCCCCTCAGAGGATGTCTTTGGTTTTTGGCACTATTCTGACTAAATTCTAGAAACTGTTGTGTGTGAAAATCCCAGGAGATCAGCAGTTACAGAAATATTCAACCAGCCCATCTGGCACCAACACTCTTGCCATGGTCCAAATCACTGAGATAAATGTTTTTCCCCATGCTGATGGTTGATGTGAACATTAACTGAAGCTCCTGACCCATATCTTATGCACTGCGATGCTGCCACATGATTGGCTGATTAGATAATCTCATGGATGATGGATGGTGTGTGCACGTGCACATTTATACTTTAGAAGCTCTAACAAACCCCCTTTTACTAGGCTCTCAGGTTTTTTTTTTCTTTCCCACTCTCATATTCCTATATCCCAGTATAGCACTGCTGAAATATTAATAAATGCTGGTTGTGTAACTGCTGTGAGTTTGAAACTTTTTCCACGGGCTGAACAGCAGAAACATGAAAGATCATGAGGGGAGTCTGCCGACTCACACCATTAATCATCCAGCAGAGGAATCCTTTCCTGAGGGGAAAAAATCCTCATCCATGGGCAGAACTAGGCCTGCTTTCAAAGCACGTGGGATGTGCAGATAAGGTCAGAGAGCGACCCAGCAGCTTTCAGATAGATTGTATTGGATTCATGATAGGCACATCTCCTTGCATCGGGGTTGGCATTGGAAACATGTTTTTGCCAATAAGGAAGAGCTGTTAATGGAATCTTGGATTGTACCTCAGACCTCCTATTTCTCACCTGCCTCTACAGTCCCTGCAGCCTGGGAGGGTAGGGATAGATCACAATGGTCCACTAGTCACCCACCAACCAATTATTAATAATTTTTGTTTTTTTATTTTGTTTAGTTTTAACATTATAGCGGCATTGCTTTAATTTACATGCTGTGTACATGTGTGCTCCAGAGTTGCTCTGATGGCTTCCTTAAGACAGATTAGTCGACAAGTTGTTGAACATTAGTTTTGCACATCCCAAGTCCTGAGTTCCCTCTTCCTATATGCCCCATACTGTTTTTTTTCTGTTTTATTTGCTGGTTACATCTCTCTTATCACACATGTGGACTGAAGCAGAAATCAGAACTCTTGGAACAGACAGACACCGCCTCCAGATGTGTGTTTGCAAAGTACTGTACAGAGGTAGATAGAACACACACACACACACACACACACACACACACACAAGGAGCCATCCTGCTCTGTATGATGCCTAGTAATTACAGGTTACTGCAATCATTCATTTTGTAGCTCTCCGCCATTTTTTTGCAGTTGTATTTGCTCATGCCATTAACTGCTTTGTCAACGTGTTGGAGAGCATCAGGGTACAGCTGTGGCTATACACTCCCTGCTATGTTGCATTTGTGTTCCCCCAGCTGTTTGCTTTTGGCCAGCTGTGTTGTACAGAAGGGCTGTAACTAACGATTATGTTGATAATAGATTAATCTAACAATTATTAGAACAATTATCTGACTATTCCGCAATTATTGCAATGATTAATCATTAGCTCTTAACTGATTATTCAGCTTGTGCCCTGAGGTATTAAACATGCTTACTAACATTAAAGAGGACAAACTCATCTTTTAATCTCTAAATGTAATTCACTGAATACTTTATATTAAGTTTATCCTTAAAATCCTTATTACAAGATACATTTACTTGAGAAGCAACATATAAGATATTTAGACTTGCTTTAAGAGAATATCTCTCAAATATAAGTGTATTTTGTATAAAGCTATAACGCAATACATATATAGCATTTAAGATGTAATGCCAGGGTGTATCCTTTAAAGAGCTCCGGCTCCGCTTATTGGCATTGGCAAATAGATTTTTAACAACAATTTTGAACAATAAATTCTAAAATAAAATTTCTACCATGAGATCTGAGGTTGATAAGCGAAGGTATGTGCTTCTACTGAAGCCACCTGTCCATGTTAATTCAACTTAATTTTTTAGATATAGTAATAGATAATGGAATTCCTGGTGCAGAACTACATCACCCATGAATCCTGAAGAGAAATGCTCTGCCAATCAGAGAATCACAGCCAACAAAATGCACCAAACAAGTGCTGCAGCGAACGCCCGCTTGCGTGATGATGAATGAGTCGGCATTTAAGTCTGCATTCCTACTCTCTCAAATTACTTATTTCTTTATAAATATATGAAAATTAAAAAAAAAATCTATTCAACCTATTGTTTTGATACTTAAAATCAACAACTTCAAATCACTAGTTTTATTTTCCATTGTTTTTTATTTGATTTCGTCATTCGCAACGCTTCATGGGATTGTTATTCATTCCCTCATGAACAACATTAAGTACGTAGTCTTTTTTTCGACCAATTTTTTTAAATATCATTTTTAGCTTCAAATCAAAGTTTGTAATGGCATGATTCATCTCAGAGCTGGTTGGTGTGGTTCAGGACTTAGAACTCTTTTATGAAGGATTTTATTAAATTCCTATTAACATTTTTCTTGAAAAATACTTTCGGGACCCAAATGGCTGAAAAAGTGGGCGAGCTCTATTGTGCTCTATTACACAGCGAATATTACATTCAGCGCACAATTGTTGGGCCTTTTTTGTGTTGTTAGCTGTCAGTTGTTAGCTAACAGTTATAAGACAAAAACACAACAAGTCAGCACAATGATGTTCCTGAAAATACAAGACACATACGAGACACACCGATAAATATGCATAAACCTCAACAAAGTTGTAACATGACTTGGGTTGCCACTTTCGATGTGGAAAAATAAGGGACACGTGCAGATTCGGAACAAATCGGACATATCAGTTTAACCCTTAAAACAGGGGGAATAAAAGCATGATTAAGCATTTTGCAAGCAAATACATGCAATATGGGGACAGCCTTGCAATAATTGACAACTGCTGAGTGGTGTTTAAGTCACTGATATGTGTTGTAAAATTCACCTCTGAGATTGCACAGAGAGCTCTCTGATGTATCAAACTGCAAAGCTATTTCATCAAAATCAATTAGATCGCTCAATAGATAGGAACAGGTTACAATATCACTATTCAAATGATGAGCTATACAGTAGATAGAAACATACAGTTATTTCTTAAGTGATTTTTTCTGTCGCTTATACCTTTGAGGGATTTGCCAGAAAAACAATAGTAAAGAAATCCCATCTAAAACTTAGCAACAGATTGTGCCGTGGTGCAAACATTGGTCAGTAAGGAGAGCCGAGAAATAGCCCGCAATGACTTTCATTGTGGCTTGCTGAAATAAATGCTAAAAAGTAGTCACATCAACAATAAATGGATCACTCTTGGAGCTTTGTTTTAGACTGCCTACAGCGTAAACACAGCTGTCTTCCACCACAAAGTGCTAAATTATCGTAGCTAATGCTGCCCAAGCCACACCTCCATACCAATTCCATGGGAGACAGAGACATCTTGGCACTGTTAAAGACAACAAAGCAGACTAAGATTACGGCGAGGCCTGCGTAGCTTGACCTTCCTTTATGTGTAATAAAAAAGGCCAATTGAATATCATGCATATCAGATCATCTAGTATGTTGCAATCACTTGCATCAGCAAATAATAATATGATTATAAATATGAGATCCTACTCAGAGCAGGATATTGTGAAACACTACATTTGTACACATGTTCCCTTAGGTTTGTTCATCCCAGCCTTGTCGTTTTCCTACAATCAAGTGAGATTGAGGTTGATAGTCTCTCTTAGCTGGCTATGGTTTAAGCAAGAGTTTTCCCTTTATTTTTGGAGGGGCTTTTTGCCATATTTGATTGATAGTCACAGTACTGTATAGAGACAGAAATTCAATGGGATGAGATGAGAACATGATCTAGTCCAGACTTGAACCTGGGTCTCCTGAGAGCAGCCACCACTCTGACTCCTGCCTGTGGCATTACTAAGGAGAAAAATTATTCTTTGTGAAAAATGCCAAGTTCCCTAGAGGACCTTGCTAGAAATTCTGCATCATAGTCCAACTGTGACAGACGGTTATAATTAAGTCTTGTCTAAATATAGATGAGCTCTGACTTAATGTACAACATTATGGGAGCTTTCAAAGTCACTGGCTCTTGGTTTATTCGGCTCACTTATTTGTGAAGACTTATTTGTGACAATTAGGCAGACATGTGATGCCAGTGTAAACTCAAATGTCTCCTCTAGACCATAAATATGTCTGCTAGATGCACTTGGATTCAGGCTACTCTGTCAAGCCACTTTTGTAGAGGTGATTTGCAAGGCATTGAAGCATTACTAATGTTACTGGTAAGTTATACTAATGAAAGCATTTTTTTAGTCATATAAGTTAGAAATAGCACTTTAAATGAGCACTCAGTCTTTTTTTGAGTGCACCTTGAAGGTAACAATAGCCTGTATGAGCCTTATGAGCCTATGTACTACTGACAACTTGACAAATGAGTTCCACAGATTGCATAATTTAAATTCAGGTGTCCTCACAAAGCAATGTCAAATACCTCATGCATACCTACAAATTTTCTTCATACCTAAGGTTTCATAGAGGGCCTGCTACATTTAATGTAAACAAACATTTTGAACAAACATGGAACCACAGCTTATCTGTAAAATCGAATGCAAACAGAAAGCACAGAATTTGCCAAGTCCCGAAATGAATCAGTAGTGAGGGAGTGTTTGACAGTTTCCTTAGGGAGAGGTTTTATCAAAGGAAAAGAGGCATTCTTTTGGCAGGTATCAAGGTAAGACGAGGACTAGCAACATCATGGCAGGTTTCTATGCCAGCCATCTGTAAGTTGAGGAACCAAATAGCACATCTTCAGGCAAACCTTTATTTTGACCCTCTGTTTACTGTGACATCAGATGCTCTGTATCAGTTTCAAGCATGCACACAACATACAGTTTTTTGAGTGAATAAACAATTAGTGTAAGAACACGAATAGTTATAAATAGGGATGAGGTTATTTTCATCCATGCATTCTTGTTATTCTGGTTGATTGGAGTAATTTTGTTTACAGCAAAGTCTCATTAAATATGCTTACAAGGTGAAGCTCTGGAGTCTCTCTAGGTCTTTTTCCTTACTAGACATTTCACATAGCAAAGATCTATGTCGAATGTATATATTAGGCTTGGATGCCTAATATAGATCTTAGATGCCTTTTTCGTGCATCAATAATCAGATTTTTTCTGATTATTATTGTTCTATATCAGCATTTTTTCATATATAAATAGGGCTGCTCATTGAACAATAGTCTTTGTTCTTGCATACATATTTCTCAACACAACTTTGATAAATTGTGAGCAGCAGGGTAACTTAAGGGGGGCTGCACACCGAACGTGACTGGCAGACAACAGCGCATTCTAAAATGTCAAACAGTATGCACACCGCTGCCACCACCCGCCATCTGTCGGTGGTGCCCAGCTACAACTCTGGAGGCTGCTCACTAGATAATATATTGTGTATATGTTCAGTATCTTTCATATAGCCTACACAATGTATTCTCAGTTACAAGAATGTCTTTTTGTGGTTTGACAGCTTGAATAAAACCCATTCAAGGCTACAAACAGAGACCCTACATTATAAACAACACCATTTCTAAATGTTCAGTTTGCACAGTTACACCAGTTTCATACACTAATCTGCAAACTCATCAACTTCACTTTGTTCATTTTTGAAGAGCACAAACTTTCGTAACTTTTGTTTACATGGTGACAAGATTTACAACTTTGAACTGCCGCCTGCACCGCATCGACGCATCCTGTGTGTGATACCTGTGCTTTGTTTTCCTACCTGCGATGCAGTGCTTCTCATCTGGAGCTCGACCATCTTCAGTATTAAGTACAGTAAATGTTCTATCATCCCCTTGTGTTCTCCCAAAGCTATTACACCAGACTACATTAAACGGAAGGCCAACTGACTGTGAAACGGAAAGCACACAAAATAGGCTTCTAATTTAAATGTCGGCTAATGTTAATACTGTATATCGATGCTTCAAAAACTTATCAAGAAAATTACATTTTTGGATATTTAAAATAAATCCTGTTCATCAAGTGTGTAGATTATTATTGGAAATATAATTAGCTCCTTTATGGTCTTTTGTAGAGTTAAATAAACAGACTCCAAGAATGATTTAAAACAATGTTTTAAATGCACCAGAGCCATTGTATTACACTTTAAGGTGAAATCAACCTACAAAAGGCTTCCATATAATTGAATCTGCATATTAAGCTGGGATTGCACACATCAGTTTTAACTATTAATAATTTGATTACATTAAACTAATGTTGGCACACAATCAGATGATTAGTTGTGCCTAACAAGAGACTAATTGATAGAAATGGCAACGGCAGACATAGCTACTTAATTATATCAACATTTTATATTACTTCAGTTATATTATTTTGCCTCCAGTGATTGTCCGGTTTCATAATGCATGATACACCTTCACCATTCAGTAGAACCTGCTGTGCATGGCCAGCCTTTCCTCGCCTTTATGTGAAGCTGTCATGTCAGCTTTAGAAATCTGATATTATGTCATGGTCCTTCTGCACTGTTGCATTTAGGGTCAGAGGTCAAGTTATTACATTAGATAGATACTCTGACTGGGTCTGAGCTTTGTTGCTAAAACTGTATTTTCTATGCCATTGTATTATTACCATTTACTGTGGTGTGGTTTATATTGTATGAGTTGTGTCTGAGCTTGGTTGAGGAAATAGTGGTAGTGGGACTCAAACTGAAAAGGTGGAAATATTTCTTCCTTTATCCTCTGTATAGAGTAGTTAAGCCATTTGGTGCCATATTTTAAAAACAGAAAGTGCCCCGTTTTACATGCACTCACCCTATTTTCTATGCCAAAACAGTGTTGACGATTAAAAGATTAGTTCAGCCAAAATTTCAAATTCTCATTATTTACTCACCCTCATGCCATCCCAGATGTGTATGTCTTTCTTTTTTCTGCTGAACACAAACAAAGATTTTTTGAAGAATATTGCAGCTTTGTAGGTCCTCATAATGCAAGTGAATGGGTACCAACAATGTTAAGGTCCAAAAGCATGTAAAAGCACCATAAGATTAATCCATACAAATCCAGTGGTTAAATTCATATCCTCAGAAGCGATTTAATAGGTCTGGGTGAGAAACAGATTCATATTTAACTCCTTTTTACTGTAAATCTCCACTTTCACATTCTTATTCTTTTGTTTTTGGCGATTCATATTCTTTGAGCATATCTTCAATATATATCTGTTTCTCACCCACACTTATCATATTTTTTTCTGAAGACATGGATTTAACCACTGGAGTCTTATGGATTACTTTTTATGTTGCATTTATGTGCTTTTTGGAGCTTCACAGATTTGGTACCCATTCACTTGCATTGTGAGGACCTACAGAGCTGAAATATTCATTCTTGTTCAGCAGAAGAAAGTAAGTTATTCACATCTAAGATGGCATGAGGGTGAGTAAGTGATGAGAGACTATTTATTTTTGGGTGAACTATCCCTTTAATAGTACACTGGTTTATTCTGTATGCACCTGATAATTCTGAACCAAAGTAATATATTCAGTTATCTTTTCGACTATTTGTTTATTTTGTTGTTTTTCACATGTCTTTCTTAAGAATTTCATGCTCGCTGTCTCAATGACACTTTAGGATTTGTCCACAATAAACTTGCCACCATGTGGTGAAGCCTTGAACTGCAGTGTTTTGGACAAGTGTGTAAACGATCAGTTTTCTTTGTTAGTCATTTATTAATTTTGGTTTCTAGGTCTAGCCTTACATATTCACATCTAGATTTTAAATTTTCAGGTATACGTTGGGTGTCTTAGTATTTCAAACTGCTGATGTTTTGTGTTTAAAATACCTAATAACGGCATAAAACCATCTAGTTCAGAATAGTAATGCACAATATTTACTACTCTATTTAGATGACTCCCTGAATCTGATGTATTGACCACATTTAGCTCACATCTAACCTGTTAGGTAATCCTAAAGTTCACTTTTACATCCAATCTAGTCATCCTCATGTAGTCTCTTCTCCTCTGCCCCCCACGCCCCCAACATCTCTGAGGATCCCGAGTGAGTTCTCCAATGATGAGCCCCTTTTAGTAGGTATTTCAGAGCACCTCTTTTTGCTCATAAAATCGCATGACTTAAAGTGACATGATCAGACTCACATGGTTTTGTTCCTAACATGAGCTGACGGTAATGAGTAAGAGAGCTGGGACTTATAATGGCAAAAATACTCCTACAAGAATTAAATAGTTGTGATAGCATATCAAGCTCATTATTTTAAATGACTTCTGGATAGAGAACTTCACCTGTTAGCTAATGTTCTTCAAATACAGTAACCATGCGAGTCTGGTTTTGCATGTCTTGTTATTTTGCATGTCATTACTTGTTAAATCCAACAAAAGTATACCATATGCAAAAGTCAGTTGTAGGCAAAGTCTCATTTGATTATAGCAGACAAAAGTCCACTACACAAACCCAAAACAATTATTTAGCTGAACCTGATTCAGTCATAGACAGTGGTTCCACGTTTTAAATCAATTTTCTTAAATTAAAATTATCATGAAGTTTTAACTCAAATAAATCAATTAGAGTTAAACGTACAGGTAGCTAAATCAAGTAAACCCAACCAATTCTAACATGTCAAAATAACTATAGAGTCGCTAGTGAAATGCTCGATAGTGGCAGGAAATTATATTTTAACCCTGCCGAGTTCCATGCAAAGCATGCTGGGAACTAGAAATCCTCTGCACAGTTTCAGTTACCCAAACAAAAAATATTCATTTTGTCATGGATTGAGTAAAGCTGACAAGACCATTTTTTTTAGTTGAATCAATCAGTTATTTGGTCACACTTTATATTAAGTAGGCCTTAACTACTATGTACTAACATTAAATACATACAAGACTGTATTTACGGTGTAACTACATGTTATTCTGCAAAATTCCCACATTTGCTACTAGTGAGGTTGAGGTACGGTTAGGTTTTGGAGTACGGGTGGGTTAAGTTTAGGATTAGGGGTTAGAGTTAGATTTTGGGGTAAGGGTTAGGAGTAAAGTTAACAGTGTTATTAAACAAATGTAAGTTAAATTATATGCAAGTACTTTAAATGTAGTTACAATGCAAACACATAAGAAGTACAATGTAACAAATGATTAAGTACATACTAGTTAAGGCCACTTAATATAAAGTGGGTCTAGTTATTTTAAGTTCCCTTGGTAAAATTAACATGGGAGGTTTGAGTAAAACTGACAATAGTAAAAGTAAAATTTGTTTTGAGTGTATAGATATGACTTTAGGTGAAGATTGTGCCATTGCATGTCTGACTCATTGCATGTGAAATGCATAAGATGTTTGCATGCACTACTATATACAGTATTTCAAAAAGGCTTCAAGTGTCAGTTGTTTATCATGTTTCTGTCTAAAGTGTCTTTCACTAACAGACTGTTATTTAACTACAATGCACTGTTTTTGCATGTGCTGTGTTGGGTCTGTTTTGCATGCTCTGTTTTTGTGGTGTCAAAGTTTACACTTAAGTTGCATAATGGGAGTGGCTGTAAGACAATCCAATAATATTCTTTCTCTTGTTCTCTTTTTTCCTCTGTTTCTGTTGCAGGTGTGGTGTGATAAAGAGGACAAGGAGGAGGAGGACGAGGAGAGTGAGGATTTTAAGGGCAGTATTGCGTTCTGTTTGCAGGTGGAGCACGCAGGCACTCGTACATACTACTTCAGTGCAGATAGCCAGAAAGAGCAGGAGGAGTGGATCCAAGCCATGCATGAAGCTGCCAGGGTACACATCCCATCCACCCCTGGGTAAAAGCACACACGCATTGTAATAAACACTGATACACACACTAATACTGGTACACTGATATTTTCTGAAATGGTCATGCACACAGAGGGTCCAAAATGTACTTTTTGCCACACCTGTCAATGCTGGATTAATTGAGAAAATTTACAGACCATAAATATTTCTTACAATCCATGAAACTGTGTTTTGCATTTTTTTTTATTATTAAATAAATGTTTTTGACCATGTGACAGTGTCATTATTTTACTATTTTCTCTGTCTCTGTGGGAAAACGCATAAAGACCCATTGAAAAAACGGACGTTTTATTTACTCTAGTTAATGATTACTCACATTTTGCACTGGATGAGTGTTCATTCTTATAAAGCAACTCTTTAAAAGATAGATCAAAGGCAAATTACTGTACTCAAGGACAATTTCTCACAGCTTTATTTTGTCTCTCTATTTTTATTTTATAGCGCTTTTCACAACATCTTTTCAAAGCAGCTTTACAGAAAATTATGCTGTAACAGATAGTGAAGCTGTAATGTCTGTAATGTCTTAAAGTCTTCCTTGTTTCCTGCAGAAATAAATCTGACCCCATCCATGCAGCAGACCAAAGCGACAAAGTAGCCAAGAGACTCGAACCCAGCTCTCACACAGAGAACAATGGCCAGAGGCCAGACCCCCATGAGTCTGTCAAACACGAGCTCAATGGGGTAGAGACAAGAAACACCACACCCAGCACCCCAGTGACCCCAGTTACCCCTAATATAGAGGGCAGGATGGGAGAGAAAGGGGGACTGGCACCCCATCACCCCAATGGATGGGGTCACTATGGTCCTTCCAACGGTTCACGGTCCCAGGAGAACACGAGGTACGTACGGGAGCCGCATGAGCTTCATGAGAACGTAGTGATGCGAAGGGGTTTTGTGCCCAGGACGGCACCAGAGAGACTCGCCCAGAGGAAGAGCTCAATGACTCAGCTGCAGCAGTGGGTGAACCAGCGCAGAGCCATGGGACCTCAGGATGACCTGCAAAGGTGAGAAAAACAAAGAGATGTGGATACGCTCGCATTGCACCGACAGTAAATGGGTGTCCTGTTCCATTCTGCGTTGCACTTCTGCCAACAACATAAATAAATAAACAGATTAGAAAGTTTGACAGTTTCGAGGCATCCATGTAGACAGCCTCAAGCCATTGCGTTGCATTAACAGACATGCCCAGTGTAGACAGGATATTAGGGCGCCAATTTTGCACATGGTATTTCAATGCAAAAAGCTGTTTTATTCACTAACCACATTTTGGTACTAATCACATTACTTAAAAACAAAAACTACTCAGACAACAGAGACACAGAACATCCAAGTGAAAGACAGCGTATAAAGAACAACACAGTGTTTGGGCAAGTAAAGCTGTGACAAACTGGAAATATGTATTGTAAATAAGTGTACTTCTGTTAAATGTATAAATGTGCAAATACAAAACGTATATGCAGTTTAAAATGCATATTAGAATATTAACTAAAAATAACATTTATAAAAATATATATAATATAAAAAATTATTGTATTTACAATAGTAATATAACATATAATATAACATAACCTAATTATTATTATTATTATTATAATAATGCATTACCCTGAATATTTCCCTCTCCAATTATATAACAATAATAATTTGGTCATTTCTCAGTGATCATTGTCTTTCTTTTCAGTACAAACACACCTCCTTTGTACTGTATGTATATTAGGCTTATTATTAAATGTCAGCACAATCTGCAAATAAACAACACTATTAACAGGCTTAATTCATTCATAGAGAATTCCACCTAGAGTACGAATTGATGGTCGGCACTTTATTGCAGTTATAAGTTCATCATTTTGTCTGTTTTCTCAGTCCATCTAGGTACTACACATTAAACCGCGGTATGTCACCGGAATACAACGGCATTTATGGCGGGCATCCGTACGTGGAGGAATATCACCTCTACCCACCAGGTGTCCGTCCTGAGAGCATCTGCTCAATGTCGGCTGCTTATGACCGCCCGTCCCCTCGCTGGACTGTGGAGGACAGAAGGCGATCATTGCGAGACGGACCCCTGTATGGCCAGCCTCGAGACCCTCAGTGGATGATTGGACCCCAGGGCCCTCATCCTGCTTACTTTCCCCATCTGGACTCAGCTCAGAACTCTATGAGACTACTTTCTATACAGCCACGATCACGGTCGGTTCCCCGCTCGCCTTCCTCCTCGTCAGGAGGACCATATTCTCCACACAGCTTCGCCTCACCTGCTCAATCACCCAGCGTCAGGTTTGATCAGGGGCCCGGCCGACTCAGAGAAGAAGGCTTATACGCTGATCCCTCAGTCTACGGCCTGCGCAGGTCACTCAGCTCACCTAAGGTAAATCACTTAGCCATTAAGCATCCACAGAGACAGAAATTGTCGACACGCCTGACAGACAGCCACAGAATCCCAACTAATTGATGTGCTGTAACTTGAAAGTGAAATGTGTAATTTTTAAGACAAATTACGATGAATACGTAATAGAATACATGTCAACTGTCACATTTTTATGCAGAGAATTAACTAGAAGTAAGCCATTCGAAAAGTGTAAACACTGTGGCGCCAACATGTTAACACATGAAGTTGGCATCCTTTTTCCGAAAGTTCCGGTACTCTAGGATTGGCAACTGACATATTTGCAACGGCTCCACAACAGTTATTTTCCCTCGTGGCGTGACTGGTTGCATATTGCGTCAGTTGCACGGGAGACCACAGTTCAGTTCCCATTCAAACGTGGAGGTAATCATGTTTGTATAAACAATCATGGAAGTTGCATTTTTTATCCCTAACATTGCATTTTTTCTCTACTAATGTCACACTTGTTTTTATGCTTTAAAACACTTACTACTTTAGCCTCTGGTGACAGTGTTTTAAAATTCGGTCAATTTATACTGATTTTGGTTGAAGAACTATCGGCACACACTTGCTGATTTTTATGTGAGATCAGGTTGGTGGTGATGTCAAAACATAGCTCTGTTTGTTTGAGCATTAAAACCAACATTGACTCCAATGGTGTCAGTTTGGGGTGGAACTATCTGTTTGTACAACCAATGGCAGATGGGGGGAGTGTTTGGGAAAACTATACGAAAGCAGACGTTATTTTTGCAATTCCATTACACACCTCACATTCTGTAATTCATATTGTGAGTGTGTGGTCAAATTACCGCAATCAATACCTTTTCAGTATGATTTCCCTGGAGATCGCCGCTCCTTCAGCCACGGAATGTACCATTATAACTACCCAGTATCCCCCTCTCTCCATAGTAAAATGGTAAGTCGAAGCTTTTCAACAGTTGTGCATGTATTAATCTTGGCACAATGCAATAATGAGAATCCGCAAATCATATGATACTGCTAATTTTTGTATACCACAGATCAAGTGCACTTGCCTTAATGATTAAGAGCATGTTCGTCTGTGCATGTACTCGTGCATATGGGAATGATGTATTATGCTTTGATGTGATCAGTGATGGTGTGATCAGCATGTGTGTATGTCTTCTCCTGTGTTTCGGTCTCCGTCTCTGCATCTGATGCTTGTGCTGTATGCTGATGCTGGGTTTTGCCCACTGGGCTTTGCTGCTTCTTCACTGCACACATCAGGAGGACATATTAGATCTGCAGCTTCAGAGGAACCTGGAGTACCTAGATCAGCAGGTAGGAGGCTTAACCCCACAATAGCAAATGGGTTTCGATGCTGACAGCGCATATAAACTCAGAAACCTTGTCAGCTGCCCACCTAGGCTCCAGATTATGCTGCCTGATATAACACCTTTTTAAATGATGCTGCCTTATAAAATATCTCAAGGCATGCAATCCCAGAATGCATTGCTATGGTAAAAATTTGTTACAAGATGTTGAAGTCGAGGCATGTCGAAAATAAGTGTAACACTTTTATAATAATGTTCTATTTGTTCCCATTAGTAAATGTCTTATGTATCATGAACTAACAATGAACAGTATTGTTTTAGAGCATTTATACATATTGGTTAATGTTCATTTGCGAAAATACAATTGTTTATTGTTAGTTCATGTTAGTTCATAATGCATTAACTTCCAGGTTCATTGCAAGTCCAGCTCAATCGACAGCATTTGTGGCATAATGTTGATCACCATAAAAACACATTTTTGAAGTGAATGGGGACAATTGTTTGAGGGTTTATTGGTAGAAATGTAAAGCTTATAATTTTATGAAAGCACTTACATTAATTCTTCTGTTGAAACTTGTGTATTATTTGAGCTGTAAAGTTGTTTAAATCCAAGTTTTTGCTGGATTACAGGGTTTTTGCTGTTTTTTTAGTTATATGGCACTGAAGTTGTAAAATTGGGGATAAATTTACATAGAATAAGTAAGTGATTTTATCACAGTAAAATAATGTAAACACAAATATTGTTTACATCTTGTGGCTGTACTTTGGAAACGTTTAAGGATTGGACCCCTTCACTTCCATTGTAATTTCCTCCTTGGAACCCAGATTTTTGCTTTTTTTTATACCACAAATGCTGTTGATTAATCATAACTTGTATTAAACTCTGAATTTAATAACTGCAATGAATATAAGATGTAAAAGTATTTAGCATTTTTAGGTCATTTTAACTGATGCAGATACTGTTACATATGTTAACAAATACAGCCTCCATTTAATTAGAAATGCACAATTGTGTCCAATATATCTGTGTGCTATACTTTTTGTCTATAAAGTCATTAGCTTAGCAATATGCTAATGTCTGACTACTGGAGTCAGTTGCAAGGATTTGCCAAATTACTTGTACAGAGCCTGAACATTTGCCAGTAGTATACTGGGTAGGGGGGGTCGATTTGTGCGACGTCTTACTCTGATGAGAACGCCGGCTCTTTTTCCCCTTTTCCTTCTGCGTTTCCGCGGCCGGGCAACCCAGACAAAGGGCTCCACTGGCGTTTTTGTAAACAGCGGGTCAGCATTGAGGAATTTGAAGTCCGGTTTTCGGTGCGTAATTGCAGAACCGATGTCCAAAAGCATTTGTCTGTCATATAAAATAAGGTAGACAACATCCAAGACAAAAAAAACAAAAAACTGTAAACAAAACAAACAATAAACTGCAGTGTTGTGTTGGAGCTCGCAGCGCAGCAGACATACTCGGTGCCATCTTGAGTCCAAGTTAATTACACACTGCAAAACATGATTTTCTAGACAAGTATTTTTGTCTTGTATTCCTGTCAAATTATCTAAACTTTCTTAAAACACGATTTATTTACTTGTCAAGCAAAATGGGATAAGATATTAAGTCTTGTTTTAAGATAAATCTGACTAAATTTAGTGAACTTTAGACTCAAAACAAGAAAAAAATCTGCCAATGGGATAAGCAAAATAAACTTGTATTAAGTTTATTTTGCTTACCCCATTGGCAGATCTTTTCTTGTTTTGAGTCTAAAGTTCACTAAATTTAGTCAGATTTATCTTAAAACAAGTCTTAATATCTTATCCCATTTTGCTTGACAAGTAAATAAATCGTGTTTTAAGAAAGTTTAGATAATTTGACAGGAATACAAGACAAAAATACTTGTCTAGAAAATCATTTTTTGCAGTGCAGTCCTTTCACATCACATCACTGTCCTTTCCTCCCTATCTCCTCTTTTTATCAGTTCTCACACTGAGCTGAAAATGTTTCCTAATTTTGTAACTGAGCATGTGGAGTTAAATGCGCAGGCTGAAATTCATAGTACAGCATAAGAAGGTATCTGTTCTACCTTCTGTGGATGTCACAAGAAGAAAGCATGTTAACGTTAAGGTCACCCACAATTAAGTTCAGCCGTATAGCTAGGCATACACCAGCCGAATTATGGTGTGTTCTGCTCTAGATGACAGATGGTGGCCATCTAATTGGCATGGTAACCCGAATGGTTGAACGTTCCTCTCCTCGAGCAAAGCTTTTCTCACAAGTAAGAGAGATGAGAGTTTTCTAGAGAAGTAGGCTTCTGTCATACCTTAAATCACTGAGCATTCATTCAGCATAAACAAGGCTTTTCTTGGGCTATGACAGAGCCTGCCTCTATCTTTGCTTCCTGGTGGATGTGGCATGTGAGACATTTCGATAGTGCTTTAGGTTTAAGTGATAGTTTTAAAAACCGTAACCTTTCAGTTAAAGCGATAGTTCACCCAAAAAATTATAATTTACTAACCCCTATGACTTAAAGGAATAGTTCACCCAAAAATGACTATGGCAATTCTCTCATGATTTACTCACTCTCATGGATGTGTATGAATTTTAGAAGAATATTTCAGCTCTGTAGGTCCATACAATGCAAATGAATGGGTGCCAAAACTTTGATGCTCCAAAATCCACATAAAGGGAGCATAAAAGTAATCCATATGATTCCAGTGATTAAAGCCATGTCTTCAGACACGATATGAGAAACAAATAAATAAGTTATGTTTTGTCATAAATTCTCCTCCCTGCCCAGTAGGGGGTGATATGCACAAAGAATGTGAATCACCAAAAACAGAAAGAGGAGTAGAAAGGAAAAATTACTTAAATATTTAAGTTTTTCACCCACACCCATCATATCACTTGATATGTTGTCTAGAGTTCTTTTATGTTGGCCTTATGTGGATTTTGGAGCTTAAAAATGTTGGCACCCATTCCCTTGCATTGTATGGACATGCAGAGCTGAGATATTCTTCTAAAATGAGTCAACTAAACCTTTAACTTTCTTTGGCAGACAAAAAGGAGATATTATGCAGAATGACTGCCTCTGTAACCATTCTCTTTCATCGTATGATAAAAAGATTACTTTAAATTCAATGGTGATTGAGACTAACATACTACCTAAAATCTTTTATGTTCCATGGAAGAAGAAGAAAAGCCATTTGGTTTTGGAACAACATAAGGATGAGTAAATGATGATATCATTTTCATTTTAGGGTGAACAATTCCTTTAAGATGTCAGAATATTCAATATCTTTGTTTTTGGTGTGGTTGAAGATTTATTGATTTTTTTTCTATGTTTTGCTTTATTTTTGTGAATTCCTCATGTCCAGTGGTCTGTTGCCCAGTGTCACGCCTTCCATTGTGTGATAATTGTGCATTGTGCTGTCTTGCTGTTGTCCTCTGTGTGCATGTCATCTGCAATGTCCCTTTCATATCACATCATAGAGTAAGAAAGCCATTTTTCAGTTTATAGCCTTCACACAGTTTGGCTAATCATTGACACAGCATTTAGGAAAGTTTTTTTTTTTTACTGATTATTGCAAATAACTTTTTTCTTTCTTTATAAGTTTTGTGATTACTTTTTTGTAAACTATTGTAACTATGGGAGGTAAAATTTATAATACATTAGCAAGCATTTTCATATAAACTGATGAACTGTGTACCAAAACACTGTGTTCCTCTTCCTGTCTAATTCTAGGTTCCTCCGTTCCATGATATGTACAGTGACCTACATCCCACACTGAAGCTTAATGAGATCGAGACCAGTGTAAGTCTTTCTGTCTGTTCAAATAACTTTGTTTAAAATGTAAATGGTCAACCACATAAGTTCATGACTTTTCTTTTTTCTCTGTTCAGAAACTGCTGGGTCGTCTGTGTGAGCAGAATCGACTTCTTAAAGAGCAGGAGGCTGTAGTTCATCGTTTGCGAATGGAAAAGGTACCCAAAACGTTCAGTTCTCTAATAAATGGACGGGGAGCTCAGTGCTACTATTAGAGTAATAAAAGACTATTAGAATTATAGTCAATCTGTCAGATGTGTTTAGGTTGTGTCAGCAGGGCCTTGCTGTTTAGCCACCAAACAAAACTAGCTAAACTATTTTAGCTAAGGGGCACCCTGTCGCACCTTGTGTATTCAGATCCTCGGTGTCTTATTCATCTGTCTTTCTGATAAGCTTAAACACAAAACAGATTTATAAAATACCAAATTCAAATGAAAAATAATCACCTTAGACCAGGGGTCCATGACCCCTAGGGGCTTTGTGGTGGAACTGCAAGCTGTCATCCATTCTTAAACGAATTTTTGTAGGAAAAATTAAATATGTATCAACCTTAAAAAAAGAAATAAGTTAACTTAATCTAGTTCTTCTGCTGTTGGTCGAACAATTAGATAGTCCCACTCCCAACTCACGCCATTGTTTAAATCAATGCTGTTTTGTCAAGTTGGATGGGTCGCTCAGATTAAGGATTATTTAGTGTATTTAATAAAATGATTTATTTTAAGATTATTTTAATGGCTTTGTAACATAGACATAATAATATTGAATGTTAATACATTTATTTGGTATTGTGGTTTTGTAGAACACTTAATTTTATACATGATATAATTGCTATATCTCTCTATATACAAAGACATACTTGGCCTAAAAAGACTGAAGACCTCTGCCTTAACCATCTAGTCCAACCTAAAACATTTTCCCGCTAACTGAATTTGTTCTGCAATTTCCAGGACAGCCTAGAAGGGGTGCTGGTAGCCACACATCAGGAGATGGAGCTGTACAGGAACCAGCCGCTGGCAATGGAGAAACTTCAGATGAAAAAAGAGAGTCTACAAAACAAGCTTATTAACATCAGGGGAGAGCTGTCACAGGCCTCTAGTGTAAGACAATCAGTTATACAGTTTGATGCAAGAACTTTACCACATAATCAAATCAGCTTTAATGAATCCAGTATTTCTGGTGGGATAAATTACTAAATGGAAACCCAAAAATAAAAACTGTGTCATCATTTACTCTCCTCCATGTAGTTCCAAACCTGTATGACTCTCTTTCTTCCATGGAATACAAAAGGAGATATTAGGCAGAATGACAGCCCGAGTCACCATTTAATTCCATTATATGGAAAAAAAGATGCAATAAAAGTGAATAGTGACTGAGACCAATATGCTTGTGAATTCTTTGGTTGGCATTTTCTCAAATTTTCTGATGCCCAGTTTGAATTGGACAGTTCTTTGCATGTAGGGGCTGGTTTGAGAGGTCATTGGACAAGTTTCTTGATCTTAACAGACCCTGACCACCACCCGAATGGAGTTTGAGGCTTTGGAGGATGAGGTGAACGCCATCCATGGTGACCTGTGGGAGCAGCTGAATGCTGGAGGGCAGGTATGTCGGCATTTGTGTTTTCACCATTACTATTATTAGTTACCAGGAAACATTCTTAAACTGCCTTTCATGACTTCTGTCATTCTTTGATTAGAGCAATCATTTATTCAGGAGCACATACAATTATGATCTCATGCATATTATGTCCACACAGACATGATCACTTTATTTAATAGGTATTCCCTTAATAATAGCTGCCATGAATACTGCATTGGGGGTATGGTGTGAGCATGATCATACTAAAACTTTCCTAAGCTTGCCTTAATGATATGGAACAAATTGGAATATTAAATTAGGACCAAAATTTCTAGCAATTATGTTGTATCGAGGACAGTTTGTTTGAGTGAAAATGAAATATGCAATCAATAATTGAATAGCATGTGGTTCGCTCATTAATTTTTAATAAGGGGCAATATTCATTTTTCTAATGATCCTGACAGCACTCTTCAATAATGCATACGCCTTCTATGTTTCTGTGTCGTCCCATCATCTCTTTTTGTCTCCCCCTGCCTTGTCTGTCCTCCTTTCTTCTCCTCAGAGTGAGCTGGTACACAGGCACATTCAGAAGGAGTTTTGGAGGGTTCAAGATGTTTTGGAGGGGCTGCACAAAAACAACCCATCCCGTGGCACGGACACGGCCAAGCACAGAGGTCAGACGAGTGAATTCACTCTTCCTATACTACATGGCATCCCAAACAGCCCTCAAAGTATTAATAAAAAAGAATTAGAGAGAGTAATGTCATTTGTACTTTTATGATTTGATTGTATTACTTTTTAAAATACAACAGCACTAAAGTAGGCTATGTTACTGTATAGAACATTAGGTTACTTTTGACATTTTATAGATACTGTATTAAGGTCTGTAGGCCTTAAAAGTGCCGTAAATGATTTTTTCATGGAAAAGTATGCAAAAAATCTTCCTGCTCTCTTAAAGATATTAATGAAATAAGTGTCCTGAGATATCTCACCGGTCTCTGTGAGAGCTGTAGATTGCGAAAATGTGTCCACCAATAGCAAAAATGTTATACTTTTCACTTGTCAATCATTTTGCTCATTCTCATTGGAAGCAGATCACCGAGGCTTTGACTCATAATGTTTGTCAGTTGAGGGCGCTATTGTGCCACTGTTGAATTTGACAGCCACAGGAACAAAAAATGCTGCTTTTTTGCTTGTTTTTGGTCCCAAAATTATCTTTGGAGGGTGGGGTTTTGGGATGAGGGGGTGTGGCTAATTCAAGTCTTAACCACACGAAAGCTTCAGAAGGCTAACTCCAGCATCTTTAACTCTTGTATCTGTGTCTTGCTCTCTTTTTCTCCTGTAGCTAGTGGAGCTGGCTCATTCAGCACAAACAGTTCTGCAAGCCCATTGAGTTCAGTGAGTCTAACAAGTCCTCTCAGCCCCTACTCTTCTGTCCCTGGCTCTCAGGCCTCACCCACTAAACAGTTTGCCACAGAGGTAATTCACACATATACTGTAATACACATATAATACCAACTAATTTCAATTATTTGGAGAAGGGTTTTACCAAACAGGACTTGATTAGATAAGGAATTTTTATTTAAAGGTGAATTTTGTAAAATGTTTCTATGTTAAAATACTTCCTCCTATCCTCCTGACTCTGTGGAAATATCAAAATATCATATTTTTGTTTGAGAATCCCTCCAGTTCGACACAGCAACATTGGCTCAAGCAAACGCATCTCTTTGAGACGGGACTATCAGCTTTTTGACCAATCGTAGACAAAATAAGTGATCAGGGAAACCTGTTTAAAGGAATTCAAGTTAAGCTCAATCAACAGCATTCATGACATAATGTTGATTATTACATCAGAAAATGAGTTTGACTTGTCCCTCCTTTACTTTAAAAACAGCAAAATTCAAGGGAACAGTAAGAGACTTACAATGGAAGTGAATGGGGTCAATTTTAGGAAGTTTTCAAGGCAGAAAAGTTTATAAAATGCAAGCTTCACATTATTATGTATTATGATTTATAAATTATAAATGTATAACTGGTGGCTACAATTTTGAAACAGTGAGTATTTTAATGTTAACGGATTTCGCCCATTAACTTCAATTTTATGTATCTTACTTTTACCCAGATTTTTTATATTTTTTTTAAACACGAGGAACAAGTCGAAATGTACTTTTGTGGTAATCAACATTATGCCACAAATGCTGTCGATTGAGCTGAACTTGGATTAAACCCAGAATATTGCTTAAAAAAATTATTTGAAAGCAATTTCACTAGATCAGAGGTTCTCAACAGGGGGCTTTCAAAGGATGCCAGGGGGTGCTGAGAGCAAATGAATAGAGAGGGGTTAGGTTACAAATGGGGGGGTTGTTCATCACTCATAATAATCAAGTCTATCATCAAGTTCCTCTTTGCTTTAAAAAGTTTATCTAGACTTGGAGTACATCAGTTGGTTCTCAATTATACAAGTTGGTATGCATTTGTACCGCAGTTCATCTGATTTTGAAGTCTAGCGACACATTTGAAGTATCTGGTTTAGCAGAATCAAATACACAGACGGAGGCATAACCTTGGATAATGCACCCGTATGGCTCTGTAGATGGGTACGGCACAAAGCGCAAAGCTCTTAAACTTGCAGCTTTGTGAGAATTAGTGAGATGCAAGGCACAAGAAGCTGAAACCATTTGAATTCGGCGCAGAATTCTACATCAGCACTCTTCAATTTATTACAGTAACACTAACTGTACTTTAGGCAGAAACAATTTGATAATAAATATTATAATATCACAACTTCAGCTCTATTAAATTTGTAACAGGCTACGTTAGGGGAGTGAGTTGTAATGAAGCAGGGGGGCGTTCATTTAAAAAGGTTGAGAACCACTGCACTAGAGGGACAAAAATTATACTCTTCACCTTCTTTTGCCTATTTTATTTTATTTAGCTTACCGGTAGTTTAATTGGCTCGTCCTAAGGATACATATTTACATTTCTATTTAGAGATTCTATTTTGCTCATACAGAACAGTTTTAATTTTCCTGGTATACCCCTTATTCACCATAATTCGTATTGCCTCTGCAAGGCTCATTCAGAAAAAGTATAGGTCTTTGATAATGATTTCCACTTTGAAAGAACACGAGAAACCTTATAAACATAAAAAGATAAAGCACAATTAGCTTAATCAGGGTTTTCACCTGTATGACGATTAAATACCTTGAATTGGGATACAAAGGCTCTTTTTGTGTCTAATACATGTCTTCTCAATGGCTCTGTGATCCTGTTTTTGAACTTAGCTTTAGTGATTCTTGAACGCTTGACCGTGAGTGTTTGCTAGTATGCATAGGTGACCCACTCCCGCAGTATACCAAAGTTACACCCAGAGTTTTTTGCCTTTTTTCAATTCTAGTATGTACCATTAATTCAGAGAAATCTGCACCAAACTGAACTGCACATTTCATTTTTAGCCTTCAGACCACTTGCCCCAACATTTTGATCACAAAGATTATTGTGGTGAATTCACTTGTAAATATTAAATGGTTTAAGCCTTTTTAACACAAATAGCAATGATTTGCAGATGGGGGGAAAATGCATAGTAAATGTGTGAGTTGATGACATAACTGTGTGCAGGTCAGTGTTTATTAGCGTTGGTGGTGAGGGTTCCATGCCTATATGCTTCCCATGATTCTCTACGCCCTTCACCTGGCTTAGTCACTCCTGATGCACAGCTCTCTCTCCACCTCTCCATCCCCTCCCTGACTCTGCTCAATATCTTTTCTATCCCTATCTTTTTTTCTCTCTCTCTTGCCCACTGTTTTTCCCTCTCCCGTCCTACCACAGGAGGTTGGCCCTCCGCGACCTCCACTTCCTAAATCTTACCAGCCACTGGAGTCCTCCCAGTCCTTTCCCCCACCCGTCCCTCCCCTGCTCTTAGACAGCAATGCCTGGCTGCGCAGCTTGGGCCCACATTCAGGCATCCACCAGGAAGTCTACAAGGACGATGCAGAATTCCACAGCAGAAAGGTACATCAGAGTGGGAGCAGCACTGCGAGAATGAGGAAAAACCTCTAATTCACATCACAATTCCACCATGTCCTGTGTCCATATTCACACCCAAGTCCACAATAATTTCAAAGGCCCTTCACCCCATCTTTCCTTAATGTAACGGCAACAACATCTCTCTTTCACGGCCTCAGTATCTAAATTTGATCCTTTTCTATCTGCTTCACTTCATCTTGTTTGACATCTTATTCTGTTTGCTTCTAATTTTGTTCTATTGTCATTTATTACTTATTTTATCTCAAGCCAAGTGCCATCACAATATAGTTACAACAATTCTGAAGCTGTTGTAAGATAAATTAGACAGACAGATTTGTGTCTCTTCTATGAAAGCTCCCATTTTGCCCTGCAACATCTACGTGTGGTTGTAGACAGCTCAAAATCTCCCATTCATAGACTGGTCTACATTAGTTGTGTCATGCCTGTGCATAGTAATGTGTTTTGTTTGTGCCAGCTCTACTGCTATGTATATTTAAGCTGATCTCATTGTAAAAGCCTGTCCATTGCTTTGACTTATAGCCCCATTTACCCCAGACGCCTCATACACTTGCAGGCCACAATTCGTCACACTGTAAAGAAACCTGAGGAAGCCCCCACTGTGCCTCCTTGACTCCATTCTGTGCTGAGTGTTTTGTTTCAGTATGCTAAGAAAAATGTTGGCATATTGAATTGCTAGAAGCTATGTGAAATGATGGTGTTTGTGGGAAAGGGTTTCCTAGAACAAAATTCTAAGTGTAGGAGTGTATCTAACAGAATTTCTATCATAAATTGAAAACTACATGGGTAAAGTTTGTCAAGTCAGATGGATAGATAGATAGATAGATAGATAGATAGATAGATAGATAGATAGATAGATAGATAGATAGATAGATAGATTGATTGATTGATTGATTGATTGATTGATTGATTGATTGATTGATTGAAACAGTAAACATACAGTTTTAACAAGGCAGGGCAGCCACTCAGTACACTAGAGCAGAACGGGAAAAAAGCATTGACTTACCGTTTATGCACTGAAACTTTGCTTGGGGCAGAACTATCTGGAATAATATGAAACAATGCAACATTCCCCTCTTTACAGCCGGAACTTGTTAAGAACGTTGAATCTTTGTGACACCTCCGCTAAAAACAATCCAGATGCAGCGCAACGTATGAAACAGTGTGCAGGTGTCTCGATATGCATTTTTAAAAAGTTATTTTTAACTTGACACGGTATTTAACCAGTGCCGGTCCTGCTCGAGATGCCGAAGAAACAGCGAGACACGGTGCAACAGTCAAAGACATTTGTTCAGCATGTGTTTACACATTGTGAAAACACATCCAACACACACAAAAACACATTTGGTGTGAACGGCTCATAACTCATCAGTTTGCGCATCTGTGAGTGAGAGTGCATGCACGAAATAAGTTTGGTAGGCCTGTTTATTTTGTCATTAATTACAAACCCCAAGTCCTACTTGATGAACTGACCCGAACCCCGCCCGAAACCCATCGGTCCCAGTTCGGGTTGCAGACCTCTATGACAGACAGACAGACAGACAGACAGACAGACAGATAGATAGATAGATAGATGCATGCAACAGAGAAGCCTTGTGTGGGTTTGTTTACATTTGAATTTTTTAATAGTTTTGGGCTTTTTTAACATTCAATGTAAGTCTGTGCAACTTTTGGGATAGTTCATCACACTCTTAGGGAAAACGATAAGTCAGATCAGTTAGAAAAATCTGAAAGTCTGTGCTGAATTCGGTGGATGTAACTTAAAAAACTAAAAGCTTTATAATTTTGTTTTTGTTTAGAGACTTTGGAAACCATGTCAGTAGAATAACTCTATTCTGACTTTGCCAAGTCAACAGAATAATCTGAATGGGATCAAATAATATTCTACTGGATAAACAAAATCTGAACAAATAAACTCTTTATCCAGTAGGATTTTGTTAGGTTCTTAGTGGATTCTCATTGAATCCCATTCAGATTGATACCAAATTATGATCCTTTGTGATCCCTTTATGATACTATGATCCTATTTTGGTCCTTCAGGATTGTTGGTTTCAAACTAATATTTGACTATTGTTTACATATTTTATTTTCTGTTTCAGCAAAACTACAACTCGCAGGGAGAAAAGACCTGCGACCTTGAAATCGAGCAGGACAGGCAATCCAACCAGAATAAAGGTCAGAGGAAAAGAGCGATTTTTCTCACAATAAGCATTACTTCCGATCTTCAAAACATATGTTGTGGATAAATCATCTAAAATAATTAGAAATATTATGGTTATAGTATAGACAGCTATGTACTGAAAAGCACTCAAAACAATGCTAGAAACAAACAAATTGTCAGAAAACCATTTTTAGTGCTTTCAATAACACTAGCGCACCATTGCTAACTAACACATGTTTTCACATTATAGTTATCTATTAATCAACTTTTTCCCTGTGCAGTTGGAATCATTTCACCCAGGAGCATGTCGCCATCAGAAGACAAGAGTAATTCTGATGGTATCCAACGAAGAAACGGGAAAGTGTCCAATGGTCACATTTCAAGAGTAGGTTCAATTTGTACTATAGTGAATTGTTTATGCAGTACTCAGTAAAAAATCTTGCCCATTCTTCAACAATGTCGATTTACTAGACAAATACAATTACCTATAAAACCCACATTTAAATACAACCAGTCCAATTAGTTTTGTCAATGTAAATGAGTTACAGATCCAAACTAAAGGTGTATTAAGGGTCTAGATTCAGTTTGGATTAGAACATCTGATGTTGTTTCCATTTGTGTCACAGGAGAGGCCAAAGAGTGCCGTGTTCCCCGCAGAGGTTAAGTCTAAAATGAGTGTGGAGGAACAGAATGAGAGGATACGAAGGAACCAGAGCAGTTCTGTAAGAGACAAAAGACGCAGTCTCCACCTTTCCAGCAGCCAGCACAATGACGGCTTCAAACCCTCCAGCAACTACAGAGTGGTTAGCTTCTTACTCTTAAACCTCATTTTGTGTCTTGAACTGAAAGAAATATGTTTTTGCATGTGTCATTACTAACTCACCCTGATGTTGTTCCAAACCTGTATAACTTTCTATCTTCCGTGGAACACAAAAGTAGATAAGCAGAATATAATGGACTGACCACCTTGGTCACCATTCACTTTCATTGGCATCTCAACAATCTTTAAAATTTCTTGTGTGTTTTACAAAACAAAGAAAGTCATACAGTTTTTGGAATAACGTAATTGTGAGTAAATAATTACATAATTTTCAGTTTTGGGTGAACTATTCCTATAGTTTGTACCCCTAATATTAATAAGGGTAAAGGCAGTATGACGTAAATATTTGTATATTTATTATATGCTACCGGTATTCTAAGCTTGTAGGCACTTCACTTTTGATTCTATTTTGAGTCTTGCTGAGCACTCAACCTGCTGTTCCTCCTGTTATGCAGGTGCGGAGGAGAGTGACGGCGGATGAGGTGGATATTAAGGGTCTGGAGGCAGCAGTGAGGGGAGAAGGCATGGAATCACCAAGGCAGGAAATCGCTCGCTTGCGGCAACAAGTGGAGCCTCAACACTATGACCTGGACATCAGCAAAGAGGTTAGAGATCATGTGGCAGAACTGTGCAATGTAGCATTACAAACTATTTCTCTTTCCTTGAAACATACTGCATTTTACTGTTGTTTAATAATGGTTGTTGTGACATGCAAGGAAATTTCAACCCTGAACCCTGTTTAAGCCTTCTGTCTAAATTTAAATGATAAAATGTATTGTTTTGACTCACAATTCTCATTGGACGAGCCTCATTCAAAGCCATTGTAAAGTGACTATAACATCACTGCAATCTAAAACTGAAAGATTTTTCTTTTTTGCCATTTTTATTAACATTCAATATTAAATCTGATCTTAATACCAGGTGTTTGAAAAACTGACAAAGGTTTGAACATCTAAATGTTGTTTTACTCTGTTTACAGTTGTCCAACCCAGAAAAAGTCCTGATCCCTGAGCGATATTTAGAAGTTGAGCCCAGTACACCACTCAGCCCTGAAGAGGTGTGGGAAAAACAAAAGAAAGTGGAGAGAATCAAGACACTTATTGCCAAATCAAAGTATGACATCACATCATGTCTTTAATCCACAAAGCCTAATAATACACACTGAAAAAACTTTATACATTTTTTCTTTTGTAAAAATGTATTGTATGTAAAATAAATGCTTGCTTTAACTACCTGTGAAGACATATAAGTTTTGTTCCAAAACCTAGTGAGTTTTCTCAGGTTTTGGATAATTAATTTATGCACAAAATGTACACATTGCAAAAGCAATTTGCAAATAAAGCCGAGTTTCTGTCCCATGTGTTTAAGACAACAAAGTTCATGTTTGCCAACATTCAGCGGCTAATGCCTTTATATCTAGGACCGAAAGCGTGTGAGACAGTTCTGGAAGGTAATAGTAGCCAATCATTTTGATGACAGGCTTTGGCTCTGGCCATTTCAAACTTACCAGATCTACATTTGAGGTGTAGGAGATTAAATTGATAATATTTCAAAATGATGCAAAGTATGTATTCACATGGCTTGTTAAGACAAAGTCACGTTACTTTTTTTTGTGCATGTCATCTACAGTGTATGTATATATATACATATACTGAATATACTGTATATACACTAAGACAGCATTACAGGTATTCTTCACAGAGAAGGCAATCTGAGAATGCACTATGATGAGCTCAGATGGCGGACGAAGCAAGAGACATTTTTTAAATATACTTCATTCAATACCAATAATTGATAAAAACAATTAAAAAAAATTATAAATACAATTTTACCCCAAAATAGTGTGGCTGTGAACTTTTGCTTGAGTGTCAAATAGGTAGCATAGCAACATGCTAACACCAAACATCAATAAAAACCAAATGTCTGTTGTCAAGACTGCTGCCAATCTAGAGTGTTCCAAATCAGTAACTGAGATCCATTTCAGTTAGTATGCTGCCTTAGAAGACAGCTGCCTATGTAGGTAGTAGACTGCAAGTCAACAAGCAACAGTTTTGATCAAAGCAATATTGTTTATTTTCCTTCTATGTTAATGGAACATCTATGTCCTTCTCTCTTGCCTCAGCATGCAGAATATGGTGCCGGTGCTGGACGGGCCGGTGGAGGGATCCAATAACCCAGAGCAGCAGCTTCAGGAACAGGAGAAGCGGATTGAAATTTCCTGCGCACTGGCCGCTGAGGCCTCCCGCCGTAGCCGCCTGCTCTCCGGTGAGGAAGTCTGCCGCCCGGAGGAGCCTGGGCGAGCTGTGACCCCAATTATCAGACCACTTTCTGACCTTTGACCCTACTGCCACAATCACAAGCCCTCTTAATGTCACATGTTCGTCAGTGTCCTGAAATGCACACTTCACCACTCTTCAGTGCTGAGGTTACACTTTGATTATAGTTTTTCTAGGTTTGTTATTTGCAATTTACACAAATGAATGATATTTAAATAATGAATTTCATATTTCATAATATTTATGCGCTTGGCAGAAGCTTTTATCCAAAGAGACTTGCAGTGCATTCATGCTAGTGCCATGATCTACCAGATAAGCTACACAAAGATTATTTAAGAATATTTTGATATTTGAATATACAGTAAATGATGGAGTGTGATTTGAGGTATTTGTAATGCTATACTATAGATGTTTAATACTGTCTATTCCAGCATTCACACACAGTATTTTGTGAAGCTATTCATTAACCTCTTAGATGTGCAAACTCTGCACTGAAGCACACTGTTAACCATCTTGATTCACTGGGAAACGAATGCTCCAGAGTGAGATAAATTTACTTGAAGGAAGGAGTATGAATCTATTCAGGTTTTCTACATCAGAACACACAGATTGGCACGTAAAATATGAATTGGCAGAGAGAACAGACCGAGCCATCTTTCATCATTTTGGCCTATTTTTACTTCTTGGTGCAACTCCGAGCCAACTTTGAATTTGTATTGAACATGCCTTTGCTCAGTTGTTCAAAAATAATGTAGGTAGCCTTTAGACTTATAAGTAATAATGCATAGCAAATATTTTAGATAACGCTACATTTAGGATCATGCATTGATCTATTTAGCAAATAGTTCCTTTATACTGTAGTTCTCTTTCACTTCATTCCATATGTTTATGACCGAAAAACAAGTAGCATGGATCCTACCTCTCCATTACCCATTGGCTTGTGGTTCTGTGAGAAAACAGTGCTTAACCATCTCTCTGATCCACAACTCCTTTTTCTTTGCTTCATGGCATACTTTTTGTTTGATTTTTTCCTCTCATGATACCACTGCATTGCAGCCCAGTGTGCCCCCAGTCCCCCCTGCCTCCCCAACCAGCCTGGTCCCTCCCCCTTCTGCTGACCACTCTGACTCCTCCCACATCATGAAGGTATAAAGGTGAGTTCTGCCCACCACACAACAATCCCACCCCCTACCCTTTCACCTCTGGATTCTTACAAAAAATGTCCTGCACATTACTGCCCTCACTTTCTTTTACTTTAGATATAGCTGGGTTCTCAAATGCTAAGATAGAAAGTTAAAGAGAACATTTTTGAATAGTATTTCTGCAGCAGTATGCAGCAGTTGATCTATTAGGTAAAGAAAGCATCTTGTATACCCTTTCAATATTTCAAATGCACTGGCTGTTAGAATGTACTTAATGATTCAATTGTTTTATGGGCTTGATCATCTTTCTTTAGCAAAGTATTAAAGGAATAGTTCACCCAAAATTCTCTTATCATTTATTCACCCTCATGTCATCGTAGATGTGTATAGGTTTTCTTTCTTCTGCAGAACACAAAAACAGATTTTTAGAAGAATATTTCAGCTCTGTAGGTCCATACAATGCAAGTGAATGGTGAGCAAAACTTTGAAGCTCCAAAAACGTACATAAAAGCAGCATAAAAGTAATCCATATGACTCCAGTGGTTTAATCCATGTCTTCTGAAGAAATCCAATTGTTTTTGGATGAGAATGGATGTAACTGATGTAAATTATGAAAATAATTTTGATTTTTTTGGGGTGAACTATTCCTTTAAGGCTTTTACACCATGCTGTTTGTGTTAAACAATACACCGATCAGACACAACATTTAAACCACCTGCCTAATAGCATGTAGGTCTCCCTCGTGCTAACAAAACAGTAATAAGCCATCGAGGCATGGACTCCACAAGACCTCTGAAGGTGTCCTGTGGTATCTGGCACCAAGACGTTTGCAGCAGATCCTTTAAGTCCTGTAGGTTGTGAGGTGGGGCCTCCATGGATCAGACTTGTTGGTCAAGCATATCCCATAGATGCTCAATCGGATTGAGATCTGGGGAATTTTGAGGCCAAGTCAACACCTTGAACACTTTGTCATGTTCTTCAAACCATTCCTGAACAATTTTTGCAGTGTAGCAGGGTGCATTATCCTGCATTATCAGGTAATACCGTTGCCATGAAAGGGTGTACGTGGTCTGCAATGATATTTAGGTAGGTGGTATGTGCCAAAGTAACATCCACAGGATACAAGGTTTTCCAGCAGAACATTGCCCAGAGTATCACACTGCCTCTGCTGGCCAGCCTTCTTCCCATAGTGCATCTTGCTGCCATATCTTCCACTTGGAAATGACACACATACGCCCGGCCGTCCACATGATCTAAAAAAAAACGTGATTCATCAGACCAGGCCACCTTCCTCCATTGATCCATGGTCCAGTTCAGATGCTCACATGCCCATTGTTGGCACTTTCGGTGGTGGACGGGGGTCAGCAAGCCCCATACGCAGCAAGCTGCAATGCATTGTACTGTGTGTTCTGACACCTTGCTATCATGGCCATCATTACGTTTTTCAGCAGTAGCTCTTCTCTGGGATCGGACCAGGTGGGCTAGCCTTAGCTCCCTTCATGCATCAATGAGACTTGGGCCCGTGACCCTGTCACCGGTCCACCAGTTGCTCTTCCTTTGACCACTTTTGGTGGGTACTAATCACTGCACCCCACAAAACCTGCCATTTTGGAGATGCTCTGATCCAGTCGTCTAGCCATCACAATTTGGCCTTTGCCAAAGTCCCTCAGATCCTTACGCTTGCCCATTTTTCCTGCTTCCAGCACATGAAATTCAAGAACTGACTGTTTACTTGCTGTCTAATATATTCCACCACTTGACAGGTGCCATTGTAACGATATAATCAATGTTATTCACTTCACCTGTCAGTGGTTTTAATGTTGTGGCTGATCAGTGTATGTTCTGGTACAATAATTGTGTGTTAATCTTGATTAGTTGCATATTTATTACAGGGATTTGGCAGCTTCACAAACAGGCTCCTGCGAATGTGCTGACAGGCTTTCATTTTGTCCTCTATTTAATGAATATATTTTCTTTGTATAAGTTTTTAGATCGGAGAGTAAACAACAATAGGCCCAACATAAACTGCTGCACCCATACATCTTTCACGCCTTGTTGAATGTTTGTTGTATGATTAATATACAATTATGTTTTTAAATCTTGGTTACTGTGTCAAAGAAAATTTTTCACCTTGCTATACTTGCTAGATGCCCAGCTGCAAACATGTTGGCAAGAATTGTTTTTGTGAAATAAGGTTTCATCTTAGTTCACCTTAAAAAGAAAATTCTGTCACAATCTACTCACCCTTATGCCATTCCAAACATGTATACATTTCTTTTTATCTGCAGAACACAAACAGTAGACTTTAAAAGTATGTCTCTATCGCTGAGTTCAATACAATGACATTTAATAGTGACTCGCTTTTAAGGGACTCTGCGACACCTTTGTCACATTCCAAGTCTTCTGAAGACATATGATAGTTTTTAGTGAGAAGCAACCCGAAATGTAAGTCATTTTACAGCAAGAAACTTGTTCATGTGAGACTTTGATTGTTCACGCAATAACTTGCTGTTTATGATTTTGCAAGGTTTAAGCTCAAGCCATTTTGAATGTCTTTTGTGTTCCTCAAAAGACAGTAAGTAATTCAGGTTTGAAATGGCATGAGGGTGAGTACATTTTGACAGAATTTTCATTCTTGGTTGAACTATCCCTTTAAATGTTAGGCCAGTAATATACTCTTACACAAACGAAAACAACTTGTTCTCTCAGCTAGCCATTAACATGTTGACTTTAAAGGAATATTCCGGGTTCCATACAAGTTAAGCTCAATCAACAGTATTTGCTTTTTCTAAAAAAAAATATTAATTAGTGTGGTGTGTACAGCTCCGTAGTTTGGACACGTCGCTCACTTAAACTGTAGAAATGGTAAGATGGGGCATCTTTTGTCATGATGCTTCACGGTCCAGATGAAACAAAGCCGGAGTCCGTCCCAGATCATGGTCCGCTAATTGATGACCACTACTGTAAACGTTAAAATACGGTTTTAAAAGCATAGCCTCAAGATGTAAACAGTATGTGTGTTAACATAATTTCTGTATGATAAAATTGCTTCCTTTTAAAATTTAACAACTTTGTAAAATCATCAATTTACACAATTTTGCAGCTCTAATAAGTTTTAACAAAATAATTAATGGAAGTGCATTTATGAAATTATAAGCTTTACATTTCTGCCTTTAAATTCTCCTAAAATGGACCCATTTACTTCCTTTGTAAGTGCCTCACTGTAACCTCAATTTTTTATTTTTTTAAGAAAAGGAGGGATGAGACCAAATAGTTTTTTATCAACATTATGCCACAAATGCTGTCAATGAAGCTTAAACCCAGAATACTACTTAAATGAACATTCTCAACAAGATTCTCTTCAAACTGTTGCTCTGCCATTACAGTAATTTTAAACCTACCATAGAAAAAGAGCTTGTCCGCTTATGTCCACTGCAGCACCCCTTTAATTAATCGTGCATTATTGAATGCAACAACACATTGAGCCAGCTAGCTTGAAGCGTTTGCATTCACATGCTTCCATAGAGAATGTTTTCGGCCTTAGCATCACTTTAAGCCTGTTTTCCAGCTGTTCTTTGTACAAAAGAAATATGGCAGTCAATGATATTTTTTATGTTGTATTTTTATTTGTTCTTTCATTCCCAGCTCAAGCTCTTGCAGCTGTCAAATTTGACGGTGAACCCTTCTGAGTGTCCATCGGATAAAGACGAGTGGAAAAGAAAACCAACAAAATATGTTGTGCCTCCACCAAACATTGTATTTCTTTCTATTTACTTACACAAAACCATGCAGAGAAATATTACAGCGTGTTTGGAGTGGAGTCTGTGGAGGGCTGTTCATGAGTGAGGTTTTCTGCGCCTCTATCTCCATGCACTTCTCATCTGAGGCCTTCCCAAGGAGTGTAACCCATGGCAGTGCTACAGTACATAATTGTATCAATCAACTGTTTTGACTTTGAAACAGAGGATGGCAGCCATTTACAAAAGCTCAAAAACTAGCCAGGAATTGAAACATGTTTACAGATTCATATCTGCTCTTGGTCACATTACAGAGACTATAAACAGCAAATTCATATTACAAATGCTGGTTACAACTGCTCAGGGTGGATTCTGAAAACATAAGTGTGTTTGGGACAGGAAAGGTGTGTACAGAAGACCAGGAAAGACCAAGATGTGACTGGAGGAAAATGGCCTTGGTAAAGGAAATTGTAGTTTTTGACCGTAAATCCAGACCAAGGTCTACAGCAAAGTTGTCAAGCTGGAAGGAGCTCTTGGCGTTGGACATTTCTGCTTCATCACTACAGTAGGGGAGTTAAGGCAAGACTCACTGAGACTCTTCCTGGCCTCATTATTTTCCATGCTCCTCTGTTCCTCTCTCCTCTCAATAGGACTTGAGATCCCTCTTCCTTGCCAGTCGAGTACAACCAGTCAGCATTTCAGTCTCTCAAACCATTGTTAGGCCTTTAATTGCAGTGTGTATCTATGAAGAAAGCATATATATATATATATATATATATATATATATATATATATATATATATATATATCTCATATGACTATTACTTTAATCTTTGCATCAAAGCCATGTGGACTCATCATAGTGCTTTTACTGCTAGGACAGTAGTTACCAGACAATGGTACCTAAATACTTGTGAGTGTGTGACAGAATCTTTTATGGTAGATTTCAGAGAACAGAAAATTGGAAGTGTCCTTAGAGGTGTAAGTCTGCTTGTTGAAACACAATGTGTGTTGTTGCGGGGCCAGTAACTTGCATTACAGACTGTATATATTCTGACATTAAATTATGTAACCCGTTGCCCCAACAGAATATAAAGCCCTTATTTGTGGATCATTGTGCCATTTGGAGATTCATTTGGCTATGTTTTTTCTGCTGTGGCACACTTTTGGAGTAAATATAGATAGTCTTGACATGGAATTAAATGGAGCAATATTTTGGATTATTTTTCTATCACTAGTAATACCTTTTACCTCTGTCTGTAAAGTAAAGAACAATTTGCCAAACCATATAAATCATATACGTTTTGTACTTTGGCTGAAGTCCTGATCAGAGAGTCTACAGTGTCTGTGATATTTTCCCATACCGAAACATGCTAAATGCCATGCAAGTTGTTAGCCTATTCTGTGCTTTCTGCTTGTTTTTTTTTTTTTTTTTTTAAAGTAAACTCAGTTTGTCTTTGGTCTAACTCTGAACTAATCACTGGCCTCTGTTTGTATATAAAATTAAATTTTGTTATAATTTGTTTGACAGAACTGTTATTCTCCCTTCAAAAAAAGTCACTATCATGGTTATCAGGATTGTGTTGTTTCCACTGTATTTCATAAAAGCTCTGAATTAAGCTATTATTAACTCACTACGGGGTCTGGAAAAGGTAATGCAATTTCAGAGAAGCTGATTACCCATAATTACTTCCAAAATCAGTGGAAGACAAATATATATTTTTAGTGGTTTTGAGAAAGATGAAAAGAAGATCATCAAAATGCATCACATATTTTTCTATGAGCATGAACATTTGATGTATAAAATGATTTTTGATTGGTTAAATTTATAAAATGATTAAAAATGTTTTGCATTTGTTTAGGGAATACTGATTGATTATTGTTTTTATCTAAACGTTAAAGCATCTTTTAGAAGGCGTTGTTTAAATGTAATTTTTAAGAGTTGAACAAAATGGTAAAAGTTGCAGTTGAACAGTCAAAACGGATATGTCTAATATTTGATAAAACATGTAGCATATGAAGTGGGATTGACAAATACAAAATAAGCACATTGATCTGTGTAAACATTTATATATCAAAATTCAGTATATCTTCATATTTACAGTAACTAATGCTATTTTAAGACAAAAAAAACATCTTGGCTTCGTGGAACATAACACTGGTTCCCTTAATGGGATCGAGACACTACGTATTTGCTATGGGACACCGTCTGAGTGTCACGTGGTCTGAAGCCCTTATAAAATCACGGCAATTTATTGGCTGACGCCCCCAGGGAGCTATTTCACGGGCTCCATAAAGGTGCTCGCTTTCCCGCCATCGAGATTTTCTGCAGGAAGCCACGTGCCTATGCAGCTGCTAGAGAGTATGGACAGCTACGCAGCATCTCGTTCCCACTAAGGGAACCAGAGTTATGTTCTAGGTAACCAAGACATTCCCTTTTGTTGGAACTCGAGCTGCGTATTCGCTATGAGAACATTCGCAACATGCGAACAATGGCTACACACTGTCTAATCCCGTGTGGCAAGCATATAGCGGCACACAAGTGAGCTAAAGCATCCACACAAAAAACAAGAAATTGTGAGTTTACTCCTGTTCCAACAGAGAAAACCTGTGAAGCAGGAGTTAAACCTCGTCCTTCATTCACATTATAAAATCGAACAAATATATGCAGAGAGGACCACTCTGCCACCATACAAATGTCCTCTTAGGACGCACGTCTAGCCAAAGCCCATGAGGATGCCATGCTCCTCGTAGAATGGGTAAACCACGCACCTCGTAAGCATTTGAAATTGCATCAATAAGCCAATGAGACAGTCTTTGCTTGGACGCCAAAACACCCCTGTTGCGGCCACCAAAGCACACAAACAATTGTTCTGACTTACGCCACTGGCTAGTACGATCAACATAAACTTGCAGTGCCCAAACTGGTCAAAGCATATGCAACTTCTCATGGATAGAAATGCTGAAAAGTAATAGTCTGCGAGTGAAATAACCATGGGAAAATAGCCCAAATGAGGGCTTAACCCCTTGAACACCCTGGCACAAAATCCATACATAATGGATTGATTGACGGGGCATGCAAATAACCAACTCTTCTAAATGATGCCAATGCCACTAGCAGGGCCGTTTTAAGAGTCAAAAACATTTCAGTGACTGTGAAAAAGGGCCCAGAGCATGTCTGACGAGACTCACGCTTTCGCTCAGGGGGTGGGAGACAAAGACAAGGAAGAATCCGATATCTGTTTGCTCTCCAATCCTCTCAGACACAAAGCCGAAATCCCAAATGGCTCCCACACAAGGAGGTCCAAATCTGGAGGCCATGGAACTGAAGAAATAGGGATAAACCCATGTGATGAGAAATAGTAAAGCCTAGTAAAGCACCACTGTCCCCATCAGACCCTTGTAATGTTTGGAACAACATTAGAAACAAACAGGCTATTGTGCACCAAAGAATAGAAAATCTGACTCGATGACATGAAAGCGAGCACTTTTATGGAGCCCGTGAAGTAGCTCCCTAGAGGTGTAGCTTAAGCGCCATTAGCCAATAAATTGGCGTGATTGTATAAGGGCTTCAGACCACATGACACTCAGACGGTGTCCCATAGTGAATACACAGCTCAAGTTCCTATGAAAGGGTACAGAAACTATGCAAATCAAACAAAAATAAACAGTACTTAATGTGCTTGCTTTAGAAGTACACTCATGCAATAAATGAATGTATTTAAAAACAAAAACATCTGAATTTGTTCAAATCCCTTTTCTTTAGTTGTGATTGTACATCCACATCCACGTTTAAAAGAAATGCAAAAATAGACCATCAGAAAGATGAAGAATACAAATTCAATGTAGAATTGAAAACAAATAACCATAAAAGATGAATATGAACATTACAAAAGTAATAATTGTGATTATGATGATATTGATGATATTGATTAATGGTATTTATGTATCACTTACTTGACACAGCATCTGTCTGCGCTGTTTTGGAATAGTTTTGCACTTTCGTTTTACAGTATGTGTACTTTCAGTATACTTACAATGTACTTACCCTAGAAAGTACTGAGTAATAATAGATAACTACATATACTTAATATGGGTTATAGTTCAGGTTGGGGTTACTTGTAATTGTAATTATATAGTACGTAAATGTAGAACAGTACAGTTCTACCAGTTTTTTTATGCTCTAGATGGACATCTGTGACCATTGCAATGTGTCTTGCTGCTTTTTCAGCATCACATATCATAAGCAATGCATTTTTATGGCACTGTGTCAAGTTAAAATAACTAAAACTTAAAGAAATCTCAAGACACCAGAGGCATTTGGTTCCATTCATTGCCTGCATCGAGCTTTTATAATGCAGCATGTGTCGTGTCAACGGCAATCTTTTTTAACATTCAGTGTGAATTGAATTGCTTAGGTCTGCGAAAATAAATGCACTTTGAATCTATTTTAATTAATTTATCCTATGTTTCGAAACACAGTTGCCTCCGTGTCTGAGACCGTTAAACCGCACATCTTATCACGTAGCTTGTTGAGCATGCTACCGCGGAGGCACGTGTGGAGGCCCACACTATTTTAAGAGTGAGTGTCTTTCATTTACACCAATTAAAGACATAATGGATTATAGTTCTTTGGGGTAAAACTGAACACAGAAGCACTGGAATGCCTATAATGCCTCTTAACTGTAATTTTAAGAGGCAGTTTTATTTCTTAAGTTAAAAGAAAAAGTCAATCAGAGGTTAAAGGGATTATTTCAGACCTCTTTATTTGCAGTATCTATTAGAAATGAGGACTCCTACACAGGAGTCCTCATTTCGACACCTAGGCTCAGATCCCTCTTCCATACCAGGAAGTAATCAAAGTAATAATCAGTGACGAGGAGGATTCTTTTGCATTTCTCCCTCCAACATTACATTTTTACTTCACTGATGGTTAAGCTAGGGATGGGGGTTCTTTTTAAGTAAGTATCACTTCTGATTCAGATCTTGAAATTATGTGTTCATGGCAGAATTGAGCCCTTATATACAGTAAGCAGATGCCTACTTCAAATACATTTTTGGAACTTGGAGATTTTAGTCTTTAGTCTAAATACATATTAAACAATTGCACTTAAATATTAAATATTAAAATCTGTGTCTTTACAGGTCATTCTTCCCAATGGCTTTTGGATTTCTTGCAACAGTCTTGAACATACCCTTTTTAACTATGGTATGGAACGAAAGCTGTTTTTCCACTTGGTTTAGGAAAGAAAAATGTGATCAAAACATTTCTTTTTACAATTGCATAATTAAACATTTATAGGCACACAGATTACCTGAGAAAAAGAGAAACACTATGAATGTGTCTTCCAAAGTCTTCCAGGTCTTGACAATGGTTGTTTAGACTGAATACCCCCTGTTGTTTCAATCTCTTGCAGATTTTTAACAAGTTATCTGGAAGTAATTCCTCAATGGTATAAAAGTATCTGTCAAGAGATCCTGGAAATCTGTGAGAAAAAAGTCATATGTGTTTGAAAAGACATTAGGGTGTGTAAAAAGTTATCAAACTTAAACTTTAGGGTGGACTATTCCTATGTATTATTATAAAAAAATTTTTTTAAAAGTTTGTCCTAGATCATCTGTCTGCACCCCCAGACCCCCCAACTTCGATGAACTACCCTTATATAGTAAGTCAAATGATTGGTATTGAGTTGAAAAGTATAAAAGCTTTGTGGTCCTGGAATTTTCCGGTGAAGTGGATGGGTGGTGGATCCACCCCGGGGCACAGAGAAAAGATCAGAGGGAAAGAGGGGTGGGTAATGGAGGTCTACAGACCACTGAGGGTTCTATGACGCAGGTAATGTGGTTGTATAAGAAACACGAGTTGTGCCTGAAGTTTGCATGAACCACCGTGTATCCACTTCCAAACGCATATTCCATACCTGCAAGTGTACTGTATGTAAAGGTAAGCAATTTTCTCCCATAGTTCTGTTCTCTTATCAAAGCATGCACTTATACCAACCCTTAGACACACATCGGGTCTTGAACATCTATTGTCATGTCAGATTGTCATGTTTGTCTTGATTATTACATGTGTATTGGAGTATATGCATAAGTGATTGCGTATTGATTCATGTGATGGTCTGTTTGGATTTTGTTGTCACACTGAATGTCAAGACGGGGTGTGAGTGAGAGTCCACTAAACATGATCCAAATAACTTTCTTTCTAGGTGTTTTTGCTTTTTCTATGGAATGGATAAATGTACTTTTTTGGCCATGTAAAAACTTTTTCAATTTGATCCAATTGGATGATGCAAAATTCTATATTTTTTTAATTTAATTTCAATACAATGGTCCCACTCCATATATATATATATTTTTCAAGGGAAGATCAGCAGCCTTTGTCGCCGTTATTACAATATGAAAATTGCTCTAGTTCATGGTGTCAGTCATTTGCACTATCTATGAATAGCATAGGTGTGGGGCTGATATCTAATGCTTTTGAAGGCTTAAAGTCTCTTTGAAGTGTGTGTGTGTGTGTGTGTGTGTGTGTGTGTGTGTGTGTGTGTGTGTGTGTGTGTGTGTGTGTGTGTGTGAGAGCGTGTATTTATCACTTTGTGGGGACCAAATGTCCCCATAAGAATAGTAAAACCCGAAATGTTTGACCTTGTGGGGACATTTTGTCGGTCCCCATGAGGAAAACAGCTTATAAATCATACTAAATTATGTTTTTTGAAAATGTAAAAATGCAGAAAGTTTTCTGTGAGGGTTAAGTTTAGGGGTAGGGTTAGGTTTAGGGGATAGAATATAAAGTTTGTACAGTATAAAAACCATTATGTCTATGGAAAGTCCCCATAAAACATGGAAACACTACATATGTGTGTGTGTGTGTGTGTGTGTGTGTGTGTGTGAGAGAGAGAGAGAGAGAGAGAGAGAGAGAGAGAGAGAGAGAGAGCATATTAACAGGAAGCACTTATAAAGATATAGATAAATGCAGTCATTGCAACTTATGATCTCCTAAATTGATACTCTGAGAATATATCCATAATTTAGAAAATAGCATGTGCAGTAATAACATCAGCTATTGGTTAACATCAGTTAATTGCTTTCTTTCAGAATTGAATTTTGCCACAAACCAAAAAATGATGCTACTTATTATTTTGGTGTTGTCAGTCAGTACTGGAGATTCATACCCCTCACGGCATTTTCAATACTTTGAAGGTACTGTATATTCTTTTAAGTTCAATATTATTTTTATTATTTAGCTCTAGCTACTAATAATGAGATTAAAGGATTATTCCAGGGTTCGATACAGCATTTGAGCGTTCGGCTCATTTAACAGCATTTGGGGCTAAATGTTAATTATCAAAAAAGTATGTATTTCAACTTGTCTCTATTTTTCTTTAGAAAAATAAGAACAATCATGGTTAGCTGAGGCACTGACAATGGAAGTGAATGGGGCCAATCTGTAAACATTAAAATACTCACTGTTTCAAAAGTATAGCCCCAAAATGTAAACAATATGCATGTAAACATGATTTATGTGTGAAAAAATTGCTTACTAACATTTTCTGTGTTAAGTTCTGTCCAATTTTACAACTTCGTTTCATGAGGATGTTGTTATACTATAAACTCTAAAACAACTGTGAAAACATTAATTTAAACAATTTAACAGTTCAAATAATAAACTAGTTAATTATTATTGCAAGTGCTTTTATAATTTTTTTTTATAAATGCTTCATATTCTGCCTTTAAATCCTCTAAAAACGGGCCCCATTCAATTCAGTTGTAAGTGCCTCACTGAAAGTATTTTTTTTTAAAGGAGGGATGAGTCGAAACTATTTTTTGTGTCATCAACAGTATGTACAAATGCTGCAGATTGATCTTAGTAACTTGCATTGAACTGCATAGTTCTGAGCAAACTTTGGTGTTAAACGGTCTGAATTACAAGGTAACAAATTCCTCAGTAACTTATGATTTTTTATTTTTTTTTTGGTATAATTATTGGATAACTTTATTGTAGCTTTAAAAAAAAATGTTTCCTGAACTTTTGTGTCAAATCTCCATGTCTTTCATATTATAAATGTACTGTAACAGAATAAATAAATAAAACGTCAACAACGCCAATAAAAAGTTAAATTGTAAGCCATAACATACAAAATAAGCTCCATATCAACCATAAGATGAAATACTGTTATTTTCATAGTTTCATTTCTGAAGTATGTCTCATATCACAGCTTTCTTTGTATGTCTAGATGGGACTCCTGAAGAAACGGCACTCCGAGTTCTCAGGGGAACTAATACTCGTCAAATAGCTCCCAAGATCTCAGCACACTTCTTGAAGGGTATAACCAATCCAGTGTTAAGTGCAGGATCTCACCAGAGCGCATGGGGGTGGTCTCCAGACAGCTCTTACACAAAGAGGAGGCAGAATGTGGCTTACTACAATCTCAATTCCTTTGGCCTTCGCTATGGAAAGAGAGAGCAGAAAATTCTTGCAAGCTTTGAACAGTCTATAAAATGAGATGTCACTGACCTCTGATCCAGTCTTTTTTTATATTTACATATTGTATAGTGCGTTCTTTGAGGATTGACATAAATAAAAAATTCCCTTGCATTTATAGTATTCTATGTGAAAAAGTTATAATTTTATAGCTATAAGTGTTAGACATATTTATGACTTATCTAGACAGAACATTAATGGAATAGTTCATAATCTTTAGAAAAGAATTGTGACACATTTCATTGGAAATTATTAAACCATGCCTAATTAGTTTTTGTGTCGCTTTTTATGTGAAAGGGCCATTTGTCAGCAATTCATCTCACTTTTTAGAACAAACCGATACTCTTTTAAGAAAATTTCCATCATATGCACCGGAGGTGAATATACGACCACCAACCAACCTTACAAAAGCCTCCGCCAATTGGTTGATTGAGCAGAGATCCCTTCATAAACGCTCTGACTCTTGTCAGAACCAGAGTCACTGTGAACATGTGATGTAATTGGCTGCGACTGTAATCAAACAAGCATTCCTCCAGCACTACACCTTCTGTCTACACCTTCATTCACTTTGAAGAAAGATACAGTACTGACAGAAATGAACACTCAAAATCTGGAAGGAGAGCTACCTCATTCCCTATACTACCAAGCACATTTTGCAGCACCTGTGGGACAAAAAAGAAAAAAAAAAAGAAGTGGGATTATTCACACTTGCCCACAGATCTACTGCAAACTTGGATGGAGTGGGAGAAGGAGCTGTCAACCATACAGCATGTTTTTCTTTCTCTAGGTGTTACTCTAGCCCTGTTAAGGACACAGAAATACTGTTAAAATGTTCTGCAATGCTTTTGAATGCGCAATGGCTGAGTTGTTAACCTCAGGACAGAGGATCAACACAAGTCAAGTGAAGTGGTTTTTATTGTCATTCACCCATATACAGTTAGTACAGTACACAGTGAAACAAGACAAAGTTCCTCCAGGACCATGGTGCTACATAAATCAACATAGGACAAACATAGAACCACATGAGACTACACAGACTAAACACAAGGAGGTACAGTAGGTGTAGCCTTTCTTACAGCAGGGTCACATGTAAATGACAGTCAACAAACAACAGTCTGTTCCCCATAGTGGCGAACGCAATGGCGAACACAGACCACCCCCCCCCACCCCCAAAAGTGACTACACTACAGATTCGCCTTCAGAACTGAGTTAAACTTGTCCATCCACCAAATCATCTTTAATAAATAGAATTAATCCTCATATGATAGTTGTCTGACTCTTAAAAATGTAAGGTGTGTGGGCCACCTCAAAGAGACCTCACCTGACACTATGTGCAATCTGTGAATAACCTGGCTGATGACATCAACCATGGAAAAAAATCCAGGTGAGCTATTAAATGCAAGGTCTAAAGCCTTTCATGTGGCAGCTGGCAGCAGCCCGACACCCAGATGTTGAGATCAATGTTCTGCAGCAAGCACAGCTGGAGTGCTTTCCTTCTGACTTCAAACAATTCAGGACCATTTAAGGTTGTTAAGGATAAATTATTGTTGGTAAAAAGACCCAAAAATTATAATTCTCTAATTTACTCACCCTTATGTCGTCTCAAACTTGTATGACAGTATATCTCCCGCAGAACACAACTGATAATATTTTAATGGACATATGATGCGAAATGCAAGTGAATGGTGACCAAATTTTCTAGCTCCAAAAAGCACATAAAGGCAGCATAAAGGTAATCCATAAAACTCCATGCAGTAGCCTTCTAATATGATCCAACTGATTTTGGGTAAGAAAACCTAAATTCTTTTTCACTATACAGTTAATCTCAACATCAGCATTCTCCTTGGTGGTCATAATTTCAAGCTTGATTACATTTCCTAGCACTCTGCACATGCGTCAAGCACTAGGAAGTGTAATCGAGTTTGAAATCATGATGGTGCCTAGAAACTGCAATGACAAGTTGTACAGTGGAAGAGGAGTTATTTTTTGTGTGTTCTCACCCAAAATCGATTGAATCATTTCAGAAGACATGGATTAAACCACTGGAGTGTTATGGATTACCTTTATGTAACCTTTGTCTTTTTTGGAGCTTGACAATTTGGTCACTATTCACTTGTATTTTATGTAAAAACAGATATTATATCTCATTTTAAATTTCTTTGTTAGTGTTCTGCGGAAGAAAGTAATACAATTTTGATGCAACATAAGGGTGCTTAAATGATGAGAGACTTATCATAGTTCTGTCAGCTATTCCTTCTAACACGACCATAGACACATGCACAAGCAATATCCCCTCCCCCTCTCTCACAGAGACTGGAGATGATCAGGATTGGTATGGTGAGACGGTGGCAAAACTTTTATTATAAAATATAATTATCTATTTATTGTACTATTCGATGAGGTGTTGTGTGTAAATGCAGGGCTGTTTCTCGCAATAAGCGGCGTAAGCAGCCGCTTAGGACCCCAGAGCCACCAGATGGCCCGGCAAACCAAGGTTGTTTTTGTTTATATAATTTTTTAAATATATATACAGTAAGTATTTTTTGAATACACTAAAAGCTGTACAACACAAGCAGCTGTTATAGCTCAAGTAGACAGTAATAGGGGGCCCCCTTGTGGCCCGAGAGGGAAGGGAGAATGTAACTGCAAGGAGAGCTTTTTAGTTAGATGTGACAGGAACATGCATGTTCAAATGGTTTTTTGTCATCATGAAGTGCACCTACAAGTCGGGGGTGGAAATGTTTTTAAAGAAGAGGAGGTGAACATGAATGTAAGACATCTACCTGGCTAGATGGTGTTTGTTCATTGTCATTCATTAAACTGCAACAATAGACCTTATTCGCAGACTGTGATGACGCATTTCCGCCTTATTTAGCAGCGTAAATCTAGCAAACTTTTTTATATGATCAGTTTTTTAAATATTGAGTGTAAGTTTATAACATAATGCTTTGTGTTATATTACCCTGGAATTAGTATTCAAAAATGCTGTGAGGGGTTGTTTATTGCAGCTGCTGAGAGATTGAGAGTAAATTTGCCATCTGATTGTGCTAATCTACCGCTTTTTATTTTTTTCCTCTTCTGGAAAGTCATTCAAATGTAATAGTGGATTTTTTTTACTTTGCTCTTGGAGCAAATGGTTAAGTGAAAATAATATTTTCTGTGGTATCCCATTCACTCCCATTCATCGCTGTTGTCGTTTATCTTGTAATTGTTTACTTCCGCATTCCAAAACCCGGAGTGTGAAAAAGGTCTATTAGTTAGCTAGCATTTTGCAGTCCTGCTCTTCTTTTCAAAGGTTCATGTTTTCAGACATTTCAGTTAGCTATAAAACTTAGGTGTAGACTATACTATTGTCACAACAGACATAGTGTAGCTAGCCGAGATTAGCTATCTTCATACAGATATTCAACAGATCATTGGAGCAGTGTGAAGTTCCCTGCTGCTTAAAATGCTCCACCATTATCCCCTTTCCAAAGAAACCCAAGATCAAATGATTTAATGACTACAGTCCAGTCACTCTGACATCTGTGGTCATGAAGTAATTTGAGAGACTGGTGTTGTCCCACCTGAAGGACACCAATGAACCCTTTCTGGATCCCCTGCTGTTTGCCTGTTGCGGCCCATCAACTTTGAAAAACAAATGTTTGTAAAATATGTGGGCCCCACAGCTTATACAATGCCCCCTCAACATGAGTCTGTGACTATGAGGGCCCTCAGTCCTCTTATAGAAACCTTTTGCCTTCCTCCTTCTAATTTCTTTTTTTTTGAGCCACTCTTTAATCTTATAACTCTGCCTGGTGAAAGTTTCCATGTTCTTCTGGAATTAGTAGACCTTGTAAAATAATTTCCAAAATAGCTACCTTCATATTTTTATGCACTCATATTTTTATGTGAAATCTTTGCTGATTTTGATACAGTAAAATTAGCAATCATTTTTATATTGTTACTGATATATCGAAATTAGTATTTATTAAATTCAAGCAACATGTACTTTAAATTTCATTATTTTATAGAAAAATAGGATTACAAAATATAATTTTCAGACTATTATTTCATTAGGCTTTATATGGTTAAGCTTTATTCTTTGTATAAAAGTGCTGTCAAAAACAAAATATTGTATTATACTAATTGCTATAACTGCATGTTTGCCCTACATTACAAAAAATAACTTGGCTCAGGTGGTTGGGAATTATTTTTTTATATATTTTACTTTGTGTGGTTCAAAAGTACTGATTAAACTAGATACATAAAGTTTGTTGAGACAAACTAATATTGGTCTGACAAAATCTTGTCTGAAAGTTGAAAATGTTTGAAATTAGACATTTTCACAGGTTTAACAGTAAGAAATCATGAAGAGAGCACCTTAAAGCAGATTATATAAGCGGTAAGTGATTTGTTCCCCTTCTGTCGCTCTCTCCACGTTGTGTCAGAGAAGCGACACTAGGGGTCTCTCTTGAGCGCCAATATTCACCTCTGAACTATGAAAAAAGGCCAATGAGAGTTGGCAACCAGTATTTGCATGTCCCGCCCCCGGACATACGGGTATTTAAGCGGCGCAAATACGGGAGTTCATTCAGAAAATTTCTTCGAGCCGATGGTGCGTGTCTGCAACTGCTGCATACTACACACCGAGTTCCTGTCATCCCTCTGCTGCATAACTGTTGGATTCCACGGCACAACAGCGGCTTTCTCCTGTTTGCACAGCTGTGCATTCCTGCCCCTGAGGCATCGACAGTGCAGATTTAAAAACTCTCACGAGTTTTTTCCCTAAAAGAGTGATTTTATTTAAAAGAGTAATTTCCTCTAAAAGAGCAAAACACAGCGGCGTTGAATGTCCTTTTAAGGATGCGTCTTTATAAAGATGCCCTTCTGCCCCTGTGTTGTTTCTGGATGCGGTAGAGTGCTCTCCGCTTCCGACGGCCACAGGCGCTGTCTCGTGTGTCTGGGTAGCGATCACACCGAGGCTGCGTTTGTGGATGGTTCATGTTCTCACTGCGAGAACATGACCATGACAACGTTGCGGTCGCGGCTTGCTTACAACCATGAGCAAGCCACTCCAGCCGCCCCCCGTATTGCTCCTTCTTCCCACGGGATTGAGGACGATGCGGCTGGCGATGGAGGCGATTTGGGGATGGCTGCGGGTGCAGCTCCGCCGGGTACGCCCCCTCAGACCACCCGCGCCCCAGCATGCTCGTTGATTCCCGTCCGTGCTCGAGGCAGCGGCGACTCGCCTCACAGCCAGTCAGCCGACCCTCTTGCGATGGAAGCCGATGAGCTCGCCGCGACATCGGAGGGCGCGGCATCTGATGCAGAGGACTCCCCTGGGCTGCCGCCTTCTTCGGGCTTGCACGCCCAGGCTGAGGCTGACGCACAGATGTCCGACATGCTTTCCCGGGCAGCCAACAGCGTGGGCTTGGATTGGAACCCTCCATCCTCCCCACAGCCATCACGGCTGGATGACTGGTTCCTGGGGTCTGCGCGCCGCTCACAGCCTCGCCCCCCCCCCCGGTTCCGTGTTTCCCGGAAGTGCATGACGAGCTGACGTCTTCGTGGAGAGCACCCCTCTCCACTCGTCACACCGCCACAGGCTCGTCTGCCCTCGCCACCCTCGACGGCGGAGCGCGCCACGGGAATGCGGCGATTCCCCAGGTGGATAGGGCGGTTGCGATCCATCTATGCCTTGGTACCCCTACCACCTTACAAGGTCGCCCCGTACTCCCTTCCCGGACCTGTAGAGGAACCTCCTCGCTGACAGCGAAGGCCTACAGCGCCACCGGACGCGCCGCTTCCGCCCTGCATGCCATGGCTCTCCTGCAGGTCCACCAAGCCAAGGAACTTCGCAACATGCACGGGGGTGGCCCTGATCCCGACACGCTGCAGGAACTGCGCTCAGCGACCGACCTCGCCCTGAGAGCGACGAAGGTCACAGCGCAAGCGCTCGGGCAGGCGATGGCCACGCTAGTGGTCCAGGAACGTCAACTGTGGCTGAACATGGTCGAGATGCGTGAAGCCGACAAGACTCGCTTCCTCAACGCCCCTGTCTCCCAGTTCGGCCTCTTCGGCGACACCGTCGAGGACTTTGCCCAGCAGTTCTCCACGGTAAAGAAGCGGACGGAGGCCATCTCTCACATCATGCCTCGCCGCAAGCCTGCCGCCACGGCCCATGCCCCGTCTGCTCGCCGAGGGCATCCTCCCGCGGCCAGAAGACAAGCTCCTGCTCCGCCTCAACCCGGGCCCAGCTCTCAGCCCCAGCGTCGAGCAAACCACGGGAAGCGCACGCCCCCTGTCTCACGGACCCCCTCGAGGACCCGGAAGGCTCCCAGGCGCTCCTGAGACAACTCACCCAGAGTCCAAGAAGTTAGCTCCGGAGGTGGTAAGGCCGCTCCGTCCCCCGGTGGAGGGCCGGGAGGAGAATCCTTTGTTTTTTTTCATTTGCCGCACCCCTTAACGGGGGCTGCGGTACCCAAATTCTCAATAAAAGAGCTATTTTCTTTGTCTCTGGGGCATATGGCCTGCAAATGCCGTTCTCACGGCACTCTGCTTTCAGGCCTCAACAGTCCCGGCTCCATGGACGCGGTGTCCCCGCCTTCAGCCCCACGACTGTTCCTCGGCCGGCCAGTTCAGACGAGTCCAGAGGACGCCAGCATCAGACCTCCTCCTCAGTCACGAACCCGCCCCCTGCTGGGTGCGCGGAGCAAGGTAAGTGCTTTGAGTTTATTCTCAGCACCAGAGCCTCGGGATGCCACGTTGCCTCCCGACGCCACGTTGCCTGTACCGCACCGCTGCGAAGCCCCGCCGGGTACGTCCAAAAAACCCGTCCCTTTGGTGCCCCTAGCATGGAGTTTAGAGGCGTGGCTTTCACTGCCCAACCCGTCACGCTGGCTGCACCGGACCATTCGACTCGGTTATGCAATTCAGTTTGCCAGGTCTCCGCCCCCCTTCGTGGGCGTACATTTTTCCGCAGTACACAGCCAACATGCCCATTCCCTGCACGAAGGAATCACCTCCCTTCTATTAAAGGACGCGATAGAGCCTGTCCCTCCAACCGAAACGAAGAAGGGTTTCTACAGCCCTTACTTTGTTGTACCCAAGAAAGGCGGCGGCTTACGACTGATCTTGGACCTGCGAGTTTTCAATCGGACCTTGTCCAAACTCCCGTTCAAAATGCTCACCCAGAAACAAATTCTATCTGGCGTCCGGCATCTAGATTGGTTCGCAGCGGTAGACCTGAAGGACGCGTACTTCCACGTCTCAATTTGCCCTCGACATCGACCCTTCCTACGGTTCACGTTCGACGGCCAGGCGTATCAGTACAAAGTCCTCCCCTTCGGCCTGTCTCTGTCCCCTCGCGTCTTCACGAAAGTCGCAGAGGCAGCTCTTGCCCCACTCCGAGTAGCCGGCATACGCATACTCAATTACCTCGACGACTGGCTCACTCTCGAGAGTTACTATGTGCACACAGAGACCAGGTGCTCAGGCACCTCAGCCGTTTGGGGCTTCAGGTCAACTGGGAAAAGAGCAAGCTCTCCCCGGTCCAGAGCATCTCTTTTCTCGGTCTGGAGTTAGACTCAGTCTCAATGACAGCACGTCTCTCCAACGAGCATGCTCAGTCAGTGCTGAAATGCCTCGCTTCCTTCAAGCCAGGCGCCGTGTTCCCGCTAAAACGTTTCCAACAGCTCCTGGGGCATATGGCATCCTCCGCGGCGGCCGCGGCGCTGGGGTTGATGCATATGAGACCACTTCAGCACTGGCTCCGGACTCGAGTCCCGAGACGAGCATGGCGCCGCGGCACGCACAACGTAAAAGTTACCTCTGCCTGCCGCCATACCTTCAAACCCTGGACAGACCTTTGCTTTCTAAGGGCTGGAGTACCCTTGCAGCAGGTGTCCCGACGCGTTCTGGTCACGACCGACGCCTCCAAATTGTGATGGGGTGCCGTGTGCAATGGTCGCACAGCCTCAGGCCGGTGGAACCGAGGCCCGCTGCGCTGGCACATCAACTGCCTAGAGCTGCTGGCTGTTTTTCTGGCCCTGCAGAAGTTTCTTCCGTTAATTCGGCACAAACACGTCTTAGTCAGGACAGACAGCACCACGGTCGTAGCCTACATAAACCGCCAAGGCGGAGTACGCTCCCTTCACATGTCACAGCTCGCCCGTCGTCTCCTCCTATGGAGTCAGCAGCGACTGGAGTCACTGTGCGCCACTCACATCCCCGGCAACCTCAATGTGATGGCGGACGCGCTGTCAAGACAAAGCTTGCCCGGCGGAGAGTGGAGACTCCACCCCCAGTCGGTCCAGCTGATTTGGGACCGGTTCGGCAAGGCCCAGGTAGACCTGTTTGCCTCCCAAGAAACCTCCCACTGCCCGCTCTGGTATGCCCGGACAGAGGCTCCCCTCGGGGCAGATGCGCTGGCACACAGCTGGCCAACGGGGCTGTGCAAGTACGCATTTCCCCCAGTGAGCCTTCTTGCACAGGTGCTATGCAAGGTCAGGGAGGACGAGGAGCAAGTCATTCTGGTAGCCCCCTACTGGCCTACCCGGACTTGGTTTTCGGACCTCACACTCCTCACGACAGCCCCTCCCTGGCGAATTCCCCTGAGGAAGGACCTTCTTTCTCAGGGATGGGGCACGCTCTGGCACCCGCACCCAGACCTCTGGAACCTCCATGTCTGGCCCCTGGACGGGATGCGGAAGATCTAGCCGGTCTACCATCTGCCGTCGTAGATGTAATCAATCAAGCCAGAGCCCCCTCTACCAGGCATCTTTACGCCCTAAAGTGGCGTCTGTTCGCGGACTGGTGTTCTTCCCGAGCTGAAGACCCGCAGAAGTGCGCAGTTAGGTCAGTGCTCGTGTTTCTTCAGGAGAGGCTGGAGAGGAGGCTGTCCCCCTCCACCCTCAAGGTGTATGTCGCCGCTATCGCGGCCCACCACAACACGGTAGACGGAAAGTCTCTTGGTAAGCATGACTGTGGAGCGGAGGGGGGCGGGGCCGGTCGGAATATCGCGCGCCCGGTCCCCAATCAGCCTGATGAGGCGCGTGAGGGATAAAGGCGGCGGTGGCGATTGTTCGAGAGAGAGAATTACGGACATGTCCGTCATGTGTGTTTGTTTATGTGTTTTTGAGTTTCTCATTAAAATATAATTTATGTTGACAAGCCGGTTCTCGCCTCCTCCTTGCCAATCCTTCAACAGTGTTACATTGGTGCCGAAACCGGGAAGGAGGAGGGATGCCCGTCGCAGAGTCCTCGACACTGCCGTCCACCCAGGGAGCGCCGCTGCCATCCGCCCGGGGGACGGAGTAGCCCGACCGCCCGGATCGCGGGGTACGGCCGTCGTCCGCGGGGCAAGTGGGGACTGGATACCCCGACCGCCTGGAGCGAGGAGCCGCTGCCGGGGCGGAGGAGTGCCCTGCCGTCCCCAGAGACGCGGAGGGGTCGAGGGAAGACCGCCGTCCGCGAGGGAGGAGGGAAGAAACTCTCCGACCGCCCGGGCGGTAGAGCCGCTGCCAGGAGCGGAGGAGTGTCCCCATTTGCCGCCAGAAAAGCGGAGCTGCGTTCTACCGCTGGGGTCGGCGGTTTCACTCCGGTTCAGCCGGTGTTGGAGCGGCTGTCGTCCGCCTGAGTGTGGAGGAGTGTTCGAGGACCACGCGACGGTACATCAGAGAACCGGTGAGTGAGCTTTTCTCTCTCTCCTCTCTCTCTCCCTGTCGCACCGTGTTGGCCTTTTCCTCGCCTATTTTGTTTTTTTTTTTGTTGTTGTTGTCTTCCCCTCCTGTCTCCTCCCAGGGCGAGGAAGGCGGGGATGACCACGCGGGACGCCAGATACACCCCGCCCCAGGGATGGGGGGTGTCGCGTCATGCCGGTGGCACCCGGCCTGAGATAACGCCGGGGAGGAGTGTGGAGCCGGAGGGCGGGGCCGGTCGGAATATCAGCGCCCGGTCCCCAATCAGCCTGATGAGTAGCCGAGGATAAAAGCGGCGGTGACGATTGTTCGAGAGAGAGAGATACGGACATGTCCGTCATGTGTGTTTGTTTATGTGTTTTTGAGTTTCTCATTAAAATATAATTTATGTTGACAAGCCGGTTCTCGCCTCCTCCTTGCCCATCCTTCAACAGTGTTACAATGACTTAATCGTCAGGTTCCTAAAAGGTGCCTGGAGGATAGCTCCCTCCCGGCCTAACCTGTTCCCCTCCTGGGATCTCTCGGTCGTCCTTATGGGACCCCAGAGACCCCCCTTCGAGCCGCTTGACTCAGTTGGACTCAGGGCCCTCTCTCTCAAGACCGTCCTGCTGATCGCGCTCGCTTCTATCAAGCGGGTCGGGGACCTGCATGCATTCTCTGTTAGCAACGCTTGCCTGGAGTTCGGTCCGGCAGACACTTTCGTGATCCTAAGACCGCGACCGGGCTATGTGCCCAAGGTTCCTACCACACCCTTCAGGGATCAGGTAGTGAACCTGCAAGCGCTGCCCCGGGAGGAGGCAGGTCCAGCCCTTTCACTGCTGTGTCCAGTACGTGCCTTACGTATCTACCTGGACCGCACACAGAGCACTAGACGCTCTGAGCAGCTCTTCGTCTGCTTTGGGGGACAGCAGAAAGGGAATGCTGTCTCCAAGCAGAGACTCGCCCACTGGGTTGTCGACGCCATTTCCCTGGCTTATCACACCCAGGCCGTGCCCCCCCTTTGCGGGTCCGAGCCCACTCCACCAGGAGTGTTGCGTCCTCATGGGCACTGGCTAGGGGCACTGCCCTAGCAGACATTTGTAGAGCAGCGGGCTGGGCAACACCTAACACTTTCGCGAGATTCTACAATCTCCGAGTTGAGTCAGTATCGTCCCGTGTTCTCTCAGGTACCGAGCCCATAGAACTCGGTGGCACGCCCACGATCTGACCAGGTGAATCGCTTGCATCTAGCACCCTTCCCCCTAACCAGGGGAAACAGTGCGCCTTCATTCCCAGGAGATCTCAGGTTTGGGACACTGGTTGATTCCTCCCTAGCCCTCGTGGGTCGCAGTTCAGCGGAGGAACTCGCCGACCCAAGCCACTGCGGGTACCGCAAGCTACCCTGCACTGGTATAGGTGCTCCACAGGTAAGGCCTCCTTCGGACTCCCCCTGTGTGTAACGCCACGGTTCTGTCCCCTCTGGCGAGTGGACTCCCGTGCTTCCCTTAGGCAGTCACGGCTGCCTCGGTTGCCGTGCTGTATGTTCCCCCCGTATAGGCTGGATCCACCACCGCACCGACTTTTTCACATAGGCCCTAAGTCAGGCCTCTGATGGTTTTGCCACTTAAACTTGCCTCCCCTCTCGGGTAGGCATGGCCTCCGCAGGGTCTTCTCCGCCCTGAATAAGGGCTAAGACCCCCTTCCCTCAATGCGTGTAAGGGCCCCGGCCTAAGTTGCTCTATGCGAGAAACATAGAGAGAAAAGAGGCCCGGCCAGGCTTGGCCCGTTCCCAGGTTGGCGGCCAGCACCTTGTTCCCCCCTCCAGGGTAACGATAAGGAATCCTGATGGCTTAAATGGGGCATTGGGGAAGGGTACGTGCAGCCTGATACAGTTGGTTGTCCTGCACGTAAGAATACCTGCTCGCTCCTGTATCAGCAGTTCACGTACACGGCTCAGCGTGTGGCGCTTTTAAAAGTGGACCCCTAGTGTTGCTTCTCTGACACAATGTGGAGAGAGCGACAGAAGGGGAACGTCTAGGTTACGTATGTAACCTCCGTTCCCTGATGTAGGGAACGAGACGTTGTGTCTCCCCTGCCACGTCGCTGAGCCGAGCCACTGTTGTGGCCGGACCATTTCCGGCTCCTCAGAAAAATCCTGAATGAACTCCCGTATTTGCACCGCTTAAATACCCGTATGTCCGGGGGCGGGACATGCAAATACTGGTTGCCAACTCTCATTGGCCTTTTTTCATAGTTCAGAGGTGAATATCGGTGCTCAAGAGAGACCCCTAGTGTCGCTTCTCTGACACAACGTCTCGTTCCCTCCATCAGGGAACGGAGGTTACATACGTAACCTAGACGTTTCATGGAAAAGTATGCAAAAAACTTTTCTACTCCTTTAAAGTTATTCATGAAATAAGTGCCCTGAGATATCTCACTGGTCTCAGTGACAGTTGTAGACATTGTAAACAGCAAACAAAAATGGGTTCGCAGACCATGGACATTGATCCTTTTCTCCTGTCAATCATTTTGCTCTTTCTCATAGTGTTGTATTTGAATTGGATCGAGGCTATAATTCATATTGTTGCCAGTTAAGGGCGCTATTGTGGGGAATAAACAATGCTGCTCTTTTGCTCATTCTGGTCTCAAAATAATCTTTGGAGGGGAGGGATTTGGAATGAAGGGGCATGGCTAATTCAACGGCTCAGTTATGTGAAAACTTGTGTGAAAGTTTTGACAGCTGAAGTTTGAAATTATGAATATTCCAAAACAGACTCATAATTCTTTTGAGTATTCTGTCAATGTAATGTATTCTTAGGGATTTTTGGACACTTTGAAAAGTCTTAAATTATGCCTTATCAAGGCTTTTTAATGGAAGAATAATAATGCAGCTAAGCTGTAATTCCAAACAGAATTTCCCGAAAAATGACCAAATGATCAAAAATTTTTTAGCCCCACAACTTTCAGCTCTTCAAAGCTCTCACATTGGAGGGTAAAGTCTTTGAAAGAAATAGGAATGCACCCCATCATTCAGACGAGTTAGAAAAGATATAGCAGTGTGAGCCAGAACTGCCTGAACTCTTTGCCGAATTTCACAAAACCCTTGCATAGACACTGTAGGAGCCTACTGTATTTGTTAAATTCATCCAGAGGTGGGTAGAGTAGCCAAAATCTGTACTCAAGTAAAAGTACAATTACTTCAAAAACATAATTACTCAAGTAGAAGTAAAAGTAAATAATTACTTGAGTAAGAATAAGAAAGTATCCAATTAAAAGAGTCCACAAGTAGTGAGTAACTAATTACTTTCACAAATGACAAAATTGACGTTTACTCCCCTATATTCCATTACATAATACACATAACATGTATTACAGAATTATTATTCTTATTAATAGAAATTCTGTCATCATTCACCATCATGTTGTTCCAAACCCATATGACTTTCTTTCTTCCATGCAACACAATAAGGAGATATTAGACAGAATGTTTTAAATCACTATTAACTTTCAGTGAATGTTTATATACTGTATATATATTGTAACACTCTTTGGTTTGAATGGAGGAGTGAGGAGACAACGAAGCAGCTTGAGGTCAGTTTTTATTTTGTCTGCTAAGACACTCTCGTCGAACACAGGTACAGATATATACAGAACTGTAATCAATGTTTAATAATGTCCGTCTGCAGGTTTCTCTCTCTCCCTCTCTGGGTACTCTGCGTTCCTTTTATGTCTCTCTCCGCATCTCTATAACAAGACACAGGTGTTATTGTTGATTATAAACCAGGTGACAAGCCTTACCGCTCTCTCTCTCTCCTGCAGACCGACACACACCACCCACACACACACACACACACACACACACACACATATATATATATATATATATATATATATATATATATATATATATATATATATATATATAGTGGTAGGTCTGATCACTGACAATGATGAAACAGCCAACAGAGAGGAGGTGCACACTCTGACATGCTGGTGTCAGGAGCACAACCTCTCCCTCAATGTCAGTAAGACCAAGGAGCTTGTAGTGGACTTCAGGAGGAAAGACAGAGAACACAGCCCCATCACCATTAATGGAGCACCGGTGGAGAGAGTCAGCAGCTTCAAGTTCCTCGGTGTCCACATTACTGGGGAACTCACATGGTCTGTCCACCTCTTCTTCCTGAGAAGGCTGAGGAAGTTTGGAATGAACCACCACATCCTCATACGGTTCTACACTAGTACTGTAGAGAGCATCCTGACTGGCTGCATCACCACTTGGTGCCACAATAGCACCGCCCACAACCACAAAGACCTGCAAAGGGTGGTGCAAACTACCAGACACATCATTGGAGGTCAGCTTCCCTCCCTCCAGGACATATATAACAGGTGCTGTGAAAAAAGCTTGGAGGATCATTAGAGACTCCAGCCACCCGAGCCATGGGCTGCTCTCACTGCTACCATCAGGCAGGCGGTATCGCAGCATCAGGACCCACACCAGCCGTTTACATGACAGCTTCTTCCCCCAAGCAATCAGACTTTTGAACACTTGATCTCTCACGATCAATAAACAGCACTGCACTTTATTAATCTTATATCTCACACTGGACTGTCAAATATATTCTCCACAATACAACTACTGTATATATATATTTTTTATATACTCTTATTTTGTATTTTTATTGTATGTGTATTCTATATTGTGCGTATGTTTACTGTACATTGAATATTATTATTGTGTTGTGTAAGTATGTGTACATTTGATATGTAAATTGCGTTGTGTAAATATGTTGTTTATTGTAATTGGTATATGTCTCGTCACTGTCATGATTGCTATGTTGCTCGGAACTGCACACAAGACTTTCACCTACTGTTGCACTTGTGTACATGGTAGTGTGACAATAAATTTGATTTGATATATATTGAAAGTGAATGGTGACCGAGACTGTCAGTCCCTAATATTCTGTCAAACATATTTTGTGTTCCACATAATACAAAGCCTCACACTGGTTTGGAACAACACAAGGGTAGAGACATCTAAAGCTATCACTTTAAAGAGATAGTTTACCAAAAAATGAAAATGCTCTCATCATTTACTCACCCTCATACCATCCCAGATGTGTATGACGTCCTTTCTTCTGCAGAACACAAATTAAGAATATTTTAGCTCTGCAGGCCAAAATTGTGATGCTCCAAAAAGCACATAAAGGCAGTATAAAAGCAATCCATAAAACTCCAGTGGTTTAATCCATGTCTTCAGAAGTAATATGATAGGTGTGGGTGAGAAACAGATCAATATTTTTTGCTATACAGCAGGTGGCGATATGCAGAGAAGAATGTGAATCACCAAAAACACAATAAGAATGTGAAAGTGATCTGTTTCTCTGTTTCTCATCTACACCTATCACATCGCTTCTGAAGATAATTATTTAACCACTAGAGTCTTATGGATTATTTTTATGCTGACTTGTGTTTGTTTGTTTAGCTTTAAAATGTTGTCACCCTTTCACTTGCATTGTATGGACCTACAGAGCTGAGAAATTCTTCAAAAAAATCTTCATTTGAGTTCAGCAGATGAAAGAAAGTCATACACATCTGGGGTTGCATGAGGGTGAGTAAAAAATGAGAATTGTAATTTTTGGGTGAACTATCCCTTTAAGGGCTCTTGTCAGATCTGGATGAATTTGTCAATAAGAATAGAGGTTTGGGTACATTTCTAGTCATTATTACAGTGAAAACTTGAAAATGTCCCACAAGGACATTATATATAATGCTGAAATATAATGCCTTCTTTCACTATTTCATAGCGAATTTTAAAGTCCTGTGAGGATTCTTATTTCAGTGTAGTTACAGTTTTCAGTGTCGTAAGTATTTAGATTGTTAGTTCTGTACAGCAGTAACGCTGTGTAAAACAGTTAAAGGATGGGAAAGGAGGAGGCGAGAACCGGCTCGACGATATAAATCATAGTTTAATGGAAAACTTAAAAGACAACACAAACACACATGACGGACATGCCCATAATTCTCTCTCTCTCGAACCATCATCACCGGCCGCCTTTATCCCTCGCGCGCCTCATCAGGCCGATTGGGGACCGGGCGCGCTATATTCTGATCGGCCGCGCCCCCCCTCCGCTCCACACTCCTCCCGGTGTTATCTCAGGCCGGGGTGCCACCGGCATGACGTACACCCCCCCCATCCCTGGGGCGGGGTGTATCTTGCGTCCCGCGTGGTCATCCCCGCCTTCCTCACCCTGGGAGGAGAGGAGGGCGAAAAAAAACAAACAAACAACAAAATAGGCGAGGGAAAAGGCCAACACGGTGCGAAGGGAGAGAGAGAGAGAGAGAGAGAAAAAACTCACTCACCGGTTCTCCGATGTACCGTCAGCGTGGTCCTCGAACACTCCTCCACACTCAGGCGGACGACAGCCGCTCCAACCCCGGGCAAACCGGTGACACCTTCGACCCCCAGCGGGCAGAACGCGCCTCCGCTTTCTGGCGGCAAATGGGGACACTCCTCCGCCCCTGGCAGCGGCTCTACCGCTCGGGCGGTCGGAGAGATTATTCCCTCCTCCCCTCGCGGACGGCGGTCTCCCTCGACCCCTCCGCGTCTTGGGGGACGGCAGGGCACTCCTCCGCCCCCGGCAGCGGCTCCCTCGCTCCAGGCAGTCGGGTTATCCAGTCCCCATTTGCCCCGCGGACGACGGCCGTTCCCCGCATCCGGGCGGTCGGGCTACTCCGTCACCCGGAAGATGGCAGCGGCGCTCCCCAGGGTGGACGGCAGTGTCGAGGACTCTGCGACGGGCATCCCTCCTCCTTCCCGGCTTTCGGCACCAATGTAAAACAGTTAAAGGATGGGAAAGGAGGAGGCGAGAACCGGCTTGACGATATAAATCATAGTTTATTGGAAAACTTAAAAGACAACACAAACACACATGACGGACATGCCCATAATTCTCTCTCTCGAACCATTGTCACCGGCCGCCTTTATCCCTCGCGCGCCTCATCAGGCCGATTGGGGACCGGGCGCACGATATTCTGATCGGCCGCGCCCCCCCTCCGCTCCACACGCTGCTCTCTAAATGAGAGTACACAACCTACGTAGGGCACCAACCCTGATCGTGGAACACTCATTGTGTCTGAAACCGCCCCCTAGCCACTATAAAGTGCACTATTTCGAGTTTTCGCTATTTTGTAGGAGTGTCTGAATTCTGAGTGAGCTACTCGTTCTCTACTTTTGTTCACTCATTCTTACCCACAATGCACTCTAATTTCAAGTGTACATTTCAAGTACACTCGATGCTGGCTAATTTCCCTCAATCCACCACGGGGAAGACGTACGAGCTAGGAGTTATCCTTCACTCCAGCAATGTTTTATTTAATTCTGAATGTTGTAAATTACTTTTTGACAAATCATTAATGGATTAAAATAACATAATAACATAATAACATATAGAGAGACAAAACATACGGATACATTTTAAAATGTACTCTTTATTTGATCAAATGTGTTTACTCTTAATATTAAAACACAGTATATATTAAAAATGACAAACAGAATGAAGATTTTTTGTATTAATTTATTGTTTAATAAGAATGACAAGTAAAGCCCAAGTATTTTAAAATTTCATATGTGACGTTTCTGCACCAGACCCAGAGCTTCTACACTCACATCTGAATTCACTAATTTCGTTCACTTACTGCTGAGATATAGTGCAATAACTGCCATTCACTATATAGGAAATTGCAGATGATTACTGACACAGCCACTCTCATCTCACGATTGCCTAACGCTTGCACATCTCACATCTCTCGCTGTGCACACGCAGAAATGCTGTCTGTTCACGCTCCAGTTGTCGATCACGTGAATGGCAGTGGTTTACACTCAACTTGGATGTTTACATGGATTTATACAGCTTGTCTTGGTGTTAAATGAAGGCAATGCATGACGAAACTATAATTTTTTTCACTGTGCGGAGCGAAGAAATTGTTTTACTTTGAAGAACTTGATGCTGCTGCACTAATGACTTGATTGGCAGTCGGTGAGAGCGTCTCATTGTGCCTAGCTGTGAACTTCCGCTCTCCTTAAAGTCCCATTCAATAATCTCTCAATAAATTACACATTAATTCAAATTAAACCCAATAATGTAATGACAGTTACGCCACACATTGTAAAGAAAAAATTTCATTAGAAATTTACTTGAATGAGAGTAAAAAGTACCCACTTTTAAACCTACTGTAAAAGTACATTTTCCCCAAAAAAGTTCCTCAAGTAAATGTAACGGAGTAAATGTAATGCGTTACTACCCACCTCTGAATTCATCAATATTTAAAGTGTTTGATGAAGTTAAAATATTTTATAAATTATTATGGTCCCTTTAAATATATGCATATTGTATGCATAATTTGTAATATTTTTACAAAGTCTCTTTAAGAACAGGGCTGTTCAGCACACGTGTTTTGGTTTAGTGGTTTCTTTACCACATCCGTGCAGTGCATTTGAATTAATCTGACTGTAAATAACAGAACAGGTATGAAAAGAGACTTAAATCAATGAAAATGTATTGTGTAGATCTCAACTTTAAAAGATAATTGGACCGGGAGGGGGCCCTAAAAAAATTGGCCCCAGGGCCCTAGCTTGTCATAATCTGCCAATCCAGAGTGATGAAAATGGCTAGTAAAATCACTCTTGACCCCTTCACCTAGTACACTTCCTCTTCAAACTGTTGCCCTCTGGCTAGCACTACAGATCACTGAGCACAGAACAGCCAGACACTGGAACAGTTTTCCCCCTCAGGCCATCCACCTCATGAGCAGTTAAAACTGCCCCTAAATACTTTTCATTTGTCAATATAGCCATGTGAAATATTCAATCCATCTGTTCCTACTTATATATCCATATTTAATGTATATTCTTTAACATATCCTACCTCTTCTTCAATACATTACATCACCTGCGCATAACTGTATATCTGCATATACAATTGTTTTTTTGTTTTTTTCTACAAGTAAAAAAAGTTTATTGCCCCTTTCTTATTTAAAATTAAGTTTAGAATGTTTTTTTTCCTTTTAATAAAAGAAAATTGTGTTAGTAACCTACTTCATGCTGGCAACCCAAACAACATTTTTAATTGTTCAAAATAAAGAAAAATAAAGAAGATTCTTTAAACCTCATGACATGAAAATACAAGTATTTTGTAAAAGGAAATTGTGTTTCATCACAAATAATTCTGTTCTGTGTCATCTTGTTTTGCCTTATTTAAACTGGGGTGTCTAAACCACAAGTTTCCACTGACATTATATGGTAATCATCAAGTGTTTCCGTGGCTGTTTTAATGAGCACTTTGATGAAAATTGGTAAAGATCAGTGTAAGAAGAAATTTGAAATCCTAAATCATTAAGTGGATTATACACCCTGTCTTCATTATTACATTCTGTTTGTTTCTCAGTTTGCTGGAAGGTAGGACACATGGCATATTTTTCTGTAAAATATTTTGTGATTATGAAACAAGACATATATAGTTTGGAGTGTAACTTTATAGAGCAAGTGTAAATGCCATTATTGGAAGGTCTATTAATATTACAACAGCATGTGTTTTCATGGCATAAAACAACATGGATTTTTTTTTTTTTTTTTTTGAGGAAGATTGTCAGAATCCACAATTGTAGGGGTTATCATGCAATATATTAATGGTAATGATGCTTTAAATAATAATTAAGTTTATATGACTTCAAAGCAATGTGTTTTCTGTGACATATACTGTGCCGATGCAAATTCAAAACTCATTAAAAAAATGGACCTTACTCTATATGAATTAAGAATCATGCAAAACATCACATTTCCTAGATACCATGCGTTTCAAATGCCAGTGTATTTTATTTGCAAATTAAATGTATTGATTTCTGCAGGGACTGAAGAAGTTTTAACAAAGATGAAACCGGCTTCAAGCAGAGGAAATCCAGTTTGGTAATTCTAATTGTCAATGTTAAATCTAAACTCCTGCACAAAATGAATGCACAAAGATATATGTCCATATTCAGTAATCTGTATTCTCAAGTAAAAATGGCATCTGGATATGGTGTTCATAAAGCTGTCAGATCACTAAGAAAAGCCTAGAACTATAATATATGAGGTGAAGACACTATTTAAGTGTGTATTAAATGTTCAAGGAAGTGATGTTAATCCTTGAAGCATTAAGATGTGAATTATTAATTATAAAATGTCCAAAATGAAGTCATGTTTAAATTAAATATTATACACTTGGCCCTTAAGGCACTTTATAGGCTACTCTGCTATATTGTGATAATAACAACTGAAGGTCCGATACAAATATTGTCTTTATATTTTAATGTCTTGATGATTTTAAATTTGTTCTGCATTGTTTTTAGTGCCGTTCTTACTCCTTTGGTGTATGGCATCATCTGTTTCCTTGCTACCAAGATTCTCATTCTCCTGATAATTTTGTGTAAATTAATCAGTGCAAGGCATGGTGGTGAGTGTGTAACTGAAGTTACTAACTCTAAGTATCAAATTAAATTACAAAGCTGTGTACACATTTAAAGACTAGAATATAAGTTCAAGGGTCAAAATATTTTACTTACCCTCACTTCATTCCAAAGCTGTATGAATTGTTTTCCTTCTGTGGAACACAAAATAAATACCACAGAAGAGAGAAAGTCGTACAGGCTTAGAACGACATGAGCATGAGTAAATAATGACAAAATGTCTTTGTTCCTTAGATTCCTTAGAGGTGCACCTATCTTTATTTTATTATTTTGCATGTGTTTTTTATGTTTTGAAGGCATTAGAGGAGACAATATCAACATGAATACCGACAGAGGGGAATCATCGCCTTTGAGCCAGAATAATAAATTAAATGTTTCCCATCTTTCAGTCAATGGTAAAAACACACCTTTTACATTTGTCATACTATTTGTCAATTGAGGCGCTCACACTAAACTTTGCCCTCAACTGTTAGGTGCAGATGATTCATCCTCTACTAGTTCTGAGAGCTCTGTAGGCTCGGTAAGTAATTTGAAATCTTTTCTCCCATGCCTCGGACAGCAATCCATTATGTATTCTTGGTTTGCTATTCATAATTTCAAACGCTTTATGCTTCTTTATTCACATATTTGCTTTGCATCCTTTTTTTGATGTCAGGTCACAGATCTTTCCTCTAAATCCCAGCGATGTGTGAGTCTCCAAGGCCGTCGTGAGACTTCTGATTACATAAATGTTTCAGAGGGTGCTTCATCTGGACGAGTGGACTTTAAGAATAAAAAAAGAGGCGAGGACTATATAAATGTTAAAAACACCCGGAAAGAAGTCACCAAAGGAGACAGGGAGAACAGTGACAATGGCAGCAATGCAAGCATTGAGTCTGTAGTGAATTACTCAGAGATTGTCTTTACAAAGGTAGGCAAGTAAAAATGGCTTCAAATAAGATTTCTTTAATATTTCAGTTGTTTCTCCAAGATAACATTGAGAAATAATTGAGAGCTAAAGGAGACTTTTCTTTAGAGGTGCACTCAGTATTGTTATCTGTATTTGAAAAGTTTTGCACTTACAAAAATGTTTAAAGCCATGTTTAAAATGATGTATACTCACAAGAAATGAAGACTCCAGTCATGTCAGTAGCCGAAAATGGATCACATGACCAGCTCAGTGCAGCCATATTGGCCAGAACAACATAAACACAAATTACTGGGCTCATCTTGAATTCTCCTGCTTCTCAATATTTTTTTTTTAAAGACCCAAGTCACATGTGTTTTCTTCTAAAGTTTTAGAAGAGAGATTGTCTTCAAACTATTTCTTAGATGTGCCAAGACACCAAAATCAAGAGATCTCAATATGAACCAAACTTTCCTCATCAAAGTCTTAGAAAACAGAATTGTTTGAGCAATGCTATCCACTTTAATTTTATAGATCAATGCTCTCACAATTGTAACTTTATGAGAAACATCTGAGACACAGTAACTTACGTTAGTATAATTTAATAAAAAAAATTATATACATATATATATTATTATTTTTTTCTTCATTAAATTATACTAATTTATATTACTTTGTCTCAGATTATATATATATATATATATATATATATATATATATATATATATATATATATATATATATATATATATATTTATATTTGGTGGCCAAAAGTTTGGAATAATGTACAGATGTTGGCACTTATGAGCACTTATGGAAGAAATTATTACTTTTTCATCAAAATGGCATTCAACTGATCCCAATGTATAGTCAGGACATTAATAACATGAAAAATTACAATTTGTTAAAAAATATTGCACCAACAATCATGCCATGGTCCAAATCACTGAGATCACATTTTTTCCCCCACTCTGATGGTTGATGTGAACATTAACTGAAGCTCCTGACCCATATCTGCATGATTTTATGCACTGAACTGCTGCCACATGATTGCCTGATTAGATAATCGCATGGATGATTGTTGGTGCCAGATGGGCTGTTTGAGTATTTCTGTAACTGCTGATCTCCTGGGATTTTCACACACAATAGTCTCTAGAATTTATTCTGAATGGTGCCAAAAAACAAAAACTTCCAGTGAGCAGCAGTTCTGTGGATGGAAACGCCTCATTGATGAGAAAGGTCAGCGAAGAATGGCCAGATTGATTCGAACTTACAAAGTCTACGGTAACTCAGAAAACCACTCTATACAATTGTGATGAGAAGAATAGCATTGCTGTTCTGAGATGCAGGTTGGCACTCTTTTGGCATCACAAGGGGGACCTACACAATATTAGGCAGTTGGTTTTAATGTTGTGGCAAAATTCATATGCAACAACAGTCATTTGAGAATTTCCAGAAAACTTTTGGGTAACAGTTGAAAAAAGGAGAAATAGGCAGGTAAGCAAAGAAATGTAAGTAGGTCATTAATAAAGATCTATATATAGGCTACTTAAAGTCCACTGAATAGCAAGTCAGTTGTTAATTCACTTATAGTCAGCTGAATATCTGTAATAAAGTGTTACCATATATATATATATATATATATATATATATATATATATATATATATTTAGGTTAGAGGTAGAATCCAGTACATTTTTGAGGTGCACTTCTCAGTAAAAATTTCAGATCATAAAACACCACATCCTGTCAGGAAGGAACCAGACATGCATCTGTGAAAGACTAACAGAAATAAATAACTACTTTAATGTGCAGTCATCAATTGCTGGCGAGTTATAAAAACATCCCCCCTTCTTCTTTATTGACACTTGCGTTTCCCCTACCAAGCAGCATATATAATTTAGGGCCCAGGGGAAACGGTACAAATCTCATGAATAATGATGAAAGGTGAGTAAATGAGAGAGAATTTTCATTTTGGGGTGAACTATTCCTTTAACAAGAGAGCAGCAGACTCATAGGCAAAGGCCGTATCATGCAAATACATTTGTCTAGTAATCTAATGTCTAATGCTCTCATTTGAAAGCAGTGTCTATTTATAGTCAGTACCTTGTGTGCTTTGGGTAACCTTATTTAGTTGCATTATTTTCATCATGCATTAACAACATATTCAACATTATATCACCCTCCTAATTTACTGTCATGAATCCTGCCTTTGTTGTTCTTCCCAATCACCACAAGAGGGCTCCATCACCTGAGTATTGACTTTAACTCTCTGAACTCCATTTCCCAGAATCCCCGTACCTTGCACTGATTACCTGCTCACCTGTTCCTCATTTACTCAGCTATTTAAGACTCACTCTCACACATTGTGAGGTCTTGTTTTGCCCTGGCTAACATTTATGAGTGTTTTCTGAGTTTACTACCTTGCCTGTGCTTGATACTGGACTGTTTACCCTGTTTTGACCTGTTGCCACCTGCCTACTGTTACTGCCTTGTTTACATTGCTATTGCCTGTGATTGTCTGCCGCCTGCTCTGGCCACATGCCTGTTTATTGACTACCTCTCTGGATTGCCTTGGATTTTACTGTTGCTGGTGATTGACCCCTTCCTGTCTGGGAAGGGGTTTGAGTGGATGCAATGACACCCCGGACGGAGAGTTTTGGCTTTTAGTACAGCGATGATTTCACACCTAAAGAACTAAATTGTGCCAAACAATGACCCCAATAAATTACTAAAACAGCAATTGCGAGTGGGGTGGTCAATGGTCCGCTACTGGTTAGGCCTACCCATGCTTTATACACACCGCTTGCATGTGGATCTGTTTAGAATCTGAAAAAAATGTATTTAATAAAAGATGCTGAAGTGACTTCATATTAGTGGCAGTGCAAGAAAATAAATCCTTCTTATTGCTCTTATCCATCTAATAATGGACACTCCCTCTGTTGCTCTTTCATTCAGTACTCAACTTAATTCTGTTTGCTTTATTGAGCTCATCATGTGCACAGGCACATGACATTTAGTCCAATTTTTGTTTCATTATTAAAACTTATAAAATCATTAAAAAATAAATAAGAAAAATTACATACACTCTTTTTCACATGCTGTAAACGAGGAGGTTTTTCCAAATACTTATTTGGAACAGAGGTTTGGAGTGTGACATTTGGTGGTTTGGTGAAACGGTTTGTGTTTTCAAAAATCTCCTGCAATACATGCAAGATCACAATCTCTGTGTTGCAAGTCAGAAACAAACACCCCTATTGAATTCCTTGCTAAGTTGGTGTGGTTAGTCTTTTTATATTCTCTTAATGTAAACCATGCTATTGGCTAATTCCAGTTCTTCCAGTTCTGCCAGTTGCACTAAATGCAGGCAGTTAACTTTGTGGTCATCCATCTGTTGCTTAAAAAACCAATATCATCTAATTAAGTTGTTACAATGTAAACAACTTTATTTAACAGTGACGAAAGAGAAGTGAAATCAAAGAACAGTGTGATACAGAACATGTTATAAGTTTCTGTCATTAATAAAATGTATTGTTAGTTTTAATAATTATTGACTTTGAATTAATCTGACTCAGTCCATCAGCAGTATTGCATGGCTTTAAGACTAAAATAACTCTAACTCACTGGAATGTTTTTATATTGCATGCGTGCAATGAAAGTTTCATTAACACCTCTCATCAAACTCCTGATTAGCTTTCAATTGATTCTTTGTTGAGCTCTTCTATTTTCCTATACTAGTAGAAAGAGCATCGTCACATGGAGATGTTGTGTCAAGGGCTATGTCTCAGTAACTATAAGGTTTTCCAGTAGTGTTTTGTATGTTGGTTTCAAACACTTAGTTTAAAATGTATTCACCAAATTCTAATACTTAAATTAACCTGGGCTATGAGGATTAATAATGTAAAATGTATTAATGTTTCAATGAAACATTACAATTAACAAATAAAAAGATCCAAAAATTTCCCAGTATCTTTCACAAACAGCACGACACATCTTTGAAACATCAGTCTACGGCAAAACATTTTGCATGGTACGACCATTGCTCATTCTTCTGCCCTGACATTATTTTATTATTGTCATGTGTTAAAGGAGAGAGGCAGCATGTGACTCTTAAAGTAATTGTGTTAACACATGTGAGAAAAGAACAAATACAAACCATCAAACTAACTAACATGAGATCTTTTTATTGTAAATGGGTAGTTTTAATGACAAAAACATTGTTAATGTTGACTGTTGCTAAGCATTTTAAAAATATACTTTAAGAAAGCACAAAATATATTGCTGTTAAACTAAAAACATATATTTTAGCCTATTTTTAAGATTTAAACATTTTCATTTCATAACAAAAAGTTAAATGGATTTCTCTATTTAACTTTTAAATTGAAATGCGTAAATCTTTAAAAAAAAAATCTTACAATAAAACCAAGTAGATTCCTATCATCAATATGTGCCAAATCATTACATTTACTATTTGCTTATAAAGTTAAGTCAGTATTTAGAATAGGGCTTTATCCCTCCCTCCCTGTATGTACAATACATTTATATTTTTATTTATCCATCAATCCATCCATCTTCAACCGCTTATCCAAAGTCGGGTCGTGGGGGCAGCTGCTCCAGCAGGGGGCCCCAAACTTCCCTATCCCGAGCCACATTAACCAGCTCTGACTGGGGGACCCCGAGGCGTTCCCAGGCCAGTGTGGAGATGTAATCTCTCCACCTAGTCCTGGGTCTTCCCCGAGGCCTCCTCCCAGCTGGACGTGCCTGAAACACCTCCCTAGGGAGGCGGCCAGGGGGCATCCTTACCAGATGCCCAAACCACCTCAACTGACTCCTTTCGCCGCAAAGGAGCAGCGGCTCTACTCCGAGCTCCTCACGGATGACTAAGCTCCTCACCCTATCTCTAAGGGAGAAGCCCGCCACCCTTCTGAGGAAGCCCATTTCGGCCGCTTGTACTCGCGACCTAGTTCTTTCGGTCATGACCCAACCTTCATGACCAGTGGTGACCAGTGGGCAGTGGTGGCTCAGTGGTTGAGGCTCAGGGTTACTGACCAGAAGGTCGGGGGTTCAAGCCCCAGCACCACCAAGATGCCACTGTTGGGCCCTTGAGCAAGGCACTTAACTCCAGGTTGCTCCGGAGGGATTGTCCTTGTAATAAGTGCACTGTAAGTTGCTTTGAATAAAAGTGTCTGCCAAATGCATAAATGTAAATGACCATAGGTGAGGGTAGGAACAAAGATTGACCGGTAGATAGAGAGCTTTGCCTTTTGGCTAAGCTCTCTTTTCGTGACAACGGTGCGATAGAGCGAGTGCAATACCGCCCCCGCTGCCCCGATTCTCCGGCCAACCTCCCGCTCCATTGTCCCCTCACTCGTGAACAAGACCCCGAGGTACTTGAACTCCTTCACTTGGGGCAAAACCTCATTCCCTACCTGGAGTACGCACTCGTGAACAAGACCCCGAGGTACTTGAACTCCTTCACTTGGGGCAAAACCTCATTCCCTACCTGGAGTACGCACTCCATCGGTTTCCTGCTGAGAACCATGGCCTCAGATTTAGAGGTGCTAATCCTCATCCCAGCTGCTTCACACTCGACTGCCAAGCGATCCAGTGAGAGCTGAAGGTCACGGACCGATGATGACATGAAGACAACATCATTTTTATTTATATACACCAAATATATATTTGTGTGTTTGCATACCAAGACAAGAAGCATGATCTTGCACTGACATGAAAGAATAGTGAACATTATTTCTTATTTCTTATTTCTTTTCTTTTTCTGAAGGTTGTTGGTTATTTTCTAATCAAGATTTCACTGGAATGAGTCAATATATTAATTAACATTTCAAATCATGTCAATGGGCCACCTACAATAGCAATAATTGTTCTAGTACAATATCCTGGTTGTAGACACAACTTTAAAATGTTGTACATGTCCATACAAAATGAGAAATTGCTACCTGCTCTAAGGCCTCTCAATTTATATATATATATATATGAATGTATAAATAATTAATTCAATTACTTCTAGGTTTCTATTCCTCTTGATGTGTCTTTTTCATTTTGGAAATGAAAGAAAAAGGTGTTCTCTTCTTTTTCTGTACAAGCTGTTTGACTGACATTAATTTGGGCATTGATATTTTCCATAAAAGCAACTTTGGTCTTGTACTTTTTGTTTTCTGTAAAATAAGACCGTTATAAGCAGAAGTCCACCACACACTAGTGTAATTGTAAGTGCAGTGCCAAAAGAAATGATTGCACTGTTGGTTTCTGACATAGTAGAGTTCTCTGGATGATCTTTAGCAGTCTGGTCCTTCATCATCTGCCTGTCCTCCTGAGATCTGCTGTCTGTGAAGTGCAAAAATCTGCTTTAGATTATGTAGAGTAAATAGGCTCTAGCAATGAATCGTGTTTAGTAGCATATGAATAAAGTGACCTTGGATACATTCTTCTGCTGGAGATGAAAGAAGACACTTGTTTGACATCTGCTATCTGACTTGCAGACTTTCTCACCTTTGCTGTGTTTTTCCTCATGAATGGTTTTCATGAAATTCCTTGGCGCCATCACTGATGCTTTGTTTTGCGGTTGAAAATTTTCAGGAGGACTGTTTAGATGACCTGGTTGCTCAACAAGGGTGGTCAGGCATTCTGTTGAATGCACAGCTGTTTTCAAAGAAGACAGAGTTGTGGTTGTGACTGGTGCAATGTGTTTGCTCATTTCAAGCATTTGGAAAGCTTTGCCTTTTGCAGTAGGAGGGCTCTTTATATCAAATGTTGGGTGAGATGAAGCAACCCAGTTCTGGGGCGATTTGATATAGGAACTGGACGGTCCTTCTTTGCTTTTGGAATCTAAAGACCTCTTGGCAAGTAAAAGTGCAGTGCTTCTCTCTACACTGTCCAGTGCATTATCTCTTATGGCTTTTTGATTGGTTCCAGACGTGGATGACTGAGTGGATTCAGTTCTACCAGGTAATAAATCAGGTAATTCCTTGGAAGTTGTAAATGAATGCGGCTCCATCGCTGAATTTGAGGTTTCTTCAATTAAAACCGGATTGGTACCAAAGACTGATAAATCTCCTTGCGTTGATCTCCATGTAGTAGATGTCTGTGGAACTAGTGTAGGATCTGGAGTTTTTAAAACTGGAAATGGTACAGTACCAATAATTAATTTTACTCCATGGTGTTTGACTTCAGATTTGAGTTGTTTAGTTCTCCCATTACTGCTCTGCAATGCTGCCACAGGTGAAAAGGATGAGTGTTGTGGAGATGGAGTAGATTCCAAGTCAATATTCCATTGTCTTGTGGAAGTAGATGCCTTTGATGACCCAAGGCTTACTGTTGGGCAAGTACACAGACATTCTGATGCACCTAGAGGAAAGATGACATAAATGCAACAACTGAAGTGAGATTAATTTAGTGTGGGGCTTTGCTAACCTATTCATTCAATTATATTAGCATGCTATATTCCAACTTGAAATCTTTCCCCCAAACGTAACCAAAAGTGCAATTCAATGCATAGGGTCAATAGAGTCTTTCCCACAAACTTAACTTTTTTGAGGTAACATATAAATGTGATTCAGGTAGTAACATCTAAATTAACTGGTTTTGTTAAATTCAAAAATGTGAATTAATCTATGCACAGATGAAGTCAAAATAGATCAGGGCTGGAACAATTATCCCTAGGGTTGTCACGATACCATAATAATATCTTACGATACTATACCAGCTAAAGTATTTAATAATATAAATAACATCCAATATTTCTGTGATTATTTGAATGTTGGTAACATAAAAATAAAGATATTGTAATGTTGAAAATATTGTTTTGAGCAGCTGTTTCTTTATTACAACCACTTCAGCCCCTCTGTCCTGGTAAACAACAGTGCAAATGCAGATTACACAAACACTGGTTTTATCGCATGCCTCAAGCTGCGTTCACACTGCCAGCAACTTTATCGCTGCATGTCGCCAGTGGCTGGTGGTTAGGTTGCTAGTGGTGTGTATTGAGAGTCTAAACAGCACATTTGCATGGCCCAAACCTCGTTATATGAATAATCACGTCAATATTCCATGGTTGTTCAGTTGCCAGATCTTATATGAAATGCATCCTGCTCACACAATCGACACATCATACAAATTTCAACCCAATTGTGACCTCAACCTGGCAACCTACAACCCAGTTGCGCTGTTGATATCTGCGCAGGTAGTAGACACGGGAGGTTGAATGGTGCAATGCTGTGGGGGATGTTTTCTTGGCACAATTTAGGCCCCTTAGTGCCAATTGGGCATCGTTGAAATGCCACGGCCTACCTGAGCATTGTTTCTGACCATGTCCATCCCTTTATGGCCACCATGTACCCATCCTCTGATGGCTACTTCCAGCATAATGCACCATGTCACAAAGCTCGAATCATTTCAAATTGGTTTCTTGAACATGACAATGAGTTCACTGTACTAAAATGGCCCCCACAGTCACCAGATCTCAACCCAATAGATCATCTTTGGGATGTGGTGGAACGGGAGCTTCGTGCCCTGGATGTGCATCCCACAAATCTCCATCAACTGCAAGATGCTATCCTATCAATATGGGCCAACATTTCTAAAGAATGCTTTCAGCACCTTGTTGAATCAATGCCACGTAGAATTAAGGCAGTTCTTAAGGCGAAAGGGGGTCAAACACAGTATTAGTTTGGTGTTCCTAATAATCCTTTAGGTGAGTGTATATATATATATATATATATACATGTGGCAGCGGGGGCGTGGTCAAGCGCCCGTCCGGGAGAGAAAAGCGGTAAGGGCGCTTACACCTGAGCTAAATTATGTCTAACACCTGTCTCTAATTTCAGTGAGTACGAGGAGAGCGGCATAAAAAGGCAGCGAGAGGGCCCCACGAGGAGAGAGATGACAAGCGAACTCAGTGTTTGGCATTGTATTGTATTGTATGTGTGATAGTTGTACGAAGCAAAAGGGAATTAAAAACCTTACCTTGTGGTGAAGACCTGTTTCCTGTCCTCCTTCTTTGGGAAGTATTACAATACATATTAACAAGTATTTAAAAATAAGGAACTATAACCTTATTAAGATGTTACCTAGTGTTTGGCTGAGAGATAGAGTGGTGAATTCAATGTAATCCTCTGTGTACTCCTCCTCACAGTTCCAGTCCACAGGCTTGTCACTCTTAGTCATCAGACTCATGTACATGCGAATTACTTCCTCAGCTTTCTCCAAAGCAGACCTGGGCAAGGTCATATGGATTCTTGCAAATTTCGCTGGGTTATCCTTTAAGGCGTAAGATAATATCATGTTTTTCCAGTGGAATTTTGGTGTTATACACTATAATGTACTGAACCACAATAATTGATAGTAAAAATAAATTATAGTATTAATTGATAGTAAGCGGTACAAGGGTCATTGTAAACACATAGTTATTCACTTTTTTAAGTTCTTAAACTTTTTAGCATTTTAAGTTAAGCAAAGGATTAAAAATCAGATCTGTCAAGTCCTTTAACTTTTGTGGTTAATTACATTTTATGAGTAGGGGAAATGTATATTCCATGGTATGTAATATTAGCTATATTTAAGGGACTGGTTTTTCCCATGTGCACTCTTCAGTGCATGCTGCAGCCAAAAACAACAAAATGTCTGATCTTGTAAAAAATAAAAAAAGCAGACAAAGACATTGAGGTACCACTGACATTTATCTGTGATCTAATTAGGTTTTTTTTTTTTTTTTTTTTGAGACATTCTGTTCTTTAGTAGAAATTACTCTCATGGCATTTGGCTGATGTAGATCACATTTTTAGCATGTGGTCAAATGAAATGCATGTTGGCAGAGGTCAGCTACATAGACAAAATTCTGAGTTCCTTTTTACCCATAAGTAAATATATAAATAAATAAAAATATAAATTCTCACATTTTTTAAAAGTTTAGTAATACAGTTCAACTCTATTTAAACAAATATTTTAATGAAGACCATTATGGCCAAAACGCTCAACTCTGCATGTCTGTCTCTTGGTTTGTAATTTATATACATACATTTATATAGGTAAATACAAAACCTTTTTTTTTTAAATGGTTAAAGTAATGCTGCCAAAACATTTTAAAATCTAATGTTTTGTGAAATTTAAATGTTGTTGTCACTTAATTTAATTTAATTTTTTTAAAAATTGGAATTACTTGGAATATTTATCATTATGTAGCTTGCCTAAAGCATATAGGACTCTGTAAGCAGTTCTAATAGTTAAGAATGAAAGGTAATTCTAAACATCACCACAAAATAATTGATTATTGTTCACTTGTTTATGTTATTTGTATTCATTTGTGTGTAATTACTCTGTTATATGAACACTCTTGAATGAGAAATATCACAATATAAAGTATAAAAATATTCACAATTCTATTTGTAACAAACTTTTGATCTAAGGCAAAAGCTCTGTTAGAAACCAATTGATGACTTCATTACCTCAATCTCGTCATTGATTGGAGGAATGCATCTTTGGGAGTAAATGTTGTAGATCAAGTTCTTCAGTGAATTAGTGTAACGATAATTGTCAGAGTCCTTAGCATATCTAAATTGTGTGTTAAGTAGGTCCAGTATATGAGGGAATGTTGCTTTAACATAACACACAACACTCTGGAAAAGACAAAAAAAAAGTTTTCCTTTAGAACTACAGTAAACATTTGATATTTTCACACCAATTTCACGCACATTGAAAAACATATTATCCTGGATCACACAACGCGACACACAAATCTATTTCTAATTTTCTAGGACTGCAATTTATTATATTTTTCCTATTTTAATACAGTGAGTGAGCCTTCCAAAGGTCAATGCTTGCCAATTTCATGATTCATACTAAACTTGCTCAGCCCTAGAGCTCACAGTAGATTTGAATGCTAATGGGGCATCTCAAATCTGTGCAACAGTGACTTTGGCCACCGGGATTTTCTATGTCTAACAAATAAGAAAGAACTGTTCACTGCATTACCAAATGCACTGCCTTGGAATGAATTACAACATCAACACTTAGAATTAGTGTCAACTTAATATCAAGACGCAAGCACATTTTACTTCAGTCACATCTTATATTATAGCGAACTTGCAGCAAACCTTTGGCAACAATGGACATGTTGCCACTACTGGCAAACAGTGATTGCAAACCTATGGCAACAAGAGGAAACTTTTAACTGTTTTGGTTGTTGCCAGTGGTCTTGCCAGAGCGAAACGTTTCCTCTTCACACACAAGACTGACATTTTTGAAAGGCTTTGAAACAAGCTCTCTTTGAGCTCAGAAAGGTGTTATAATAGCATAATTTGATTAGGTTTAATGGCCTGGTGGAAATGAATGTGATGAACCACTGCATTCATCTTGTGAAAGCACTGGCAGAATGAATTAAGGCATGTCAAATTCAGACAAGGTTTTATGTATCATGAGTTTAAATATAAGGAGAAAGTGATTTGATATCATGTTTGAAGTCCGCTAGCTCCTTTTTAAAAGTGCCGGAACTTCATAACTCTGAATTACAAAGTCCGGAAGACTTTGCCTTAATTTAATAAACCAGAATAACTTTTTTTTCTAGGCTCATGGTGAAATATTGAAATATTGCTCATTTTATTCTTTTGATTTTTGCATCACAGTTTCAGTGCCTCTTTGGCTTTAAACAAATTCACAAGGAACATCTCTTTCAGATAAGTGTCTCAGATTTTCTGGCATGGAAGAAAGATCTATGATACCAGAATGTCAAAGATCACATTAGGCTCTTCCTGAACTTAATATACTGCCCAATACTATTTACAAGGTAGTCAAATATCCACAGAAATGCTGAGTAATCCACATCTGTCATTTATATGAAAGAACAGGAAACATGCATACCAGGTTCTGGCGCTCAGTGAAGGTGTAGGCTATTGAACAACCATTTTGCAGCTGGTTTTTAATCTGTAAAGAAAACATCTGGGGAAAATCAATCTGTACTTTGACACCACATTTTAAAAGAGTGTTTTCAAAAGAGGAAAACACATTTAATTTCCACGAAATACAGATTCAAAAAGGTGCATACCTAGATGTCATTCTTTTAATTTTAGGGTAGTTTACTGCCATTCAATCAAAAAGCTGTGTTTGAATCCCATATAACCTCTAAATTGAATATCTGCCTTACCAGCATTTAAATCACTGCAGGCAGTTGTGGTTTATGGTGGTATTTTATGACTAATGAAATATAGTTGCTTTTCAAAAAATTTATTGTGCGTGTGATAATCCTATAATAAGTACATTTGTGTCCGCCAATGGGTCGATTTACTGCCACTAATGTAGAATAATATAAAGTGTTTCCCTATACTGTAGAATTGTTTGTAACCAATGTGCAGTTGAGCAGGAATATACTGCTTTGGGTGAAGTTAAATAAAGCAAAACAGTTCATCTTACCAGACGTCTTATACTCCGGAGATGGTCCTGCGTGACAGAGTGCTTACATGGACCCGGCACACCAGCATAGACCAAATGAAAGCACAGGATAAGGAAGAAGCACTGATGCCTTACCTGCAACCAGACAATGTATACAATTAAAAACTGGTTACTAAAAAACTACAGTAGAACTTACTTATAATATAGTATAGTATACTGTAAAAAAAAAAAAGTTTTGTCAGGTTAGTTAAAAATGTGCATATGTTAAAATGTGTGCCACTGTGAATGAACTTCTCTTATTCACTCATGAACGCTTATAATGAATTACTTGAATTTCGGGTTGGATAGCATATTGGAACAACATATTAGCTGAACAACATTTTAGCATATCAGTTGTAAGTAGAACACATTTCCCACTTGGCAATGTGTACAGTGCTCAAAAACGAGCAACTCACATTACATGGACTGGAAGTAGCAAGGTAGAAACAGTATAAATAAAACAGTTGAGACATGTCGGAAGTTGTTATTCACATTGTTGTAAGTGGTGTGCTGTTCATCTAATTTAGAATAGTTACACAAACAGCAAGCTCCCATTCAGAGCATTTCTGCAACTTATATGCAACTTAGAACCACTGGTGTAGCCATGGGTGGGCCTGGGAAGGCCGGTGCCACCCACTGGCATTTAGGCCCACCCAGTCATTGTCTTGTGCCCCTTTTCCACCAATAGGCAATAGCTTCGAACCACGAACTGGTAATGTCAGTGGCTGCTGGGATGGATCATGTCAGCATCAAAGCTTTCAAAACAACAGCAGCTCAAAAAACTTTTCTAGATCACTCGCAGTATTACGTTCAGTTGACGGGCATCCTGTGTTGTGCAGCAGCTCCAACAACTTTATTTACCCATCTAATAAAATATTTGTAACAACTGTCATATATGTGAATTGATTGCTAGGAATTGTATTAATTAGGCTACAGGTATAAAATACTGTAACTTCTAATCTGTTCATTAAAATCAGATCGAGTTGACATAAGATTAAATAACTTTGGATGTTTAAATGCCATTAAAACTCTTAAAACTCAAAACTCTATCCACTTTATTTATTTTTTTAATATAATAATGTTTATTTCAAATATCATATGTATGAATTGATTATGAATTTTATACGTTATAACTTCTATTTGTTGCAGCTTGTGATGGCATGATTAAGTTTCTCTGAAATGAATTATTTTTGATGATAAAATAAGTTTTCAAAACTCCTAAAACTTTCAACTTCAGCCTCTTATTTTTGAAACCTGATTCCTTTATGCTTTTTCTCTCTTACATTGCTGTCACAGCAGGGTCATCTCTCCCCTATTTTAATGAGAGTAGAGTTGTGAAGCAGTGACCGATGGTTGAAAAGAAGTCATTTTATTGACAGTAAACCATAGCAGAGACATAGGGGAAAACACCCATTCAAAGACTCTTATTTTGAAGTTTTCTCCTGCACTATGTTTCCCAGTATCCACTGCATTAATCACTTCATCTGTTCATCGTTATCCCCACCTGTATGGCTTTCCCTCATTAGTTTCCATGTATATATAGACCCTCTAGTCCTTGAAGTGTAATGTTTGAAGTGTTATGTTTTGCTAAGCGTTGATGTATGTATGTATGTATGTATGTATGTATGTATATATATATATACACTCACATACACTCACCTAAAGGATTATTAGGAACACCATACTAATACTGTGTTTGACCCCCTTTCGCCTTCAGAACTGCCTTAATTCTACGTGGCATTGATTCAACAAGGTGCTGAAAGCATTCTTTAGAAATGTTGGCCCATATTGATAGGATAGCATCTTGCAGTTGATGGAGATTTGTGGGATGCACATCCAGGGCACGAAGCTCCCGTTCCACCACATCCCAAAGATGCTCTATTGGGTTGAGATCTGGTGATTGTGGGGGCCATTTTAGTACAGTGAACTCATTGTCATGTTCAAGAAACCAATTTGAAATGATTCGAGCTTTGTGACATGGTGCATTATCCTGCTGGAAGTAGCCATCAGAGGATGGGTACATGGTGGCCATAAAGGGATGGACATGGTCAGAAACAATGCTCAGGTAGGCCGTGGCATTTAAACGATGCCCAATTGGCACTAAGGGGCCTAAAGTGTGCCAAGAAAACATCCCCCACACCATTATACCACCACCACCAGCCTGCACAGTGGTAACAAGGCATGATGGATCCATGTTCTCATTCTGTTTACGCCAAATTCTGACTCTACCATCTGAATATCTCAACAGAAATCGAGACTCATCAGACCAGGCAACATTTTTACAGTCTTCAACTGTCCAATTTTGGTGAGCTCTTGCAAATTGTAGCCTCTTTTTCCTATTTGTAGTGGAGATGAGTGGTACCCGGTGGGGTCTTCTGCTGTTGTAGCCCATCCGCCTCAAAGTTGTGCGTGCTGTGGCTTCACAAATGCTTTGCTGCATACCTCGGTTGTAACGAGTGGTTATTTCAGGCAAAGTTGCTCTTCTATCAGCTTGAATCAGTCGGCCCATTCTCCTCTGACCTCTAGCATCAACAAGGCATTTTCAGCCCACAGGACTGCCGCATACTGGATGTTTTTCCTTTTCACACCATTCTTTGTAAACCCTAGAAATGGTTGTGCGTGAAAATCCCAGTAACTGAGCAGACTGTGAAATACTCAGACCGGCCCGTCTGGCACCAACAACCATGCCACGCTCAAAATTGCTTAAATCACCTTTCTTTCCCATTCTGACATTCAGTTTGGAGTTCAGGAGATTGTCTTGACCAGGACCACACCCCTAAATGCACTGAAGCAACTGCCATGTGACTGGTTGATTAGATAATTGCATTAATGAGAAATTGAACAGGTGTTCCTAATAATCCTTTAGGTGAGTGTATATATATATATATATATATATATATTTAGTGTTTGTTCCACTCCAGCGATTACTATTGTTGAGCCTTTTGTTTGTTCCACTCCAGTTTATATAATTTAAGGATTTAAAGGAGTCTACTCCTGCGTCTCCTCTTCCACTCCTTGGACACCAAACGTTAAAGGTGCAAATAATGGAAGATACTAATTGCACACATCTTTAAATACTAACACATGATATGTTTATTTTGAGTCCCACAGACACACTACATTACCCCATAACCCTAAACCTAACCCTTACATTTCCTTGGGGAAAAAAACAACCTTGGTTTTACTACAGTAACCATATTTTCACCATGGTATTTGTTGTTATTTTGCCTCAAACCAGTAACCTCAAAATTAACAAAGGTTACTATATTACCACCATTTTACTGTAGTAACACCATGGTTAATTGCATTAAAACTATGGTTTCTACCAAAAAAAAAACATGGTTACTAAAATATAACTACAGTAATAGAGTGATGTAATCTACACACAAGCGACACCGAGCCTCGGGAGGGAACAAAGGCGGACACTAGGAAAACAGCACACATTTACACCATCTTTACACCCCATGCCACTGCAGTGACACCTATTGTCTAGTTTGTTGTTTATTCCTGTGGTTTCGCCAAACCATTGGGGTGCAAATAGCTGTACTGTGTTGCAGATGCTATTTACACCGGGGTGCAAATAGTCACTTTTTGGTCAACAACTGATATGCAACAAAGCGGTATATAAAAATTCAGAAGTATTCAGAAATGTAATGCAATACCCTAAGTTGTAAAGTACTCATAAAAGAGATATAATGCAATTTGTGATGTGGGGAGAAATTTTCAACCTCTCAAATCACAATATAAAATTTAAATGAATACAGTGCTAAAACTAATTGCAAAGTTTTTGCACTTAAAATGGAAGTGAATGGGGCAGAAAGATAAAATACTCACTGTTTCAAAAATACAGCCACAAGAAGTAAACCATATAATTGATAACATGATTTTAGTATGATAAAATCACTTACTAACCCTTTTTGTGTGAAGTTATATAGAATTTTACAACCTTTTTCTCATGACAACGTAAAACATTAAACAGTCGTACAGTAAAATCAACGATTTAAACAACTTTACAGCTAAAATAACACACAAGTTTTAACAGAAAAATTAATGTAAGGGCTTTTATCAAATGATAAGCTTCAAATTTCTGCCATTAAACCCTTCAAAAAATATGTCCCATTCACTTCCATTGTAAGTGCCTCACTGTAATCAAAGAAATGGAATCACTGCGCTCTACCAGTTCAGGGTGCGTAGAATAGATCCACAAACCTACTAATAATACACACTGAGGAAGACCATGAGGCAGAAACTTCTGTGTTCTCCTGTTCTGTGAGACATAAAATATAATGTAAAGAAATTGAGAAAACGGAGTGTGGATAATTTTGCTTTTAAGAAGTCCCTCACTACTGTAACCTCAACAATTCAACCTAATAAAACAAAATGTTCTCCCCAATTTCGAATGCCCAATTCCCAAAGTCCTCATGGAGGTGTAGTGACTCGCCTCAATATGGATCTCAGTTGCCTCTGCGTCTGACACAGTCAATTCACACATCTTATTATGTGGCTTGTTGAGCGTCTTACCGTGGAGACGTAGCGCGTAGAGGCCCACATAATCTCCACGCCATCCACGCACAACACACCACGTGCCCCACAGAGAACGAGAACAACATTACAGCCACCACAAGGAGGTTTCCCCAAGAACTCTACCCTCCCTAGCAACCGGGCCAATTTGGTTGCTTAGGAGACCTGGCTGGAGTTACTCTGCACTAGATTCGTACTCATGACTCTAGGGGTGGTAGAAACCTAATAATTATTTTTTTTTAAAAGGAGGAACAAGTCAAAATCCTTTTTGTGTTAATGATTATGACACAAAAGCTGTCAATTCAGCTTAACTTGTATTAATCCTGAAATATTTATTTAATTCTAACCACATATCTATGTCTTGAGTTAGTAAGACGACTGTTACAAAAAAAAAAAAAATTCTTGCCAAGCCATAATAACACAGCTGTATATCTGTAATATGTGCTCCCTGTTATGGCTTTGGGAAGTCCTGGGTTATTTAAAGGATGCAACTGATAACAGTTCTAAGAAGCTCTGCGATCATTTAAATGTGCAGGTTTATTTGTGACCAAATGAAAACTTGGAATATATTTCACAAAGTAGAGATTGCAACCTAGCAATCAACATTGAGGTTGAGAAAACTGGCAAAGCTTGGATTTTTATTATTCTGCCGACTGTTGCCTAAAAGGGCAGCCAACTGAAGCAATGCAATTTCTCAGACCACAGTTTTCAAACTCTGTGGTGCAAGAAATGTGCCCCCAATGTTTAATGGTTTGGAAGCTGGACCAGAATATTTGATTTAAGAAAAACAGTATTGTGAAGTTTCACAAGAAGGAGATCTAATCCAGGTTCCTTTGAGATCTTCAAACTGAGCAATTTAGGTGATGTTTCCCTGTGATGTCTTCCCAAGTATTAAATTAATGCCAAAGTAAGTAAGTAATGCAAGTTTTTAACTGAATTATTTTCTGGTTTTGTGCTTTTAGTTTAATAAGTAATATTTTGGCCAATCAAACCTCAGCAGACATCAATACAATGTCATAATCCAACAAGCAATCATGCCATATATCATGCAGAGATGAAGCTAAAAGCTGGGTTGTGCAATACAGTTCAGTCATTTGTATTGGAACTTGTCAGAAAATGAAACAAACGTTACTTTCCATTCGTTCTCTGAACTTCAAGCAAATGTCAAACGGCAGAGCAGAGAAACAGACTTACCTTGGCATGGTGGGCTGTTATGTTTGTGTTCATCTGGCTAACCTGATCAAGTAGTAAGGAATAAAGACCACAAGTAGATTCATTTGATTGACCTTTTGGTTTTGCGTTCTGTTCCTAAAGAAGATAGTGTTTGCCCTCCTGAAGATCTCTGTGGGCTTCAAACTTATTGATATTGATCTGCAATCTCTTGAAATGTATCTGCGTGTGATATCTTGCTGGGGTTGCTGGGGAGCTGAAGAGTACCACCTTGAGAGAATGAATGTTTCAAAGTGCCTGGAGTCTGTGCTGAACCAATAAAGTGAGCTGCTCTGATAAATACGTCCTTCCACTCTTGGGCTAAAATGAAAAGACCTCTCCCCCATTCTCTGTGCTCAAAGCATTCTAACTTCCTTCCATTTTATTGATGAAGGACGTGAGTTCCCCCTGACCAAGAAACAATATAAATATGTATTCACCTCTCAAAAGTTACATTGAAAATGTGGTGAAAATCCCACATGGACATTGAATCATTTGTTCATTCTAAATAGATTATGTTGGTAATTTACGAGCTGCAATCTTTAGAAACCAACCCTTTCTCACAAGAAATCATCACAACAGTATGAGGTTGCGAATTCATTCGATTCGTATGACTTCAATTGTACAAATTCATACACCCAGCAATGAGAGATACTTTCATCATGTCCTTGTAATTCCTGATGTGTTGTTTGTGTTGTGTTGTTTTTGTAATTTTAACTCCTAACCAAATCCCCATCCCTAAACTAACCATGTAGTGTAACACCTTACCCAACCCAGAAAGTAAACATAACCGTGATATTAATGCTAAAATCCCTGAAATGTAATATGGAAGAAAGCTACACATTCAGGTTCTGAAAGCATGTTTGTGAAGCATTTGCGCTTGGTTGATGTGTAAAGTGTACGTTTAAATTGGTATGAATTCTCCACCTCGTAATAGTGTGACGAATTCTCAAGAGTGTGTTGCAAGAAACCTATAGGTCTCTAAGCTAATCTCTGTTAGGTGTTGACTACTAAACTGTTTCTTATTCTGTCATCATTTATTCATCTTTATGTCATTAATTGTGAAAATAATGAGTGGAAAATTTGTAGCAAGTTTGCAGCTAGTTTGACAGAACTCTAGATTTTTGGTAAGGGAAGTTGTTATTCATTGAAAATCTTCCTCTCCACCATTGCTCTCAAATCTCAATGGCTCTTCCGTATATTTAAATATGATGTCAGCATGAGATTTGTCTTGTAACCAAACACAATGTGATATTTTAAAAATGAGGAAGCTTTATATTGATTTTAGTACTAGATTTTAGAACAAATAAGATGTTAGATTTTACAAATGGCTTCAGAAGACTTGGAATACAGCAACAAATCATATGGACTACTTCTGTGGTATATTTATGGTTATTTTTTTTGTCATTTTTGATGCTCAACAACCCCCATTCCCATTCTCATTCAATATATACAGCGTATTTCTTAAAAATACATTTCATTTTCTACAGAAGAAAGAGAAACATACTAGTTTGGAAAAGGCATGTTTTTTAACCCTAACCATAACCTAATTAATCAATTCTGAAGGAGTTGAAAGGTATTGAGAGATGTTCACCATAAACACACTGGCCCCAAAAAGTATTTGTACACTTAAGCCACATGTATCAGTGTCTTTACATTATTTTGCCCATTTGCTTAAAAGAAATAGAACTAACACACTTTTCAAGAAAAACACTTCATAAAAAGTTTAATAAAAGAAGTTTGTTAGGTTTCAAATGATAAAGCAATTGACATATTTTAAAGTTAAAGCAAAATGTATGTAGATACCATTCTTGGTGTGTATCTTGTCCATGGTTGATGCTTCTTTTATTAATGCGATGAACCTGCTGTAGTGTAGTTACTTCTCAGACATATATGTAAATTTAATGGGAACTGTCTTCATGCATCCACTAAAAATCATCTTGACACCAGGCTCAGAAAAATAAAGTTACTTCTGAGAGAAGGTCTAATAACATTTGTTTGCAGATGCCACAATTGGTTTGATCATTTGTACCTAATTCTATGACATTCAGACGCAAGTCTAACTATCTAAAAGTGTCCAAAAATGTTTGGCCGTTTCAGATATTTACGTTTGATAAAACTGATGATTTTATGTTAAACAAGACATTGACATATCAGTCAAATGTAAGTTCACTTAAAGCCTGATCATGTGGCAATAATACATGTCTTTAGCCATTTATAACCATGTAGCACAGAGGAAGGGAATCATTAACTTCCTCCAGACAAAAATACCTTAGATATCTTAGACTTCACTCTCTCTTAACTTATTAAATTGCTTCTAAACATCAGTAGTGTCTCTACTAGAAATTTGTGTCATAAATCTCTTTAAATAAGTTGATTGATGCCACTTAAATCAATTAGGTGATCAATGACCTATTCTTTAGTTGAGACATCTAGTCTAAAGGACATATAAAAGCATGAAGGGTGGGGAAATGTGTGGGCATATATAGACTAGCTGAGATTAGTAAGAAAAGAAGACATTTTGTTTTATTTTTAAAATGTAACTTTACCGTCTTTCACTGAGCTCTGTATTGCAAATGACTCATTATTGCAGCCATATATATATATATACATACATTAAACATGCATTTTAAATCAAATTATCTTTAAGTCTCTTGCATGTGACTATAGCCATTAACTTCAATAATTTAATAATAATAATAATAAGTTAATAAAAAGGACATAGTTGCTAATTGTTTAATTTAATATTTTATTTTCTATATATAATTTATGTATTTATTTATTTATTTATTTTATTTAATTTTTTAAAGTATACGTCTTATAATATTCAGTTCATTTCAAAGAAAATCCAGTTTAATATGAGCTAAATCTGAGATGGTTTTTTTAAAGTAAAAATCCTTTCTCCTATCACGTTTGTTATGCAGAGACAGTTTGAAGTAAGCCAATAGAAGTAAGCCAAGGTTGATTTCCCTGGCCTGAAAAGTATAAACACTGGCCCTGTGGTGCTATCAAAACATTTCTTTGTCTAGTAATATTTTTGAGCATCCCGACCATTTGCTTCAATGTTTAAGTTTGGGAACCATCTTTATGACAGCCCAATGAAAGACAGGATGAGTGTTATTTCTTTATTTGCAAATATGTTTGGTGACTCTAGTGGTGCAGAAATGACACACTTCATCTTTAAAAGAAACCAGATTTCAGACTGGGTCTCGATGACAGTATTTGAGCCTTATGGATGGGGCAGTGGGGTTACAGAAGACAAAAAAGAAAAAAAAACTGTTGAGAAACACTGTTATAACAAAATGATATATGATATAACAAAATATATTCAAGAGGAATGTCCTGAGAGAATCAAATAATCACATAAAGGATCACAAAAAAAGTTAGGATAGGAAGGCTTTCACTGTGTTTTTAGTTATTGTTAAAACATCTATCTTGACCGTTTCTCCTACCAACTTGAGCACGGAGTCATAGCATAATTATAAGTCACATTCTGTCAGGGAGTAAAATGTGTTTCACATCTCCCACGTGAATATCTTCACACCCCAGTAACCATATGCACATTGGTCACACATGTGCCGTCTCTTCCAAGAAACAGATCCAATCCATTACATGCACAAATTATGTGTATTGTCAGTAGATCACTAAACTGCTCTCCACTTATAGGCACTGAGTGGGATATTCAGCCTTAAAACTGGAACAGTTTAGTGCTCCTTTTAATTTGAGCTTGGTTGAAATAGCTGCAATGTATAGAAAATTAGATGGCAATTTATAGGGCACGCTAATAAAATGTAATGTTTTTCAACTAGTCATTGGAGTGTCTCATGGAGTGATTTATAATGTAATTCATGCAGAAAGGGACATACGTCATTGTGGTTAAGTTTTAGGGATATAATTAAAGCTTTTGCATTAAAAGTGATAAATAACCCCAAAACGTACATTCTGTCATCAAAATCACTCATCTTCATGTTCCAAACCTTTACAAATGTATTTCTTCCATGAAATGATGCTTAAATGTCAATGTATGGAAAAAGATTAGGTGAATGAAACTAACGTCTCTAACAACACGAGGGTGAGTAAATAGTGACAGAAGCACTATTTATGAGTTAACTATCCATTTGTTAACCATTTTCATTGTCAATGGTTCGGCAGTGACACGTGATTTTTGGTTCTCCTGTAGTTTTGAGATCAGTTAAAAGGGATCAAACACCAAGCCTTTACAGCTTTACTGTATGTGGCTAACTGTAAAAATGTTGGCTAGTAGAAGCTGATTTTGCCGGTCGATAACAGACCCACTACAGAGCGTCCGGTGAGAGACTTTTACCAGAGATGATCAGGTATTCGGGAATAACCCATTTATTGTCACCACAACTCAGTACACTGAATAAATTCGACTTTGCATGTGTGTGTGTTTTTTTTTTTTTTTGCACGCACAAACAACTTAAGCAAAGATAAACGCTGCATTATAGCTTGCAGCCGTCCGCTTTCCCGTTCGGTCAGACTCAATTCAGTGGGCGGGAGGACTGACCTGCACGTCTTTTCCGCGGCGCTGATTGGCCCGCTGGACGGATGCTGCGACTAATGCGTTTGTCATAAAGGAACTACGACACTTGAATATAACTCTAATAGTGGCCTTTTTACAGTAACCAAGATTTTTTTTGTTGCAATTGTGTATTTTATTACATGTTGAATAAGAAAAAAAAAAATTTAAAATCTTTGAACAACACATAGCTACAGCTAACATGTGAATGTTAATTTTGTCAGACTGCTTTGGTAAACACTACTCAACACACTTGAATGGACAGAGTCATAGCATAAACTAAAATCTGAAATCCACGTGGACGTTTTAAAGCCACTGGATCAGTTTTGAACAGTGGTGGAATGTGTTTGTCAATAGATCTTTCCAGGCACCATCGTCTTCTTATCTTTTTGGATGTTGTTTTTCCTCTGCAGGCTTAAACACATTCATTATTACAGTATTATTCCAAGGGAGTGAAAAAGTAAAAGTTCCAACTGACCCTCAAAATAACATTGAAAAACTTACTGATCTGACTTTCTCACACTCACACACACAATTTGCCCCTCTAACTTTAAACACCATCTGTATACCATATTCTTATGGCTAATTGCATTTCTGAAGCAGAGGCACACTGTGTCACATGGCTTACCAACATTGGTTGAATCGCCTGGATGCTTAAGAAAATATGTGGGACACCAATGCCCTTTGGAATACAATATGTTGTTTCAGCTTTATAATTGGTTAATCAAAAGTTCCATTGATCTTGGATATGCATAAAACATATTAAGCTGTTTTCAGGGATTAGTAACCACTCTGACAAATATGTGCTTATGGTGTGGTGGTTGTGGTGACAGAGAGGCTATATGTTTGGACTTCCAACCACAAGGTTGGTTTTAAGTTCTACACCTTTGCTCAGCACACCTGGGTTCCCTCTCGAGAGGTCTCTCCTATTGCGTAAGTAGCTTACGCTATGGGAAAAATCAGTTTCTCGAGAAATATTGAAGTCTTTATGCAAAACGCATTGCAGCTGCACAGCAGACAGTAATGAGCGAGGCAGCTCGGTCATTGGCTGTGCTGTGGCAACTTGCTCGAACCAATGACGGGGCGACTCTGAACGCGCGACCAATGAGCTGCTAGCGCCAGCGCTCAGAGCCCGCCAAGATTAGCGTGGCTAAGGCTATTAGGCGCCCCGTCATGAGAGTTCTTTAGATTTAATCTCCTTCAGCGAAGACCTTCTCTTCGCTGGATCCTCCGGATTGTTGGAGTCTTTTCGCCTGCCGTTGACAAGCCTACAGCAGGACTGCTAAGAGGACGCCGGCGCCTTCAGCCGCCTTCGAAGCCTTCTGCTACGCCATCCGGCGCGCGTCACTGATATCCTTTTTTACTTACAAGTGTTCACCTCTGCGACGCTTTTGATTTAAGTAAAAGAGCAATTTTCAAGGCGTTGTTCCAAATGCCTTTAACCTGCGCCTCGTGCAGAGGCCCTCTTCCTGACGGGGACCGTCACGTTATCTGCACTAGCTGCCTGGGACCTGACCACGCAGAAGCTGCTCTCATTCAGGGCGGATGCCCCGAATGTGACTCCCTGGGCCTCGCCGGATGGCGCTTCGCTTTGCCGCCTTCGCCGCAAACGAGCCTGCTTCCACCATGCTGCCGTCTCCTCCGTTCGAGCCGCGCAAGAAAAAGTGCCGCTCACAGAGGCTGCCAGAGCACGCGGAATTCAGTGGCGTCACGCCGGGCCAGTCCCCGCGTGCTTCACCACTACCCAAGATCTCCCCGCCGCCACTCCATTTCACGCAGGCGGACCAGCACCCCTCCAACAGAGTGGTGGGTCTCGTCTCGTTCGGCGCGTCAGGGGACGACGGTGAAAAGGATGACAGCCTTTCTATTGACACTGCATCCGACGACTGGCCGGGCTCGGCCTTCGACCCCGCGCCGTCGACATTAGCGGACACGAGCACGGGCACCAGCATGGACTCTGAGATCGTCCGCATCCTGTCCAAAGTCGTGGAAAGCCCCGCACTCTGCTCGCCTGAAGCCTTCTTTCTCTTCCTCGCTCTCCTCGGTGGACGGCGCGAGAGAAAGAGGCTACGAGGGAACCCCGCCCCTCGAGGAGGCTGTGGCCAACTATCTGTGCCCACCCTCCACCGCTGGATGGAAAGCCAAAGCTTCTCATCCCTCGAAGCCCTGCCGATCTACCTCAGCTCTCGCCGGCCGCGCATACGCCGCCGCCGGCCAAGCTGCGTCAGCGCTTCATTCCATGGCTGTTCTACAAGTTTATCAGGCCAAACTTCTCCGCACCATGGACGAGTCGGGACCTGAACCTGAGGCTTTCAAGGACCTGCGCAGCGCCACTGACATAGCCCTGCGAGCCACAAAGGCCACCGCCCAATCCATCGGCCAGGCCATGGCTAACCTGACTGTCCTTGAGTGCCATCTGTGGCTGACGCTAACAGAGATGAAGGACGCGGATAAGGCGCCATTTCTTGATGCGCCTATCGCTCCAAGCGGCCTGTTCGGACCGGCGGTAAAAGAGTTTGCTGAACGCTTCACTGAAGCTCGGAAGGATTCGCAGACTATGCGTCACTTCCTGCCCAAGCGCTCCAACTCGTCTCAGAGCCGCCAGAGACCGCCAGAGACCTTTGGCCAGAGACCTTCAGCAGCAGCAGCAAGCCAGGGATGCGCCTCCCGTCTCCCAGCCAAAGAGCAGACCTGAAACGGACGCTCGACGCCGCTCGCATTCCGCTAACCAAAGGAAGCCGCCTGAGCAACGGGGTCCTCGGCCCAAGATCGTGCTGAACCCGGAGCCTCGTAAGTCTTCCTAGCAATAGGAAGAAAAAGAGAGAGTGCATGTCTCGCAAAAGCCGGACCACTCTCTCTAAAACGTGTGAAACATTACCCAGTCCCCTTACAGGCGGCTGGAAATGTCTGTACAGCAGTCAATGGGCCAGTCACAGAACTCGCTCACCTGCAATCAAACGTCGTTTTAATGGCAACACACAGAAATCACAAAAAGAGTCATTTTCTGCCTGTGTCACTAAGGGGTCACGTGTCCACACTAAAGTGCGCATTCCCACGTATCAATACTGTACAAACAGTGCCGAATACTTCCCCAGCTCCAGCTGGACGCACCATATATGTAGATCGTGTGCCTATTGTCATGTATGCACCACTACACGCAAGCACTGTTCCCACAGTTATAAACACTTCCCCAGTAAAAGCGGGAAATACTATAAAGGTAGCGGCGTGCCTGCTGTCCTGCATGCACCCCTACACACAAACACTGTATGCATAGCCAAAACCCCCGCCATGAGCGGAGGCTTTATGAAAGTGGCGCGCGTGCCTACTACGGTATATGCACCCCCACCCATAAGCACTGCCCATACAGTTTCAAACAGTTCTCTGTCTCATACCGCAAGCATCACAGATGCAACGCGCGAGCCAAGAAACTCCCCGCTAAGAGCGGGAAGCTTTATGACAGTGGCGCGCGTGCCTATTACGATGTATGCACCCCCACCCGAAAACACTGTCCATACAGTTTCAAACATTTCTCCAGCTCATGCTGCGAGCATTTCGGAGATAGCGCGCGTGCCTGTAATCTCACACGCACCCCTGCACTCGGCACTCAACAAGGCTGCTCAGCGGCTACCGCTTCTGACAGCTGTAAGCTCAGTGTTAGCACAAGGCAATTTGCCGGTGGGGCCCATACGTCACTGCGACACGCCCCCAGCCAGTATTCAGCCCATATCTGTGTGAGCAAAAGCCTGGGAAAAAATCCCCAACCTGCCGAAATGGGTTTTGAACATAATAAAACACGGTTACTCGCTTCAATTCGCTCGCAGACCACCCCGCTTTTCAGCGGTGGTCGAGACGAAAGTGAGGAGAGATGTGTCACATGTTCTACGCACCGAGGTGCTCAAACTAATAGAGAAGGGCTCTATAGAAACTGTTCCTCCCTCTATGAGCGAGGCAGGTTTTTACAGCCGCTATTTTCTCGTCCCGAAAAAGGACGGTGGCCTCCGCCCCATCCTAGATCTCAGACATCTGAACAAAGCTTTAATGATTCGCTCGTTCAGAATGTTAACGACCAAACATATCCTTGCGCAAGTTCGCCCCAGGGATTGGTTTCTATCAGTGGATTTGAAAGACGCTTACTTTCACATACCAGTACACAGTACTACCATTCGGCCTATCATTGGCCCCCCGTACATTCACGAAATGTATGGACGCAGAACTTTCCCCCTTGAGACAGCGGGGAGAGCGAATACTGAATTACCTCGACGATTGGCTAATCATAGCACAATCAGAGAGTCAGTTAACGACGCACAGATCTTGGATTATCAGCCATCTAGAATGCCTGGGTCTGAGAATCAATTTTGCAAAGAGCGTGCTATCCCCCAGCCAGAATATCTCCTTTCTGGGAATAGTGCTAGACTCAGTGCAGATGACGGCGCGCCTCTCATCAGAGCGCGCGCTCTCTATTCGACGCCTTGCAACATCACTCAGACCGGGCACGCATGCCCCCGTCAAACGATTTCAAAGGATGCTCGGTCTCATGGCCTCGTCATCAGCTGTACTCCAGCTAGGATTGTTGCACATGCGTCCTCTCCAACGCTGGCTCAAGAGCCGTGTCCCCACTCACGCGTGGTGCTCGGGCCACTTTTTAATCAGAGCAAATCACGGCTGTATAAAAGCCCTGACGCCCTGGAAAGCCGTCGACTGGTATCGAACCGGCGTGAGTCTGGGCGTGAACACACGGAGAAAAATGATCACGACAGATGCCTCCAAAATAGGATGGGGGCCCTTTACGAGGGCAGGCCTGTCTCCGGCTTTTGGTCAAACCCGAAAAGCGCCTACATATAAACTGTCTGGAAATGAAAGTGGTCGCCTTGGCTCTCAGAGCCCTGCTTCCGTACCTGAAAAGCGAACACGTCCTGGTCCGAGCGGACAACATGACCGGTAGTATCGTATATAAATCGCCAGGGTGGACTCAGGTCGAGCTCCCTGCACTCTATGGCCAGGGAGCTCATCTCATGGTCACGGCACCACTTGCGCTCGCTGAGAGCAGCGCATGTGCCAGGCGTCCTGAACCAGGGAGCGGACATGCTGTCCAGAGACAAGGTTCTCCCAGGAGAATGGTCTCTCCACCCCCTGACGGTTCAGTGGTTATGGCAAACCTTTGGCAAGGTGGAGGTCGACCTCTTCGACTCCAGGGAAAATGCGCACTGCCACCTTTTCTTCTCAAAGATCACGGACGCGCTCGCCCAAGTCTGGCCGAGCCGCCACTTGTATGTTTTTCCCCCGATCGCGATGCTACCTCAGGTCATCAGTCGGATCATGGAAGTGAAATGTGCAGTGCTCCTGGTAGCCCCACTCTGGAAAAACCAGACGTGGTTTCCAGAACTGATGCAGATGATGCAATCTGCCCCATGGTTGATTCCGCTGAGGCTAGACCTCCTCAGGCAGGCCAACGGGATGATTCTTCATCCCCGCCCCGATCTGTGGGCCCTCCATGCATGGCCCCTCAACGGGTTCCCGAGAACCTCCCCAGTGGAGTTTTGAGAACCATCACGGAGGCGCGAGCGCCCTCTACGAGACGCTTATACGCCCAAAATGGAAAGTGTTCAGTGACTGGTGTGATACCAAGAGCTTGAACCCCAAATCATCCAAGTGTACTCGCCTTTTTGCAAGAGTTGCTGGAGGCGGGCCGCACACCCTCCACGCTCAAAGTCTATGTGGCTGCCATAGCGGCATCACACAATCCTGATAAATGACGTTCATTAGGGAAAAACGACCTAATCATTCGTTTCCTAAGAGGCGCTAGGAGGATGAACCCCCCTCGCCCCCCCTCGGTGCCGATCTGGGACCTGGCCACGGTCCTGGACGCACTCAAGATTGCCCCGTTCGAACCTCTCCGAACCGTGCACCTTAAACAGCTCTCGCTCAAAACTGCGCTCTTGCTGGCGCTCGCCTCAATCAAGAGAGTGGGCGACGCTGTCATCAAGCGCTGCTTGCCTGGAATTTGGACCTAACGACTGCAGAGTTGTCCTTAGGCCAAAGCACAGGTATATTCCTAAAGTGCTGTCCACACCCTTCAGAGTACAGGTGATATCTCTGGCAGCGCTATTGTCCCCAGCGGACGAAAGTGACGCTAATTTACTCTGCGTTTTCATTTGGAACGTTCTGCCCCGTTCAGACAGACGGAACAATTATTCGTATGCTTTGGTGGCCGCACTAAAGGTCTCGCAGTTTCAAAGCAAAGAATATCGCGCTGGATAGTGGATGCTATAGCACTGGCTTATGAAGCCAAGGGCCTTCAATGCCCCTTAGGTGTCAGAGCTCACTCTACGAGGAGCATGGCCTCCTCGTGGGCGTGGTCGAGTGGGATACCCATTGAAGATATTTGTGCGGCGGCAGGCTGGGCCTCGCCTTCGACATTTATCAGGTTTTATAACCTACAGGTCCCCTCATTGCATTCCAACATTCTATCAGCCTGACTGTAGAATGGACTGGAGTATGTATATGCTGAGCATTATCTCCTCCCTTATAGGTCCGTCTCTGACTGACTTAGAGGATTTTTTATGCATATCAAAACATAGAAAAATCAGTACATAAGTTATGTGCTTGTGTTTTTACAATGAGCTCCCACCATGGACCTCCTTGGGGCAAAGGCGCTCTGTATTTTCCCATTATATAGCTCGCTGTTGGCCGGCTTGTTGGTTAATCACTTTGCTTTAAGGCTCAGGCATCCGCCTCTGGCTTTATAGAGCGAAGTCAGCACGCACTGCGTTTTGCATGGTGTTCCCATAGCGTAAGCTACTTACGCAATAGGAGAGACCTCTCGAGAGGGAACGACTCGGTTACTAACGTAACCTCGGTTCCCTGAGAGGAGGGAACGAGTATTGCGTAAGCTGCCGTGCTTGTGCTTGGTCAGTTCGCGTCAGTCGATTGAACCTAGAGAACTCTCATGACGGGGCGCCTAATATATAGCCTTAGCCACGCTAATCTTGGCGGGCTCTGAGCGCACGGGCGCGAAGCGCGCGCTCATTGGCCGCGCGTTCAGAGTCACCCCGTCATTGGTTCGAGCAAGTTGCCGCAGCAAAGCCAATGACCGAGCTGCCTCGCTCATTGCTGTCTGCTGTGCAGCTGCAATGCGTTTTACATAAAGACTTCAATATTTCTCGAGAAACTGAGTTTTCCCATAGCGTAAGCTACTTACGCAATACTCGTTCCCTCCTCTCAGGGAACCGAGGTTACGTTAGTAACCGAGTCGTTTTTGGGACTATTTGTAACATATACTCAGATTTGAGGATGATGTTTGAACCCAAGCAGGTATTTATTGACACACAAACACAAACAGAGACAGCAGGTAAGTGATGACATGACAGTACTGGGTTGAAATGGTGATAGTTTACGGGATGAAGACTGATGCTGATAGAGATGGTGACTTTCCTTGAGGAGGAGGTTTTGCAACAATGAAGCTTGCATTAAGGAGATGGGCACTAGGGTGTAAACGTTTGGAATAGAAGAGTCGCTGGAGAGGAGTGGAATCATGATGGCGTTTAATGCTGGAGACACAGTTATGTGACTATGTACACAAAGTTGAGACCAGACACAGAATGGAAGGGGAGTGAAGTTTATATAGAGTTTATTGTTGCAATGATTGGAGGCAGGTGTGGGTTATCAGTACTCAGGAGAGTGAGAGTGTTGAGTGAAATTGGTAGGTGGTCCAGAAGGATCCATGACACTATTGCTCCAAATATATTTTCTTTATCCACAAACCATTCCCCATCCCCCATGTAGCAGTGGATGTGCGTGAGTGCAGAAACAGTGACACTGTCTGACATATTAACAGGGTTCCCACGGTAATGGAAATCCAGGAAATATCAAGGAACATTACATTTAAATTGCATTTGAAGTGGTGGCGGCGTAGTGGGCTAAAGCACATAACTGGTAATCAGAAGGTTACTTGTTTGATCCTAACAACCACCACCATTGTGTCCTTGAGCAAGGCACTTAACTCCAGGTTGCTCCGGGGGAATTATCCCTGTAATGAGTGGACTGTAATTCGCTTTGGATAAAAGTGTCTGGTAAATGTAAATTAACTGTCCATTTTAATTTATTACATTTAAATAAGTTTTACATTTTAATTTGTGATTTCAAGTCATGGAAATGTAATGGAAATTCATGAAATCTTAATTAAAAAAATAAATGGTTGTTGTGAAATTGTTTAAGTTATGCTGCGCTCAAAAAAATGTCATCAGCTTGAAATCTATTTATGCGAGGACAATCTCTATTAAATCATAAAAATAATCCTTATCCAGTAATAACATCATTCCAGTGCCATCGCCCGGCATCGTGGAAGACCACTGCACAGCTGGCTGAGGACCAGTCGACCACGTTTCGGGACCGGCAAGCCAGTTTTTCTCTCTTTCTCTCTCTCTGTCTCTCCCGCTCATTCTGTCCCTCTCCCCTCTCCCTCATCCTACTCAGATTCCCAGGAGGTGGGACTAACATAAATGGAACTATGGGAATTATGTTGTGACTAAACAAATCCAAAAGAAATCAAACTTGTGTTATATTTTAGCATCTTCAAAATAGTCACCCTTTGCATAGAATTTGCAGAAATGTACTCTTGACATTTTCTCAACCAGCTTGGATGCTTTTTAACAGTATTGAAGGAGTTCCCATCTATTTTGGGCACTTATTGGCTGCTTTTCTTTATTATTTGGTCCAAGTCATCAATTTCAAAAACTTTTTTTAAATTACATTTTAGTAATTTAGTTATAATGAAATAAATGTATATGGTGGTACAATTATATTTTTGTCTACAAAACTAATTTCAAACATTTAAACATACTGCTTCAGATCAAAATATTTTTAAGATCATGAGAAACATGATTTTTTTCTTTCTTTCTTAAAAAAAAAGTTAAAAAAGCTGAATCAGGCAAACTCAGGCAGGTTATCAAGTGGTGTTTTTTCATATTGTTAGCACAATTCAGGAAATATAGAAATGTAAGCACAGCGTAGTTCTAGCGGGAAGACTAGCAGATGTACATCACACCATTAGCTGGGTAACTCCTAGTCAATCACATGTCAGCCAATGCTTTATAAGTCTGCTCACAATCTATCACATTGATGTTTCAGTGTGTTAACACGGCAACCTTCACCACCCCACCACCACTGGTTGAGTCCCGTCCTCCACGGGTGTAGCCTCCTATCTCTGGCAGGATATGATGGCTCCAAGTACAACTTCTTCGGACCGCCATATGGGGTTTACGCCAAAGAGAGACATTACATTTTCTGTTTTATATTCATCAAATAAATGTCATCTTAAATTTCACTCAAGTCTGGGACTCTTCCTGATATAATGGAAATATTGGAAGTTTAGGTAGGAATTGGCAAGCAATTCATAATAAATTAAAGAAATGCTTTTTGTCCCTGCTTAGGCTGTTTAACGGCTCTTATTTTAATCTGATTATTATCATCAAGTTTAGTCTTTGGGACATTATTATTATTAATAATAATATTTTTTATTATTTGTACTTTGTAATGTTTTTGATTTCTGGTTGTGTCCTTGTTGTATTAAACCACTTAATTGTGGCAGGTGCTAAGATCTTATTTGTTCACTAGTTAGCATGTTTTAAGATCAGGGGCAACTTGAACAGTCACAACAAATAAGAATGTTTTTACAACAACCTGTGTTATTGGCTCAGTTCAACAGTTGTTGATGCATGAACAGATTTTTTCCAGAGTTAAGCAACTCATACTTAGCAATCCACCATTCATATTTATTTGACACCTGCTGTTTACTCCTTTTAAATCATGCGATTAAGCTGGATTTGATGTTATGTGAGTTATTTATATATTTAAGTTTTAAAAATACATACACTCAATTCATTTATGAGATATTTGTAAATATAACAATCTTATACAATTGTATTTCAGTCGGAATGGCAAAAGAAACTGACAGGCTTGTTTGTTATCTCCACCTTTAAGCCACAATTGCATGTGTACATTTGTGTTTAGGCCTGTGATAATAAGCCACATGGAACATACACTCACATAAAGGATTATTAGGCACACCTGTTCGATTTCTCATTAATGCAATTATCTAATCAACCAATCACATGGCAGTTGCTTCAATGCATTTAGGGGTGTGGTCCTGGTCAAGACAATCTCCTGAACTCCAAACTGAATGTCAGAATGGGAAAGAAAGGTGATTTAAGCAATTTTGAGCGTGGCATGGTTGTTGGTGCCAGACGGGCCGGTCTGAGTATTTCACAATCTGCTCAGTTACTGGGATTTTCACGCACAACCATTTCTAGGGTTTACAAAGAATGGTGTGAAAAGGAAAAACATCCAGTATGCAGCAGTCCTGTGGGCTGAAAATGCCTTGTTGATGCTAGAGGTCAGAGGAGAATGGGCCGACTGATTCAAGCTGATAGAAGAGCAACTTTGCCTGAAATAACCACTCGTTACAACTGAGGTATGCAGCAAAGCATTTGTGAAGCCACAACACGCACAACCTTGAGGCGGATGGGCTACAACAGCAGAAGACCCCACCGGGTACCACTCATCTCCACTACAAATAGGAAAAGGAGGCTACAATTTGCAAGAGCTCACCAAAATTGGACAGTTGAAGACTGGAAAAATGTTGCCTGGTCTGATGAGTCTCGATTTCTGTTGAGACATTCAGATGGTAGAGTCAGAATTTGGCGTAAACAGAATGAGAACATGGATCCATCATGCCTTGTTACCACTGTGCAGGCTGGTGGTGGTGGTGTAATGGTGTGGGGATGTTTTCTTGGCACACTTTAGGCCCCTTAGTGCCAATTGGGCATCGTTTAAATGCCACGGCCTACCTGAGCATTGTTTCTGACCATGTCCATCCCTTTATGGCCACCATGTACCCATCCTCTGATGGCTACTTCCAGCAGGATAATGCACCATGTCACAAAGCTCGAATCATTTCAAATTGGTTTCTTGAACATGACAATGAGTTCACTGTACTAAAATGGCCCCCACAGTCACCAGATCTCAACCCAATAGAGCATCTTTGGGATGTGGTGGAACGGGAGCTTCGTGCCCTGGATGTGCATCCCACAAATCTCCATCAACTGCAAGATGCTATCCTATCAATATGGGCCAACATTTCTAAAGAATGCTTTCAGCACCTTGTTGAATCAATGCCACGTAGAATTAAGGCAGTTCTGAAGGCGAAAGGGGGTCAAACACAGTATTAGTATGGTGTTCCTAATAATCCTTTAGGTGAGTGTAGTCTGCAGTATAACAATTCTTCAGAGAAGTTAACTACAGGATGAAGAAAAATTACATTGCAGAAAGTGATAATTGATCTGCAAGCAGTCTTTAGGAGAAACTAGTATATAATGTATCATATTATTATATGAATTATTATAACTATTATATTTTACTTTATATGAAAACAATTGTATGAATATCTCTAAATATCTAAAGTGTGGGCATTTGCATATGATATTAATAGTTATTGCATACAGAAGTTATCCCAAGAGCTATCTCAGTACCTTTAAGGTTGAGTAAAATGTAAAATTACTGTAGACAAAAGTGTGTTCTCTAGCAGAGGTTTTGTATGTTGGTTTAAAATACCTAGTTCAAAACCATATTCATTTTTAATGAATTCTATCTTCCAAACTAAAATTCTGATTTGATCATATTTTTATGTAGCTGTTGGGAAAACAAGAAACAAAATAAAACCGAATTGACAATCATTCAGCCAATGGTAAACTATGTAATTTTTACAAAAAAGTGGATCTGTGTTTTCAGGACAAGGGCATTTTATTAGAAATGGCATGTCAGTGCAAGATTTCATATGTGTTTTACGTTTAATCAATTTATACTTTTTTTTTCTTCATTAAAATATTAGTCAGCCAAAACAAGGTATTTATATATTTTGTCTTACCTTTTACATTTTTGCAGTTTCCTGAATTGCTTTGGGTTTCAAAATTGTTTAATGAAAATGTCAAATGACAACTATCCTCACCTCCCCAATATGTAGCTTCTTATACAGTATATAGAATAGTACAGGGGATGCAATGACACTGCCTGCACCTTACAGCAGCCATTTCTGCTATGTCTGTTCATCTATTGAGGCACCTTTACAAGATAAAATAATAATAATAATGATAATAATAATAAACTCTTACATTTGTCTTTCTGTTTGGGGTATGACTATGAGGAACTCTCATGCAGCAGCATCATACCATACAAATGAGTCAAAATTGATGTTGACATTTTAATTGGTCTAGTAATGACGGAATAAAATCATTTGAGTTATAAAATAAAGAGGTTCCACCAAGAAGAGGTCAAAGTCATTTGGACAGGATTAAATAAGCAACAGACTGTCCTCACATAACTGATTATTCACTGACTGCAGTGTGTCTGTAGGGGTAAATGGAATATCATTGAAACAGTATTAGGTTTCAGATGATCCAAGTTTCCTTCCCACTGTGCAAGGTTGAAATGCTGAAACAATATCGTCTGAGAATGGCCTGCTTTATTATGTCCCTCAGTGTGAGACAAAACAAATAGAATTTTAAAGTTTGATTTACCTGAACACAGGAAGGAAAATAAAATAATGTTGTTCATACGGTTTATATTGTTTTTCAGTGAAAAGTATGAACATAGATTTATGAGTGGGACAGGAAAAAAGACATAAAAAGTATCATCATATTTTCTTGAGATTATTTGAGTCTAGTCCTTTGGACATCCTTCAGGATTAGATCTACTTTTTTGCTGACTACTGTATGTAAGTAATAACTGATAATGGATGTTTAATTTTATGCACACACAAAGTGGTAATGCGGCCACAATGTGGGTGTGGTGAGTCTGGAGTCAATTATTCCACATACGTATACCATGGTTGCCCCTTGACTGTACCTCAAGACTAATGGGGCACTGGGACAAACCTTTATCATAAAACGGTTAACCAGCACTACAATAAAAACCACACTGCAAGTCTGTGCACAGACATTTTTTGTGTGTGTGGGGGTCAGTTGCTCAAGCGGAAAAAAGAATTATATATAATTATTTGTAAAAAATAAAGATACATACAGTAGCACATCTTTAACTTACATCTTTTTTATTTCAATACCCATACACTCATGCAAATGAGAAAATGGGGACAAATCTAGGTAATTAATGTGAAACACTGCTATTTCTACATTTATCACAATCACAGAACAACAACAAAGAAAACAATGCCACATTGTGCATGCGTTAGTGATCTATAAAATACATAACCATTCAAAAATCAACAAATCTTTACACAAAATTGAAAAAGGATATTTTCTGAATAAATACAATATTTAACCAACCAATCTACCCCACGGAGCCACCCGCAGGAAACAGATGCCACCCCTCTCACGGCTGGCCACCAAGAACTCGAGAAGACTTCGAAGCGCCCCTGAGATGGGCAGCCCAGGAAGTTAGGAACCTGCACTTCAGGAGCTGGTAAGAAGACTACTCCTTCCCCTAGTGGAGGGCCGGGTGAAGAATCATTATTTTCCTTTTCTTTAGATTTTGCCGCACACCCAGTGGGCTGCGGTACCCACTTTCTCAAGAAAAGAGCAGTTTCCTCACTTCCTGGGCCCCACATTCGGTGTCCACGGCCGTCGTTATCATGACCCCTGGGCACCGTTTCTCTCTGGCAGGTTCGGCACCCTGCGTGCCCAGCTGTGGCACAAATCCACCTCCGATGTGATGGCCTTCATGGGTCACGAGGACGAACTTCTTCCTCCCCTGTCCCAGGCTGTTTCGAAGGTGGTCACAAGGAGCCAGGTAAGTGCTTTGATGTCCCTGGACTCGGCACAGCCAAAAGTGGCACCTCAGGCTCTGCCCCGTCACGAGGCCCCACCCACCCGTACATCCGGCAAGGTTGTTTCCTTGGTCCCCCTCACATGGAGCTTGGGGGCGTGGGTCTTGCTCCCCGACCCGTCGCGATGACTGATCAGGACTGTCCAACTTGGCTAAGCCATTCAGTTTGCCAAGCGCCCGCCCAGGCTCAACAGAATCCACTTCACTGTGGTGAAAGTACTGCTGCCTTGCTGGTGGAGATAGAGCCTGTCCCTCCAGCCGAGATGGGGAAGGGGTTTTAAAGCCCCTACCTCATTGTACGCAAAAAAGGCGGCGGGTTGCGGCCAATCTTGGACCTGCGAGTTCTGAACCAGGCTTTGCACAGACTCCCGTTCAAGATAGCCAGCGGCCAGCATGAAGACTGGTTCGCGGCGGTAGACCTGAAGGACGTGTACCTCCATGTCTTGGTTTTACCTCGACACAGACCCTTCCTACGGTTTGCTTTCGAGGGCTGGGCTCACCAGTACAAGGTCCTCCCCTTCGGTCTGTCCATGTCACATTGCGTCTTAAGAGCATCTCTTTTCTCGGAGAATTGGTCTCAATGAGGGCGTGCCTCATGAACGCGTGTGTGCAGTTGGTGCTGAACTGTCTGAGTACGTTAAGGCAGAAGACATTGGTCTTGGGCATGGCGCCATGGCGCACATGTGCTAGTCATGCAGGTCTGCTGCCATCTGTTTGGCCCTTGGTCCAACATAGCGTTCCTATGGGCATGAGTTCCCCTAGGTCAGGTCTCCAGGCACGTCGTAGTTACAACGGACTCCTCCAAGCATGGCTGGGGTGCCGTGTGCAATGGGCACGCAGCCGCCAACCCTTGGATGGCCCGTGACTGTTTTGGCAAATCAACTTGCCCTGCGGAGGCTCTTGCCGTTGATCCGGGGCAAGCACGTGTTGGTCCGGATGGACAACACAGTGAAGGTTGCGTACATCAACCGCCTATGCTCTCGTCGAATTTTGCAACAAGTTGTTGCGGGACACTCATATCCCAGGCAAACTCAACAGCACAGCGGATGCCCTGTTGAGGTAGGTCACACTCAGGGAAGAGTGGAGACTCCACCCTCAGGTGGTCCAGCTGATTTGGAGTCGATTCGGTCAAGCGCAGGTGGACCTGTTCGCTTCTTGTGACTCCTCACACTGCCCGCTCTGGTATTCTCTGACCGAGGCTCCCATTGGCACAGACGTGCTGGCACACAGCTGGCACCTGGGCCTGCGCAAGTATGCGTTTCAACCAGTGAGCCCACTTGCACAGACGTTGCTCAAGGTTAGGGAGGAAGAGGAGCAGGTCATCCTAGTGCCACATTATTTGCTCACCCGGACTTGGTTCTCGGACATCATGCTCCTCGCGACAAGTTTTAAGTGTGAATATTTACCAATACTAAGTGCCCAGAACTGAGAGCCCATGGTGCAAAGATGGCAGAATGCAGCACACGTTGACTGCTTCCAGGCTGCATGCACCATAGGAGGTCTACAATACCTGGTGAAAACTATCCACTTGTCATGTTTATTTTGTTGGTTTTATGTCTTTTATTTTCAAGTTTAGTTCCTGTTTCATGTCATGTGTTCCCTAGTCATGTGATTCCTGTTCCTCTCCATGTTCATGTGTCTGGTTTTCATTTGTTCATTGTTTGACTACTTTGTTATTGGTCTTTTCTTTTCATTGGTTATAGTTCATTTAGTCTTGTTATCTTGTTTATAATTTAGTCTTGTCATTGGTCATTTTTGTCATGTGTTCTGCTTCGCCCTCATGTTTCCATTGTTTGTTGTCAGATATTGTGTATGTAACTTTGTTGTTTTGATCAAGTCAAGTCAAGCCATAGTCAAGTCATGTTACGTTATGTTTAAGTAAAGTATATAATCAAGTTTTTGTCAAGTCTAGTTCATGTTTTTAGTTAGGGTTTTTTTTGGATTACATGTTTGATTAATAAACTGCACTTGGGTTCATCTTCAAACCATCGTCATCGTCATTGCCAGCAGCATCGTTACACTGCTAGCATACCCATTAAATTAAAAGGTGTGGCAAGCTAGCACAGTTAAGTGTAACTTTAGTACATTTACAGTACAGGTCAACTGAATCATTTCCTGGTTTATGTCATGTCTTCTTTGCAGGGGTGTAAAGTAACAAATTACAAATACTCACATTACTGTAATTAACTACTTTTTCCCAAGATTTTTACAAATCTTTTTGAAGTAGTTTAAAAATGTCTTACTTTACTTGAGTACATTTTATGTGCTGTAACTACTTTTACTGCGCTATTTTCCCACCGTCTGTGTTCGCTACTTCCCTGTCCTGATTTTATTTTTATTTATCAACATGATTGGCTAGGGAGAGTCTCGTGACTCACATCAAATCAAATCACACATTAACTTGAATGGCAGGTGTAGATCTGGCGCCAACTGTAGAGGATGCATAAAACACCGTTTACAGCTGAACATCACAGCAGCACCTGAAAGGGATTATCACAGTGAAAATAGGCCAATTGATTGATCGTGTCATGTGAATTTAACTTGATCAAGCCAGATATTATCATTAATCCTGCCTCTAATTTGAAGAAACATATCGAGGTAAATCTCATATTTCTGTTTACTAGATTCTGTGTGTCTATAACGTAGCCTATAATTTAACTAACTATCACTTAGATTAGTGGGCTACTGTGAGAGATTAATGCAATGTTATCAAGAGGGCTGGGCAATAAAATTATCTAGATGTTTATCGGAAAAAAGAGAGATGTCTTCAATCAAACTTTTGTGTAATTTTTTAATATTTAGCCTATGTTTTACATCTATGTGGCAGCGGGGGCGTGGTCAAGCGCCCGTCCGGGAGAGAGAAGCGGTAAGGGCGCTCACACCTGGGCCAAATTATGACTAACACCTGTCTCTAATTGCAGTAGAGTGAGGAGAGCGGTGAAAAAGCCAGCGGCCGCAGAGCAGAGGGAGCCGTCCAGAGCAAGCCAACCCAGTGCGCTTGTGTTATTGTGTGTTGGTTTTTCTATAATTGTTTGTGAGACAGACAACCATTAAAAACCTTACCTTTTTCCCTGGAACCTTCGTTTCCTGTCCTCCTTCCCGTGAGGGTTCTACACTGGTGCCGAAACCCGGGAAAACCATAATAATGGAACAGAGTCGCCCCATAGAGTCCTCCCAGCTGGCTGAAGTCCTCCAGTCCCTCGCGACACTCCACCAGAGCCACCAACAATCCCTGCTTGAGCTCCGGCAAGACCAGGATCGTCGTTTTTTTAAAATCATGCGGGCTCAAGCAGAGGACCGGCACGCCATCCGGAGCCTCCTCAGCCAGGAGGCCGCTCCAGCCGCAGCCGCGACCCCGGACACCCACGCCACATTGCCCCCACCCGCGTTACAGAAGATGGGGCCGGCGGATCGACCCAGAGGCCTTCATCGACCTCTTCGAGAGGACGGCGGAGATTTGGGGGTGGCCCCAAGACCAGTGGGCAGCCCGGTTAGTCCCTCTCCTGTCCGGGAAGCACAACTCGCGGCCCAACAACTGCCGGCAACAAGCCTCCTGGCTTACAACGACCTGCGAAAAGCCATCCTGCAACGGGTTGGTCGGTCCCCAGAAGAAAGTCGCCAACTCTTCCGGGCCTTAAAACTTGAGAAATCCGACCGCCCGTTTGCGTTCGCCCAACGGCTCCGTGATGCGTGTCGGAGGTGGCTGCTTGCGCGGGACCGCGGCGTCGAGGAGCTCGTCGACCAGGTGGTACTGGAGCAGTTTGTCCAGCGTTTGCCCCGGAAGACGGCCGAGTGGGTCCAGTGCCACCGCCCGGCGTCGCTGGAGGAAGCCGTCCGGCTCGCGGAGGACCACATGGCGGCGATTCCTAGGGCGGAGCCAGGGCCGTCCTCTGCTGCTCCGAGTGACGGGGGAAGGGGCGAGGTGGACGCTCCTCCCCTCCGGGAGTTCCCGGAGGGGGACTTCCCCTTGGAGCAGTCGCGGGATGAAACCCTTAAGCACGCCTTTGACCAAGTGAGAGTAATCGATGGTCAACAACTCCGGCCGGGTGTCGCCGTCTCATATCCGTACTTTTTGCTGATCAATGATCGCTTATACAGGGTGACGCAGGACGCCCAGACAAAGGAAAAAGTAACTCAATTGTTGATTCCACGGAGCCGTCGGGAAATGGTTTTCCAGGCGGCTCACTATAATCCTATGGCCGGTCACCTAGGGGAACGAAAAACACTTCTCCGTCTAATAGCCCGCTTCTATTGGCCGGGCATTGGCGGTGACGTCCGCAGGTGGTGTGCGGCGTGCCGTGAATGTCAGCTGGTAAACCCACCGGCCACCCCAAAAGCGCCATTGCGCCCTCTACCATTAATCGAGGTCCCCTTCGAAAGAATTGGGATGGACCTCGTCGGGCCATTAGAACGGTCAGCACGCGGACATCGCTTCGTGTTAGTCCTAGTGGATTACGCGACGCGGTATCCGGAAGCAGTGCCTCTGAGCAACATCTCCGCGACGCAGTGTTGCGGGGCACTCTTCAAGATAATCTCCGGGTGGGGATCCCGAAAGAGATCCTCACCGACCAGGGCACAACGTTTATGTCACGAGCACTTCGCGAACTTTACGAGCTCTTGGGCATCAAATCGATTCGCACTAGCGTTTACCATCCTCAGACAGATGGCCTAGTGGAACGGTTTAATAAAACGCTCAAGAACATGATTCGTAAATTGCGTACACGATGACGCTAGAAATTGGGATAAGTGGCTAGACCCCTGTTATTTGCAGTACGAGAGGTCCCGCAAGCCTCCACCGGGTTCTCCCCGTTTGAGTTGTTGTACGGACGACGCCCACGCGGGGTCCTCGATGTCATCCGTGAAAATTGGGAGGAGGGACCTTCTAATGCCAAAAATGAAATTCAGTACGTTCTTGATCTTCGAGCAAAGCTCCACACACTGGGGCGATTAACACAAGAGCATTTGCTCCAGGCTCAAGAACGCCAACGCCGGCTGTATGACAGGGGTGCTCAGCTACGGGAATTTGCACCGGAGATAAAGTGCTTGTATTACTCCCAACATCGAGCTCAAAATTACTCGCCAAGTGGCAAGGACCGTTTGAGGTCACACGACGAGTAGGGGATCTCGATTATGAAGTCAAACGTACCGATAGAGGGGCGCGCGTCAAATATATCACCTCAACCTCCTGAAATTGTGGAGGGAGGAGGCGGCCTCTGTGACGTTGGCCACGGTAGTTCCGGAGAGGGCGGAGCTCGGACCGGAGGTAAACAAAAACTACAATCTTAACACTCCGGTCACTTGTGGGGACCAGCTCTCACCGCGGCAGCTCACAGAGGTTTCCGAGTTACAAAAAGAGTTTGCGGACGTGTTTTCCCCTCTCCGGGCCGTACTGAACCTCATACAGCACCACATCGAGACCGAGCCGGGCGCGGTGGTGCGTTGCCGCCTTATCGCTTACCCGAACATAAAAAGAAAGTCGTTCGGGAAGAATTAGATGCAATGCTCGATATGGGCGTAATAGAGGAATCCCACAGTGATTGGTCCAGCCCGGTTGTTCTTGTTCCCAAGAGTGATGGGTCGGTTCGGTTCTGTGTGGATTACAGGAAAGTCAACGCGGTGTCTAAATTTGACGCGTACCCAATGCCCCGTGTTGATGAACTGCTCGATCGGTTAGGTACTGCTCGATTTTACTCGACCCTGGATTTAACAAAGGGCTATTGGCAGATCCCCTTGACACCAATGTCCCGCGAGAAAACAGCCTTCACCACGCCGTTTGGATTACACCAATTTGTGACGCTTCCTTTCGGTTTGTTCGGGGCCCCAGCCACGTTCCAGCGACTCATGGATCGGATCCTCAGACCGCATACCGCGTACGCCGCTGCCTATTTGGATGACATTATCATCTATAGCAATGATTGGCAGCGGCACATGCATCATCTGAGGGCCGTCCTGAGATCGCTGCGACGGGCGGGGCTCACGGCAAACCCTAAGAAGTGTGCGGTTGGGCGTGTGGAGGTACGGTATCTGGGGTTCCACTTGGGTCATGGCCAGGTGCGTCCCCAAATTGAAAAGACTGCGGCGATTGCGACTTGCCCTAGACCTAAGACCAAAAAGGGGGTGAGACAGTTCCTGGGGCTGGCTGGCTATTACAGAAGATTTGTGCCTAATTATTCGGACGTCACCAGCCCGCTGACTGATCTCACTAAAAAGGGGGCTCCAGATCCGGTCCAATGGTCGGAGCAGTGTCAACAGGCGTTTACGCAGATTAAAGCTGCACTTTGTGGGGGCCGCTTTTACATGCACCTGATTTTTCTCTCCCTTTTATTTTGCAGACGGACGCTTCAGACAGAGGGCTGGGGGCCGTACTCTCGCAGCTGGTGGAGGGGAGGAGCGCCGGTGCTGTACATTAGTCGGAAGCTCTCCTTAAGGGAGACTAAGTACAGCACCGTGGAAAAGGAGTGTTTGGCCATCAAGTGGGCGGTCCTCACCCTCCGTTACTACCTGCTGGGGCGGGCCTTCACTCTCTGTTCGGATCATGCCCCACTCCAGTGGCTCCACCGCATGAAGGATACTAACGCCCGGATCACCCGTTGGTATCTCGCTCTCCAGCCTTTTAAATTCAAGGTGATCCACAGACCGGGGTGCAGATGGCTGCCGCCGACTTCCTCTCCAGAAATGGGGGAGTGGTAGGCAGGCCGGATGACGCCCGGCCTGAGTCGGGCGGTGGGGGTATGTGGCAGCGGGGGCGTGGTCAAGCGCCCGTCCGGGAGAGAGAAGCGGTAAGGGCGCTCACACCTGGGCCAAATTATGACTAACACCTGTCTCTAATTGCAGTAGAGTGAGGAGAGCGGTGAAAAAGCCAGCGGCCGCAGAGCAGAGGGAGCCGTCCAGAGCAAGCCAACCCAGTGCGCTTGTGTTATTGTGTGTTGGTTTTTCTATAATTGTTTGTGAGACAGACAACCATTAAAAACCTTACCTTTTTCCCTGGAACCTTCGTTTCCTGTCCTCCTTCCCGTGAGGGTTCTACAATCTAGAACAGGGGTGTTCATAACAACGATCGCGATAGCAAGAGCACCACTGGTTGGTTGATCTAGATAAAATATAAAAGATTGACTTTTAATTTCCTGGTGTCTGTAGTTGCATGCTGTTTGATTGACAGGCGGCTAATGTTTGAGCGCTAATGCTGTTGCGCACCTAAATGGTCAAATACACTTTATAATTCCGCCAATGCCCATCTTGGTGAGGATTTAATGTAAACACAGTCATTTTAAACAGTTTTAAACTTAAACAGTGGAACAAAAAGCAGTTTTGCATCAAAATGTCGGACTTGAAGTGTACATTTACATTTATGCATTTGGCAGACGCTTTTATCCAAAGCGACTTACAGAGCCCTTATTACAGGGACAATCCCCCCGGAGCAACCTGGAGTTAAGTGCCTTGCTCAAGGACACAATGGTGGTGGCTGTGGGGCACGAACCAGCATCCTTCTGATTACCAGTTATGGTGCTTAGACCACTACACCACCACCACTCCTTACCTGTAACCAAATAGAGCACTGTCTAGTAGGCTATCATATAAAGGCTATTAATCAAACAACATTAACAAGGAAACGAGAAAACCACTCACCACTTTTTGGCTGAATAACTAAAGTAGCTTTAAAAGTATTAATATAATAGAATAAACATTGACATTTTTTATAATATATATATTTTTTTAATATTGTTCGTTTTTTTAATAATACCGACCCCAGATGTAGAGTGTGTTCATTTGTATAATAAATTACTTGGAAAGTAGAGATGATAAAATAATTTACATTTATGCTTAACCTTTATAAAAATCAACATTTGTAAAGCAGAACATTCCACCAGCCACAAACTTTAGAAAATCATGCATCATGCATTAGAATGAGAACAGAACTATTGCTGGGCTTAAAAGATACAAGAACTAAATCAATGTTGAACATTGTATCTAAAAAGGAGAACAATTTGGCCCCCCATGTGCTACTTAAAAAAATTATTCACACAAAAATCCCAAACACATCCCAGATGTGTTTGACTTTCTTCTTCAGAACACAAATTAAGAGTTTTAGAAGAATATTTCAGCTCTGTAGGTCCATTCAATGTAAGTGAATGGGGTGCCAAAATTTTGACTGCTCCAAAAGCACATAAAAGCAGCATACAAGTAATAAATACAACTCCAGTGGTTTAATCCATGACTTCAGAATTGACATGACAAGTTTGGGTGAGAAAGAGATCAATATTTAAATCCATTTTTGCTAGAAATTCTTCTCTCTGCCCAGTAGGTGGGGATATGCATGAAGAATGTGAATCACCAAAAACAAAAGAAGAAGAAATTGAAAGTTAAAGTGGAGATTGACTGAGCAGGGAGGAGAATTCATTGTAAAAAAGGAATTAAATATTGATCTGGTTCTCACCAAATCTATCATATCGCCTCTGAATTCATTTACATTTACATTTACATTTATTCATTTGGCAGACGCTTTTATCCAAAGCGACTTACAAAAGAGGAAGAACATCAGCGAATCATCTTAGGGAGACAGTGGTACAAAAAGTGCCATATTACAAAGTTTCACTATCATCATAATAGTATACAAAACAGATTTAAGTGCAACAAGAAATGTAAATATTATTTTTTTTTTATTTATTTATTTATTTATTTTTTATTGACCAGTTAAGTGCTTTTGGAAAAGATGTGTTTTTAGCCGTTATTTGAAGATAGAGAGTGAGTTAGCTTCCCGGATTGAGTTGGGAAGGTCATTCCACCACCGTGGTATGATGAAACTGAAAGTCCGGGAAAGTGTTTTGGTGCCTCTTTGTTTTGGTACGACAAGGCGACGTTCCTTAGCCGACCGCAGGCTTCTGGTGGGAACGTAGCTCTGCATAAATGTTTTTAGGTATGCTGGAGCAGACCCAGTGACTGTTTTATATGCCAGCATCAGGGCCTTGAATTTAAAACGTGCATGAACCGGCAGCCAGTGGAGAGAGACAAAGAGTGGTGTAACATGTGCTCTCTTAGGTTCATTAAAGACCAGACGTGCTGCTGCATTCTGGATCATTTGGAGAGGTCTAATAGCACATGCAGGAAGGCCTGCAATGAGAGCGTTACAGAAGTCCAGTCTAGTTATGACAAGGGACTGAACGAGCAGTTGTGTGGCATGTACAGAGAGGAAGGGTCTTATCTTCCTGATATTGTAGAGTGTAAATCTACAAGATCTTGCAGTTTTTGAAATGTGGTCTGTGAAATTTAGCTCATCATCAATGGTTACCCCTAGATTTCTGACCGTTTTGGAAGGCGAAACTGTAGTTGGATCCAGCTGCACGGTGATGTTGTGTTCAACAGCCGGGTTGGCTGGAAAGACAAGGAGTTCGGTCTTGGCAGGGTTGAGTTGAAGGTGGTGTTCCTTCATCCAGGCCGAGATGTCTGCCAGACAGGCAGCGATTCGAACGGTCACTGTGGTGTCATTGGGCTGGAAAGACAAGTAGAGTTGCGTGTCATCAGCGTAGCAGTGGTAAGAGAAACCATGTGACTGGATGATGGGTCCCAGTGATGTTGTGTATATGGAGAAGAGAAGTGGCCCAAGCACTGATCCCTGAGGTACCCCAGTAAGTAACTTGTGTGGCTTGGATACTTCCCTCTCCATGCTACCTCAAAGGACCTTTCTGAGAGATAAGAGTTGAACCAGTCAAGCACAGTTCCAGTGATACCCAGTTTAGAGAGGGTGGAGAGTAGGATCTGATGGTTGACTGTGTCAAAGGCAGCAGAAAGGTCCAGCAAAATCAGAACGGATGATCTCGATTCAGCTCTCGCCTGTCTCAGCGACTCGATGACAGACAGCAAGGCAGTCTCAGTGGAGTGTCCACTTTTGAAGCCCGACTGATTGTCATCCAGCAGCTTGTTCTGTGAGAGATAGGCGGAGATCTGATTGAAAACTGCCCTTTCAAGTGTTTTTGCCATGAATGGGATGAGAGAGACTGGTCTGTAGTGTTCTATCTGTGTGGGGTTAAGTGCAGGTTTTTTCAGCAGTGGGGTTACTCGAGCCTGCTTAAATGTAGTGGGAAAAGTGCCTGCAAGAAAGGATGTGTTAATTATGTGTGTAAGTGCCGGTAGGATGGACGGAGAGATGGCCTGGAGAAGGTGTGATGGAATGGGGTCAAGGGAACAGGTTGTGGGGTGGTTGGAGAGGAGGAGTTTAGAGACCTCAGTGTCAGTTAAAGGAGAGAACATAGGGAAAGAAGGGTTGCATACAGGAGCCAGGTGTTTGACAGGGTGTGGTGCTGTGAATGTATTGCTGATGGCTGTAACCTTATCAGTAAAAAATGTGGCGAATATATCTGCTGTTAGTGATGTGTCAGGTGGTGGAGGGGGAGGGCAGAGAAGTGTGTTAAATGTTCTAAACGAGCTACGAGTGTCTGTGGTGCTGTTGATCTTGGTCTGGTAATATGAAGTTTTTGCAGTTTTAACGTTATTTGAAAAAGTTGCGAGCAGAAGCTGATATTTACCTAGATCAGCTGGATCTTTAGATTTCCGCCATCTCCTCTCAGCTGCCCTGAGATCAGTCCGATGTTCACGAAGGACATCAGACAGCCAGGGGCTGGGTGGTGTAGTCCGTGCTGGTCTAGAGGAGAGAGGACAGATGTTGTCTAGACAGGTTGTTAAAGTAGAGCTAAGTGTGTCTGTGGCAGTGTTCACATCAAGCATGGAAAATACATTTATTGTGGGAAGAGAGGCAGAGACATCAGTGGAAAGGCGAGAGGGTGAGAGGGAACGGAGGTTACGGCGAAAGGAAACCAAAGGTGGGGTCGGTTTTACAATGGATGGGAGAATCATGTTGAATTGAACAAAGTAGTGATCAGAAACATGTAAAGGTGTAACAAGAATATTAGAGGTGGTACAGTTACGTGTAAAAATGAGGTCCAGCTGGTTGCCCGACCTGTGAGTTGCTGTGGTGTGTAGTCTTTCCAAGTCAAATGAGGCCAGAAGAGTATTCAGTTCAATGGCCTGGGGTTTGTCCTGGTGTATGTTGAAATCACCAAGAACCACAAGTGGCCTGCCATCCTCTGGCAAGGAGGACAGCAGGACATCCAATTCCTCAAGAAAGCTTGTCAGCTGACCTGGGGGGCGATCGATGACAACAACATGTAATTTTGTGGGTTGCATTGTAGTAATGGCATGGAATTCAAAAGATGTATTGTTACATAGTGAAGCATGTGGTGAAAAAGTCCAGTTATTATGAATGAGCAAACCTGTTCCCCCACCCCTACCAGTATGTCGAGGGGTGTGGGAGAAGGAGAAGTTGTTAGAGAGAGCAGCAGGTGTTGCTGTATCCTCAGGACGTATCCATGTCTCTGTCAGTGCCAGGATGCTGAGGGTGGACTGCGTGGCGAAAGCTGGAATGAAGGCAGCTTTGTTCACAGCAGACTGGCAGTTCCAGAGTCCCACTGAGAACGAGAGTGGAGCAGGTGTTGAAGTGCAAAGCGGCCGTAGGTTGTGTGGGTTGCGTTTTGTCTTGCATCTGTATCTTGTGAACGGTCTACAACAGATAACAGGGATGTGCTTGAAGGCACGTGTTATTAGTGAACTAGACATGATAGTATGTATATATAAGTAAAATAATAAAAGAGATAGAATAGAAAAATACTTAAGTGCTTTGGTGAGTGGAGCCTTGTCAGTGTCCTTGCTCGGTGGACTCGCACAGGTAGACTCGCTGGTCTTTACCCAAATAGGTCTTCACACAAGGAGGGCTTCACACGATGGCCACCACTTCCGCTGCCGCTTCCGCGTCAGCATTAAGTCCAATAAATAACCACTTTTACGAGCCGTTCAGTGGAAAAAAGCAGCCACGCCTTAATGCTACTTATCACAACAAAGCTAGTCACGTGGTCACCCGAAACCGAAACTCAGGGTTGCGCGGGAACAAACGCAACTTCTGTACAGCGCAAGTAAATTATGCTGCACTTACTTAGCAATAAATAATACTCTGAAACCAGTGAAGCACTGTTTGCAGACACTAAAACGACGATAGTTTTACACACACACAGGATAACCAACCCGAAGTCTAAGCAAATCTAGCAACGAATCCTACGTGACAAGTTTAAACAAGTCTAACAATTCTATCAGCGAATACTATGGGTCAAGTCAACACAAATATAGCGCGCACACACACCAAACACACGTCTAAGCGACTGGCGTTCAAGACAGTAAACAAACAGCACCTGATCTAGCAATGAATACCACTATAACAACGTTAAAAAACAATCAAATAAACACACTTATTTATTTCCAGTGGTTTTAATTCATGGATTAAACCACTGGAGGCACTGGGATTAGACTACTTTTATGCTGAATTAAGTGATTTGTATTATTTTAGCACCGATTCACTTTCATTGTATGGATCAAAAGAGCTGAGATATTATTCTAAAAATCGTAATTTGTGTTCTGCAGAAGAAAGAAAGTTATACACAACCAGGATGACATGAGGGTGAATAAATGATGAGAGAAATGTCATTTTTGGGTGAATTATTCCTTTTTAAGCGTGATGTAGCCCCTGTACCAAACAACTTTTCCCATACCTGCTCAACCTTCTCTATTGTGCAGGACGTGACGTGCCAAGTGATCCTGCTTATTTAGCATTTTTTTATGCACAACAATAACATATAAACTGATTTTAATGTAATTGTTTCATACATTACGATTTAAAATGGTGATCAGTGTATTGAAAATAACTTTTTCATCTTTTCATTTCTGTTATCATGTCTCTCTTTTATTTTTTGGAATCAGATTCATGTAGTTTATCATTGATAAGTTATGTATTTTAAAAGTTGGCATACAGTGTTCATTATAATGGGGCATAGGTTTTGCTCAGTTCTCAATACTCGCTACTCATGAGTACTTTTAAATGAGCTACTCTTTTACTCTTACTTGAGTAGTTTTTAGCACAGCTACTTTTACTCTACTCACACGACATTTTTGGGAAGTAACAGTACTTCTACTTGACTATGATTTTTCAGCACTCTTTCCACCCCTGCTTCTTTGTCATGTCATGCCTTCCTTGACTGTTCCCTGGTGTGTCTTGTTAATTATTTTTGTTTTCCTATTAGTTCTAGTCAGTACAGTTGTTTCCCTTTTCCCTTGTCAGGTCTTGTCTGTTGTGAGTTTTTATGTCATTGTGGGGTTTTAAGTTAATGTTTCATCATGTGTTGGATTATTGTATTTTAGATTTGCAGTGTTTACACTATTACACCAACAGTTACATCTCCATTGGTTTTTACTTAGTTGGCTAAATTATAATATTTTTTTTCATACCGTGATGCTGTGATCTGTCCAAATCCTTATATAAAATACATTTAATCTGATAATTTATCTTAAAATATAATTTAGCACATGCTCCATTGAATTTAAGACCAAACTAATTCTTACAGCAGCTTTTTAAAGTAATATGGTGGTCAGATTTGTCACCAGATTTGTAAGTTTTACAAAAGTTTTCAGCTTCCTGAAATATTATACATCCTCCATGGCTTGACTTTTATACAGATGGCTGATGCAAACCATGTACTGAAATGTTTTTGCCAGAGCTCAGAGCTCTTGCTCCCCCAACAGGTGGATATTAAAACATAAAATCTCTTGTTCTCATTGAAATCTGGCAGTTTTTTTTTTAACAGGCAAGTTCATTTTATTTCAAGTTGTTTTTTTTTGTTTTCTTCTGAACAAAAAAATATTGATGCTCGATGCTGTTAGCTGGATAACTAATCTAAAAATCATTTTTGTTATGATTAATAATAATGGTTTTGAAAATATACTGACCAAACAAGCTTTATACTTTAACTTTCTGAGCCTAATAAAACACAAATTAGCAGCTAAAGTCACACGAACACGGAGGCTAAAACATTTTTTATTTTATAGAGACAGCTTTTTTTTTCTTTAGGCCATGTGCCTTAGAACTTGTGTTATTTGTTGAAAAGCACCTTGGAAACTGCATATTTCACTCGCCATGCAATGTGTATCTCATTACTGGACTTTACTGGACATTTTCAGTGAGAGAAGATGAGGAATTTAAATTTTAGTGCACTAGTGGCATACTAATATAAATCATGAGAAGCTGACTGCCTGTGGGCTGGAATCTGTCACTAAATCCCTAAATAATGTGTGTTGTAATGAGGCATATGAATAAATGTGTCTTCAGATTTCAGGTGAGGATATGGAAAAATATTACAAATCAGTTAAAATTTGCTTTAAAGGACACTACATATATGGCCAAAAGTACATGTACACCCACTTTTAATGAATGGGTTTGGCTATTATAGTAAAGTCAACCTCTTCCCAATCCTGTAAAATTAGCCTAAAACGCCTAATCAAGGCATACCCAAAGTAAATTTAAAGCTGGTCTTGAACCGTTTGGAGTACATGCATGGTTTTGGTCACATTTGAAAGGGGATACTCTGAAGTTTTTTCCCCAGCAGACAGAATTACTGTAAGTGCTACTGATTCTGAGTAATAGAAGTTTGAACACAATGAAATAGAAGTTTTTTTTTTCCGCCTGAAATTTTTTTTGCATACAGATGCCTGCAGATGACTATAACTTGTAGCTATTAGCTTGAGAACACAATGGGATCACAGCATGAATCCTTACCTAGTCCAAGTTCAAATGTTATAACAATACCATAAAAAATAAATATTTTACACATGTTTTTCTAAGGGTACACCCAGGCGTTTTACAAAAGTGCCTTTTGGATACTCCAAAAGGACCCTTTGGTAACCTAGGACAAAAAGGCTACTACTTTTGAACGCTTCAACGTACAGTCATAATTTTGGGCTCTAATGAAAGATGACACTTATAGCTATCATATTCAATATCCAGATCCACTATTAGTTTTGCTGACACAGAGTAACTGATGCATAAACACATTAGAGTGCCTTTTCCCTTCTTGAAACTAAATGTTGTGCATATAAAAGAGTCAAAACTAGTGCTATGGTGGACAATTTGTTTATATAAAAAATACACAACAAACTATTTACATGAATTTTTACACAAAGTATTTACAAACCATTATAAAATTTTACATGTTTCTAGCAACATGCCAGTCATTGTAGCAGTCACATTTGTGTACAAAGCACATAGGCACAACACAGGAGAGTACTTCACTGGTGTCTTTGCATGACACTGCCTGCACTTCAGACGACCAGCGGTGCAAGATTTGGTGATGTGCAACGGCCTGTGATGTGCTCTTCGTGGAGCAGGAGATACGGGTCTGGCTGTGGATTGAGACCCCAACTCTGTCAGCAAGGGTCTCTCTGAAAGCCCTCCTCTCTTGATGAGGTGCTGTCCTGCTGCTCCACTTTATGTGGCCGCTTGCTGAGTGGGGAGAATAAATAAATGTAATTTAGAAAGCTAGACACAACTTTTCCATCTTTTCTGTATTCTATATATATATATATATATATATATATATATATATATATAGTTTTTCTTTTCGAGTGTGTAAATATGTATTATTGTATGTATATTTACTGTAAATACTGTATACTTTGCCAATGTACTATGGAACAAAGAGATGGGCCTACACCTCCCCATGAATTCAGCATTGTAACAAATAGATGGGCCTACACCTCCCCCACCTCCCGCATTGTATCAAATAGACTCTCAAACACAACATATATTCTTATTTTCAACTTATATTTATTGATTTATATATATATATATATATATATATATATATATATATATATATATATATATATATATATTTCGTGTCCATTTATATATATATATATATATATATATATATATATATATATATATATATAAATATATAGTTACAGTAAATATACAAAACATCTATATAGCATGTCAATAGATCTGAAACAAACAATGAACTAAAAACACGCACAAACGGTTCAAACACTCACTGAGGAAACACACGACAAAGGGTTATTACAAAATGTGTATTCATTATTCAAACTAAAGCTTATTTATGCGGAATATACAGTAATATATGTTATAAAACACAAGAAAACACTTACTTGTCCAGAGCAATGTCTCATCTCTCCATATTTCCTCTGCCTCCAAATCATCCGTATTGTTTTCAGAAATTTCATCTCCAAACTCAGAATTTTCACAATGAATGCCTTCTTATCATCCTGAGGTGAAAATCCTGTTTTCGCGTCCGTTTCACCATATTTAAATCGCCAAATGTGTAAACAGTTCCAAAACAACTCTCCAATGGCTTTACGCACGGAGGCGCAAAACAGTGGGTAAAGGAGATTATAGTTTGCGCACACGCATAACAGAATCGTGCTCTAATTAATCCACTAAAGCCGCATATCACTGTTTTCAGAATTTCATTGGCTATACGATGCGTCAGTCATTTCCACTCTTCGATGTAATTGGTTTGATCAGTAAACAAAGGAAAGTGGGTATGCCCTTACATTCGACACAGACTGTGGTTGGGTATTGAAGGCTTTGGACAGGACATGGAAGCTCCTATTGGGTCAAATGAGGTGTCAATCGAAAGGTCAGAGTGCGTGCTTCCATTTTGATACCGGATATAGGAAATGTTTACATCTGAACTGAAGTTAGTACCGATTATATGTGAAAGATTAGGCACAGCTGCCAGGTGCTTCGAAATGATGCAACAAGAGTCTGTGGATATTTATTGATGTAATAATGTGATTTGGACTAAACATTTTACTTGATTTGATCATTTGGACATTTGACAATGAAACAACACCGTTTTTGTTGGGAAGTTATGGCTCAGTGGACTACTATGAAGCTTCATAGGTGAGTTGCCTAAATTTTGTTATTGGTTGTTTATATGTTGGTGGTCTGACAAAGATATAGATTGTACCTGCTGTTGTGATTGTATCTTAAAATGGTTTATATCAATAGAAAATCAAGAAATGTAGCTTTCCAAAGATATGTGGCATGTGTACCAATGTAACACACAGCAGTTTTGTTTATCGCATACTTTTATTTTGTACATTTAAGGGCCCGTCCGCGGGCTTAGGTTTCCATGTCGTTAAAGGAATAGTTCAGCCAATAATGAATATTCTCTCATCATTTACTTTCTTAGAGTAAATGCATCATTTCTGCAGAACACAAATGAAGATTGTTTTGAATAACATCATGGAATGCTTGATATCTGAAAGATGGTGACATCATTCCAATGAAGCTCATTTGAACTGAAGTGAGAGAGAGGGTGTGTGTGTGTGTGTGTGTGTGTGTGTGTGTGAGAGAGAGAGAGAGAGAGAGAGAGAGAGAGAGAGAGAGAGAGTGTGTGGGGGCATGTTTATGTGGTCTACAAGGACAACTTTTTAGGTTACAAACTTGTAATTACAAGGGTATTATGCTATAAATGTAGTTTATGAGGACATTTCTAGTGCCCTCATAATTTAAATATCTTAAAAATATATATTAAACGATGTTTTATTGAAAATGTATTAATGCAGAAAGTTTTCTGTGAGGGTTAGGTTCAGGGAATAGAATCTATAGTTTGTAAAGTATAAAAATCATTATGTCTAAGGAAAGTCCTAATAATGATAGGTAGACCAACATATGTGTGTGTGTGTGTGTGTGTGTGTGTGTGTGTGTGTGTGTGTGTGTGTCGTCAAGCAGACGCCAGTAAAAATCAGAGGATGTCAAAGGTCGTCCACTTGGTTTGCTGTTGGACGTCAGTCTGACAAAAATCACAAACAGCTGACCTTACTGCTCCACTAAATACATCATGAAATAAAGTTAAGCTCATTAGATTAAATGAGGCTCTAAAGGGTGGTCAGAGAGAGAGAGAGAGAGAGAGAGAGAGAGAGAGAGAGAGACATGAGTTACATGGCTTCAGCAAATCAAATTACAAAGTGGATTTTGTTCTCAGTATTATATTAAGAGATCTTAGAACTGAAGGCTCTTTTGGACCTACTTTAATGGGAAAGGACACAATGATGAACTGAGCATCTTAAGCTGTGGCATGTTCCACTGTTGGGATGTAAACACAGCTGCAGAAAAACATTTCCTGGGAATGAAACTTTGTGTCTTTTACATACACCACTGCCCTTTCATCAAAACAACACATTTGATTATAGTTACAATCTCTGTCACTTTGCTAATATGAATGTTTTTCAAAACCATTCAAAATATAATGTGAAATGGCAGTACAGTACAGTAATGAGCAGTTTTGCTACCATGGACTAATTTTACCTTCTTTGTCTGACAGGCGAGATGATACGAAGACATTTGAGGAAGTCTACTGAAATTTTAAGTTGTTTTTAAAATTGTAATGTATATTGCTGCATTATATTTTACTTAGGGATGCCGATTCAATTGTTAATTTAGTGCGATTAATTATATAAAAAATGACTCACTATCAACCCTGACATGATAATTGCATGATAAATATATGCATTTCCCAACCATCGGAGCAATTCAAGCTTGAAGTATATGTAACTTAGTTTTTTTACAAGTACCTTCAGCAGGGGGCAGTCAGGGCACCTCAGAAAACCTTACAAGCAGTGCAGCCACAGCATGAGTGCCAGGTTACATTCTTGACAGCGGGGCGAAACACAACAGAATGCATCTGGAGATGCAATTTTTAGAAGAAGAAGAAGAAAAAAAACTTGTTTCTTGCATTAATTTCCAAGAAACTACTATTATCTTGGCACAGCATCCTAAAAATTCAGTGTTTATGATGGTGAAAACAAGTGACGCTCTAAAAGTGTCCATTTGAATCACATGTGCAGTACAAATTTTACAGATGGAACGTATTATCGCATGTTGAGAGAACAGGACAGATTGAACGCATGCAAACAAAATCTGCTGTCGACTGTAAGCTTGTTCAGTGATATGGGAATAAAACAAACAATATTTTGACATCTAAAGCCACATTTTGTTTTATCTAATCAATGCTTTACTCGTCTGCCCGAATAATGCAATATATTTCAGTCTGAATATCAACATTATTATGTTTATTGTGGCCCCTATGCATTATATTTATAATTACTTGAATTAATACAGTCAGTTACCTTATACTAGGGCCTTTCCTGGCAAATACTGATATTTTAAACAATATTAATCGAGTGACAACTTTAATTGAACATATTTATATATATATATATATATATATATATATATATATATATATATATATATATATATGAATACACATTTTCAAAGAAATGTTCCAGGTTCAATACAAGTTCAGCCCAATCAACAGCTGTTGTGGCATAATGTTGTAGCTAAAAAATATATATATCTTGTCCTGCCTTTTCTTTAAAAGAAGCAAGAATCTAGGTTACAGTGAGTCATTGACAAAGAAAGTGAATTGGGCCAGTTCAAAAAATAAAAGTACACAATGTTTCAAAAGTAAAACCACAAGACGTAAACATTATATGTGTTAACAGGATTTTAGTGTGACAAATCAGGGTTTTACCAGTGTTACGGCATTTATGGGGTTCACCATTGTTATCTCGTCATGGCAGAAAAGTTTTAATTTTGCATATTACTTCACAGAGATAAGGTTAGAAAGTGATTATATCATGCAAAAATAATTTTAAACACAATGTTTATGTCTTATGGGTATACTTTTGAAACAGTGTGTACTTTAACATCTATGAGCTGCTATCTGGAAATCATTGTTATCTGAAATTGTCTTGTGGCACAGAATCAGGCGAACTAAAATATATTTAAATGCAGCACACAAACACACACACACACACACACACACACACACACACACACACACACACACACACACACACACACACACACACACACAGCTGGATGGAACCCTTTGCATCTTGCTAGGGCACATATTCGAAAAACAGAAGAATATAATAACCTGCCGATAGGGAGCAGTAAATTACCAAACCAGACCAAGTCTGAGACTACAGCATTGACAGGGCTGTAAAATTAGGGACAGCTGAGTAAACTGACCTGGCCATCCCCCAGCTGAGTTCCCTCCTTTCCCCCTCACCTAGCCTGCTGGTGTCCTCAATCCTGGGTCAGCTATTCATTGCCTTAACCTATGGAGCACACTGGTCCAGCTTACATACCATAGTTCCCTCAAGATCTGCACTCAGGCCATGGCAACATCAAAGGTATGTCTCTTTTTACCCTGCTGCGTGAAGACACCCTGGTAATTAGTCTTATTCTGAATGCAAGTAGAACTGGGTTACATGCAATAGAATAGCACCACGAGAGAGAGAGAGAGAGAGAGAGAGAGAGAGAGAGAGAGAGAGAGAGAGAGAGAGCTCTGTCGGAATTCTGATATGTTAGGATGAAGATGTTGAAGTTTGTTGGTAGAGAAAGTTTGGTTCCCCCTTTTCAAAAACAATCTTTAAAGACCAGATATTTTGTCTGACAGTACTCTGTGATGATGGATTTACTTTTGTGTGCTAGCAAGCAGATTGCGTATTATTGACCCATTCTGTGTTGATTTAGTGTGGTGGAGAATACATGATATGTGGTTATTTTGTCATACTCATGTCAAAGTCTTAAATTTATCATGTTATATTTGGTAGGTTAATCAGTTTGTTTTTGCAATATTGTGATCTCATAGTGACTCTCTAGAGGATTTATCAATGAACACATATGTATAGAAAACCCATATTTCCTTGCTCACACACCCCTGTCAGCCACTTAAGTAAACAATCTTTGAATGCACTCTTCAAAAGAACTCTTTATGAACTCTCAAAACAGTCACAGCGGCAGATAGGAGGACATTTCTAAGTGTCACTAAAATTTTCAGAAAGATAGAAACCCTCCCATCAATTAACTGAAAAAGGAAGCTGTATAAAATGGTGTAATGTGGATGAACATGTCTTTACACTCCTTTTTAAATGCAAAATGAGTCCCTATTAGGGTTACAAATTATTGAAAAATTATATAATAAAATTGTAATGTATATTACTGCATTATATTTTACTTAAGGATGGTCAATTTAGTGTGATTATTATAAAAAAAAATTACACACAATTTTTTTTTTTTAATCTTTTTACTTTTTTATTAATTCATCAACCCTGACATTTACGTTTATTCCAAAAATACGCATTACCCAACCATCGAAGCAATTCAAGCTTTAAGTATATGTAACTTTGTTTTTTATAAGTACCTTCAGCAGGAGGCAGTCAGGGCACCTCAGCAAACTTTACAAGCAGTGCAGCCACAGAATGAGAGCCAGGTTTCAAAACATTTTTCTTGCATTAATTTCTGAGAAACTACTTTTATCTTGACTCAGCATCCTAAAAATGCAGTGTTTATGACAGTGTAAACAAGTGATGTTCCAAAAGCGTCTGTCTGAAACACATGTGCTGTGCAAAAGGCCAAGCTTTAATTACACTGGTACCCTCTGCAGGACATTTATTTTTTTGCACTTTCATATGTATTATCTCTGAATCCCATGACTATTATTTCTGTAATTTGATTGTTTTATGTCAGCAGAACTGAATGTCAATCAAAGACTGTTCATGTCCAGACATGTACCAAAGTTACTAAGTTCTGCAGCAGTTTTGTATTGAGCTCCGTGCTGATCTGGTCCAATTTCTAATGGATTTTTGTCCACATCTTAAAAGTAAGTAGTTAAATTCTCTTTTCATGCATCTATTGTTGGATTGAATTACTGTTACATTATATTGCAATAATAAATGTTCGCTTATTCCTTTGAAGTAGTCAATCTCAATTGCACATTCATTTCAGCACAAAACAGGCTAAATAAAGATTTAAATGCAACGCTGTGAATATTATATGGGAATATTTAATTCTGCTTTATCTGATCTTGATTTAAAGTGAATATGTGTCTAAAACAGCTGGACTTATATAAATATGTCCTTATCTTTATGCTATTGCATTATTACTTTATATTGTTCAATTATTACTGTATCTGTCTTATCATCATATCTATATTCATTATTGTTATTATTGTTCATTCATAGAACCACACCGATACTGATGTATGAATCAAATGGGAACAGTAAAGAACTTTATGGTGGACATGGTCCAAGTTATTTATTGTTCCGCCTGAACAATCTGTAGCAGTTGCCACATAGATTAAGAACGGCACCTTAACAACTTTTATGCATGTGCAGTACATATAGATAATTAAAAGTTGTGCAGATGGAACATTTTAACTAGGGCTGTCGAGTTAACGCGTTAATAACGCTCGATTAATTATACAAAAAATTATTAACAATTTAAATAATTAACGCATTTAATCGCCGTACCACCTGTGTACTCCAGAGGGCAGCAAGTGAAATGTCAGCTGTGTGAGCAACACAGTTTATACAGTGAAGAAATAACACAAATATGCGTTACTAAGGGTTCAAATGCACACTAAGGGATCTCAATATGTGTTTAAAGATTGAGTATTAAACTATATTTAACTTGACACAGTGACCTAAACATTTTATTTTTATGATGCAACACACCCAAGACGTGACACAAGCATGTCTGATGCAGGTTGTATTGTAGGGTGACCACCTGTCCCCGCATTTTGCTTTGTCCTGCGTCCTGCAAGTCATAAGCAGTGTCCCGCATTTTAATTTTGTATGTATAATTTTTTATCTTTATTATTATTTCGGCATAATTTTATACTTTAATTACAAAATCACTAAAAAAAGTTAATAAGAAAACACTGAAAATGTGCAGCGCAGCCTTTTATTCTTGCCAGAGCGGGAAAACACTGGGAAAAAAACTGCAACAGAAAAATGGGTCTATCCGGAGCTCCCGAGAAGAAAAAGTGTCTTTGTTCGTTTAATAAAGAATTGGAGACAATATATACATGGTTAAAACCAGTTACAGGTGACCCTAAAAAAGGAGAGTGCAGGGTATGCCACCGAAGTGCTGAAGCAGTTCAGTGCCCCAAACATGACAGCTCTGATATCTTTGGCTTTGAGCATTCCTGTCACCAACACATTCATGGAGAGGGTGTTTTCACTGACCACAGCGTGGACAGAGACAAGGACCTGAGCATCTGTGGACTTCATCAAAAGTGAACTCCTGGTGAAAGTGAATACCTACTCCTGCCAGGAGTTCTACAGTCATAATGAATGAGAAGGCCCTACTCGAAGCAGTCAGATCAGACAAAATCTTTTTATTCATGATGCAACGCATTTAATCGTTCTAGTCTTTAATAATGGAATTGATGTGCTAATTTGGAAATGTGCTTTTTAACGATTAGATTATTATTTTCACTTCATTATATTTACATTGAGCAGGTCTGAGCTGTTAAAATGAGTTTGTATCGTAGACCTTATGCCAAACTGAGTGACGTTCACAGCGCCGTCATTAACATTTAACATCACTGCAAAAATACATCTAATATAAAATCAATATTGATTCACCTAGTACAATAATAGTACGTTATCTCTCCCACTTGTCCCGCAAAATCAGGTCTGCTGACCTGCAACAGAGCAATAGCCAGGTGGTCACCCTATGTATACCCCTGGCTTGTTTCAAAAAAATGTACAAATTGTCTGACGCGGTGTACTTTGACGGTTCTTCAACAAACCCTCATAATAAATCTCCAACTGATTGACAAATTGACTTGTGAAATGGATTGCTGTGAACTGTATGTCAATGATTGACTTATGATCAATAATACGGTTGTAAACAATACATTGTATTCTAAAGCCGCTTTCTGTATTGTCTTATCAATGATTAACTCTTCTGTTACAAGAATGTAATGCATTTTAATTATCTGAATATTTTTTATATTATATATATATATATATATATATATATATATATATATATATATATATATATATTTTTTATATTTAAATATAACTATGTATAATTATTTCATCATTATGGATTGAATTATTGTTATATGAGGGGCTTTCTCAGCAAATATTTGTATATGCGATTAATCACGATTAATTACAATAAATGTAATTAATTCGATTAAAAATTGTAATCGATTGACAACCCTAGTTTTAACACATTCTGTGAGAACAGGACAGATTGAACACATGCAAAAAATCTATAAAGAATTGCTGTCTACTGTCTGCTTGCTTAATGATGTGGGAATAAAACACTATTTGGCATCTAAAGCCACATTTCGTATTATCTAATTAATGCTTTACTATCCTGCCTCAATAATGCAATACATTTCAGTCTGAATATCTACATTATTATGTTTATTGTGGCTCAAACCAATATAGTATAGCCCCAAGAGAGAGAGAGAGAGAGCCATGTCTGAATTATGATATGTCAGGCTGAAGATGTTAGAAGTTTGTTGGTAGAGAAGGATAGTTTGGTTCCCCCTTTTTAGGAACAATCTTTAAAGACCAGACATGTTGTCTGACTGTACTTTGTAATTATGGATTTACTTTTGTGTGCTAGCACGTAAATTGTGTATTATTGACCCCATCTGTGTTTTTTTAGTGTGGTGGAGAATACATGATATGTGGTTATTTTGTCATACTCATGTCAAAGTCTTAAATTTATCATGTTATATTTGGTAGGTTAATCAGTTTGTCTTTGCAATATTGTGATCTCATAGTGACTCTCTAGATGATTTATCAATGAACACATATGTATAGAAAACCCATATTTCATTGCTCACACACCCCTGTCAGCCACTAAAGTAAACACTCTTTGAATGCACTCTTCAAAAAACTCTACAATGCTGTCTTAGGGTTGGTTCAGGTTTTAACCTAAACTACGTGTATGAACTCTCAAAACAGTCAGTTGCGATCTGTCTAGCTATTATGGGTTTGCGTGTCCGAGCAGTCAGAAGGACAAGCCCTGAAAGGTTAAATAACACAGTCACAGTCATCCAGGACACTAGACAAAGAACTCCTGCAGACAGCTATAAAATCCTTGGAAGAAAGATAGAAACCTTCCCATAAAATAACAACATGGAAGCTGAATAAATTGGTGTAATGTGGTTGAACTTGTCTTTACACTCCTTGTTAAATGCAAAATGAGTCCCTGGCTGTGTCTCGTTTGGATGGCTGCATGCTAGGCAGGACACGTCCTTTGAAGGCTGCAGTATATGGAGTGTCCTCCTTTAACCCTCTATGGAATGGTGTTGCCATACATTGCTGAAGGCCTATGCAACACACACACACACACACACACACACACACACACACAGTTGTGTTTCCATGTTTTATGGGGACTTTCCATAGACATAATGGTTTTTATACTGTACAAACTTTATATTCTATCCCCTAAACCTAACACAACCCCTAAACCTAAACCTCACAGAAAACTTTCTGCATTTTTACATTTTCAAAAAACATCATTTAGTATGATTTATAAGCTGTTTTCCTCATGGGGACCGACAAAATGTCCCCACAAGGTCAAAAATTTCGGGTTTTACTATCCTTATGGGGACATTTGGTCCCCACAAAGTGATAAATACACGCTCACACAAACACACCACACAAACACACACACACACACACACACAGTCATTTGGATGTTGGTTTATATGTTTATATGAAATGTGAGAAACATTTATACATGAGGTGTTAGTTGTAATTAGTAGTAGTTTGTTTATTTGACTGTTTGATGTTTGTGGTTGGTTGGAACCATTTGTGGTTGATGTTTGTCAAAATAAAAGTTTTTCTAATGCATATATTGCTTGTTTTCCTTATTCCACTTATCATATGTACTATAGAAAACCTTGGTTTTTCAGTACCCTCGTGGCACAACAAACCAATATCTGGTTGGGAGGGCGGGGGGGGGGACATATGTTATGATGGATATATTATCATGGATTGATGATCCAAAATGGTGGAGCGGTAGCACGCAGCGGCTGCTCCAGATCCAAAATGGTGCTATTTTTGTTAGTTAGCCCTTTTACGGCACATAGACATCGGAGCATCCGGTGTTCATGTTTACCATCGCCAGACACTACTAAAATATAAGATTCATGCAACAACCAAGCTGCATGATGATCTGCAGGAGAAGCTACGCAACCTCTGCTTGCTGCGGAGACCAGGCCTCCAGTCCTCGTCGTTATCCGCCGGTGACAGGGGGAGAGGACGTCTTAAGCAGTGTGCGAGGAAGCAGAAGCACGGCAAGAGGGCGGGGGTCCATGCTAGGCTAAAAACAAACCCTAGCCGGCCAGCTCTCCCGTCTATACTGCTCTAAAATATTTGCTCCCTGGACAATAAACTGGACTACATCTGTCTCCAACAGACTACGCAGCGCGAGTTTAGAGACTGCTGCGTCTTTGTTTTCACGGAGATGTGGCTCAGCGACAGAGTTCCGGATGCTGCCATTCAGCTAGACAGGCTCACATTGTTTTGTGCCGACAGAAATGCAGCAATGTGTGGTAAGACTCGCGGTGATGGCTTGAGTGTTTATATCAACACGGAATGGTGCAAGTACTCTTTGCTAGTCTCTATCGCTGTTGGAGCTTGTGACTGTTAGATACAGACCTTTTTATTTACCACGGGAATTCACCACAGTCATAATAACCAGAGTTTACATTCCCCCTAGCGCTAATGTTAAGGAAGCACTCTGTGAACTGTATGGGGCTATTAGCGAACTGTAGAACGCTCACACTGACGGACTGTTTATTGTTGCCGGAGATTTCAACCATGTGAATCTCAAGACAGTGCTCCCTAAATTCCATCAGTATGTGGACTATGTCAGACCACATCTCTGTTATGCTAATTCCAGCATACAGACTGCTCGTCAGACGCACAAAACCGCTCCAGAAGCAGGTGAAAACCTGGCCAGCAGGAGCCATCTCTGCTCTTTAGGACTGTTTTGAGTGTATTGACTGGCACGTGTTTAGGGAGGCTGCAACATATGGCGACTCTACCACTCTACAACTTGGAGGAATACACAGCATCAGTGATCAGCTACATCAGCAAGTGCATTGATGATGTCACTTTCTCCAAGACCATCACCACATGCTCCAACCAGAAGCCATGGATGACTGCAGAGGTGCATGTGCTGCTAAGGACCCGAGACTCTGCCTTCAGAGCAGGTGACAAGGCAGCCCTAAGAACATCGAGTGCCAAACTGTCCCTTGCCATCAGGGAGGCACACGCACAGAGAATCCATAGTCACTTCCAGGACAGCGGCGACACGCGGCGCATGTGGTAGGGCATCCAGGCCATCACCAACTACAGGACAACATAAGTGGCCTGTAACAAAGATGCCTCCCTTCCAGACGCGCTGAACAACTTCTTCGCTTGGTTTGAGGCACAGAACAACGTGGTGGCAAGGAAGACCACCCCTCCTCCCAACAACCAGGTGCTCTGTCTTACCACAGCCGATGTGAGAAAAACTCTATGTAGAGTCAACCCATGGAAGGCTGCTGGACCAGACAACATTGCTGGCAGAGTGCTTAGAGGATGTGCAGACCAGCAGGCAGATGTTCTTACCGAGATCTTCAACATCTCTCTGAGCAGCGCCATCATTCTAACGTGCTTCAAGGCCACCACCATCGTCCCCATGCCAAAGAAGTCTCCAGTGTCCTGCCTCAATGACTACCATCCCGTCACACTCACACCCATCATCATGAAGTGCTACGAGAGGCTCGTCATGAGGCACATTAATGGCACCCAGCTGCCCCCTCACTATACCCAATGCAGTTTGCGTATCATCACAACCGTTCAACAGACAACGCCATCGCCACAACCCTCCATCTGGTCCTCACCCACCTAGATAAATAGGACTCATACGTTCGAATGCTGTTCATAGACTTCAGCTCAGCATTCAACACAATCATTCCTCAGCACCTGATTGGAAAGCTGAACCTGCTGGGCCTGGACACCTCCCTCTGCAACTGGATCCTGAACTTCCTGACTGGGAGACCTCAGTCAGTCCGGATCGGTAACAGCATCTTCACCACCACCACACTGAGCACTGGGGCCCCCCAGGGCTGTGTGCTCAGTCCACTGCTGTTCACTCTGCTGACTCAAGACTGTGAAGCAATGCACAGCTCGAACCACATCATCAAGTTTGCAGACAACAGCAAGAACGACGAGTCAGCATACCGAGAGGAGGTGCAGCGGCTTATGGACTGGTGTAGAGCCAACAACCTGTCTCTGAATGTGGACGAAACAAAAGAGATGGTTGTTGACTTCAAGAGGGCACATAGTGAACACTCTCCGCTGAACATCGACAACTCCTCTGTGGAGATCGTCAAGAGCACCAAAAAACAAGACACATGAACATGGAGGGAAAACAGGACATCACATGACCAGGAAACCACATGACATGAACAGGAATTAAGTTTTCAAAATTAAAGATATGAACACAAAACATGAACAAAAGACATCAATGTGTTATATCCACCCCACAAAGGGCGGCTCCCAACACCCAAACAAAAACAAATGGAGTTCAATAGGGAGTAGTGACATACTGCGTAGTATGTGTGAAGGGAACGGTGGTACTGATAATAGAATATTGCCAATTCAAAACGAATACAATCTGAACAACATAAGTTGGCTCCGCACTACCTCATGCATCTTTGGTTGATTGGTTGACACTGCGTGTCTGATTGACAGGAGCAACATGGAGAGGCGGTTAGTCTGAGCAGATGGTCACAACGAATGTGTGCGCTAGAGCATTTAGGTCTATATTATTTTATTTCTTTTTTTGTTTGATTTCGTATTCACATCATATGTTCTTTTCTCCCTTCCAGAAAAGGTGAGATGTTCTTTCCCAGAGGTTGATACAAGATCCCTAAAAGAGGCAGCTCAGAACAAACTCAAATGAGCGAAAGCTTTTTACTTGAGAGAGGTGTTAATTAAAAAAAAAAAAATGATGTTTAAATGTTTTGTAAATATAGCTGAATTTACTTGCTTCAGTCCATGTTGCATTTTACCCTAGTTTGTAGGGTAATAATGAGATATATGATGTTCATTTTGTGAATAAATGTTGGGAATACCACATATGGTGTGTCACACATGAAACTATTCAAATAATACCACAGGGTTATTATATAGAAACCATACTATTGTTGGAGAAATATCAGAGTATTACTGAGCAATTCCTAAAAAAAAAAATACAACAATTGGACCACAGGTTTATTACAGGAAAGCCAGATATTTCTTCGGAAATGTGACAGCGGTACCACAGGTTTATTACAGGAAAGCCAGATGCTCCCCCATAAGAAAATAGGGTAATAGGGTTCAAAACAGTGCTACAATTAAACTTTAATACGGTGAAAAAAATATATATATTAGCAAAACATAAATACATTTACATTTGTAACATTCTTTTTAATGTCCATGTATTAAAGTAAAATATTTGAAGTCATGAGTGTACCTTCATTTACTATTATTCTGAATGGCCATGGAAAATGAAGCAATGTGATAACAATTTTACCTGGTCACAAAAAGTATTCCGTTAATTTACCTGATGAACTTTCACGTCGCAGAGCTAATGTGTGCTTCTAAATCAATTGCACCTTTATTAGCAACTGACACATAAGTGTCAGCTTTACATGTAATAATACATTCTGTTTCACATGGATCTCGACCTGGACGAAAGCATGGGAATTTTCTGCGCAAACCTGTAAATTCGCACTTTCGGTTGGGCATTGTTTCCACTCAGCTGTCATTTGCTGCTACTGTCAGTGTCAAGCAACTGAGATTGACAAGCAGGAATTTGGCCAATAGTTGCTGCAAGCCTCTTATAATCGACCAATAGGTGTGCGAGAAGGCAGGACTTACAAAAAGGGGTTAAATCAATGCAAATATGCGCATGCACACAATGAAGTATTAGGCCAGATGCACATAATTCAACTAAGCAAATTTAGAAATCCCGGCCAGATGATTTAAGGTCCAATAAAGAGGACATGTCTGAAAAAAAAGAGGATGTATGGTCACCCTACATTTGGACATCCTTGACCAACCCACAAGTAGTTAAACATGTAGGTAACATCAGTAAATCCTCACCATTAAGTCCAAAAGGCTGCGTTTCATTTTTCTTCCAGTGTGACACAAGCTGCCTCTCTCTAGTAGCCGGAGGCAGAGGGGGAGGGTGTCACGTTAACTTCAAACAAAATGTAGCAATATTATTGGTAGTAGCCTACGTTCTTCGAAGACCTGCGAGACAGGCTGCGTCATGTAGTTTTATTAGCGTCTTCCACGGCTCCGCCCCCAAAGCCTTACACTACGGTGGCCGAGAGAGCTCAACGCGCTGCAAATGAGAAAACACGTGCAAATAGAAAAAAACACATGCAAATAGAAAACAACACCAGCGAATTAAGAAAACATCTTCATCTATTTTACAAAACACGTGTGCTCCAAAGACTCACAACACAACCAAATACGGAACGCGCTGCAAATACGGAAACGCGCTGCAATTACAGAAACGCGCTGCAAATACGGAAACGCGCTGCAAAAGTTCACAACACAACGGAAATGATTCCAGGGGACCCCAACAAGTGACGAACCCGGCTGGCTGGGACATGCTTAGACCTTAATAAGACCTCATCAGTGGTGTTGTTGTCTGTCCATGACCTCAAAAGTGAGTTTGTTTTACTTTATTTTAAAATCCTGATCGTATAATTCATTGGCCCTTTGGATATTATTAGCCTAAATAATCTGAAATACACAATTAACTGTGAAACGTTAGTATGTAAGCAGGCTAATTACTTTCACAAATAAATAACATCAAGGTTCAGGAAAATAAATTCCGCAATGCAAAATACAGTTTTTTTTTAATTGAAAATGTTATGTTTTTAACATATTGCTGCATTTCTCATTTATTCTTTTTGCTGTAATACAGTCAGTAAAGAGAAACGATTTTATTCTTATCATATAATGAATATTTATGTGAAAAAGTCATTCAAACATTAAAAATAAAAAATTAAATGTATGTAATGCTCCCTGTATGTATGTTTTCTGAATGAGAATTGTTGCCAGTGATTGGTGGAATGAGCTTATTTTGAGACAAATATGAAGTGTTTTGTTGGTCTGAGTGAGTTTTGGGGCAAGATTGATCTTGTTAATGCAGACTATATGAAGAGTTTTGAAAATGTGGCTTCAGTACTGACCAATGCTTGTTAGCAATTGAAAAACTTACTGTAATGGTTAAAACCAGGTCAAAGTAAATTGCAGATTGATGGTAATAATAATATTTAAAAATGTATTCAGACCCTTTTACTATTGAAAGAATGGACAAAAGAATACATCGTGCTAACTTCAGTCCACTCATCTTTTTCAGATAAAAATGTTTTGTCCTTTCTGTGGCATTCAATGGGCGACTTTGCCCAGATTTTGTAGATCCTGTGGGCGAGATGTAAGCTTTGTAGAGAACGCCTCTAGAACTGCAGGTGATGACCATGTGTCACGTATGACTGTGCCCAGAGCAGGTAATGTTCTCTTACAGAGATTTCAATCTATTGTTCCGTCCATCAAATTATAGCAACTACATTGAGTCAATCTTTTTCTCTCTCTCTCTCTTTCTGATTGTGTTTTAGTGACTGATGCATGTGCCATTCCATCAAAGCCAACTGTTCTCCAGTTTATGAAATACAGAGAAGTAAAAGAAACTGAAAGGAAGACATTTTCTAAAAGTAAAAAGAAGTCAAATAAAACAGTAAAGGTAAGCACATTTTTATTTTTAAGTTAATGACGTTGTTGACGTTGATAATTATCATTATTCCATCTTTTCTCACTGATAATCTAGATTTCTGTTGGGATCATGAGCAAGACCAGGAATGGCTTTAAGCCCATGAGAGGGAAAAACCTACCTCTACATGTTGACCCCCAGTGGGCATCTGAGCAACTCTTGGCAGCTGCAGTGAAAAAACAAAAAGATTTCAATCAAGACATGGAAGATGGAGAATATGTCTTGCTTTATCCAGATTGCTCTCAGATAAAAAAATATCCCTGGGACTGACACTCCTTTTACCATTGGACAATACAAAGAGGCCATTGGAAAGGCGTTTCAAAGGATCACATGGAATAATGTTTGTAACCAAGAAGCTCTCACCTCCCATTGACTACCATGGTATTTTTTGTCCTACCATGGTAGTCAATGGGGGGTGAGAGCTTCTTGGTTACAAACATTATTCCAAATATCTTTCTTTGTGTACAGCAGAACAAAGAAATGTATACAGTTTTGGAACAACTTGAGGCTGAGTAAATGATGACAGTGGGATTCCAACTACAGTTACAGCCTACACATTTAACAATACTGGACATGTAATATGAAATAAAGATCACAAAATCTTTTATGAGGTCATGAAGATGACTTGTGAGGTCATGAAGATGAGGATGAGGATGAAGTTGTTAGGGTGCAACCCAATATGTCACCTCTTTCTGACACAGTGGTAGGTACATCACAGGGATTTAGGTGTTCAATATGTCTTTGCAGTGCAGCTATAATGCAATAAAATCTCCTGGAATGGTCAACCATTAGAAAGAGAAAAGCATATACAGACAGTGTTAAGGCTATGAATAACTTTAGGGTTTTATGTTTACACCTCTCAGCTTTGGTCTGGTCCCGAAAGCAGTACACCACAGCATAGACCTTGGGAAGTTACATTTCTGCTCTGTGATGTTGGTGCTGTAGGCCAACAGTGCAACAAGATGCAAACAGACAACCTCCTCAGTGGGTGAACTTAAGTCAAGTGACTTCTACAGGTCGGTTATAAGACACAACTTTATATCACTTCTTTAGTATTAGGACATAGTTTTTAATTGTTTTGGCTCTGTACTTTAGAACACTAGATTTGAAATAAAACTATTAGACTAAAGTACTGGACTACAGCCAAAACAACAAAACATGTCTGTGTCAGAATACTTTCTGTATTAACTCTGTTATTGTTGTTCTTGTACCTCTCTCATCACCCACAGTACATATACCAATATATATGCACCTATCACCATTGACAGCAGTTCCTCAGATCTTGAGGATGTAGAGAAACTGCCAGAGAAAGACAGGTACTATCACATAAGTACTTCTGCACCTTGTTCTTCAGCCTTTCTTATTTTGCAAATATTTATTGTCTCAAACCAACCAACATTTTTAACTGCTTTGATTGTATTGATGCACTGCTGAGTTTTGAGGAATAATATAACAGTTTTAATATTTTCACAAGTGACATTTTTCATCAAGGACCAAAACTTTTTTTTTGTACATAAATGCATGGCATGTTCTTGGCACAAAACTTAAGATTTTGTGTTATACACAGAGCTTCAATCACTGATGTTCAGAAAAACACTAGTGTAAACATGCAGTGAACAAATAAAGTTGTTTAAAATGTATAAAGCTGTTGGATGTACTTCATTTAGAAATGACAAAGTTATCAAATAAAAATTTAAAAAAAATCTGACTTCTGCACAAGTATCTACCCAGTCAACAGTTAATTAGTTACACTATACTGTCTAGATGAGTAAAATAGGGATTATATAACAAATACTGTGCTTTAAAGTATTTGAAGGCTGTTCACAGGATCTCCAGAATCAATACCCTCCTGGAAGCATAAATGTTCTTTGCAAATAGCAGATCAAGCTACCCAGTAGATTATGAGAAGACTTGGCATCAGTAACATGTGCATCAATGGCATCAGTAACATGTGCAACACAAATAAATAATCATATCACAGAATCAGAAACTAATGATTTTATAGTCCAGACATATTTGAGTGTTATGTAATTCTCAACAGCATTTATCCAGTTGACTGGTGGAGACAGCCCACTCCGTCTCTCTCCAAGTCTGCAAAGCAAATTTGGAGATTACCGTCACCACAACGACTGCGCTGGTGGTAGAATGTCCTCAAACTCTTGAATGACTTCCTGTGACACTGGGAATCCACAATCCCTTGCATCAAACCTAAGGCCAGTCAGAAATCAAAACACTACGAGTCAACTCATTACAAATTTTAATATTAAAAACTACAAAGGCTGAGGTGGGAAAAAAAGCTCATGCAAGTCAGTTCCCCAGCTGTAATAAATTATAACCCAATTTTTTATTTTGAATTTGACTACAAATCAGCCAACGGTTGACTGAGGTCAAATATGGTCATTATATTTGCTTCTACTACAAAGGCACTTTGCATTACTGAATCTGAAAAATCCACCTTTTTTGCTTTGTGCATTGTACATTTCGGTTTTATTGTGGAATGGTGGTTTTTTTTGTCTAAGAGTATTGGAATTATTTTTTAAATATCAATCTTGTTTTCTGATTTAAAATAATAGGATAATCGTCAAGTGAGGGACTTGTGGAAAGGGTCCCAGTAGAAATTTCAGAGACATTCCACTATACACTTCTGCGTCAGCTATAGGCAATCATATAGTATGATTTAATAGTTAATTATTTAATTTCTGAAATAATTAATGATTCAATTTAATCATGTGAAAACGCAATCTGATTTTTACTGAAAATGGTCACACATTGCATGGATTAAATACAAACCTGTGAGGCAGGTGATACATTGCTTCTGGATTACCAGAATGACATCGAGACTGGAATAACCACACCATCCGACCTGTTCGTCAAAGTTCTCTGTACTCAAAGTCCTTCTGCAAGATGCTCAAGAAGACATACCGTAGAAGGCACTTATGCTCATGGCTGCCATTTAAAAGGTGCCTCTCTCTCAGGCCACTGAAGAGCTCAATCCAGAACTGGGTCCTAATGATGAAATGACAGTATACACAATGTTTTACTTCAGTGCTGAATAAATGTTATATGGAAATGATTTCTAAAACAAATGTTTCAAACAAATGGTATTATTTAAACTGTATTCCTATTTTTACATCCATGTAAATAAAATAGCATCAGGAAAAAGATTTGCATTACATTTTAGTCTAGTGTTATAATATATGTTGTGGCACAGCTTAAACCCTCGATCATGTGACAACACACAAAAAAACCTGACTAATTAGTAGCATTACATTTTTGTTTTTGCGATTTATCTTAAAAGGCCTGTACCTTTGCTTCCTGAAAAAGGACCACCAACTTTCAATTCGTTGATTTGCAGTTGAAGTGCCATACATGTGACTGAGGGCTCCTGCAAAATCATCTGTATGCTGTGCTCTTAATGCACAGTGAATGGCTACCATAGTGCCATTTTCTGTCCCACAGTCTGTGCGAAGGCGTGCTGGAAGTCCAAAGTCTGATACACACTGCATGTAATAGTAAGCAATTATCCCTGGGTCATTATTTGAGCTGCCACTGCTGAGCCACATCACTTTACTAGAAAACCCATCAATACAGCCACTGATGGCAACACCAAATGGTTTGAGCTTATCATACCCATCAACATGCCACACTTGGTTTGGTCCTGCTGTAATGTATCCTCTTCGGACAAATCTGTGCCTATGGCGAAGTTGAACTCCAGATGGATCCAGTCTGCGAACTGTATGCATTACATCATCCCTTTTAACTGTCAGGAAATACTTCTGTCGCAATGTCTGCCACAGAGCTCTGTAACCCAAAAGCTGACCTGAGCCTGTCAGTTCATGCGTAATAGCGGCATTCACAGAGTCAATGGGAGTATACTCTGTCCTCCTTGTTAGGCCTGCATTCCTTAGCCTTCTCTTTAAGGTGCTCAGACTCAGGAAAATATTATGCTGTGTTCCAAGAAAATCAAGGATCACTTCATACGTGTGACCCTCTCAGAAATATTTATGGATAAGGTCTGCCTCTTGTGAGTTCAGCTGACACTGTTTCTGGGCCTGAAGGAAAAAGAGAACAGCGTCATTAGGAACGCAAGAATCCACAAATATAATCTTAAACATAAAAATGTTTCTGTTAGAGACATTATATTGAGTTTTTGTTTTTATACAGTTACAGGTAGCACAATGGAAGGTCAAACAAACCTTTTGACCATGCCGTGTCGAGCATGCTGTGCAGCATATCATGCAAGATTGTGCTAGTGCCCGTAGCAGTTTATCTTGAATTTGTTTGTTAGCAGAAAGTAGAAGTTAAGTTTGGCATATCCGACTTTAACCAGAAGGTATGGACAATGTGTTTATTTTACTCAAGGCAGAAGCACACGTCAAAACCAGACTTGTAAAAAACATCTGTGTCCCTATAGTTTCATCATTAACAAAGAAATAAACAGGTAAACTATTTGATGCAGTTTGAAAAATGTACGTATGTAATCTGCTCATTTCTGCACAAATCCAGGTACTAAAAGGCACAAAGAACAAAAGTACAACTTGGGCTGGCATTTAAGCTTACCACTTTTAACAGTTAGGCCGGATCAGGAGGTCTATGTTGATTCAATGAATTTGTGTTTAGTTCTGTGTATCATACACTCACTTGGTTCAACTTGATAATTAAATAAACAAGTTATTGAGTGTATTAGCAGAGCTTACCATTCTGTAGAAAAGGTGCCAGAAATCTAATGTTGCTACCACAGGAACCACAAAAGAAAAGCATCCAATACATCCAACCAATTCAAATCCACAATATGGACAATGCATAACCTGGAAGAGGAACAATGTGACTGCTTAGTGCTAAACAATATTAACATGTAACTAAGCAAATTAATGCCACTGATATAGCCTAGACATTTTTACAGCAGTCATTTTGACTTGGAAGGGAAAACACAGATATTTGAGAAACTCAACATACACAAAGGTATTCACACGTATTCTCACTGAAATGAAAATATAGCTTGTCAACACTCATAAGAAATTGGCTATTTTCTCTAAATTGTATGCTCAACGTTCTTTGTTAGCTTCATAAAGTTATATAACTGGTATTAGTATCCTTTTTTAATTTAATATTAGTAGTGTCAGCAAAACCTATAGGTAGTTTACTGGCTTGTTCCCTGTTAATTTAGAGTAATCCAGTAACATGAACATAACATTTCACAGTTAATTGTGTATTTCAGATTATTTAGGCTAATAATATCCAAAGGGCCAATGAATTATACGATCAGCATTTTAAAATAAAGTAAAACAAACTCACTTTTCAGGTCATGGACAGACAACACCACCACTGATGAGGTCTTATTAAGGTCTAAGCATGTCCCAGCCAGCCGGGTTCGTCACTTGTTGGGGTCCTGTTAGAAATAAAAGTCTTCTACACCACAGCAGTGCCTTTTTCTCTCAGTCTTTTATTGAGTCGTGAATGAATCAATACAAAGCATTGAATCCAACGTTGGGGAGCGAACAAAATACGCAGCTCAGCTCGTCTTATGTGTGGCATGCAAAGATATACTGCAATAGTGAATTGGAGTTCACAGCGCTAACCAATAAGAGCATACATTACCTCATATCGATATCACATATAACAATTCCATATGGCAAATGTTCCTTGGGAGCCTTCGGACCTATATGGTAAAGACTCCTCTATCCCTTGCGAGCCCGTCGGACCTTTTGCCATACACACTAATACAATGTACACACAGACAGAGTATACACAGACAGAGTGAGGAGGGGGCTCTTACAACTCCATGCTGATATGAAACAGATGTTTGATTATGCACACACAGCATTTCTTTATTGGACAGAGCTGAAATAGGAATACAATTTCTTACAGGTCCCCTGGAATAATTTCCGTTGTGTTGTGAACTTTTGCAGCGCGTTTCCGTATTTGCAGCACGCGTTTCCGTATTTGCAGCGCGTTTCTGTAATTGCAGCGCGTTCCGTATTTGGTTGTGTTGTGAGTCTTTGGAGCACACGTGTTTTGTAAAATTGATGAAGATTTTTTCTTAATTCGCTGGTGTTTTTTTCTATTTGCATGTGTTTTTTTCTATTTGCAGCACGTTGAGCTCTCTCAGCCACCGTATTACACAGCTTATTAACGAAGAAAAAGCAAACTAACTCAAAAACCGAACTCGAAAACCCAAAACACTGGGAACCAAGCACAGAACATGAAAACTAAACATGCAAGAACTGACACAGGAAACAGGGAAACCAAGGGCTTAAATACACAAGGGAACAAACAAAGGAACGAGGAACACCTAGGGAAACAATCAGGGAATGAGAAATAATCAGGGAGAACCAATCAAGGAATAAAACTACAAAGGACTACAAAACTAACAGGAAACAGGAACTAAACAAGAATTTCAACATAAAAGTACAAAAACAAAAGACAACAGGGAATATGACAGCAACACAGTGTATATGTTATGTGGTTTGTTGTAAGTGTGTGTCGCAGTGACTGTAGCCCAAGACAAATTTCCCCCCCGGGGGACATTAAAGTATATTTTATCTTTTATCTTTATCTTAACACAAAAGAAGATATTTTAAATTAATATTTCGGGCTACTTTTTAAATACAATGGCAGTGGATAGTGCTTCACTTTAAAGCTTAAAGAGGACTGAAATGTATCATAAAAGTAGTCCATGTGGCTCATGCATTCCATGTCTACTTAAAGCAAACAATACATTTATTTATTTTAAATCAAAAAATTTTTTTTTTGCAATTAACACCATGCCACTAATGCTGTCGATCGAGCCCAACCCGCATCCAACCCGGAACATCCCTCCAACTTGAGGCTGTGTTTAAAATACACGATTGGTAGGCTACCTGAAAAATGCATCCAGTATCGAATCAATATGGAGTGCAATTTGTCCCGTATTTAAGCGGGTTAGATGATGTCACGGTGAAATTGTTCCAAATCGTTAATTTAACCTGGATATTTGTTTGTAATTTTACCTACGGTAAGGAAGGGGCAGTCTGAAAAGTCCAAACATGGATCTTAAATGTAACGGAAACGTAAATGGATCACACATTGTGCTAAAACTGTGGTGGATGTGGTAAGGGACCATCTGAAAACCAATGAACATAACTACATATCCCATCATTAGATGTGCCACACGAGAATGATAAAATACAAAAAGCATTAATTACACACCTAATGCACAGTTGTGTCACTTCATAATTTTGTTGTTTTGGTGCTAAAAAGTTTCCTGCCTTTGCCTGTAAGTGAAAAAGAGAGCCTTCAGAAGACTTGGAATATGACACAGGAGACACATGGACTACTTTTATGATAACTTTGTGTGCATTTATAGGCTTTAAAGTGATCTCGATGGTACAGATGGTCTCAAAGTTTATAGACCCAATTTTGATTTCATGGGGTCTTTTGGAACCCCAAGAGTCATTATAAACTTGTTTACTGTGTAGATGTTATGTTCTGTTTTTTCATATTGCATTCTCTTTCTTCTTACAGATTGAAGTTGGAACGCTGGGCCCTCCTGTATCTGTCACTTTGCCACCATAGTTCCTCCTGAGGACTATGTGGAGGAAGTGATGCTGACACCCCGTCCAAAAAGTTCACCTGCTCCTCCCACTCTAGACTTTTGCGGACCAGGACTGTTTGGGTCTGATACAGGGTTAGGTAGATTAATCAATGTTTGACCATAATAAAAAATTCATTTTCTGTAACAGTTGTGAGTCTTGTGCCCTCTAGTGGCCTAAAAAGGCATAATACAGTCATCTCCCTATCTACTGCAGGGATGCCCTTTTCTCTGCTGTGTGTGTATCAGTGACAGTGTATACTGCGATGACTCAGAGCTGACTCAGATCACCCCTCTACCCAAAGACACCACACACGTCTACGCTTGCTTCAACAAGATCACTGAGGTAAAGGCCAAGGACTTCATCAATCTCAGTAAAATTGGAAAATTCCTTCTCCTTGCAGATTTGGAGGTTGTTTTTTTAAACAAAAATTAACATGAATTGCATTTAGTGTTCGCTATTAAAAATGTAAAGTCTGAGTCAATTTAAAGGTGTAAATTCTCGTCACTAGCGTCACCAAACAGAATTGCATTAATAATGACTGTTTACAATCAGGTTTACCAATCACTCCCTGTGTAATGCAACAGATACATTGCACTGCAATAGTGGGATTTCAATCTACATCAGACTTCAGGGTTCCCCGAAGCACATACACATATGCACACTCTTCAAAACCATATAAACAGCACTTATGCATTAACTTAAACACACAGAAGCCATGTTCTTCAACAGAAGCCGTGTGTGATAAAGCACTTTCACTTAACAGTCTTTAATCCCTTAAATGGCTGCAGCGACGTAACACAAAACATGTAATATGTATACATGTAAACGTGGTCAGTGCTGACCGTATTAAAGATATAAATGGAATGAAAAATATAAGCCTCAGCGAAGTCAAATAATGTTTGAGCCTCGTTGTCATTTCTGTCAAAAATTCAAAATGGCGATTCTGTAATTAATGTCCTTGGCAATGTTTGATTGCACAAATGATTGGAGACAGTGGGAGTGTTTTAAAACCTTAAAAAGTCTTAAATTAGTTAATTAAGCTTAATTGGTATATTAACTACTAACAATGCCCCATATTATGGGTTCACAGGCAACCCAAAATGGAACAAATGTAGCATATACTTTAAATTCACTGTAAGTTATTTTTAATAAAAGTGTCTATGGCAATCACTGCACTTGGAAATGAGCCACCATAGAGTTAGTATTGGTAATAAATTTTTCTAAGGCTTACATTTTTCTAAGTCAGTGCATATTCAAAGAATCGACTGAAAACAACCATGAAGCATGATCTTCTATTTGCTTCACTGTGTTTCTCTGGCCACTGTTTTCTCAGATCAGTTGAAAAGGATTCACCTGAATGGAAACCAGATTAGTAAAGTGGACGAGGATGCTTTACTTTCACTGCCTATGCTTCAGGATCTGCTGCTGTCTGACAACAACATCCAGGGCCTCCCAGAACTCCCAGCCACCATGAAACATATTGATGTCCACAATAATCAACTGAGAAGTACAGGCTTGCATGCAGAAGGCTTCTAGTTACACATGCACTGCAAAATAATTTTGTTTTTCATTACAAAATATCTAAACATCCTGAAAACAGGAGTGACTATTTGCACTAGGTGTAAATAGCACCTGCCACACAGTGCAGCATGGATGCGCTCAAATCAAGCAGACATCCTGGGTCCAATTCCCCCCTTTGTCCCACTTTTTTCTATCCTGTTTCCTGTCTTCACTCTTAATATTTCCTTTAATATAATAATAAACAGAAATGTAAAATAAAGGTAGATTTCCTCGTAGTGATTTGGTCGTAGTGATTTGGTCTCGGTGAAGGTCAGGTTGTTGAGAGAAAGGTTTGATCTGGTAAAATTAACCATGGTTTTACTATAACAATAACCATGGTAGAAACAATAGAAGTTAGTAACCATGTTTATTACAGTTTTAATGCAATTAATCATTGTTTTACTACAGTAATATGATGTTAATATATTAACTATATTTTAATTTGTGGTTACTATGATTTTACTACAAAATACCAAGGTGAAATTATGGTTTCTGTAGTAAAACCATGGTTAATTTTTGTAAGGGAAGGTTAGGGTTAGGTTTGGGGTTGGTGAAGGGTGTCTGTGGGACTCTAAATAAACACACTGCAGTGATTCCCCTATACTCTAGATTAGTATTTAATTAGGAGTGCAAATAATATCTGCCATTGCTATTTACACAAATCAAGAGTATAAACGCCTCACATGTCCTCAGCTGACAGCTTCATTGAATTGTACGCACTCAGCAGTTTCATGTACAACAGTAAAGAGAAGACTCAGAGGTGCAGGCCTTATGGGAAGAATTGCAAAGTAAAAGACACTTTTGAAACAGAAAAACAAAAAGAAAAGGTTAGAGTGGGCAAAGAAACAGACATTGGACAACAGATAATTGGAAAAGAGTGTTATGGATTGTAAAGAGTTTAATGGAAAGGAGGAGGTGAGAACCTGCTTGACAATATAAATAATAGTTTAATAAAGAACTAAACAAAAAGACAAACACACACACAGATGTTGGACAGCTTTCCACAAATCTCTCACACTGTCACGTGGATCTTAACCCAGTGAGCTTTTGTGGGATCAGCTAGACTGTAAGGTGTGTGGGAAGTGCCCGACAATAAAGCCACATCTATGGTAAGTGCTACAGGAAGCGTGGGGTGAAATGTTACCTGAGGATCTGGACAAACTGACAGCTAGAATGGCAAGGATCTGCAAAGCTGTCATTGCTGCATGTGGAGGATTTTTTGATGAAACCTCTTTGAAGTAGTTTAACCTGTTAACCTGCACCCCCACTCAGGGGCTCACAGCTGAAAATGACATACCTGAATTAAAATAAATATAGCTCCTGAGAACAGTGTACCACAGGCACAATTAAGGTCTCTTTGGAAAGAAGACACTTGGCACTCTACTAACAATAAATCAGAGTTGATAATGCTCAAACAAATAAAAAGTTATAAAAGTTGAAGTGCATCATAAATAATGTGAACTTCAAAAATTTTTTTTATTATTTCATGTACAAATATATAAAAATAGACCTGGAGGAATCCAATTAGGTAAAGGATTGAAAGCCACAAGTCTCTCAGTTTATATTTCAAATTTGATGAAGATATAATGAAAAATGGGGTTCCTGCAAGCTTTTTTCCAAGACTATGTCAGTTCCCTTTCTCCCTTCCCCTGCGCGAGGCACATCCCCAGAAATGACATCCCCAAACTAAAATAATTGTAGTTACTGAACAATTTGCTCTACATGCACAATTTAGACATATTTAAAAAGAAGACACTTTGGAGTTTATTACCCAAATGTAAAAGTTGAAAAAACTTACACAGACAAACATTTATAGAATTTAAAGTGTCTTGAAGATAATTTGTACTGCAAGTAACATTGCATTATTTTATGAAAAAATAAATGAAAACAAACCTGGAGGAATCCAGTTAGGTAATTGATTGAAAGCCACAAGTTTCATTAGTTTATATTTCACATTTGAGGAAGATATTATGAAAAATGAGATTTCTGCAATATTTTTTCCAAGACTATGTCCAGGTACCAAGAAGCCTCCTTGGATACCTCAAAAAGCAACCTAATGACCAAATGTTATGAAGGGTACTGCAAGCTATTTTAGTCATCATATACACTGTTCCATGCTTTTTCAATTATAAAATAATCCACACAGCTGTTGCATGGGAAAGAATGGAAAGATAATTAGCACCGCATGTCAAGTAAATAATTCTGTATAGTTTTTATGTGGCTGGCCATTCAATCAACAATCAAACTGATGGGCAGTCGTTTAGACAGCATTCATAAATCAACAATCAAACTGATGGGCAGTCGTTTAGACAGCATTCATAAATCAACAATCAAACTGCTGGGCAGTCGTTTAGACAGCATTCATACTAAAGGTCGTCCATACAATCAAACTGATGGGCAGTCGTTTAGACACGTATAATGTGTGCATGTTACATAGCAACTCACCGATGTAAAATTGGACCATCTTTTCCGTCCTCAAGCATATCACCCTCGACGCTGTCTTCACTCTCCTCAATCGCTGCTTCGAGTGATCGCAAATAAAACATCTTCAGCAGAAAAAACTTCTTTTGACGATCCATTTGATGAGATAATCCGTCCAGTAAGTAAGACGCGAAAACAGATGTTGACTGGGGAACCGTCTTTTTACTATGGCTTGTTTGTTGTCAAATGACGGGGTGTGGTCACAGCCTACGTCGCAGGTTAGCTCCTCAATAGAGAGTGGCTGATTCAAATAAATAAAAAACATCTTGTTCACGAGGAATTTAGACTTCCGGGTATCGTTGGAATCGTGCACTGCTTGGCTACATTTTCTATCAGTCATATAATTTAAATTCTTTCATTGGCTTTCGTTGTAAAGACAAAATAATAGGATCAGCATATCATGACGTCAAAAAACTGACCGCAGTGTTTGGATATTTTGACCTATATATTGCCTATCTTTGTATTTGTGTGTGTGTGTGCGGTCTTAATTTGTTCATTACACTCTAAGCAACACACCCATATAACGTTCGGCTACCGGAGTCTGTTTTTATGGATAATTTTATTGCATAACCGACAAGTATGATACTTCACCCTGAAGAAACTCGATGTAAACAAAGGAATAACCATCGATGTTATAACGTTATTGTTTCTTTGGACTAAAAATGCTCTATGGGATGTTATTCAGTGGACCCTCACCTTTCCATTCAATCTGGAACTTTTAGCAGTGGATGCGTGTGTGGCTCGTTATTACGACACTACTGGTATGTACTCCGTTTTTGATTACGTGTGTTTTGATCTGTACTGCTTACATAAATGCAAGAAATACATTCGTTATAAGCTTTTCATCGAAAAACAGAGCTCTATCATCGATGCTTGAGGCTTACACCTTTAAAATGATATATAGTTTGCCAAGATTAATGATGTTCTTTCACGTTAAATCTACTCATAAACATTAAACTTGTGGGGAAAAAAACTCTTCCGTGCGCTGGCGCTCTGGCAAAGGTTAACAGGTTAAGAAGTTCTAAAAAACAAAAATAAAAAAAAAATGTAATGCCCTGACTATACATTGTGATCAGTTATACATTGTGGCACCAACACTCGTCCATGCGATTATCTAATCAGCCAAACATGTGGCAGCAGTGCAGTGCATAAAATCATGCATGGGTCAGGAGCTTCAGAATGTGGAAACAAATTGATCTCAGTGATGTTGTATTATGTGTCTTAATTTTATCTTCTGAGCAGGAAATCTGCAGATCCTGTACCTGTCAAAAAACAAAGTAGATAACATTCCAGGACCCCTACCTGAAAGCATATTAGTGCTCCACCAGCAGTTCATCGCACTTACTAGTCACAACTGACAAATAATTTCCAGAGATTGAAGGCTTCTTCTGTCTTTCTCTTCATATTTCCTCCAGAACAACAATATCCAGAGCTAAAGCTGAGACACTTTCTGTAACACCCACGACATAAACTACATACAGAAGGCCCTGGAAGACATCAGGCTTGACGTCATCCTGTGGACATCAATCTTTATGCCCAGGCTTATGTCTGTTACCATGTCTTCCTGTAGGCATGCCAGTCTAGGAAGATGTCTCTCTCTATTCCCCTACTTTGTTTGTTAGTGTTTTTGAACTTTTGTGTGACTACAGCAACATATTATGAAGCTAGATTAAAGTATTTTAAATCTGGGAGATCTGGGAAAAATTAGTAATGAGTTTATCTGCAAGCTTTAGTTGACTTATTCTCTTTTAACTGAAGTCAATCAGGTTGGACATGCACTCTGGATATGTCATTTTATCACCATACATTAGATGTAAAGATTGCGACAAAACACCGAGCTGTCTTGCTGTCTACTGCCTCCATAGCCTACTAGCATAGCGTACTACTGCATTCCAAGTCTTCTCATGCGAAGTGCAACTCGAAGCAAAATTGATTTCAGTATTCCAGTATGCATAAAAATACTTCGCACACACAAATGTTAGGTAAAATAGTAATTTTTATTTCATTAGATTGTTTAAAATATTTTTCATTATTAAAATAATTATGAGTAGTACATATTTATAATCGACAATTTCTCACTTCTGCCATCTTGGATTCTGTGCAGAGGACAGAACCAGTGTTGCTAACTATTTTCAATGGAAAGTAGCTAAAGCCTGCTCGAAAAGTAGCTAAATGTCGCCAGATGACGTCATGCGTCATTAGCATATTAATGACGTCATCGCGTCGTATTTGCATTCTGCCTAATTTGTCGGTACTGTAGCCTACTTCAGTTTATAATAACGGTTGTCTCCCCTAAACCGTGCTCATACTGTTTTTATATAAGTATATAGCCGAATGTCCAGTAAAACGGTTCTCAATTACATATTTTCTGTTAGACAACGGAACGGAACTTAGCTAACGTTACATGTTTATGAGTTTGAAGAAGGTTTATTGTTGTGTTTGGATAAGTAAAATGTATAGAGTCTGTAAATATACGATCTGAAGTCGGAGAGTTCAGAAACCGAACCGGAATGAACTAAAACTCTGATTAGTAGTGAATATAAGCGCATGCCAAGAAAAAACGGTCAAATTAAATGTTTTGAATTAAAACAAAGGAGAAGGCAGCTGCTATGTGATCACTGATTGGTTCCTGCTAACACAGCGTGCACATGCGCAGCTCATTCATGTCTATGTCCGCTGGCGTGCAGTCAACGGAATGTGCTGCTCCTCTCAGCCGCTCACTGAACAGAGCAGACGCAGCGGGGAAGTAAGACCTCACGCTTGCAGTACTGGCGATATTTGGAATTTGGAAAGTTGCTAAGGTTTGTCCAAAAAGTCGCTAGATTTGTCGCTAGTCGCTTTTTTGAAAAAATGTCGCTAAAGGGGTCTGAAAAGTCGCTAAAAATAGCGACAAATTCGCTAAGTTGGCAACAATGGACAGAACCCAGAATCGTAGTGTGCATGCATCAAACGCATTTGTATTCGCTTGCGGTCAAAAGAGTATACTTTCAAAGGCAATGCGATCAACTGGACTGAATCCAATCAGGAACACTGAAAAACAAAGTATACCTGGACCTTCAGATACCTTCTTTTAGCCAAATTCTATAGCAGTATCAGATGAATCTGCAGACTTGCCGTGAACTTTCCACAGATTTGCTGCATATTCACCACTCTTTATTTTCAAATGCGAATGAGCTTTGCGGCACCCTCTACATTGTCACCAAAGGTTCGCTGCTGGCTTAGCACTACCGATGAAGAGCTGCAAACTTCTGACATACATTTGCAGTGAATCACAATCTCATTTGCATGTGGAAATAACGAGTGGGAAATTTGCAGCAAGTTTGTCAGAACTCTAAATTTTTGGTAAGCGTACTGTGTGCTTTCCGATCCGCAATGTGACCAATCGAAGTATACTTTGGCCTTTGAAAGGCAGCATAATTATGCTCCCTACCTTTTGCGTCTGAAGTTTTCATATGATGCCCTAAAATACTGACTATGGCAGCTTTCTAGGTTGCAGGGGTTTAAAAACAGTGATTATGACAAGTTGCACACTAAGTCAGAGCAAGTGTATAGTGTATACACACTTGATTTGGTGCAGTGCTTCTTTTCACCACAGAATGGCACCCTTCTCCAGTGTGTTCAGTCTGCTGAACGCACAGCGTGTCTTCAGACCCTCTGCTCCATCTGTCAGTGAGCGTGTTATTTAATCACAGCTTGATGCTCACACAGCCTTAAGAATGTACTATTGTTTATTAATGATACTGTACACTTGCTTGCTTGACTGATATCTTTTGAGTTTCCCATTGACCATATACAGTCAGTGACAACTCTGCATCTATTTTTAAATCAATTTGTTCATGTAAATCAGGTGGTTACTGAGGTTACTTAGCAACTGTCAAATATTTATAGTTTGACATTTACCCATGTGTACAATGTAAAGATACTCCTAGATTATTTCCATTGGATGTTAAGCACCTCTAAAGACGCAACAAATGTAATTCCAAGAGGATGAACATGGGTTTTCACACACCGAAACGAGTGTGTGCATTCTTTCATGGCTTTGAAGTTGTGCCATAAGCGCGTTGTCCAGTTGGACAAAGTGCTGCACAGGTCTTCATTTCAAACAGCCCACACAGATCTGCACATTTTGAAGGAGGCCCAGAATTCTGTCCAAATGCTTAATTATACACAACAGTGGAAAATTACACTTCGGCTCTCTTTCACTGCTGTGAGCTCTGAATCTTTGAGTACGGTCAAGGTTTATGATCATAGTGATTCCTCCTCCTCTCCTTTTCGGCTCCATTCTCCACACCCTCCTCCTGCTACTTACTCCTTTTTAACCTCTTCCAGGCAGCCGTTGCCAGTGACTTGATGAATAAAGACGAGAGAAAACTCAAGCTCTCTGTTTCCATTTCCCCGTGGCTGCAGTGTAGCGTAATACAGACCGTTTATGGTGAGAGAGGAATGGGGTGTTTGAAGACGGTGACTAATTGGTACATGAAAAGGAGGAGTGTCTGAGATGAGAAAGCAAAGAAATAAAAATGTTTTTGTAAACAAACATTTAGAAAACTTAGGGTTGCTTCTAAGATGGCTGGGAATACACCTGTTTTATTGCATGCTCTATCTCTCTATTTCACCCACTCTGGGTCCATGAAGGTGACCTTGCATTCTGCCTGAGCTCATCCATTGATCTCATCACTGAAAGGACCTACGGGCTTCCATCCCACATGATTCAGGAGAGGGAGGGGCCACAGATACAGTACAGTAGGTGAGTATGCTGTGGGGGTGTATTTCAGCAGAGTGTGTGTAGGTTGTTGGTGAGGAGAGGGGCTGAGGAAAGAGAGATGTTAAAAACACACATCCATTCTCCTTCCAGCAATTCCTACCACCCAGAGCCATCAAATAATTGACTCAAACCACCGCCTGAACAACACACACACACACCCACATGCACACACAGAAATGCCTTTTCTAGCCTCCCACATGAAAACAAACTCATTAAATTGCTGTAGAATCAGATTCGTAGGGGGAACTGGTTAGAATTCTGTCAAGACTGTACATAAAGGGTGCAGTCATTCATTATTTTTACATTCAAAAGTTCAGAGTGACTATTTGCACTCTGGTGTAAATAGCATCTGCCATACAGTGCAGCTATTTGCACCCCAGTGGTCTGGTGAAACCACTGGAATATACGACAAACCAGACACTAGGTGTTGCTGCAGTGGCGTGGGGTTTAAAGACGGTGTGAACTCTTTTTCCCATCCTATTTAATGTTTCCACTCTTAATATTTCCTTTAATTGTAATTACAATAATAGATCAAAGGGAATCCAAGTGTTAATTATATGGCAGTGATTTGGTCATAGTGAATGTCAGGGAGTGCATAGAAGGGTTTGATCTGGCGGTGGGGTCTGTACATCTTACTCCCACAGCTTGGCATTGCTTGTGTGTAGATTGCACATCTGTATTACTATAGTAATTGTAGTTTCCATGTTTTTTGACAGAAAACATAGTTTTATTGTAATTAACCATGGCGTTACTACAGTAGTATGTTAGTAATATAGTAACCATGGTTAATTTTGTGGTTACTGTAAATTGACAACTAAATACCATGGTGAGACTGTGGTTACTGTAGTAAAACCAAGGATATTTTTTGTAAGGTTAGGGTTAGGTTTAGGGGTAGGGTTAATGTGGGACTCTAAATAAACACAATAAACACACTGAAGTGATGCCCATATACTGTATGTCAGTATTTAAAGATGGGTACAAATAGTATCTACCATTATTTGCACCAGGGTTGGGTGTCAAATCATATCTGCCACTAGGGTGTAAATAGCATACTCCATTATTTGCACCAGGGTGCAAATAGCATCTGTCTAAATGGTTTCACCCTTAAAGGAATATTGCAGGTTCAAAACAAGATCAGGGTCATTCAGTAAGTATTTGTATGTCATCTTGGATTCTAGACTGACACCTAGAAGTATGGATGCAGCATCATTCAAATACAATAAATGCCATTGTAGAAAATCACTATTCACAGTCAGCATTCATTAATTTAATTTAATCCACAAGAGAAAGTGTCCAAATACATAGTAATATTCAGCTGATGATGGGATACTTACATGGCAGCACCCAAGAGGGGACCATCTACTGATCTGATTGGAGTCTTCATCTCATGTGAGTCATCATGTTTATATACGTTTATAATATGTAATAATATTCCCATAGACACCCTTCACCAACACCTAACCCTAACCTTCCTTTGCATAATTAACCATGGTTTTACAGTAACCATAATATCACGTTGGTGTTTTGTAGTAATATCATAGTAACCACAAAATTAAAACATGGTTACTCTATTAACATCATATTACTGTAGTAACACCATGGTTAATTGCATTAAAACTATGGCTTCTGTCATAGAACTTGGTTACTGCATTATTACTATTGTAAAACCATGGAATATTAAAGGGTGGAGACAGGGAACATGATGGGAAAAACTGTGGGGCAAAATGGGAAATTGAACCTGGGTTGTCTGCACATCCATATCGCACTTACATACATTTACATTTACATTTAAGCATTTGGCAGACGCTTTTATCCAAAGCGACTTACAGTGCAATTATTACAGGGACAATCCCCCCGGAACAACCTGGAGTTAAGTGCCTTGCTCAAGGGCACAATGGTGGTGGCAGTGGGGTTTGAACCAGGGACCCTCTGATTAACAGCCCTGTGCTTTAGCCACTACGCCACCACCACTCCACCACTTCTTTACACAGCACGCCATTGCAGTTTCCACCTTACTATTTGAGTGCTAATAGTCACGCTATGTGGCAAGTGCTATTGACACCTAGTGCAAATAGTCACTCCACATAAAAAAAACATATTGTTTCAAAAATAGAGCCACAAGATGAAAACAGTATAGGTGTTTACATAATTTTGGTGTCATAAAGTCACATACTAACATACTAAGCCTATCGGTGTAAAGTTATATCCAATATAACAACTTTACTGCCATGACGAAGCAAATGCAGAACATTGATTTTATCATGCTAAAGTCATGTTAACACACAGTATAATGTTTATGTCTTGTGGCTAATCTTTTGAAACAGTGTATATTTTAATGTTTATGGACTGGCCTGATTCACTTTATAGGTACCTTACTGGAAGCACAATTTTTAAATAAACGAGGGATGATGCTACAAATACTGTCGATTGAGCTTAACTTGTATTGAATCTGGAATATAACTATAAAGTATATGGATAGTACTTTTGAAAACCTATGTTTAAAATCATGTACACTTGCATGAGAGGAGATTAAGAATCTGTTTAGATTTGTTTTAGACTCTATGGCCCTGATCGGCACAAAGAAAAAAGAGAGGAGAAGCTACTGAAACTTCAAAGCAGACATTGTTTCTATTGCAGGGTAAAATTACATGTGTGCCTTAGCAGGAAGGGAAGGAGCGAGAAACAGATTAAATGTAAAAGTAAGAAAAATGAACAGAGGAAGAGAGTAGTGAGCAGAGAGATGGCTATACTAGAGGCACAAACACTAGGGGTTTGGTGTGGGTGTGCAATAAATAACTGAGTATTCTGTAGACAGAGTGGGAGAGAGGCAAGGAGGGAAGGAAGGAAGGAAAGAAGGACAAAAAGAGATGGAAGAAAGAAAGAATTTAATTTATTAAAGCTACTAAAGTATACCAGTAGTTCACTTAAATGTGGCAGATATGAAAAATGTGAGACAGAAATTAATTCTGAGGCCATTTACTTTACTCTTCATTTTATGAGAGCACCACAGTAAATGAAGACACTTGTCATTTGTTCCTCTGTTCAGTAAACTGTACTGTATATCCATTATGATTTAATCTGAGCCAATATGGGGACCCACTTAATAACATCCAGTCCACATAAATTCAAACCAGCGTAACGCCTCACGTTACTGTGAAAATAAAATGACACACAAGCACACATGGTGAGGGCAACCATAAACTTCAATGACAAAAAAAAAAAACAGGAAAAGGGGGTCAAGTCTGGGACAGCAAAGATGAAAGCATTCATGGGGAGATGCAATGCAGACCTATTGTTCAGCACAGCTTTCTCAGAACCATGGAAACACAGGAACAAATGCTGGATCTTTCAATGCACTCTTCCTTTTGTGGTAGAGGTATGCAGTGAACTGTAGGCCAACCTTTGAAAAGATATTACTCACTCCCCCATAGAGTAACAGGATGGGAACAGTAGAGAAATGGAGGTGGATAGAGTGAGCCAAATCCAAAAACATGCTGCCCCCTCACCCCATCATAGCCAATTATGGCAGCTAGCCATTCCTCTCAAAGGAGACATCTATTTTCAAAGCCACTGTGATAGTTTGTGGAATAAGCATTTCGTTTTGCCATGTAAGGAAAGGTTTTACCCAGCAAATGGCCACAGGATGGAACACCTTATCATGTCACTTTTCCAGGGAGGGAAGTAGCCAGGGAGCACCCCCTGTTTTCATAGGATTGTAAATGCAACGCCTTTATCAGTCAATTTTACACTTTCAGTAAATGTTGCATTTTGAGTTTGTGCTATTATAGATGTACACTCACCTAAAGGATTATTAGGAACACCTGTTCAATTTCTCATTAATGCAATTATCTAATCAACCAATCACATGGCAGTTGCTTCAATGCATTTAGGGGTGTGGTCCTGGTCAAGACAATCTCCTGAACTCCAAACTGAATGTCAGAATGGGAAAGAAAGGTGATTTAAGCAATTTTGAGCGTGGCATGGTTGTTGGTGCCAGACGGGCCGGTCTGAGTATTTCACAATCTGCTCAGTTACTGGGATTTTCACGCACAACCATTTCTAGGGTTTACAAAGAATGGTGTGAAAAGGAAAAACATCCAGTATGTGGCAGTCCTGTGGGCTGAAAATGCCGTGTTGATGCTAGAGGTCAGAGGAGAATGGGCCGACTGATTCAAGCTGATAGAAGAGCAACTTTGCCTGAAATAACCACTCGTTACAACCGAGGTATGCAGCAAAGCATTTGTGAAGCCACAACACACACAACCTTGAGGCGGATGGGCTACAACAGCAGAAGACCCCACCGGGTACCACTCATCTCCACTACAAATAGGAAAAAGAGGCTACAATTTGCAAGAGCTCACCAAAATTGGACAGTTGAAGACTGGAAAAATGTTGCCTGGTCTGATGAGTCTCGATTTCTGTTGAGACATTCAGATGGTAGAGTCAGAATTTGGCGTAAACAGAATGAGAACATGGATCCATCATGCCTTGTTACCACTGTGCAGGCTGGTGGTGGTGGTGTAATGGTGTGGGGGATGTTTTCTTGGCACACTTTAGGCCCCTTAGTGCCAATTGGGCATCGTTTAAATGCCACGGCCTACCTGAGCATTGTTTCTGACCATGTCCATCCCTTTATGGCCACCATGTACCCATCCTCTGATGGCTACTTCCAGCAGGATAATGCACCATGTCACAAAGCTCGAATCATTTCAAATTGGTTTCTTGAACATGACAATGAGTTCACTGTACTAAAATGGCCCCCACAGTCACCAGATCTCAACCCAATAGAGCATCTTTGGGATGTGGTGGAACGGGAGCTTCGTGCCCTGGATGTGCATCCCACAAATCTCCATCAACTGCAAGATGCTATCCTATCAATATGGGCCAACATTTCTAAAGAATGCTTTCAGCACCTTGTTGAATCAATGCCACGTAGAATTAAGGCAGTTCTGAAGTCGAAAGGGGGTCAAACACAGTATTAGTATGGTGTTCCTAATAATCCTTTAGGTGAGTGTATACTATATACTTACGGTACACTATGTATATATGATGTAAACTATGTAAACCATGATAATACTATGGTTACTTTAGTGAAACCATAGTAAATTTTAGTTAGGGAAGGTTAGTGTAAATAGCATCTATCACGTGTAAAGCCTCTGGCTTTATATATTTATGCCATAATTTGCACCTATAAATTTAAGGTGTACGTTTACTCAAGTGTCATTTCAAAGGACCATTTTCAGTTACAAATTTACAGTAAATATACATTTTAAGTGGGCTTTAAACCTATGCTCATTAAATAGTTTTAATTTTACATTTTATGTTTACTTTCTCGAAACAGGATTAGCCTGTTGTATCTTTCCTCTTGATTGATGCATGCACATTTGACAGTGGTGCAGGAGGTGAACTGTGGCTACTCAAGTTTGATGATGGTGCAAAAGCAAATCATTTTTTTTTTTTAAAGTGTTCATCCAATCAAAACTTTGCAAACAGAATAGACATTCAGACACTAATGAAGGAATTCATCCACACTTCTCCAGAGCACAAGTGCACTGTAAAGCAGTTCAATGGAAAGGAGGAGGCGAGAACCGGCTTGACGATATAAATAATAGTTTAAATGAGAAACTTAAACAAAAGACGAACACACACATGACGGACATGTCCGTAAACGATCTCTCTCTCTCGTCGCACCACCGTCCGCAATCTGCCTTTATCCCTCTCGGAGGCTTAATTAGCCCGATAAGGGACCGGGTGTGTATAATCACGAACCGGCCCCGCCCTCCGCCCTGTCACATGCACCTACTGTGTTGTTTATTTCCTGTCAACGTGCAGGCTTGCTTATTTTACATGACAGCGTTAAATAGCATAATAGTTATTTTTAAATACAACAACACCAGTTTAAGCTTTGAGTACCTTGTAGCTTGGGAAGCTACAGTTTCATACTAGCTTCCCAAATACATACTTTTCTTCAATCAATACTGATTCTGTTATCAGACAGAAGTAAAGCGTCAGTCATTTTGTTGTTGCTTATGAGTGAGTGAGTGAGTGAGTGAGTGAGTGAGTGAGTGAGTGTGTACTGTTGTACTTGCTGAAAACTATTAGCATCTATAACAGTATGGAAACAGAATATTACATTGAATCAGTGTCATAACTTACCTATTACGGGCCACACCTGTCGGCCCCTTTTCACCCTTTCAGGGGGAGGGGGGCAGTGGGCGGTCCCACTCAATAGTTTCCGTCTTTCCATGGCTGGGGGGGTCCACTTGGAGTCAGACCTGTGTTAATTTTTTGTGTTTCCATTTTGGCAAACATTGCGGGGGACCTCAGGTCCTAGGGCTACTGCCCTCCCTGTCATCCCTTTAGTTATGCCACTGCATTGAATAGGTGGTTCTATTAAAGAAAAGCCAACCCCCTTCATACAAATGGAAGTATAAGGATTTTGAGAGCTATTTAATACATACGTAATTATTTTCAGTAGCCCTTCAATACAATTTGAACATCCCATAAATATGTCTAGGAAGACACAAAAAAATTATGTTTATGCAGGTGTTCTGATCATCATCTAAATATTAAGCAATGGAAAATCATATTTCTCCAGCTTACCCTGTGTATAGTAGAACATAAAATCAATACCCTGCTAAAAAAGAAAGAGTTTCTGCTGGTTAGTGCTTATCTTGTGCTACAGCAGTATGGTAGGATGGTCTCTTGTAATGCTCGTTGACCAGGCTAGTAAAGAAACCTGTCGGGAACATCAGTACATTTGCATCCCATGCTAGGAACTAGCATTCAAAACACAACATGTGCTGGTGACCATCATGGTCTTTTTAGAAGTGTAGGCAATTTGATAAGCAACAGATCTGCAAAGATTTCTTTGAAAGCAAAATGTTTTATTTCTAATGCTATACTGTGGGCAAATAATCATTTGACATCCATGATGGCAGAAAGGTTTACTGTAAGCTGTTAAATGTCTGCCTTCACCCTACCTTCCCTTTCTCTAATGTGAGCATCACAGAGAATGACATGATCCTCTTTAAATTGTCTTACCTTCAGAGGAAAGGTTTATCATTTCATCGACTCCAGCCAGAGAGCTTATCCAGTCCATGGCTGAAACAAAAAGATCAATCTGAAACTATTGGAAAAACGTCTCTCCTTCCCTCTCTTTCTCCCTTTCTCTTTACTTTAAGAGGTGCTAAGGATAAGAAATCAAATTTTAGTACATTTCTGACAACTAAAAATTGTGTCTGTATACCTTTATTTAACATTTATAAAAAGCAACTTGGTTAAATTCATTATTTGGAACTAACTAAAGACTTCAAACCTGAAGTCGCTTAAGGGGGTAAAAAGACTTGTAGCATTTTCTTTTATCAAGCGTAGTCAAACATAAAAATACGCACATCAAAATCCAAGTCAGCTTTGCAGAATATTATAGCATTCATTATGAATCCTCCACACACTGCGAGCTTTGAACACTTTTTATCTTTTAGTACATTACTCATCCATAGACGCTTCTCTGCTGGGAGACATATTTAATTGAATTCATCTATCCTTCAGCATGGCCACTGAGGAAACAAGGGGCTGGTCATAGAAAAAAGAAAACACTGTAGATGGAGGGTTTCTGGCTGCTAACAGCAGCTTGCTGTTGTGGTGCCAGAGCGGTCGATCCCTTATGACTTCTGGATAGCTGCCTACGAGGAAGTCTAGGTGGACAGGCGATCAGAGAGGATCAGTTTTATTATTCAGTCAGGAGTCATCCATCAGCACAGTGAGCTGGATGAAATGTAGGAAATGGCTGTGGGTTTTAATGATGGGTGTGCATACATTAGGCTTACTCTATAATTGCATGAGTTTAACATCAGTGCCTGATAATGTAAATGTAACATGATGGGTGTTTTTCTCAGTTATGTGAATCAATCTTCAATCAAGAAGCCCAAGCATGCAGTCAATGTGTGAAGTGTGCATGCTACCTCAACAGATTCCAGTTTAAGTCTGTTTAAAAATATGTATATATATTTTCATTAGCTCAACTGAGAGAGCATAGTGCAAGAATGCCAAGATCAAGGTTCCCTCATGAAGTTCTCTGGGAACACACCAATGAATCCAACTTTGAATTCGCTGCAAGTCGCTTCGGGGAACAAAAGCATCTGCAAAATATGCAAAGAGATAAATTGGTTTTTACTTTCACATTTGTTGGTGTATGTCAATTCTGTTCTTCTTTGTGTATTTTTGAGTATGCTGGTATTTTTGAATGAGCATGTCTAAAGAAATAAAGCTCTGGTAAGAGCCATTAATAACTTAAGATATTCATAATATAGTAATTTCTTATATTAAAATATGCATGTTTTGAATATTTAGACTGTCATTAATGTCATTAAGTAATATTAATTGGTTTAATATTTTGTATTTGTACAAAATATGTGCACATATTTGGATCACATGACTTTAGTCAATTAAACAGGTAAAAAGTTGAGGAAGTTACTCAAAAAATTTACTAATTGCTACTATAATATTGTAATCAGATTACTGACTTTACTGAATATTTAATCAGAAATCATATTATTAATTACTTTTGAGGTACTTTTTAAAACAATGTTTGCAGAAAAGCTTTTATTTTTCCACTCAACAAATTTAACATTTAAAAAAGTTGCTCACACACACTTCAGCTGTCACATACTTAATTCATGTTTCAATGTATTCTACATGAATCATATTTTAGAAATATGTGTAACTAAAGTAAAGTCATTAAAAGTAATTAACTTAATTGAAAGTCAGTAACTTTTATCAGATGACAAGAATTTGAAATGTAATCTGCTGCACTACTTTTTTTTTTCAAAAAAAGTAATTAGATTACAAAAATGTATTACTTTGTAATGAAATAACATCCAACACTGTCCTGGAATAACCTTTTTTTATATGAAGATAAATGGAGTTTGTACTAGACAGTCTTTTAACCATGTAATCATCTTTTATTACAAGCTTGTAGTGTGTTAATACTTTTTCCTATGTACTTGGATGAATGGAAAGTGAAACTGTTACACTGCAAGTTTAAAATGGCTTAGACCGCCACTATAGCTCCTCTCCAAATTTCTCAAACAATCTTTAGAGTGAGAACACACAAACTCATGAGACAGGACTGCCCTTTTAACCGTAATCATTAATGGGAAGGTGCCACTGGTTTATTATCAAGACTGTGACTGCCCCGTAATCCAATCATTACAGTCAGAGCACCTGACAAGGCCATCACTCAGTCTCTTAACAGATCTGACCCCTACATTCTCCATCCATTTGACTCCACTCTCCTGCTTTCCAATTTGAGGTCCCCTGGGCCTTAGTTGCCCAAGAGGCACAGATTCTTCACCCAATGTCCTAAGCAAGGGGAAATTGCTTAGTCAAGTCACGTTAAATGATTGGGTGAGTTTGAGTCCAATTGCCTTTTGAATGAGATTCTGGCCAGTAAAATAGCCAAGCATACCATGCTAATGGAAATGTTAAGAATCAAGTAGAATACCAGGACAACATGGCATCTTCCAAAATTGATTTGTTTGGCAGAATGTTAGCCACAGTCACCATTCACTTTCATTAACTGTACTTCTTTAGTTCAAATCACACTTAAAAAACAGTATTTTTCAGGCTGATCCATTTAATGCACAAGAGCGTTCTTGAGTAAACAGACAGCCGATGTCAGTCAATAAGGTGATTGACTCTTTTGACTGTAGATGGGACAATCATACAGCTGCCATATTCAGTGTTACAGTTTCTCCCATTCATATTGTATGAATACAAGGGACCCATCTCATACTATAATGTCTCTGGATGTGAATGTGGTTTCTCTGGATTTCTCCTGCTGCACCATTCAAATTGAATCCCTGATCCGCAGGCCGTCAGAGGTTTAAGCTTGAGCACGTAAGTGTCTTTTAATGTCTTCAGAGTGTGGCATTCCCAACTGGAGGGAAACTTAAATTAAACCCGACTACGCCACCCTGGGGGAGAGCCAGGGAAATACTCCCAATAAAGGACACAAGTGTAGAAGTTTTACCAATTGAAGGCAAAGAAATAAGCGAAAAGGGAGACGAACTACACGAATAGGAGCTGATATGCAGCACAGCAAACGCGAGGCGCTTAACCGGAAAGCCCAAGCGAGCCGCAAAGCATAACAGCAACACAATTGCCGGTGAGCAAACAGCAGAATAAAATGCCTGTAAGCAACACCGAAAAAGGCAAAATTAAAGAAGCAAAATAAAAAACAAAAATGCCCATAAGCAAAACCGAAAAAGGCAAAACAAAACAAAATGCCCGTAAGCAAAACAAAACGCCCGTAAGCAAAACAAAACAAAATGCCCGTAAGCAAAACAAAACAAAATGCCCGTAAGCAAAACAAAACGCCCGTAAGCAAAACAAAACAAAATGCCCGTAAGCATAACAGCAGTAGCGTCACATATAGTGTCTTCAGCTAGCGATTTGTTGAGGTTAAACTCTCCATGCTTACCTTAACAAAAAGACAGAGTTAAATTACATCCAACGAACCCCGATGTGAAAAAGGGAGAGGTGTACTTACAATTTGGTTGAGTAACCACCAGACGCAAAGTTGTATGATTGTTCACAATGAAAACCTGAGGCTCAGTGTACAGACCATCATTCACCCACCTGCTAAGGCTGCTGTTACTGTGAACACAATACAATAAATACCTCCACAATATGCGATCTAGAAAATGTAAATACCAGACATACCTGAAAGCAACCTCCACCGCAAACTCGCCACAACGCGCACGCCACCAGCGCCACTCTATTAAAGATGGTAGATCAGCATTTTTAGCCTCGAGATGTTCACATCATTAAAGAGTGAGCAACACCTCAACCTACCTGAATGGAAACAACACGGAAATGCCAGGAAGTGAGGAAGCCAGACTCACCAGGACATGTATACACCCGTCAAAATAAGGGTCCTTAAATTGTATGGCAGCTCCCACCTCATTGGGCTGCCAAAACCATACTCCAACCAGGCCAATAGGATGGTAAAATAACTTATCCTGCCACAAGAGCATTTTGACTTCTTTGCCATGTATACCTCAAAGAACAAATATGTAGCTGGATGTATGGATGTATGGTTCCACAGCATGAAGGATACTAACGGGCGGATCACCCGTTGGTATCGGGCTCTCCAGCCCTTTAAATTCAAGGTGTCAATCCACAGGCCGGGGGTGCAGATGGTTGTGGCTGACTTTCTCTCCAGAAATGGGGCAGATGTTGCCCCGGCCTGAGTCAGCGGTGGGGTCATGTGGCATGGGGGGGCGTGGTAGTGTGTCGGTCTGTGGGAGAGAGAGAGAGATAGAGCGGTAAGGCTTGTCACTTGGTTTGTAATTACCTCCAACACCTGTGTCTTGTTATAGTGATACGGAGAGAGACATTTAAGGAACGCCAAGTGTCGAGAGAGAGAGAGAGAGTGTCCAGAAAGCACGATAGCACTGAACCGAGAGAGAGTGTTTTCCATTTAGAGTGCTTTCATATATTTAAAAGAATATTTATTTGTTATCGACGGTTACCATCGATTGTGTGCTTAAGGAGAATAATAAAAGGACTGACCTTGAACCTGCTTCGTTGTCTCCTGACTCCTCCATTGCGCAAACCAAACCAGTTCACAACTGTGTGTTAATATAAAGAGTAAACATATTACATCAAATAAAGAGTAGATTTTAAAATGTATCTGTATGTTTTTCCTCTCTATATGTTATGTTAGTTTAATCAATAAATTATTGTCTAAAAGTAATTTAATACAGTCAGTATGAAATAAAGCACTGCAAGAATGAAGGTAAACAGTAAATTCCCAGCTGGTACGTCTTCCTCGTGGTGGACTGTGGGCAATTAACCGTTGTCGAGTATACATCAAATGTACACTCAGAATTAGAGTGCATTGTGCAAGAATGAGTGAACAAAAGTAGGGAACGAGTGGCTCACTCAGAATTCAGTCCTACACTCCTACAAAATGGCAGACACTCGAAATAGTGCACTATATAGTGGATAGGAGGCGGTTTTAGACACAACAAGTGTTCCTGGACTGGAGTTGGTGCCCTATGCAGGCTGCGTACTCTACATTTAGAGAGTGGTGGCACTGCTGTACAGAACTATTGAAAATTGTAACTACACTGAAATAAGAATCCACGCAGGACTTTAAAAGCTATGAAATAGCAAAAGTAGGCATTATTGAAGCACAATCTTGCTTTGGTTTATATTTCAGCATTATAATGTCCCTGTGGGACATTTTCACGTTTTCACCGTAATAATGACTAGAAATGTTTCCAAACCTCTCTTCTTATTGACAAATTCATCTTGATCTGACAAGAGCCCTTAAAGGGATAGTTCACACAAAAATTTTAATTCTCATTATTTACTCCATACAATGCAAGTGAATGGGTGGCAACATTTTAAAGCTAAACAAAATCACATAAGTCAGCGTAAAAGTAATCCATAAGACTCCAGTGGTTAAATCAGTATCTTCAGAAGTGATGTGATAAGTGTAGATGAGGAAGAGAGTAACAAATCACCTTCAAATTCTTCTTGTGTTTTTGGTGATTCACATTCTTCTCAGCATAACGATCCCTACTGATCTGTTTCTCACTCACACCAATCATATCACTTCTGAAGATATGGATTTGACTACTGGAGTCTTATGGATTACATTTATGCTGCCAGTGTGTGCTTTTTGGAGCATAAAAATGTTGGCCTACAAAGCTAAAATAGTCTTCTACAAATCTTAATTTGTGTTCTGCAGAAGAGAAGTTGAATAAGAAGAATAAGAAGTTGTCTTATATCTCCTTATTGTGTTGCATGGAAGAAAGAAAGTCCATACGGGTTTGGAACAACATGATGGTGAAAGATGAAAGAATTTCCATTAATAAGAATAATAATTCTGTAATACATTTTAAATGTGTATTATGTAATGGAATATAGATGAGTTAACATCCATTGTCATTTGTGAAAATAATGAGTTAATCACTACTTGAGGACTCTTTTAATTGGATACTTTCTTACTCTTACTCAAGTAATTATTTATGTTAGTGCTTTTACTTCTACTTGAGCAATTATTTTATTTAAGTAATTGTTCTTTTACATGAGTACAGTTTTTGGCTACTATACCCACCTCTGATAAAACAAATTCAGCACCCTACCATTCCTAGCCTACACCAATGGTCCCAACATTTTCACCCTAGTCCAATCCTTAACGCAACCATTGATCAACAGAGGTCAGTAGTGAGCAAGCAGCAAATCCCCAGCATGAGAGAGAGAAAGCGGGTTGTTCATCAACATTCTAACAGGGTGTTTTGTAAATAAGCAATGCTATGATAGCAGCGGACTGGCTGCCGGGGATGTCTGGCCATGTCCGCCTGGAATAAAAGTGACATGTGTCTGGAAAGCTGCCACAGATGAGGCCCTTCCTACAGGCGTGACTGCGACTGCTGAGTGAGACAAATAAATACAAAGTGACGAACTTGCCTGGCAGGTCCCACAGTCATCTCCCTCCCTACATACCACAGCACTTACGATGAATACATTAACATCACAAACACTGCACTCCATGCTAAGGAATTTACAGATTAGTTAAAAAAAGTGAAGTGTGTAATTGTTTGATGTTAAAATACTTTTTCCTATCTCAGCTTAATATACAGAGGGAACTGTAAGTGGAAACACTGTGGCTCTGTGTCACTATCAAAACATTGCACTGTTTGTTTGAGCATCCCAACCAGCCCGACACAGCAACATTGACTCAAATAATGCTGTACATTTGGACTGTATTGTGGAGCTGTTTACCTAACCAATTCCATTTGGTGCTACTAAAGGCACAGAAATGACACACTTCATCTTTAATGACTGTTCAAATTAATGCTTCCTTTTGAATGAACTGACACTTTAGATACAAGCATTGTGCCAAGGCTTCCTCGATACACATGGACACACACACAAGCCATTCTCTCTCATAATCTCATTTTCCATCCAACGCCAACCACTCACATGCACTTTACAATGCCTAAAAATGCATTTCCCCTCTCCCTCTCTTACTCTCCACCATGCACATTCTGCTATCAATGAGAAATCATTGACGCACTCCAACTACTCCCTCAATCCTACCAGGCTGGGGAAACCCTAGAAGTGAATAAAAGCCTAATGGAGTAGACTCATTATAGCACAAAGCACCAATATCATCCCAGTCTTAGCGTGCTCTTCAGGCGCAGCAGGTTCCCTATACCGCTGATAATGTATGTGTGAGCATGGCGCTGTGCCCATACCTATCAAAGCGTGTGAAATGTGACAGTGCCGATGGACTCTGGGTGTGTTGATTTAAACCACTCAATACTCACCTTCATCTTTGCCTTTCCTCCCATTTCACAACACTTATTTATTTCAGGCACATCAAAAATGTCTTCTCTACACAAACCATTTCTCTGGAACATTTGTTCCTTCTTCATCTCATTATAGCTTTAATGCTCAGTCATTGATCTGCTCTGTGTGCTAGTTATGCAAAGGTTTGAGTGCAGGCTATACGGCAAGCCCTACGCTGATGTGTGTTCATTCTCCAGAGCCATTCTCAGCTTTCAGAAAAGAGCAAAGGTTAATCAAAAGAGTCCACAGATAATATATAGCACACACAAATTATCGTAAAGCATTGACTGTGGCAGTGTTTAGGTTTATATCATGCTGCCATGAACCTTTAAATATATTATCTTGTGTTTTAGTCCATGCAAATTCTATTTTGTAATGTTTCCCACTGTTTTACTGTCACGATTCCCTTGTTGTCTGCCCTGGGTTTCACTTGTCATTGTTAAATGTACTACACTTCCCAGAATCCACCTGCCATCACCACTGCCATTTTGTTCATTGTTCTCACCTGTGTCTAATTCAGTCATCACTCACTGGTTATTTAAGCCCTGCTTTCTGTTACGAATGAGGCAGCGAGGAGAGGGGATCTAAATGCAGGTTTCTTTATTTAGCAAAATCAAAACAAACACAAAGGAAAAACCCTCGATGGGGAAACAAACATAAACTAAGAACTCGGACAGGGAAACACAGATCAGGCTTGACAACATTCAACGAACGACAAGGAGTGAACAAAACACACACAGGTGTAGACACAGGTGAGAACAATGAACAAAATGGCAGTGGTGATGGCAGGTGGATTCTGGGAAGTGTAGTACATTTAACAATGACAAGTGAAACCCAGGGCAGACAACAAGGGAATCGTGACATTTACCTCCCTATTATGGCAAATACCCAGCTTAAAAGACCAGTTTCCAAGGTGGTTAGTGCTAGTATAGCAGGTATACCAGCATAGCTATGTTTTCACCAGGAAATACATAGAAATAAATAAAGAAATAAAAACAAAATATAAAAGAACAATTCCTGCTCAACCAGCATGGCCTTTCTGAATGAAGCTGATTGGATATTGTGTCCTTGAAGAGGAAAATGGGAGAAATTTTGGAGAAAAATTTGGGGGCAAAAGATAAAGTGATAGTTCACCCAAAAATGTAAAGTCTCTCATATTTTACTCACCCTCATGTCATCCCAGATTTGTATAATTTTCTTCTGCAGAACAAAAATTATGATTTTTAGAAGAATATTTCAGCTCTGTAGGTCTATACCAGGGGAGACAAACCCTGCTCCTGGAGAGCTACCTTCCTGCAGAGTTTAGATCCAACCCTAGTCAAACACACCCAAACCAGCTTATCAAGGTCTTTAAGATTACTTGAAAATGACAGGCAGGTGTGTTGGAGCTAAACTCTGCAGGAAGGCAGCTCTCCAGGAGCAGGGTTGGTCACCCATGGTCTATACATTGCAAGTGAAAGGGTGCTCCAAAAAGCACATAAAGGCATCATAAAAGTAATCTATACAACTCCATTGTTTTAATCCATATTTTCAGAAGTGATATGATTGTGATATGATAGGTGTGGGTGAGAAACAGATCAATACTAAGGTCCCAGTTTGCTTTAAATTCTTCTACCTGCCCATGATGGGGTGATATGCATGAATAATGTCAATCAACAAAAACACAAGAAGAAGAATGGGAAAGTGATCTGTTTCTCACCCACACCTATCATATTGCCTATGAAGATATTGATTTATCCACTGGCATCTTATGGATTATATTATGCTGACTTCGGTGATTTTTGGAGTTAAAAACATTTTTTGGCACCCATTCACTTGCGTTGTGTGGACCAAAAGTGCTGAGAAATTCTTCTAAAAATCTTCATTTGAGTTCGGCAAATGAAAGAAACACGTACACATCTGGGATGACATAAAGGTGGGTAAATGAAGAGAGAATTTTCATTTTTGGGTGAAATACTCCTTTAAGAAAGGTGGAGTAAAGGAATAAGTATACAGCAAATAATGCAAAGTGTTACTGCTTTTAATGGAGCATAATTTTCATTTTAACTCTTGAAGTCAGTTCTATGAATTCTGTCAGGATAAATTAAGGGCACCTGTGTGTGATATTTAAATTGAAAAACATTTTTCATGTTGTGCCCTTGCTCTGCCTTGTGGTAACTCAATAACAACCCTTGACAGATTGAATTTGTAATCTTAAGTGTGTAAAGTGAGCAAGTCCATTACATATTTATATTTTTCACTGTTTGTCATGCAAACCTGCATTACCACGATATCCAGAGGAATCAAATTACAGCCTGCTTCAGACGATTCTATTTGTGGAATTATGGGGTTAAATTTTCCAGAAAAAGTCGACGAAGAAACTCAAAAAAGGTAAACAGACATGGTAAAACAAACATCAAAGCACTTCAACAGCCATTCACAGATGCAACATTAAGCCTTTTGTTTGTTATTCTGCCATGCAACCTCACCTTTTTTATGGGTAGGTATTTAATTTGTTTATGCAACCACCCAGCACTTAATGGAGGAGCAATCCCATTTTTTTCCTGATTTTGATTATATTATATTGTAATATAAGTGTACCTGTGCAGAATTCCAACATGATAGTGTATGGTGTCATTAGGGTCTACTAGACTGAACATGAAGGTGCAGGACTTACTGGTTCCCATGGAGACAATGTTCTTTACCTTGAAAGAGACGTGGAGCCTGGCAAAGAATTCCACACTGCCATAAATTGAAACAAGCCCGTTCGTGCCCCTTCATTTTCCTCAACTACTCTTTAAAAAAAAAAAAAGGAAAAGAGCATTTATGAGCAACCATCAATTACACATTTATTGGCTGTCCACAGTTTGCTAAAGCAGCCCAACAACATGCTATGATATTACCAGTGAGTTGGCAGTGCAAGGGGGACTATGTTTTGAAAGTAGACCTGTACTGTATGTGTTTCCTTATGTGTGTGTATTTCTATTTGTGGAGAAGAGAAAAAGGTCACTGTTAAGGCCAAAGTATACTTTGGGTTTTTCGTATGCCCAGTTTTTCAAAATACATGGACAGTCTACGCATGCACCTGGAGTTGGCTGTACTAAAAGAATATCACACAGCAGTCACAGTGCAAGTGTGGCAAATTTGTCTGTGTGGGCCAAAATAGTATACTTTTAAAGGCTAGAATGTTTGACTGTCCACGAAACATAAAGGCGAAAAACAAAGGATAACCCAGCCTTTAAGGCCAAAATATTGGTTATAACATCAATATAAACAACATCAGCACAGAAAATGTGTACAATTCATGTCTGTGCTAATTGTCTGCAAATGCAACTTCTGGTGGTAAGTGTTAAAAATGCTGACCCCTCACGAGTTCACGAGTTCGAATCCCAGGGTGTGCTGAGTGACTCCAGCCAGGTCTCTTATGCAACCAAATTGACCCAGATGCTAGGGAGGGTAGAGGCACATGGGGTAACCTCCTCGTGGTTGCTATAATGTGGTTTGCTCTTGGTGGGGCACGTGGTGAGTTGTACATGGATGCTAATGTGGATGGCATGAAGCCTCCACATGGGCTATGTCTCCGGTAATGGGGTTGACGGTCTCATACATGGAGGCAACTGAGATTTGTCCTCCACTACCCGGATTGAGGCGAGTCACTACGCCACCACAAATATTTAGATCACATTGGGAATTCCAAATTGGGTAAAAAAGGGGGGGGGGGGTGGCTAGAGCCTTCGATCATGTGATGTAATGGCATGCGGAAACACCCCAGTCTTTAAGAACAAAGTATACTTCAGTTTTCAGTGTGCCGCTACGTCTCACGCACTGTGCGTGACACAAATAATGTGTTAAAGGTTTACTAAATCACAGCTTCGCTCAGAGAGTCGAAGAAAAGCCAAGTAGGCTATAGATCTGTAGATTTTCTTATACCAAGTTGATTTGTGATTGCTCTGTCAATGAAATCCTATCCACCATGTTTTCTATTCTAGTCACTTGCCTGGCTGTGTTGTGCATTTACATAGAAATTGCATTGTCCGATATTTTGTTTTATGGCACACTGTTTAGTGCTGCTGCAAGAATCTGTAGGCATGTGGGCTGATTACAATTTTTTTGTGTGTGGTGGATGTCTCTTAGGTCAGATTCTCATTATCTATAGGTTGTGACAGTAACATACATTTATTTTACATTCCTATTCCAAATAACAAGAATTAATGGTTCTTTCAGTAACAATTAGAGTACATTGCTCTTTGTATCCAAACAGAGTAAGTACTGTTAAGTACCTAGTTTAATCATGAGAATGTAATTATGCAAAGCATTACACTATAAGATTGTAGAGCAACCGTGAATGTTTATGCGCAAAGCAAAAAGATGTATGTTTGAAAAGCATTCATTTTCTTCCTTTAAAATGTTGTCATCATTTACTCACCCTTACTGCATGCAGTCTGAAACCTGTATTACTTTCATTCTTCATTTTGGTTGCTTCAGTCTAATTTTCTGTTCTATGAAAAAATTGTCTAACATGGAGGTCAAGCTGGTTTGGTTTAGACTGGAACTCCTTAAAACAAATACTACTCATCCATTTAGCAATAGATCATTTGTATAATTGATAGATACATAACAGACAGAAGTTTTCCAGCTTTCATAACAGAGTACCTCTTATTAGCATTTTTCTCCTTACTTTTGTAGATGCAACTAATAATTTTTTGGAAAGCTGCAGTGCCACTGACATTTGTAAAGAAGATTGAGAATATATGAAATGCTGAATTACATCATAATATTACTGATGATAATTTTCATCCCCATGGACGTTCCACCTGTTAGTGAGAAAAATTGTATATTGATTGGAGTGACTCCCGGTTGGCCTGGTGTGCTCACTAGCACAAAAGTAGTCACAGGGCGGGATCACAGTGTCCTTGCCAGCTCTGCTGTCCTTCTGGAGTACACAAAAATGTACATACATGTAGGTACTCTCTCAGGGCTGTGCGGAGTCTCTCAGGATATATGCACGGTGCCAGGGGAGTTGCTGAAAGGTCATAGCAGATAATTATGTTAGTTCCTACTGCGCACCTCAATGCCACTGAGGAGTGATAAAGAACAGAGCACTGACAGAACTCTCTCACACACATATACATGCTTATAGGTCCCGGAGTGTGTGGCCAGTCCTCATTAGCCTTGTGGGCAAAAAGAAAGTGTGAGAAAAAAGAGAGCAAAATAGAAGATATTTAAATAAAGATGTTTCATTTAACAAAACAGCAAGGAGCTGAAGATTAAAGGTATAGTTCATCCTAAAATCAAAACTCTGTAATGATTTACTACCCCTTATAATGCTCCAAACCCCTATGACTTTTTTTTCTTCTTCACACAAAATTTCGAATTTGTACGAATATTCAGGCTACGCTTTTCCTTGTAATAAAAATAAACGGGGACTGGGGCTGTCAAGCTTCAGGTTTGATGTCAGTGATGTAATGTTAAAATACTCAAATGTATAGACCCTAACCATAAACCGTAAAGAGTATGTGCCTAATCATGATATATAATCAGAAAAAATCCTTTACTAAACTTTTTAGTGTAAAGTTATGCCACCATAATGTAATATACCTTTACGTGTCCAAATACTTTTTTGGGGCCACTGTAAACACCAAATACTGCATGTGCACATCCATTATTCAGTGTTGGATTTTAGTGTTAGTGTAAGATTAGTGTTATGACATTGGAAGGATTAGAGGCTGAATTAATTCAGATTACTAGAGGTCTGGTGTAAAAATGAAGGGTTTAAGATTGTTGATGGTAATGGTTGTGGGTGTTTTGGTTGGTCGACAGGATGATGCAAGTGAGTTGTGGTCCCATAGCCTGAACTAATGGCAACACATGAGCCATTCATCTGGGGATGTCATCAATAAAAGCAGGCTAGATTGTCAATCAGATTTCACCCCCCACCAGTGGAAATGTTTCATCCCATGGGCTCATGGAATGATTTATATCAGCTATGCTGTTGGAGGAGATTATGGAGAGGCTTTTATAATTCCACATCCTTCATCTCAAGCTCAGGCCTCCATCAAGAATGGGCAGAAGTTATCCCATATCAGCTACCAGAAGAACCATACTGGTTGACCATCTTTTGGCCATGCTTGTCCACCAGCTAGACCAGCCTCAATCCAGCACAAACCAACAAAAACCTAGACCGACATAGGAATTGCATTTCAGCTGGGAAAACCAAGTATGGTCTTGAGTACTACCAAACTGATCTAACAGTGAATTCGGAAACAATAGACCTTATTCACAGTAGCACTATGTTTGATTTTTGACGTGAATGAAAAATAAGGTTGTGAGGGATAGACTTACCGTCTCTTCAATGAAAAGCACTGAATAAATGTAGCAAAAGCTCCTAGATCATATCTAATTTTCCACAACACATTCTGTTTTTTTTTTTTTTTTTTCAATATTTCATTATTGGAATGATCCAAAAACACTTTAAACAACTGTACAACCCACTGAAGAGACTATACGTCTATCCTTCATAGATTTAATGTAATTCCTGTCAAAAATCAAGATGAAGGGGAATAAGGTCTATAGGTTGACTTTTATTGAGCAAAACATGTTCTGTGCAGACCAGAGTTTGAAACACTGCCCCCAGTGGTCTAAACGTTAAGTGTTTTTGAACGTAGCGGCAGATGTGAGCTCCAGTTTCTGGGTAAAATAGCCACAGAGGGGCACCAAAAGTAAGTTATAAAGCGAGCTGTTTTTAGCAGTAAACAATGTAATACAGTGAGGAGGAATGTATATTTAATTAACTTTACACCGAAACCCCAACCCTAAAGCTAACCGTCAATGGAATAAAAATGTAATCTTAGAGGGAAAATGGAACCTCCAAAATCACGCTCTTCACCGATTATGTGATTGCAATTACTTTCTGGTTTCACCACAGGATGAGAACCCGGGTCTCCCATGCTGGTGATGCAGTGCTCTGCTGGTCGCACAACAGGAGAATGTAAAGGGAGCCAGCTGTTATATGATAGCTGTACGGAATGTGTAAACCTCACTCCCCTGGCCTCAAGTGGCACACTAGTGACTGATGCTAGAGGCTGTAGCATTTAGGCACCTCATTAGTTCACCTACCTCCAATGCCATCTGAAGCCGGTCCGAATCCCTCTCAGAGTGGGTCAAGCAGGACCGGTTATAGTGGTGCAGTGACCCGGATGGGAGTAAGGTCATGGGGGGTGAGTGTAACAGGATGCTGCGGGGATTAGCGTGAAGCCTCCACATGCGCTAAGTCTACACAATGCAACTCAACAAGCCACATGATAAGATGCAAGGACTGACCGTCTCAGACCTGGAGGCAACTGAGATTCGTCCTCCGCCACCTGGATTGAGGTGAATCAGTACGCCACCATGAGGACTTTGGGAAATGGGCATTACAAATTGGGAAGAAAAGGGGGGAAAAAACAGCACAACCTCACTGCTCATTTACCACAGCAAACAACCTCCCCAAAAGCGAAATAGACAGAGAGAAAAACTTAGCATAAGACAATGAAAACAGTATCTCATTATGATCATAAGAAGACAATGCATATGCTACTGAGTTAAAATCATCTGTTTCTCCTGGGATATTCTGTTGCATTATGTGTTAATGGAAACATCCTCCATAATGTTTGTGCTTTCTCGAAGGACACACTATGGTGCATTTTAGATGGCAGTGGAATAGATTCAATTTAGATATAAATGGAAGGTTGATCACCCTATCAGTGTTGCTTGCTACTCTGCTGTTATCACCTCTTCCTGCTTTAATTTGGAGTGCATCACAGCAGTTTGTTATTTTGACAGTGGAACACTATAAAACTGAAAGCAATGTTTCAATCTTGCATCGTTATTAAGGAACCAGACTGATCATTCTCTCTCTCAAATTTTTTTTTTTTTTCGGTAACAGGAGGTTGAATGTTTTGTCTGCTAAAATCGGTTTTGGATTGGATTGTTAAAAGTGGGTATTATGGAGCCAAATTTTTATAGTGAAGGGGCTGAAAGTGTGCAAACAGGGAAAGTAGTTTCAGAGGTGGAGCAAGTTATTTCTTATTGCTGAAAGATTATGAAGACAAACATTTATTAATTAATTTATGTTTGGAAAAACATGCACCAATGAATCATGTAAAATAAGAAATGTGCATTAAGAAATTAAATAGGGTCAATTTTATTTAAATCTGTCATTTGAAATACTGACACAAAATCTCTTCATTAGTGTTGAAACTATTTCAAATCGTCAGGCTGAATGTTTCTTACCTTCAAAGAACATCCACATGTACTGAGGATTATATCTTTGCCCTTCAAAGCATAAAAGTAATAAATCCCATAAAGTAATAAATAATTCTGAAGATCTAGACACCGCTGTAACACAGGAAGCTCTGCATTAATTCTGAGAGAGATGTGGGGAAAATTTAAATGAGGTTAAGGGGGCATAACAAATGTATTAATAACTGGATAGGTGTAAAAAAAACAGGACAAGAGGAAGGAAAAGAGTCAAGGAGAGCAGTATGTTAAGCAATCAACCAGAAAATGGAGTAAATGGTAATGGAGGCACAGAATTGTGCACTCTCTTCTCAGTACATCCTTTCTTTTCACATACCATTGCACTTAATCAAGTAAGACCATGTTTCATCAGGCACAAGCAAAATTTTATTGCATACTTAACAGGGTGCCTTTGTGCTCAAAAACACATTTTGTTCAGTTGCAGCATGTAAAGATAAAGAGAGTCATTTCTGTGCCTCTAGCGACATAACATTTTTTATTTTTTAAATAATGATTGTTTTATAACAGGTTCCCGGAAAACTTCCCAAGATAGACTTGCCCGGAAACTTACACCATTGGTTGAGCCATATGTTTTTGCAGAACATTTTATGTTTTCAGGCTGGTCAGGATGCTAAAAACAAACAATAAAAAAAAAAGTTTTTTATAGGGTCACAGAGCCATGGTGTTTTCACTAAGAAAGTATTTTAACAATTAAAAAAAGACACACTTCATCTTTTAAGGAATAGTTCACCAAATAATTTAATCTCACTTCATACAACTTAGAGGGTCACACACTGAACTCATTTGGAAGACAGCACGGTATGTTCTAAAATTCAAAACGTTTGTTTTCTATGAAGGTATGCACAACGCTGCCACTGCTTGGCATCTGTCAGCAGTGCCCAGCTACGACTCCAGAATCTGCTCAAAATTCGCTTAGTTTTACGTTAAATTAAACTTAAATAATTATTAAAGGACATAGATTATTTACTCTAGCCATCACTGAATGATATGTCGAGTATATGTATCTTTCATATAACCTACAAAATGTATTTTTAGTTAAAAGCTGTTACTGGTCTGGATGGTGTAGGACAGAGGAAGCGGGGATCAGGTAACAGGTCTCTTTCACTCTTTTATTAACACATGAAAACTCAAGGTCAGGTTGCTTTTCAGCACACACACTCTTTCACTCAAACACATAGGTCTGCTGGGTATCTCTCTCCCCCACTGGCGTCGGCTCCTCTTTTATCACTCTTCCAGGATTAACTGCAACAAGAAACAGCTGTTGCCATAATAATCACCCAGGTGTGAAGCCTTACCACTTTCCCTCTCCCCAGACGAACGTTCTACCACGCCCTTGCCTCCACATACCCCCACCACCTGACTCAGAACAGGGAGCCATCCAGCCTGCCCACTGCTCCCCCCATTTCTGGAGAAGAAATCTGTGACAGCTGTCTGAACCGCTGACCAGTGGACAACCTCGAACTTAAAAGGCTGTAACACCAGATGCCAACAGGTGATCCACATATTAGTATCCCTCATGCGGTGGAGCCACTGGAGCGGGGCGTGATCCGAACAGAGGGTAAAGAGTGAGGATGGCCCACTTGATGACCAAGCACTTCATCTCAATAATACTGTAATTTAGTCTCTCTCAAGGATAGCTTCCAACTAATGTACAGCACTGGCCGTTCCCCCCCTCCACCACCTGCAAGAGCACCGCCCCCAATCCGCCGTCCGATGTGTCCATCTATAAAATAAAAGGGAGACAGAAGTTAGGTGCATGTAAAATTGGTCCGCCACAAAGAGCAGCTTTCACCTGCATAAACGCCTGTTGGCACTGCTCTGTTCAATGTACCGGATGTGGTGCTGCATTTTTGTAAGATCAGTCAGCGAGCTGGTGACTGCTGAATAATTTGTTACAAACCTATGATAGTAGCCATCCAGCTCCATTAACTGTCTCACCTCTTTTTTTGGTCATTAGGTCTCGGGAAGTTTGCAATCGCTGCAGTATCAATTTGGGGCCGCACCTGCATGCAACCCAAGTGGAAGCCCAGATACCGCACCTCTACCCGCCCAATCGCATACTTTTTTGGGCTTGTTGTGAGCCCGCTCTCCTCAGCGACCTCAGGGCAGCCCTCAGATGCTGCATGTGCTGCTGCCAAGCATTACAGTAAATAATGATATAATCTAAATAGGCAGAAGCATAAGCAGTGTGTGGCCTGAGGATTCTGTCCATGAGCTGCTGGAATGCAGCTCATGGACGAACTAACCGAATGGATGCGTCACGAATTGGTGTAATCCAAATGGTGTGGAGATTGTATTAAGGGGGGATCCCCTTAATGCCAATCTCCCATCAAAAAATTGCATTCTCCACACCGTATTCCTTAGTCAAATCCAGTGTCTAATAAAATCGAATGAGCAGTTAATCAATACAAGGCATTGTGTATGCATCAAATTTAGACATTGCGTTTACTTTCCGAAAATCCACACAGAACCGGACCAACCAGCACAACTGGGATGGACCATTCACTGTAGGATTATTCTATTACTCCCATCTCAAGCATAGCATCCAATTCTTCCTGTTACACTTTTTTCTTTTGTTCAGGATGCCAGTAGGTATGACTATGTACTACTATCCCCAGGGTGGTCTCAATGTTCTATGAGATTCATACGACCGGGTAGAGGCGAGAAAACTTCTGAAAACTCTTTTTGCAACTTGGTCACTTCCATGATTTGAGACGGCCAGAGGTGGTCTCCACAAGATTTAGGGTGATTCGACTAGTGATTTTGGACCTCACCTCTGGCCCAAGCTCCTCCCTCTCTGGAACTACCATCGCCAACATCAAGGGTACTGTCTCCCTCCTGGCTTTCAGGAGGTTGAGATGGTATATCTGACATGCATCGCCTCTATCTGCTTGCTTCACCTCATAATCGAGATCTCCTTCTCAGCGTGTGACCTCAAAGGGCCCTTGCCACTTGGCAAGTTATTTAGAGCTTGATGTTGGGAGTAATACAAGCACTTTATCTCCCAGTGCAAATTCCCATAGCTGAGTGCCCTTATTATACAGCTGGCTATGACTTTCTTGAGCCTGGAGCATATACAGAAGCTCGAAGGGTTAAACCCTGTGCAGGCTTGTGGAACCTCTCTGACTACATATAATAGGTGTTTGAGCCACTTATACCAATTCTTAGTGTCCTCGTGCACAAACGTACAAATCATATTTTTCAGTGTTTTATTAAACACTGCCTATCTGTCTGTGGATGGTAAACATTGGTGCAGACCGATTCCCCAATAATTTGTATAGTTCGCATAGTGTGGGTGACATAAAAGACTTGGACCAATGTTACGGCAGCACCTGCGGCACCAGATTCAGCAACCTGGGGGGAAGAGCGAGAAGAGACAGGGGTAACTAACGATTGTACGAAACCCTGTGACCAGGGAACTGGTTTCTGGGTAATTTTCCCCTGTTTCATTGAACATAATAAAGGACTCTCCAGATTATGGTGGCGCATACAGTTGCAGCAGCTCAGTGTCCACCCGGTCGGTGGCTTGTATGGTTGTTTATGTACACATTATGTCTTGTTTTGTGTAAATTTTGTTGGGCGAGTAACATCTTTAGCCGGCACGATCTCCTTAAGATCGGACTATGTTTAGAACGGACGAGTGTTACAAGCAAGTTTCTCCGTCTTCACAAGATATTGGTAGAGTTGGCGAGGAGCCAAGGCTCTCTGTGGATTATCATCCCGGCGGGGAGGAGGCGAGGGCGGCGCAGAGAGAGAAGGCAGAGGCGAGGCTGCAGGGTCAGTGCGCTAGCCAGGCTACGGAGGCAGCCACTCAAACCACCGCTACCCAGCCTATTTCTCACGAATGCCAGATCCCTCGCGAACAAAATGGATGAACTGAGGCTACAGACTACAGCGAACAATGTAGTGAAGGACAGCTGCATTCTGCTTTTCACAGAAACCTGGCTTCATTCATCCATCCCAGACTCTGCCATTGAGCTAGCAGGCTACACAGCACAGCGTCATGATAGAACAGTAGACTCCGGTAAGAGCAGAGGAGGGGGGGGCTCTGTGTGTACGTGAATAACAGCTGGTGTACTAACACAGTGACTGTGAACAGCCAATGCTCCCCAGATTTGGAGTATGTGACTGTTAAATGCAGGCCCATTTACCTCCCAAGAGAGTTTACTGTGGTCATGATAACTGCTGTTTACATCCCACCAGATGCTAATGCTAACTCAGCTATTGGACTTTTACATGGCAGCATTAGCATTCAGCAGAGCAAGTATCCTGACACTGTGCAGATTATAGCAGGGGATTTCAACCATGCAGACTTAAAGGCAGCATTCCCTAAATTCCACCAGCATGTTAAGTGTGTTACTAGGGGAACTAAGACTCTGGACAAGGTCTACACAAACATCAAACTAGGCTACAGGGCTAGACCACTACCACACCTGGGCCAGTCTGATCATGTGTCCCTGCTTTTGATCCCTGCATACGCCCCCATCAAGAAAATGGCTCCTACCATCACAAAAACGGTTGCCACCTGGCCTGAGGGTGCCACCCTATCAGCTGCAAGACTGCTTTGATAGGACCAACTGGGGGGGTCTTCAAACATCAGGACCTGGAGGTGTTCACAGATAGTGTATTGTGCTACATTAAAAACTGCATAGACACTGTCACTGTGGACAAACGCATTCGGGTCTACCCCAACCAGAAGCCCTGGATGACCTGGGAGGTCCATCAGCTGCTGAAGGAGAGGAACATCGCCTTCAAATCCCAAGACAAAGCTCTCTACAGCATAGCTCGAGCTAACCTGAAGAGAGGCATCCGTGAGGCCAAAGCAGACTACAGGAGGAGGATCGAGGAATGCCTGGATAGTAATGACAGCAGGCAGGTGTGGCAGGGAATTCAGCACCTCACCAACTACAGGGCCGACCTCGGAGCTGCTGATGGTGAAACCGCCCTGGCAGAGGAGTTGAATCTCTTCTTTGCCCACTTTGAGGTGACACCACCAGGGACAGCATCACCAAACCCCGCGGTCCACAGCAGCTTAAACCTCGCAGTAGAGGAGCATGAAGTGAGGCGCACGCTGTGGGCTGTCAACCCGAGGAAAGCGTCCCGGGACATGTGCTGAGGGACTGTGCTGACGAGCTGGCTGGAGTCTTTACAAGGATTTTCAAATTGCCTTTGAAACAGTACACGGTACCACCCTGCCTAAAGTCCTCCACCACAGTCCCCCTGCGGAAAAGACCCCACATTTCCAGCCTCAACGACTATCGGCCAGTAGCACTGACACCAGTGGTGATGAAGTGCTTTGAAAAATTAGTCCAGAGTCACATCATTGCAACATTGCCACGAAGCCTTGACCCCCACCAGTTTGCCTACAGAGCGAACCGATCCACGGAGGATGCCGTGGCCACAGCACCACATGTTGCACTGTCACACCTGGAGCAGCAGGGGAGCTATGTGCGGATGCTCTTCGTGGATTACAGTTCTTTGTTTAACACCATCCTCCCACTCAAACTGGTGGTAAAACTGGGCAGCCTGGGGCTTCCACATTCCACCTGCATGTGGATTCATAGCTTCCTCTCAGGCCGCAGACAGAGGGTCAGAGTGGGCCGTCATACATCCACAGCCCTGAGCCTCAGCACTGGCTGAGTCTTACCGCTTTCCCTCTCTCCAGACCAGCACTCAACCACGCCCTCACCTCCACACTAGTATGTTTTTATTTATTTTTGAGCTTAAATAAAACATATTCAAGGATACAGAGAAATTGCATTATAAATTTTGGCATTTCTAATCTTTCAGTTTGTGCATTTACACCAGTTTCATACTTATCAACATCAATTTGTTCATTCTTGAAGGAAGTACATAAACCTTCATAAATTTTGTTTGTATGGTGACGAGATTCACAACATTTGACTGCCACTTGCAATGCATCGACGTGTCCTGTGTGCGATACCTGTGCCTTGTCCTACCAGCTTTTCTTTCTTTAACAGAACACAAAATAATATATATATATATATATATATATATGAGGTGAATACATCCATACAATGCAAGTCAATAGGGTCCAAACTTTCAAGCTCCAAAAAGGAAATAAAGGCAGTATAAAGGTCATCCAGAATACTGCAGTGGTTTAATCTATGTCTTCTGAAGCTTTATGATCAATTTGGGATGAGAAACTGACAAATATGTAACTCCTTTTACACTATAAATCTTACCACTTTTCACTTTATGTGAGATCCACCATTTTACCCTGCTTACCATATATTTGTTTGGCAAAGTTCCAGCAGTATGTAGCTGTTAGAAATGTATCAAAGTGCATTAATTATTAAGTTGTGTGTTAATTATGGATAGAAATTCCTACAGAAAGCCTAATGATATTCAGTTGTGCCAATAATTAACGAGACTGCCGATTCTCTTTGACTGTGTCCTCTTTGGTGTTGCTCTGCACCTGCCGAGAGAAGTCTTCCCACCTACCAATGCAAAGCTCCATCCATAAGTTTACTGGCATTTTCATAAATGTCATCAGTTGCTTTCTGTGTCCTCTCTTGCCTAGAATTTCTCTGTCGCTTTCACTCTCCTTGTTGATCATCTGTTAAAGAAGAAAAGTTTATTTCTCCTATCCCACCTTAATATGCAGAAACAACAATAAGTTGTCACTGCAAAAGCATGCGATTTTTGTAGGTTGTATGTTGATTTCACCTAAAAGTGTAACATTGTAGCACTATCAAAACATTGCAACAACAAAAAAAGTTTGTTTGAGTATCCCAACCAGTGCAACAAGCAACACTGCTCAAACAATGGTGTGAGTTTGCGGTGGGATTATCTGTTTGTCCAACCAATAGCAGATGAGAGGAGTGTTTGAGAGACCTGTTTGAAAATGTTGCAATACCAATATTTTGGCTATTCTGTATGGTGCAGCTTGACACAGAAATTACACACTTCACCTTTAGAGTCAATAAACACATCTTAAACAACAAATGTTCTTCTCAGTAATTTAAGGTTTTGTCTTATGCATGTTACATCCCTACTGCATCCAATGTGGTGAGCTATGACAGGCTGCTTATCACTAGGAATTCTCTGGACAGTGTTTCCCAAGGGAAACACTGTCACATCATGGATGTGACACATCCATGATGTGTTCACATCATGGATTCACACGTGCAGAGCAAAAGTCAATACATAACTTAAATGTCTTTCTTTAAAGTAGCCATTGCATTTAGGGTTATGGCCTTTCTTCTTGAATCCTTCCTGTCATCCTTTTCCATCCGTCTTGCTGTGCTCCTCCCTTCTCATTCTCATTCTTCTCTCCTCTCTCCACCCTCTCTTTCCACACCACTTCACACAGACCCGCTTGCTCGCTATCTGGACACATAATCAATAGAGCGAATGCCATGGAGAGAACTACTACATGGATTTCCAATGGGCTGCCATTGGAGAAAAAAATATCAAATATGAGGATTAAAGCAACACAACCATGCATTTTCACCTTTCACCTTTCACTCTAATTGGGTCGAATAGTTAGCTGTGCAGCGCGCCTGAGGTTAATACTTGGTAACAGCTGCCGTTTACATATAGCTTAAACAGCCAGATGCATTTACAATAGACCGGGTTTTGAATGCACCTCAGAGTTGGTTTGAGTGATCGAATTTATACCCTTCTCAAATCCATCTTGAAATGCATTTATAGGCTACTTGGTTTTTCATGATTGGACAGCAATCCATTCATCAAAAACGCATATGATTAAGTGCACTAACTGGCAATGTGATAATTAAAAAATTTAAATACAAATATTAGATTTACGAAGAGATGTCTCCCACTTTAAATTAGTGTTGAAATAGATTCTCCCATCAAGAGAGCTTTTATTACTGAACTGTGTTGTGTCTGGATGTATTGTTGCCAGACTATTTCTGCAAATATCTAATCTCTCATGGGCTAATGAGGATTAAATGACTCATTAAGGGTGTTTTAATTAGTTTAATGCAGGAGGTGAGCCGTTGATATGTTGTATTCCCACCAAAAGACATATTCAGGATTGCTAAATAGTTTTGTTCTGCAACATTAAAATGCCAACTGTCTATTCTACCAAATCAGACACTGGTAGCCAACTATTTTAAGAAGTGTTTACAATGACAACCCTGATGTTATCTTATCTGGAATATCACTGAGGCAAGCAAGATGTACTGTCTATGAATTCGTTAATATCTTCTCCTTTGACATGAGATAATAGTTTGAGATGCAGAGTATTAGGCCAAGCAGATATGATCTGTTCCACATAAGGATGGGACACAATGCCAGAGTCTTAAAAATATATCTTATTTCCTGATTTTCTGCATAAGGCAGTGGTTCTTAAAATGGATGTGTCACAGGTCTGTTCTGACAGGGCTGTGGAGAGCAGGGAAAAAAAATATATATATATACATCAAAAGCTGTGCATCCCTCATAAAATCGTCTGGTCATGGCGATTAAAGCATATCGTAGTTTATATGCTTATAATTATTTCCTTAACAGAAAGGGCTGGAATAATTGATCACTCCCATTGTGTGAATGAAGTTGATAACACTGTGTGTGAGAGCAATCTATAAGGTCACTATTAGAGCACGTAAAGAAATACTCTGACTTAACTAGCCAGCTAGACTCTTCCTAGCAAACTTTCAAGTAGTTGACAAAACTTTTATTCACCAACCAGAGATAAACTGTGTGCAACATATCCTTCAGTTGTTAGTACTGCATGTATCCAGCTGTTGTGCTTCACTGCTTCACATCCTGAACACCAGGCTCAAACGGAGGCTGTCGACATGTGTTAAAGTCCTACTCTAAAATATTTTGAGGTGTGTCTGAAGTCTGTGGTCTTTTGCTTCATATTAGAGAGCGTTCCATTGGGATCGATGTTAATGATCGACTTCAAATTATTGCTAATGTGCGCCTTTAAGTGAGTACAAAGGTCTAATTGACTCCTCCCTTAAAAAAATGATCAATACCATAGAGTTTGTTTTAAACATATACTCACATTTTATTCTTAATAATATTTATAATGTTTTTAATCACTTATAATAAAGTGTTTAGTGATATTGAGAGTAAATTAGATGTGCATCTTTAGAAAAGATGTGGGGGGGGGGGTCATACACACCCGGTCCCTTATCAGGCTAATCAAGCCTCCGAGAGGGATAAAGTTTACGGACATGTCCGTCATGTGTATGTGTTTGTCTTTTAAGTTTATCATTAAAACGATTTCTCTCTCCCGCACAATCCTCCACAGTCACGTGTATGATCACGACCCGGCCCCACCCTCCGCCCTGCCACAGGTGAATAAGGGCTTTTCTGTAGGAGAAAACTCAATAGTCCATGGAAAGCGAAGTGAAGACTGGCTGAGCTGGAGACATAGGACTGGGACAGATAGGAACCCACTAACAGACACCTGACAGGGAAACATTCACAGGAACATCCTCAACAAACTGGCCCAGGACAGAAAACACAATGAGGTTATGTAGGGAATAAAACAAGGAGATAACAAGGAATAACAGGTAGGAACAATCAACTAATAATCAGACAGGTAACAAGGCAAATGAGAGGGCAAGGTTATCACTGAAGACTGACACAAATGCACAAGGGAATGTGAAAACACACATACCCAAGTTTGTGTTTCACACAGCACAAGACAAAACACAAGTGCCTGGCCACAGAGTAAATAAACCAAATCAACAAGACATAAAACACATGGAAACACATACATGTCAGGGCACTGCCACAAAGGTAAAAACCCAAAACTAAGGGCAGAACCCTGGCAGATGTATGACCCAGACTACATTGAATTGAGTACACTGCATCAAAGATAAACACTATTTGTGCCGGACACTATTAGTTTTGTGTGGTGAATTATTGGCTGACAAGAACATGAAACCATAAAAATTCAAAAGACATTTAGAATGATTGTAAATTTGCCTTTGTCATGCTAATAATTTTGCATAATGTTGGATCTATGCAGCTTATAGTAATATTAACAAAACTCAATGTCTGAAGGACATTTTTTTTATTTTTGTAAAAGAATACATTTTTGTACTGTGATGGGTCACCACATGATGTCCACTGAAAACGTTGCTATAGCAAACCAGTTGATAACCACTGCAATTGAGAAGCACAGTTGAGTACTTGTAAATCTGAGAATAACTCATATAAAAAGCTAATTTTCTCTGAGGATGTGGGAACAATGCACGCCAGCTTTTTAATAGCTCACATTTCAGTGTGCATTGATTAAAGAAATAATTGCATATTAAATAATAAGGGATTCTGATGTTCGGTATTGTTATATGTGGATGTGATTGTAAACAACAAGTTTTGTGAATACGAGGTATGATGGCATCCTTTGTATACACTTACAGCAGCCAGAGACAGATTAATCAAGCATATGATGTGCTCCCACGGGCTTAGCTGGTTCCTTGAAGTGGAACTGCCAAACAAAATGTGTAGATCCTCCTTATCTAGGAAAAGGATGAATAAAGCTCCCTTAAAAAGTACAGCTGTGATCGCAAAGCATGTTGTCTAATTTCTACCAGTTTAAAGCTTTGGACTTAGAACACCCTTATACAGCTTTAAGCAATGCAGATAATTTATCTAAATGCATGCTGAATTATCAAATTGATTCATAGTTCTTCAAATTATTTAATGGATAAAATTTCCAGTGCACTCGGATTAAGCAGAGAATTTACAATATTTGTGAGGAAGGAGAAATTATTGTTGCCTGATTAATCAGTTGCTATTAAGGCTTAAATAAGAAACCAAAACAAAATACAAACTACAAAGAAAAACATCTCACTTCTTGCAGCTGTACATTCAGGCATCTACACTGCAAAAAAAAAAGGAAAATCTTTGAGTATTTTTTTTCTTGTGTAACATGTAAATAATGAGCAAGGAGGATGTAGGAACTGGCAGAACAGTGAACACATTTTTATGTTAAAACTCAAACAAATAAACACAGACACAAATGCATCGCACTCCTCCCCTGCCCGATTCTGACTACCCCCCCCCCCCATCTCTTGTGAGGAGACGCTACACTTCCGGCCGTTCTGTCAGCCGGTGGTCCACCCTGTGAAGCTGGGGGAGACACTAGGGGAGAAAGACAGAAGATAGAGAGAAGAACTTGCTCACCGGCTCCCGGACGAGTCCTCTGGCCCCTGGCGGATGGAACCACTCCTCCACTTCACGGAAGAAGGCCGCAGTTCCTCCGGCTCTCTGTGGCCAGCTCCCCTGGCAGATGGCAGCGGTGAGGACTCCGCAACAGCTCATCCCTTCTCCTTCCCGTGCTCCATCACGGCCCAGCCACGCACTCCTCCTCATCACATCTTGTTTTCTAATTTAGATATCTAAACATCCTTGTTAAGAATTTTTTTTTTTTTTTTTTTGCAGTGAGAAATCAAGCCAAGAGCACAAAGCATCTCACCAGTAATTAGAAATGAAATGCACAATGATAAATCCACAATAGAGAGTGAAAACCTTTTGAACACAGACTTTAAATGAGTTTCTTTTTTTCTTGCACAACTACTTGGCTACAGAATGTTCTGAATTTTCCCTGACCCCGAATGAAAGACTTCTTCCCCATAAGGCGTTTATGCAGCATTTATTTTATTGAGATAGCATTGGTGCTCATGGTAGCAGACTTTAAGAGGGTCTCACAGTTTCTTTCTAGGTCATTGAGGCTTAGGATATTCATTTTTGATGGTGCAAAGGGAAAACACTAGGAAACAGCGTAAATAGATGCTTCATGTAAATGATATAGGAACTGTCTTTATGCACAATTAACTGAGATTAGTGTCCACAGAGGCTAATGATAATAGAAAAAACACAGTGATTTTTTTTAGGTGTTAAAAATAATATACAAGCTTTGTGTTTCCCAGCAAAACAGTGTTTGAGAGCATTGTTTGAATACCCCTCTCGTGACAGCCGTCAAACTAAAATTAACTTTCAAGAAGGTAACTTCGATGCGTAGCTGATGCTATGGGAGCACCTCCTTGGTGTGATGACCATGACACCTTAAACAATAACAGCAATTTGACTGGCTCGTGATACGGCGCTCTGCTTATGCTGATGTTATCATGGGCATACTGTATATGCCGGAGCCCAGAGCCAAACTGTCAGAATTTTTCTCATTCAGGGGAACATAGATATGGCGGGCGGTTGGGACCAAGCAATGACGGTGCAGAGCAAGGCCATGATGGACACCTGGAGCGAAGGACCCTGCAGTTGGTGATTGCGGTGTTGGTGGGCAAGGGATAAATCCACGACCAGAGCTGCAGTCGGGAGAGAGACATAGAGAGAGAGAGAGAGAGAGAGAGAGAGAGAATGTGTGCCTGTTTGTGTGATTAAGAGCTGCTGCTGATAAGCAGAGCGACTGAGAGGTCAGTGAGATGGAAAGCCACTAGGGTGCGTGCTGCTGGAAAAGCATTGTGTGATTGTGAAGACACTGGAAAGTGTAAAAATAAATGCTGGATGTTTGGATGTGCCCCCGGCTCCCGCTTCCTTCTTCCCACACGAGCAAAGGTCTTTCACAGTGGACATCTCTCGTGCTGTGGAACTCTAAATCCAATGCTTTGCTGTTTGTTTTGCAGCTGTCAGTGAGAATGAGTTCTATTCTTCTCCCTGTGTGTTCTTCCGTGTTTGCAATGTGTTTACATTGCATTTAAAAAAGAGCAAATTGCAAACTAACTTGTTGAAACAGGTCTTCTTTTAGACTGCAAATGTTTTTCAGGTGTTTTCCACAATGCGAGCGATAAATCCCTGTGTGCGACGGGCACAAGTGCTGTCTTTTATCCTTGGGCCGAGCTCACGCTAAAGCAGCACTCGTGGGGTTAGATTGTGTTCATTGCGAATGCATGAAACTCAAGACACTGCATTCACAGCTAGCTTTAATTTCAAAGTGGAAGCCGATCCTTCTCCCTCCTGCTTCACTTCTTCTGTGCTTCACGAGGGGTCACATAAAGGAGGAGCGTGATGACGGAATACAGAGTATGGAGACTTTGAGGAAGATTGCACAAGCTGGCACAAGCCTTGCACACCTCTGCTACTCCATTTAGAGCAGGGGTGTCAAACTCAGTTCCTCTACAGCCCTGTAGAGTTTAGTTCCAGCCCAGATCCAAAATGCCTCTTCAAGCACTCCTGAAAACCTTGATTAGCTGCTTCAGGTGTGTTTAATTTAGGGTTAGAGCTAAACTCTGCTGAACTGTGGCCCTCCAGGATCCGAGTTTGACATCCCTGATATAGAGTGTATTCTTCCCACGATGACCTGTGCACTAAAATTTATGGGCATGGTTCAATCATTTGTGCCGGTGTGGATGAAGAAGGTGATGCTATATCGCTGGAGGTCTCTGATGCTAAGAGCTGGTCACGCTCAGTTGATGAGCAGTGTATGTACTAGTTATTGCTCCCCAATTTCCTTCCTATTTTCAGTATGAAAGGGTGGTTACAGCAGTTACTTTTTACTACCATATTGGTTAGTAGTGATTCTTGCCAGTTAGTGCTATGGCATCATGGTATACAGCTTCAATAGCATCAGCTTCTGATGCATCGTTGAAGTTACCTTCTTGAAAAGGAATGTCTTGAATAGTCTAGTAACCTTGGTTTTTACTGAAAGAAGGGAAAGAAGCACTGCATAACTTTGCTGCAGTTACTGATTTTTAACTGTTATGGGAAGAGAAATACACTCTCCTTCCCTTCAGTCAGAAAATCCTGACAGTGTCGCGTTGGGTCCCGGCGGGTCCCGGCTTATATGCACACAATGACAGCCAGCAGTATAGGTGGAGCACCAAGTATCACCAGCCAATCAAATTGGTGTGATGGTACAGGGTTTTAAGGTCATGGCGCTGGGTGGTGCTCCCATAGCGTCAGCTTCTGACGCAGAATCTCGTTCCCTCCTTTCAGGAAACTGGGGATTATGTAGGTAACTGTGGTTCTACTTCCTTTCATTCCGGACTGCCAGAGCGGTATCCTTACTTATCTAGTGGTCTTTCCCTGGTGCTCATATCTTTGCCGAGTATAAATATCAAAGTCGTCACCCCTGTGACCATGACAATCAGGCAGACAGCCAATAAAGGAATGTCATTACGTCATCTCTGCTCTCTGGTCATTTTCGTCTACCCGAGTGACCAGAAGTCTGGTGGTCCTCCACTCAGTCCTAGAACCACAGTTACCTATGTAACCCCCCATTCTATTTCCTTTCATTCCAGACCGCCAGAGCGGTATCCTAACTTATCTAGTGGAGGCCGCATACCAAAGCAGTCACGAGGGTTACTGCCCATCAGGTACATTTTAAACAATAGTATAAAAGGGCCATCTATGATTTATATTCCAAAGTTTCTGAGTAACATATACAACAGACACTTTGACAATGCTGAATTAATCTTTATTCAAGTTGAGAATCTTTTGTTACCATCACAGAACACACTGGAGGCATTGTAGCCATATTAAGCATGTAAAATCAGGCAAAAGTAGATGGATTCTTCCACATTGCTGCATCACAGATGTTAGATAGCTGCACACCACGCAGGGCTGCCCAGGAAGTGGCAACTGCACGTACTGAATGGCATTTCACAAAGGCTGGGATTTAATGACCTGCATTAGAATAAGCATGCATGATTACCTCCATCACCCAATGATATAATCTATACTTAGACACAGCCGAATCCTTTCTGTGATCACCATAACACACAAACAGCTGATCAGTGACCCGCAAGGCTGCTGTCACTTCCACATACTGCCGAAGAGCCCTGACTGGACACAGGACTGACCTATATTCATCTGTAAATGCAGATAAAATAATGGGCTTGTTCATGTATTGTGGTGACAATACCTTCGGAAGAATTGCCGGGTTCGGCCACTGCATTACCTGTTTACACTCAGGTTCCCAGTGTAAACACTGCGGGCTGACTGACAACACATGCAATTCACCAACATGCCGTGCAGTGGCTATGGCCAGCAAAAACACTTAGTTGAATGAAAGCCACTTAATACCTACATCGGTTAACGGCTCAAATGGTGAGCAGGAGAGGCTACTCAAAACCAAATTGAGATCCCTTACGACTGGGTCAGAGTTGAATAAACATTCTAGTTAAATCATGCATGCTTATTGACACACCTTCAACTGGTCTTCTGTGTGGACAATGCTGCCACATACTCCTTAATTGTGGAGCAAGTCAGACCATGCTTTAAGAGGCTCTGCAGAAAGTCCAAGATTTTACTTATTGTGCAAGTATGAGGGACAATGCATTCCGTAGCATGTGCTTAACCCCTTGTGAACATTTCAATATGATGGGTTGCCCCTAGGGGCCAAACCAATAACTTCAGTGTGTGGGGCCACAGTGTCCCTCCACCTGAGATAAAACATCTATTCTAAATTGCAGTGGGCATGGCTTGTCTGTCAGTAAAAGCAACAGTAGGTGAAACCATGGCCTGTTCGGCCAGAATGGGGCTATTAGCAGAACAGGTTGTCTCGTCTCCTGGATTCATCACAACGTCATCCATAGTAATGGCAGGGATGGAAATGCATACAAGCAACCTTTCGGCCAGCTGTGTGCCAATGCATCCAGGCCCAGAGCCTCTGGCTCATCCTTGTCTAAAAAACACATCAGGCAGTGAGTTCACAAATAGGTCCACCTCCGCCCTGCCATGGGTGTTCCAAATTGACTGAATCACTTCCTTGTGAATCTGAGAGTCCCATGATGTGGGATTGGCACGAGATAGTGAGTCCGCTATCTGGTTGTAATGACCGGAAAGCTATATGGCTCTCAGATGGACATCCGCCCATTTCCAAAGCCTGTGTGCCAATTTTAGCAGGCTCTGAGATCTTGTGCCCCTTGGTGGTTGAGGTAAAAAAAAACACTGTGGTATTGTCTGTTCTTACCATGATATGATTTGCCTTTAGCTGATGGTGTAAATGTTGCAGTTCTAGCCACACTGCCTTCATCTCGAGGATGTTGATGTGGGTCATGGGTGATAGGTGTTGTGAATTTAGCCAGCATTGAAATGTTCTGAGATGCAGCATTCCCAACCACACCACTGGTGTTTCCTCAACCAACATCCCCGCTAGATGCAGGAAATCTGCATATGGTAGATGCCTGCCCATTAAAAAATTTGCCACTGTCTTTAAAATTGCCTGAGATCTGACTTCCATTAAAGCAGTTTGCATGGCGTGCGAGTCTGGGCTAGCCACATCTGATTTCTCAGCTGTGTCAGAAGACCCAGATATCTACCACATTCTGACGCAGCTGCTCCAACTGCTTGGAGTGAAGCTTGTAATATTTCTAGCACTTCCTGAATCGTCCGATGAAGGTAATGAAGCATTGAGTGCAAACAGTAACTGTGCCAATGTATTAGAGATGCATCCGACATTCGCTACAACACTGTACGTTTTACGCACAAGTGTATCAGACCGTTTATATTCTGGCTGTGGACAGCGCGGCTCAGAACGCAGCGCTGCATCAGCCTGCAATGCAAGTGACAACACTACAGTTTCTACTGGTGGCATTGAATCCAATCCAATCTGCCATACTAGACAGCAAGCACTATACCTTATCAGGCCGCATGGTCAATGCACTCTTGAAACCAAATGATAATTCTTTAATGAAGTCACCACACTGTGGGACAACTAAATCATTACCATGACCAGATGCACGGCAAATCAGGTTAGGAGCCTGATTCGTTTCAATAGGTGGAGCATCAAGGTTGAGTCTTTTAATTTAGCACGCAATTAATTCCCTGCTGATATTTGCTCACATTGCTTGAACGCAATGATACTGGGCTTACAACTCTCTCCATCATGACGGGTTGTTCATCATAAAAGGAGTCTGCTGCAGACACCGAAACCACATCAAAATCTTTCTCAATGCAAGGAGTAATTGTAGTAGGTTCTGTTAAATGCTGCCCATCATTATGCTGATTTAAGCCAACAGTGCCTGAATCTGGCCCACACCTTCAGCTAGCTGATCCACCCTGCACTCCAACACAGAGGGGGTTTACGCCTTTTTTTCTTAGGAGGCGGATTGACTGCCACTGCCACCCTATTAGCTCCACATTTTGAAGAGGTTGCATCCATGGTGGGTAATAAATAACCTGATTCAGCATTACGATGTGCAAGGTGGGCTTCACGAATTGCTAATGGCATATAACTACAGCTGGGACAAGGATCTGAAAGGGCCTGCTTAAGGTGCTCAGGTCCCAAACAAGATAGACAAAGATTGTGGTCGTCATCTAATTCCATAGGTGAGTCACACAGCGTGCAGCTCGCCACTGAATAGAGAAATTGAATAAATTATTTGAATGCTGCAAATCAAAATAGCTAATCAGCATAATCACTATATCTCTACAAAATTATCCGATGACCAGCTGCGCCAATGCTGCTTGACAATATGGCAAAAATGTAAATATAAACAAAGTAAGGTGACACAGCAGTCGCTTAATACTGCTTACCTTCCAGCCGTTTAACAGAGGCAAAAAAAATGGAGCTCTCTGCAAACGTTCCAAATTATTTATAGATCAAGCTCTGTAACTTCACTCTTGGGAACGATTTCCGCAAAGACTAGAATTGGAAAGAGAGCGGACATGACGTAATGACATGCCTTTATAGACTGTCTGCCTGAGCATCATGGTCACGGGGGTGACGACTTTGATATTTATACTCGGCAAAGATACGAGCACCAGGAAAAGACTCCACTAGATAGGTTAGGATACTGCTCTGGTGGTCCGGAATGAAAGGAAGTAGAAACCGGGGTGACGAGAGAAATTAGATGTTTTGGCAGCTTTGGAGCATAACAACGTGATTCGTTTTCTTTTGTGGGTTAGCTGACACTTATGATTTTCCCTTGCTTCCTCTTTCTTCACTTATGGGTTTATGTACAGTGTCAGTGCCAAATCCATAAATAGAGTTGCATAATATAATATCTGAGCACATTTTGAAAGCATGACATTCCCAGTGATATACAGTACTGTGCAAATTCCTTAGGCACATTACATTTTTCACAAAAAAAGGTTTGTCTTAAGATGCTTATATGATATCATCTGCTTTAGTGTGTCAATAGAAATATCAATTTTAGAATTCCAAAAATGTGGAATCCTTTTGCAAATATGATTGAATAGAAATAGAACAAGGAGTACTGCAACATAGGTTAAGGCCCCCACAGTGCCCAGATCGCAACATCATTGAGTCTATTTGTGATTACATGAAGAGAAAGAAGCAATTGAGACATAGAACTGTGGCAAATTCTCGAAGATTCTTAGAACAACCTATCTGCCATGAATCTTGTTAAACTGTGTGCAAGTGTACCTAGGAGAATTTTAAATGCACATGTTTGATTATACCAAATATAGATTTTTAGATGTTTACTGCATTTTGTATGAAGTTAATTGATAATATAAAAAACGCAAAATTTTTCACAACTGCCTAAAACTTTAGCCCTGTACTAGAATTTAAATACAATTAGAGACAGAGGGGAGGATGCAATTAATGCAACATTGAACTATATAAACTGTATAAATCCATCTGAATGACAGAGATCACTGGGTTTGTTTCTATCCTTTAAAGGCGAAACAGAACTTCAATTCACTATAAAAACGATCAATACTTAAACCTAGATTGCAGCAGGCATATTTTGCATTGGTTTTTCCATCTGCCCTAATTCCCACATAGCTGATGCTCTTTGTGTCCTCCTAAATAAATTTAGTTATTTACAGCACAGTCTGAATCTAACTGATATGCAGAATAACATAAAAGTCCCCTAGAATAAATAATATGCATTTTACACCATTTAGGGTGTATTTTCTGTGCCACAAAATAGATTTTTACAAATAATAACTGGCTATATTTAGAATGCAATGCTAGCTTACTACTATGCATTATTCACTGTATTCTACCAACTGTTTTAAAATAGTTAGTGAAGCAGTAGACCCCATGCAATGCTAAACATTTTGAATAGTAGTATACTACATTGTTGTCACATGGCCTCATTAAATTGTGTCTGGTTATCATCTTGGAAAAAGACACAATTCATTTTATAGTCATTCATTTTAGAAATTTGAATGAACGTTTACTAATTATTTCTGGCTCATTCAACACACTGGAAAGGGAAGGCAAATTTGCTTGCAGTGCAGTATACTGTGAAATGCAGGGGTGGGAAGAGTACTGAAATACCATACTCAAATACAAGTACTGTTACTTCCTACAAAATGTAGTGTGAGTAGAGTAAAAGTACTAAATACTACTAAAAGTATGAGTAAAAAGTAGCTCTTTTAAAAGTACTCAAGAGTAGTTAGTATTGCGCTGTGGATGTTATTTTCCGCCTTATAAGGCTACACCCTGCCTGCGATTTAAAAACGTATTTAAAAACATAGCTTACATCGGTTTCATTCACTTTTATGGGTGTTTCTCAGAATGAAAACAATTAGGAATCCTCCAACAGTTTTATTTTTGACTGCTAACATTTAAAATAGAGGCATGTAATTTTTGAATAAGCAAACAAAAGATTATCATGACATTTATAGACGTTTTCCTATGTCAATATTTTGCATCCTATAAAGAGGAAAGGGTTCTCTTACGAGAGGTTCTCTCGTATTGCGTAAGCTAGCTTACGCTACGGGAAAGATTAATCTTTTCTGAGATATTGAAGCCAAAAAATTATCCTTAATTTTGTATCATTTGTCAACGCAGTGCAGCAACTGCAGACCTTGAGCGGGCTAGCTAGCGAGCTCATTGGTTGCTCTGCGGCAACTGCTGCAGCCTATAGACGAACTTGGGCGAACTCGCATCCAATGAGAGGTATCCGCACGCTTACTGCATCAAAGCCCGCCAAAATGGCCGTGGCTAGAGTGCATATAAGCGTAGTTCGTAGGCTGGAACCCTGATTTTCATCTCTTCAGCGAAGCTCTTTGCATCTCTGAACTGGAAGCCGCGTCACCGTTCGAGGGGCATCTAGCAAGCTTGGACAGCGCTCGAAGAAGCCGGCCGTCTCCGCCACCTTCAGCCATCCTGCGAGCTACGCCATCCGGCGACGTATCCTTTTTTAGAGCAAGCTAGTTCTTAACGAACTTCACAAAAGAGTAACGAGCGTCTTTTTAAGATGCCTCGCAACACTTGCGCTTCATGCGCGCCCCTCTCAGCCCCGGAGACCGCCACATCATCTGCGCTCTCTGCCTGGGACTGGGGCATGCAGAGCTCGCCCTCGCTGAAGGCGGATGCGACCTCTGCGAGGAGCTTCGATGTCGACCCTGCGGGCTCGACTCGAGCGCTCAGAACCGAAGCCACCGCGCCGCCTTCCGTTCCGCCAGCGCAGGAAAAGCGCCGCTCCCAAAGGCTGCCAGAACCGGTGATAGAAGCGACTGCCTCGCCGGAGCCTCTCCCTCGAGCATCGCTCTCACCCTCCCCGACCCCCCGGGACGCGCAGTTGCCGCCCAGCGGCCGCACTGCTGCCATCTCGGAGGACGAGGCGGAGGATAAGGGCTGTTCCATCATGGCTTCGGACAGCGAGGAGTGGTCAGGCTCCCACGCCTCCTCCTCGGCCCAGGAATCCAGCAGGACCCGCGCCGGAGTCGAAGGGGAACTAACACGCCTCCTCACACAGGCCGTCGACCGCCTCGGGCTCGAGTGGTCACCGCCCCCTGAGCAGGCTCCCAACAGACTCGACGGCTGCTTTCTTCAGAGCCCTTCCTGCCGGAACTCCACACTGAGCTTGCAAAGTCGTGGAACGTGCCTTTCTCGGCCAGGATCCGTTCCCACGTCTCCACCCCTCTCGCTTCGGTGGACGGCGCCACCGAGAAGGGCTACACCTCCATCCCCACGGTCGAGGATTCGGTAGCAGCACACCTTTGCCCGCCCTCCGCGAGATGGCGGTCTAAGCCAGTGCTCCCGTCTAAGGCCTGCAGAGCGACTTCCGCCTATGTTGGCCGCGCCTATTCCGCCGCCGGCCAAGCCGCATCTGCTCTGCACTCCATGGCCGTCTTATAGATCCTCCAAGCGGACCTTCTTCGGGAGTGGGATGAGAAAGGCAGGCACCCAGAGGCTGTTGCAGATCTAAGAAGCGTGACGGACCTCGCCCTTCAGCGCCACCAAAGCTGCAGCCCAAGCTCTAGGGAAGTGCATGGCCTCGCTGACTGTGACCGAGAGACACCTGTGGCTAACGCTAGCCGACATGGGAGAAGCAGAGCGCTCCACGTTCCTCAACGCACCGCTCTCTCCGACCGGTCTCTTCGGCTCCGCGGTGAGTGGCATTGTTGACCGCTTTTCAGAAGTCCAGAAAGCCACCCAAGCCATGAACCTCTTCCTGCCGCGTCGCGCTAGCTCCTCTGCAGGCCGCCCACGTGACCAGCCTCCTGCACGAGCCTCTTCACAGCGCCAAGCTCAACAAGGTCAGACTTCTCAGCGTCGACAGGGCGGCCGCCCTTGATCGCGCTCAGACAGCCGCCGCAGACCGCCGCCCCCCCCGCGGGCCTTGGTCTAAGGTTGCGCTGAAACCTGAGCAACCGAAGTCCTCCTAGCCTTGTTGAAAAAACGACGGCTCAGTCCGCCGCGGCCGGACCACCATCAAAGCTTCGCCCCTGTCAGTCCCCTCTCTCAGGCTACTACAGTGGTGGATTCAGCAGCCAACAAGCCGGTGATACTGCCCGCTTGCCTGCACTCAAACGCCGTTTTCACGGCGACCCAAAGAAATCTTGTAAAGAGCAAACATGCCTTATGTGTAGAAAATGTGCCCACAATCCAGTGTTCACCCCTACACACAAGCATTACACTTCCCGTGTTCCTATCAGAGCCCACTCACATAAAGCGGACACAGCCCGCTCGAGTGTTAGAGTCAATAAACGCGCCCACGAATCCGTGCGCGCGCTCCTTCTCTGGCCGCTCTGTCACACGACCAGCCTTATGTGTAGAAAATGTGCCCACAATCCAGTGTTCACCTCTACACACAAGCATTACACTTCCTGTGTCCCGATCAGAGCCCACTCACATAAAGCGGACACAAACCACTAGAGTGTTAGAGTCAATAAACGCGCTCACGAATACGTGGCGCGCGCCCATTCTCTACCCGCTCTGTCACACGGCCAGCAAACACTTCTCTGTATGTAAGTCCCGTGCCCGTGACTATGCTCGCGCATCACTTAACAGATGTGACTCTTTCCCCATTCACCTCAATCGGGAAGTCACTCACAGAACAGCCGGTCCCTGCTGTCTGCGAGCAGTCATGCATAAGCACAGTAAGCGCGCTCACACATTCTGTTCAGCGCGCTGTGTGCGGCAATCAGGGCGATTTGGCCATTCACCCTCTAGCGTTACGCTTCAAAGCGTGGGAAGCTATCCCAGGGATATCCAAATGGGTGTTAAGCACAATAAAACAGGGCTATTTGCTACAGTTCGATCGCCGCCCTCCCCGCTTCAGAGCGCGGCTCGAAACTATTGTGAACACGGAAGCAGCCTGCATGCTTCGTTCAGAAATAGCAAACCTTCTGTGCAAAAGGGCCATAGAGAAAGTGCCGCCTTCAGCTGAGCGAGTCGGGGTTTTACAGCCGTTATTTTCTTGTTCCCAAGAAAGACGGCGGCCTCAGACCAATATTAGATCTCAGGGGTTTGAACAAGGTGCTTGCAAAAAGACCGTTCAAAATGCTTACAATCAGGAAACTCCTCGCGCATACGCGCCACGGGGACTGGTTTATCTCTCTCGATCTGAAAGATGCCTACTTTCAGATTCAGATAAATCCCCGTCACAGGCCATTCTTGAGATTCGCCTTCGACTGCCAGGTTTATCAATACACCGTCCTTCCGTTCGGCCTGTCTTTAGCACCCCGTACTTTCACGAAGTGCATGGATGCGGCGCTCGCACCCCTGCGGAGTCAGGGCTTGCGAATTCTGAACTATTTGGACGACTGGCTGATTATGGCACAGTCACATATGGAGCTTCTGTCTCACAGAACAGTTCTCCTCAGCCATCTGAACAGTTTGGGTCTTGCAGTCAATTGGACCAAGAGCTCACTACAGCCCAGTCAGGCAATTTCCTTCCTTGGAATAGAACTAGACTCCGTGGCTATGACGGCTCGCTTATCTACACAGCGCGTGCAGCGCCGTGTTCAGCGACTAGCCGCGTCCTTTCAGATGAACAGCCTCACGCCTCTGAAAAAATTTCAGAGAGTGCTAGGTTACATGGCCTCAGCCGCAGCAGTACTTCAGCTGGGTTTACTGCGCATGCGCCCGCTTCAGCATTGGCTAAACACCGCGCGTCTCGCCGGGCTTGGGCCACAGGCCGCCAGCCGATCAAGGTGACTCAGACCTGTATTTCAGCTCTGCAGCCCTGGACAGTGGCCGAATGGTATCAGCGGGGAGTGACGATGGGAGCTGTATCTCGCCGAAAAGTCATTTCGACAGACGCGTCCAACACGGGTTGGGGCGCGGTCTGCGAGGGCTCTCCGGTTTTTGGCCTATGGTCAGTTCAGGAAAAGCTCCTTCACATAAATTGTCTGGAAATGATAGCGGTCGAGTACGCGCTTGTGCGCTTTCTCCCAGTCATTCAGGGTCACCACGTCCTGGTCCGTTCGGACAACAGATATGTGGTATCCTACTTAAACCGTCAGGGCGGTGTCAGATCCAGGAACCTCTTCCATCTGACGAAACGCATACTGAGTTGGTCCCAGTGCCACCTGCGCTCCCTGAGGGCGACGCGCGTGCCAGGCCACCTGAACGACGGCCCAGACAGACTGTCCAGAGACAATATTCCTCCAGGGGAATGGTCCCTGCACGCTCAAACAGTCCAGAAGTTATGGCGCATATTCGGCAGAGCAGAGATAGACCTCTTTGCGTCAGAAGAGAACTCTCACTGCCCAATATTTTTCTCGAAGCGAGGACGCGCTGGCCCAGGACTGGCCCAACCGCCCGCTTTACGCCTTCCCTCCCGTCTCGCTATTGCCACAGGTAATGCAGAGGATCAGGGAAGCAGCGCCACTCGGTGCTCCTCATAGCCCGCGTTGGGAGAATCAGACATGGTTCCGGAGCTTACGCAGCTGTCACTGACAGCGCCGTGGCCCATCCCAGTGAGAGCAGATCTCCTCTCTCAAGCTCGCGGCACGATCTGGCATCCCCACCCAGAGCTGGGCGCTGCAGCGTGGGTGATCAACGACTACCCGTCGCTCTGCCAGAAGGGGTAATAAACACCATCATACACGCTAGAGCCCCTTCCACGAGAAGACTCTATGCGTCAAAATGGTCTGTGTTTTCAAAATGGTGCACCGACAGAGACCTGGACCCACGGACATGTGGGGTGTCGTCGCTGCTCGTGTTGTTACAAGAGCTGCTGGATAAGGGCAGATCCCCATCCACGCTCAAAGTGTATGTGGCGGCCGTCGCGGCGTTCGCTGAACCCCTGCACGGCCAGTCACTGGGAAAAACGAGCTGGTCATCCGCTTCCTCAAGGGAGCTAGAAGGATGAACCCCCCCCCGCGCCCTCCATCGGTTCCTATCTGGGATCTTTCTATAGTTCTCGAAACTATGAAAGCCCCTCCTTTCGAACCGCTTCAATCCATGGATTTGAAATACCTTTCACTCAAAACCGTTTTTCTGACTGCCCTGTCATCAGTCAAACGTGTGGGAGACCTTCACGCGCTGTCTGTCAGCGCTGCGTGTCTTGAGTTTGGACCAAGTGACTCCAAGGTCATTTTAAAGCCTAGACACGGCTATGTTCCCAAGGTGATCGGTACTCCTTTCAGAGCACAGGTCATTTCCCTATCGGCGCTGCCAGCATCCGATAGCAAACGCGACGCCAATCTACTTTGCCCAGTCATAGCACTGAGATTGTATACTGCGCGCTCCGCCTCTTTCAGACGCTCTGAGCAGCTTTTCGTTTCGTTCGGAGGGCGCACCAAAGGTCTCGCCGCCTCGAAACAGACACTGTCTAGATGGATAGTGGACGCTATTGCTGCAGCATACGCGTCAAAAGACCTGCCATGCCCGTTGGGCATTAGGGCTCACTCCACTAGAGGCATGGCCTCATCGTGGGCATGGTCCAGCGGGATTTCCATTCACGACATATGTGTGGCAGCGGGCTGGGCTTCCCCTTCCACCTTTGTCAGATTTTACAATCTGGAAGTGCCCGCCCTGCAGGCAAAACTACTAGCGGTTTAATACGCTACAGCTCCCCTGGTGAGCTGCACTGATGGGACTCATTCCACACAGACCGGCACCGCCGCTCTGTCGTTCCCTTCCCACTATGTGCTTATGTATTACACACACACTGGCCCGCACTCTTGCCGGCCAAATATTATTTCCCCACTCACAAGGGCTCCCCGGGTCCCCCACCCCGGGGCTCATGCAGTGGATGCTTGGCGCGCACGGCGTTGACAATGGGTTCCCGTAGCGTAAGCTAGCTTACGCATATACTGAGAGAACCTCTCGTAAGAGAACGAATCGGTTACCTAGCGTAACCTCGGTTCTCTCTAGATGAGGGAGCGAGTATTGCGTAGCCGGCCGATGCTTCGCGCCACGAGCGACTTTCGCTTCATTCAATGAAAACCAGGGTTCCAGCCTACGAACTACGCTTATATGCACTCTAGCCACGCCCATTTTGGCGGGCTTTGATGCAATAAGCGCGCGGACGCCTCTCATTGGACCGCGAGTTACGCCCAAGTTCGTCTATAGGCTGCAGCAGTTGCCGCAGAGCAACCAATGAGCTCGCTAGCTAGCCCGCTCAAGGTCTGCAGTTGCTGCACTGCGTTGACAAATTATACAAAATTAAGGATAATTTTTTGGCTTCAATATCTCAGAAAAGAAGAATCTTTCCCGTAGCGTAAGCTAGCTTACGCAATACTCGTTCCCTCATCTAGAGAGAACCGAGGTTACGTTAGGTAACCGATTCGTTTCACAGTGTTGTACCTTAACAAGTCTGTAGCACAAATTGGAGAATCACACTGAAGTGAATATAACATCATATACATTAACTGGCAATGTTCTCAAAATGAACATGAACGTTAACGCAGATTCGCAGCTATTTTAATGTAGGAGTCAACAATGAGCCTACATTTTAAATTTGTTGTTCAAATCAAATCAAATCAAATCAAATCAAATCAAATCACTTTATTGTCACACTACCATGTACACAAGTGCAACAGTAGGTGAAATTCTTGTGTGCAGTTCCGAGCAACATAGCAGTCATGACAGTGACGAGACATATACCAATTACAATAAACAACATACTTACACAAAACAATTTACATATCAAATGTACACATACTTACACAAAACAATTTACAAATCAGATGTACACATACTTACACAACACAATAATTATATACAATGCAGAATATAGAACAGAATATACAATACAATACAATAAGTGGGAGTATATGAAATATATATGTGTATATATATATATATAGCAGTTGTATTGAGGAGAATATGTTGACAGTCCAGTGTGAGATTATAGATTAATAAAGTGCAGTGCTAATTATTGATCCTGATAGATCAAGAGTTCAACAGTCTGATTGCTTGGGGGAAAAAGCTATCATGTAGTCGGCTGGTGCGGGTCCTGATGCTGCGATACCGCCTGCCTGATGGTAGCAGTGAGAACAGCCCATGACTTGGGTGACTGGAGTCTCTGATGATCCTCCGAGCTTTTTCACACACCGCCTGGTGTATATGTCCTGGAGGGAGGGAAGCTCACCTCCGATGATGTTCCTGGCAGTTCGCACCACCCTTTGCAGGGCTTTGCAGTTGTGCGCGGTGCTATTGCCGTACCAGGCGGTGATGCAGCCAGTCAGGATGCTCTCTACAGTGCTGGTGTAGAACCGTGTGAGGATGTGGTGGTTCATTCCAAACTTCCTCAGCCGTCTCAGGAAGAAGAGGCGCTGGTGAGCCTTCTTCACAACGGCCTCAGTGTGGACGGACCATGTGAGTTCCTCAGTAATGTGGACACCGAGGAACTTGAAGCTGCTGACTCTCTCCACCGGTGCTCCATTGATGGTGATGGGGCTGTGTTCTCCGTCTTTCTTCCTGAAGTCCACAACAAGCTCCTTGGTTTTACTGACGTTGAGGGAGAGGTTGTGCTCCTGACACCAGCGTGTCAGAGTGTGCACCTCCTCTCTGTAGGCTCTTTCATCATTGTCAGTGATCAGACCTACCACCGTCGTATCGTCAGCAAACTTAATGATGGCATTGGAGCTATGTGTTGCCACACAGTCATGTGTGTACAGGGAATACAGGAGTGGGCTGAGAACACAGCCCTGCGGGGCTCCAGTGTTGAGGGTCAGTGATGAGGAGGTGTTGCTGCCCATTCTAACCACCTGACGTCTGCCTGACAGGAAATCCAGGATCCAGCTGCACAGCGAGCTGTTTAAGCCCAGAGCCCGGAGTTTCTCATCAAGCTTGGAGGGCACTATGGTGTTGAATGCTGAGCTGTAGTCTACAAACAGCATTCTCACATATGTGTTCCTTTTTTCCAGGTGGGAGAGAGCAGTGTGTATTGTAGATGCAATGGCATCATCAGTGGAGCGGTTGTTGCGGTAGGCAAACTGCAATGGGTCCAAAGAGGGGGGCAGAACAGAGCAGATGTGATCTCTGATTAACCTCTCGAAGCATTTGCTGATGATGGGGGTCAGAGCAACAGGACGCCAGTCATTTAAGCATGTGATTATAGCTTGCTTCGGTACAGGCACAATGGTTGATGTTCAGTTTCACAAAGAGCTGATTCTCAACATTTTTACTGTCCAGCCTGGCTCAATTAGGTGTAAACAGCTGACCAGCACAACTAAAAAGGCGCTCACGTGCCACAGAGGCAAGCAAGGGTGTGTTCAGTCTGAGGCTTAGCTTTTTCACTGAAGGGAATGAGTAAAGCTGTTCCATCTCTTCTGAGGCACAAGCCAAATATCCATCCAATTCAGATGCAGTTGGGAATGAAACTGTCTTAATGGAAAAAAAGAAGTCATCCTTGTCAGAGGCATCGCACCATGATTTTTGTTGTTGTGTGTCCTTCATGGCATCAAGATGATGCAGGATGTAATCTGTACCTATCATATACACAAATTACAAATAATGTGGAGAGTGGTGATTGACAAACTATTGTATGCTTCCTAGGGTGGTACGGACCAAATATGAGTGTGGTCATGCTTATTTTACTAGTTAAATAAAACTGTTCACTTGCTGCATAGGTGTTGCTGCATTTACTACAACCCCTTAACAGCCCTTATCCTTTCTATCATTGTTGCACAGTCTGACTGGTACAGTAGGCAAGTAAAAAACACTGAACAGATTGCAGCACTGATGAGTTCCGGAGCATCCATAAGCTCCCCAAAGTTCTTTTGTAGACCCTGCTGCAGAGTGTGAATAAGCACCTTGACTGAAGCCTCCATCTTATTGAGCTTTGAATTAAGAAGGTAGATGGTGGGAAGCAGCCACCCCATGTGAGTGTTTGTTTCGGACTTAAGGATGTTCAAGGCCATGGCAACAGGCTTCATCACACAGCAGTATTCAGAGAGAAAAGCAACTTCAGCAGGATTCAGCCTATAAAAAAGAAGGTTTTTCTTTAATAAGTCAAACAACTAAGACACACACAACCATCTTAAGTATTCAAATTAGAACTATGTGGATTAAAGTCAGTGAATCTGGCACATATATTACAAAGTGATGCTTCCTCCTGCTCCTTTAAGATCTGCATCATCCTTTCTGCATTACTGTACACTGAATTCCATCTTGTGTGGTTGGGCTGAATGAACTGCAGCTTACATTGTTCTTTCATGATTTCAGCATTGATGGCAGACCGGCTGGTTTTATTGTATAATGCCTGACATTTTGCAAATGTAGCATGGGAAACCTTCTTAAATATTTCACTGTTGACCTCTGCTTTGGATGCATCCACAATAGCCACCAAATTATGGAGGTGACATGCACAATGCTGATGCTTGTGTAGGTGATACTCCAACCCACTGTTTGTGTTTAAAATAGAACAGGTATTCTGAACCTCAACTCCTTCTGCATATTCATCACTCTCCACAGTCATTGCCTCAGCACCCATCTCATCTTGCCAACTCTGTTCACCATACATTTTAAATGCTTTGATCAAATTTGATCCACTATCAGTTGTCCTTCTCACTATCTTTTCTGTGATGTCATCCAGGGTCCCAGCGAGCAAATCAAAGGTATGTGAACCTTTCATGTGTCTTAAGGCAATGGAGGTGGACCTTCTCTCCAGTGTAGATTCATCGATCCAGTGTGCCGTTACACCAATGTAACTCTGTTGTCGTGCTGTCCAACAATCAGTAGTGGTACCTATGTATTTGACTTTGGCCACCTCAGCAATCATGTTTTCCTTAAGCTTTGCAGCTGCTTCTTGGATTTTCAGCTTCACAGTTGGTCTGGACATAACTGTACAGGCTGAAGGCTTTCACAGACAAACTCAACAAGAAGCCTGTCAATTGTGGCCTGAGCAACCTGCCTGAAATGGAGCAGTCTTTAATCTTCATCTGTTTCACAGCTAAATCACACCTCTGTTCTTCAGAGTTCTTTCTTTTCAAGATGCATTCATTGTACTGCTTTAATTTGGCTGGATGTTTTCTCTGTAAAAAGAATACATTTCAAAATTGAGTAACTGTCACATAGCTCTTCAATGATAAAAACTAACTATTTGCTTGCATCAATTAAAAAAAATAAAGATGATTGCACAATGATTACAGATATATATAACTGATGCTTTGTATAAAAGGCTATTTGTAATACACAGGCTTCCATGTTTAATCAAAAAGTGAGAACACATTAACCTCACTTAATGCTCAATTATAGTTCCAAGAGGTCTGGTCTCTATATTTCCAGGGGCAAGTCAATGGCTCCCCGGCCTGAGACGGGCGGTGGGGATATGTGGCAGTGGGGACGTGGTCAAGTGCCCGTCCAGAGAGAGAGGAAGCAGTAAGCTTTGAGCTAAATTATGTCTAACACCTGTCTCTAATTCCAGTGAGCATGGGGAGAGCGGCATATAAACGGCCACGCCACCGCCAGACGAGAGAGAATGACGCGAGTGGCCAGCGACTGTCTTACTGAGTGTTGTATTTTATTGTGACGCTGAAGGCTCAGAGAAGTTAATGTTGACAAAGTAATTGTTGTGAAGCTGAAGACTCAGGGAAGTTTATGTTGACAAAGTATCTGTTGCACTGATCTGAATGAACTGAGAAAAGCAGCAAGAAGAGTGCACGCAGAGTGTTGAAGGCTGAGAAATAAAGAGCCTTACTTGACTGCATCACTGCTCTCCGTCTCCTCCCTTCCATCTCCGAGCTTGAACTTGTTACAACAGTAGTTAATAGTAAGAGCAGTATTGGTAGAATGCCGTTCCGAACTCGTCATTGTTTTGTAACACATTTTCCAAACACTCCCCCATCTTTTATTGTTTTGCAAATTGTATAGCCCCTTCCCAAAATCAAAAATTTTTGTGCCAATGTTGCTATGTCAGGCTGATTAGGAAGCTCAAACAAAGTTTTAAAAACAAATGTATGGAAATCAACCGAATGGTTTATGTAATAATGATTAAATTCATTTACCTGTAATTATTATATCTGCAGGTTGTTAGATCTATAATATATATAGATTTTATTTAGCAGTTACTTTGCACACCTGAGTTATCTAGCAGGGATTCCCAGCATCTCTCCTCTCTCTTGTTATCGTCATAAATCGGCAAGCACTGGCCCATCTCCAGACAACAGGGACGATGACTCCCCTTCCCATGCTGACTCAGTCTGTTTCCTGGCAGGATCTCTCTCTGGCACCAAGCATCAACAGTTGGACTTTTGGAATAAAAACAGCTTTAGAACAACAGTGGGGTGCTGAGGACAATGTGACAAATACAGACTTCATATTGAGCCACAGATAGCAGCGGCACTGAAAAGCACAGATATAAAAGTCAAGACATAATAGATGATTATTATTAGGAAAGCAAATTACCTACTAAAGCTGAGGGGCAGGTTGACTTACTTATTTAAGCCCCACTTGCAGAGGAAATTAAAAATGAAGGCAAAAAAGGAAAGAGAAGACGTCACTAGAGGCGTTGGATCCCCCACAAAGTGCACCCATACATTTTCTCAGAGGCAGCTTAGTGTGAAACGGTGGCCAAATGTGATGTTTCATGATCTTGCACAGCCAATAGCACTTCTGTAATTCAATAAATCCTCCACTGCTGTGTCTGGTGTATGCTGATGGCAGCATTTGTCCACTATATCACTGCGTAACGCTTTGCTCTGTCACCTTTATCTAATTTTAGACTTCAGCTGTAAACAGAAATGATACCTGCAGGACTGAATATGCTCTTCTGAGCAATACCCTTTGGTCACAATTACCCAGAATACAACTTTGCCTGTAATATTCCATGACATTTAATGTTATGTATAGTATACAAAGCATTTTTATTTGCATTCATTTATTTATGTATGTCTCAGGCTTACTTTTTCTTTAAAAGACATGACACACTCTTTTATTCCTATTGGAGCATGAGCTTTATGAGCTCCATTATGATAGGTCATGCATGTCAAACAAACAAAGCCATCCATTGGAAAGTGTTCTCCAATTAATGCCCCCAGTTTGCCCCCTTTCAATCAAAGAAATTGCAGGAGTAATTAGAAAATCTCATTTGCAGCTTGCACATGAGCCTTAAGACTCTAGTCACACCCGTGATGAATGGCCACAACTCTCTCACGCCAGTGAGTGTATATAATGAACGCCACAGGCATGCAGTGTGTCACAGTAATGGATAGCCTGGCTAACTGTCACTCCTCTTGTTCTCTGCGATGCCCCTTGGTTGTATCTTCGACGAAGTTGTAGTGTTACAGCTTCTCACACCTTCTTGCTTGCTGCAAGGCATGCAAGGGCATGAACTGAACTTTAGCATACACAAGCGAACATAAAGCAATAATGAAGAAAAAGTGGGTGGCAATTCTACTGGAGGCTCAAACATATATTGCAGGCTGTTTCATGTTTTCATTTTTTGGGAACCGGTTTGTTAGGATGATTGAAATAAAAAATCATTTTAAGATTTATGTATTTCAATTTCAAAACAAATTTCAAATTAAATTGTGTGATGTGATAAATAACAATTAAGTTTTTATTTTACTTAATTTTCTTAAAGATTAGTCAATTCAATTTGATGAAAATTGAGACACGTTAATCTTGAAATACACTGTTAATCTTGTAAATATTTTTTGAGTGAATTATGTAATTTTATTTGATTTAATTTGGTTTAAATGTATGAATGTTTTTTCAACTTTAAACATACAGTAACTTAATTCTTTATACATACATATTTCTACATTTCATTGTTCAGTGTAAACCATAAACTCAAGAGAACTGCTTAGTGCCAGAATAAGCAAATAATGTTCAACCTCTCTCTCTCTCTCTCTCTCTCTCTCTCTCTCTCACACACACACACACACACACACACACACACACACACACAAATTGCATAACTTTTTTTTTACAGATTTCAATTTCATAACAAAAGTCCATCAAATTAAATTGATTAAACTTTGTCAAAATAAAATAATAAAATAAACTAAATATTTAAAATGTTACACTTCATTTTGATAGAATTTTGTGAATAATTTTAAACTTGTATCTTAAAAATAGGCTAAAATCTATAAAAAAAAATTGTATATTTATGTTATTGTTTGATTTAATTGTTTGCTATATATGCAATAATTTCCATTTGAAACAAGTAGTATACAATCACAAATAATATGTTTTTTATTTCTTGTATGATGGCCAGAAGTATGTTTTTTCGGTCATTAATCTGGTGTCCAGGTATTTTCCAGGGCCAAAATGGCAACCCTACCTGAAACCGACCCCATTATGTTGAGATATTGACAAGCGACATCTTCTATTAGACATTTTTGCATTGGTTCAAGTGTATTTACCTACATCAGCAGCTGCAGTGTGGGACATCAGGGTTCTGGTCCTTCTTAAAAACAATGAAGTATTTGCATTATCAATGATAAGAGTGATTAATAGGTTACATTATTCCCTTAAAATTAAATTTTCCTCCACTGAAAGTTAGGTTTAAGTTTGAGGTATTGGGGTAGAGTTAAGAAAACATGCATCTCTACTGTATTAAATAATTTGCTGAAAAAAATTGCCATCCTTCTGTGGGCATTTCAGTCACAGGTACTCTTACGTTCAAAAACATTTTGTGTTTCAGCCACTGGGGACACTGTTTCAATTTTCCATTATCACAGAGTGAATTGATATCAAGAAAAGTCCATGGATGGTTTCTGAATTCACTTTCAGATCAATCTGCTTGAAAAATGACTTTCCATCACCACTGCAAATGGCTTTACTGACATTATAAGCTAGGTGGACACATGTTTCACCCCCGAATTTTGATATGTGGATTAAAGAGGTGGTTGTTTTTGTACATGCACATGTACATGCATTTGTATAAAGCTCGAAAGCCTAGATTCTCACCCTTGGCATATGGTTTTGCTAAGCTATGTAACTACAAACTATTGTCTTTTTAAAAAAAGGATCCAACTTTCTGATCCAACTTCCTGTTGCAATACAAAATACATCAACACAGGAAAGAAAATTGTGTTCATCAAAACATTATATGGGTTCTTTCAGAGAAATATGAAGAAGAAATACATCTTACAGAAAGGCAGGTCCATCTAAAGGCCATCATATATACCAGTTGGATTTTGAGGGCTTACAAAGGTCTGTGAATTATTGTGATCCAACTGAGAGTGAGAGAGAGAGAGAGAGAGAGAGAGAGAGAGAGAGAGAGAGAGAGAGAGAGAGAGAGAGAGAGAGCGAGAGAGAGAGAGAGAGCAGTATTTCTGCTAAGCACATTAATCTGTGGAGTGTGTCTCTCATTCCTTTACTGCTCCTCTTTCTTTTGTTAAATCATGAGCAATATGGACCCTTCTAAGAAACTATTTCGGTACCCTACTTCCCTTTACCTCTTTCTCTGTTTTACATGAAGTGAATTTACAACAGAAGCATTCTTTGTAATGCCAGCACTATATCATCTTCCCAAAAGGGCATCATACAACACACTCACACCACTTCACATGACAGTAGAATCAGCATAGGCTGTGCCAGCCTAGAAAATAAACTAACACACCAATCATGTATCAATGTTCATCTGTCATAATATCTGCAATAGAAATGGTGGGAAGATATATTTACATACTGTATATGACTAGATAACAACTAGAGCAAAATGGGCAAGTGATGTAGCAGGCTTCCTGCAATGACCTGGGCCTGGCATGCGATTCAGAGCATGGCATTATTTTGTTATTCATGCATGCAGGTTCACATGGATCACAGCTGTTAACAAGTGTGAGAGTGCTTGTGGTAACCCACCCAATAACCATTGTACAAATGCAAGCAGCACCTTTACAGTTTGATTTATATTATTCAGAAGGAGAATTAGCTTTATTGCCAAGTATGCTTACACATACAAGGAATTTGTCATGGTGACAGGAGCTTCCAGTGCACAACAATAAAAAAAAACAATACAAAAACAGCAGCAAGACATAGATAATAAAAATTATATATATATATATATATATATATATATATATATATATATATATATATATATATATATATATATATATATATATATATAATTATACATATACGTACATACACACAGACACACACCTTCATACATACACAGACGTAGTGCAAATCTAAAACAAATCCGTTATATAAAGTACAAAAATACAGCATGTTATGTACAGTGCAAAAAGTTTTTTTTCTTTATGTATGTAATGGCAGAAGAGGATATGTTAGATAATATAAATAGACTTAAACTGTGTATTGCACATAATTATTGCTCAATTTAACTGTTTATGAGATGGATAGCCTGAGGGAAAAAATTATCCTGTGCCTGACGGTTCTGGTGCTCAGAGCTCTGAAGCATCGGTCAGAAGGTAACAGTTTAAAAAGGTAATGGGCTGGGTGAGTGGGATCCAGAGGGATTTTTACAGCCTTTTTCCTCACTCTGGAAGTGTATAGTTTTTGAAGGGGTGGCAGGGGGCAACCAATAATCTGCTCAGCAGTCGGAACTGTCCTTTGTAGTCTTCTGATGTCTGATTTCGTAGCTGCACTAAACCAGACAGTTATTGAAGTGCAGAGGACAGACTCAATGACTGCTGTGTAGAACTGTATCAACAGCGCCTGTGGCAGGTTGAACTTCCTCAGCTGGCGAAGGAAGTACAACCTATGATGGGCCTTTTTCACAGTGGAGTCAATGTGTGTCTCCCACTTCAGGTCTTGTGAGATGGTAGTGCCCAGGAACCTGAATGGCTCCACAATGGCACAACCATTTGCCACAGTGCTGTTTAGAATGGTGAGGGGGTCAGTGTTGGGGTGTTCCTCCTAAAGTCCACAATCATCTCCACCATTTTGAGCATGTTCAGTGATGACAGTGGTGTCATCTGCAAACTTCAGGAGCTTGACAGTGGGGTCTTTGGTGGTGCAGTCATTGGTGTAGAGGGAGAAGAGTAGTGGGGAGAGCACACATCCCTGGGGGGCACCAGTGCTGACTGTACAGGTGCTGGAAGTGAATTTCCCCTGTCTCACAAGCTGCTGCCTGTCCGTCAGAAAGCTGGTAATGCACTGACAGATGGACATAGGAACAGGGAGTTTTATTTTAACTTAGTCCGGAGAATAGCTGGAATGATGGTCTTGAAAGCCGAACTGAAGTCCACAAAAAGGATCCTTGCATATGTCCCCGGTCTGTCCAGATGTTGCTGGATATGATGCAATCCCATGTTGACTGCATCATCCACAGACCTGTTTGCTCGATAAGCAAATTGAAGGGGATCTAGAAAGGGTCAAGTGATGTCCTTCAGGTGGGCCAACACCAGTCTCTCAAATGACTTCCTGACCACAGATGTCAGGACGACAGGTCTGTAGTCATTAAATCATGTGATTTTTGGTTTCTTAGGGACATGGATAATAATTGAGCGTTTGAAGCAGCATGGGACTTCACATTGCTCCAGTGATCTATTGAAGATCTTAGTGAAGATGAGGGCCAGATCGGAAGCACGCTGGTGAGACATCATCTTGGCCTGAAGCCTTCCTCATCTTTTGCTTCCAAAAGACTTTGCACACATCATCTTCACAGATTTTGAGTGCAGGTTGAGTAGCAGGAGGGGCGTGGAGGGGGTTGCAGGAGGTGTTGGTGTTTTTGTGTAGTGAAGGTCAGAGTGGGTGTGGGGTGTCAGATTGGGCCTTTCAAATCTACAGTAAAACATATTCAGGTCATCAGCCAGTCGTCGGTCCACCACAGGGATAGGGGTAGGAGTCCTGTAATTAGTAAGTTGTTTCAGGCCATTCCACACTGATGCAGGGTCATTAGCTGAAAACTTGTTTTCCAGTTTCTCAGAGTAGCTTCTTTTAGACACTCTGATTTCCTTATTCAGTGTGTTCCTAGCCTGATTGTACAAGACTTTATCCCCACCCCTGTAAACGTTCTCTTTGGCATGGCAAAGCTGTCTGAGTGGTAATCAAAATTATGTCTCAAATGCTGTCGATTGAGCTTAACTTGTATTGAGCTTGGAATATTTATTTATGTGAGCAGCTTTTGGCTCACTCTCTCTGTTGTGAACTTATTACATTTAAAATTATTCTGCAGCAGAATATTCTCAGAGCAGCTCTGTGTGAAATTGGCCACTGGCAAACTCAAGCATGCAAATGTTGGGAGGAGCATTACTTTTGAGAAGGGAAAAGAATTCATTAAATATATTGGTACCTACATCTTTGTATACTCAAATTTTGAGGGCAGGCTGCTGTGGGGTTTGATAGGTGAATATGTTCACATGAGCGTTTTTGTCAGACGGGGAAGTTACACATATAGTTATATAGTCACATGGATATATCTCAGTAACAATAAGATTTGGAGTCAAAAGTACAATTCCACAAATATATTATCTCTGGCAGAGTTTTTGTGTTTTGGTTTCAGACAACTAATTCGAAATACTCTTAAATTAGAATAATCTTTGTGAATTCTACCCTAAAAAGTACATTTTCACTTTCATCATATTTTTGTCATAGCACTTGAAATACGATTTGGGAAACACGCAAACATAATCAAACCACACTGGCATACTGTACATTAAGGCAAGGGTCAACTATGCTGTGAAGGCAGATTTTTAACAAAGGGTTGAAATATGTTCTTAAGAAAAAGGTAATTTTTATGTAAGTCAGGTCAGGGCATGGTGTAACACGTGTTTTAAATGTAATGAATTTATACAATTTTAACATGCCCCACTATTGGGCAAGTTGTCACGAAAGGTTGACCTGAGTTCAATGAACTGTATTATTATAATTTTTTTCACTGGACAATAACAGTGTATCTAAGACTTTAAGGTATGTCACTATGCAGAAAAGTACTTACTCAAAAATAACCCTATCCTAAGAAATATTCAGTGGAGTAAATATTCAATGGAGTTTGATAACTAACCTTGGTCTTCCCTACTTGTGTGCGACGTGTTTATTTGTGTATACCCTCCTCATTTGCAAACATGGATTTAGATGTGTGCTGTGGCAATGCTTGCATATGTTTTGAATGTAGCTTGCTCTCTTAACTGCAGTATCCTGTGCTCTGATGCTGTCGGCTGCATGCTAATGATGAGGCAGTGGTACCAAGCGTGGGAGGGAGGGAGAAAGGTCTAACACAGCCCACGTTGGTGACGTTACTCAAGAGAGGCTTTGCCACAGCAGAAACACAATTTCACACTTTTCTTCTATGATAACGGATTTGAGAAATCATATAATGCTGCAAACACGCTTTAGTTCAGCTGTATACATTTGGAAGATTTGACTCAGAATTGAGAAGTGCAATGATTGTTATTCAACCATTTAGCATGACTTAACTAAGACCATCTTTGGGTCTGAGATATATTTGTCATAGATCAAATAAAATGTCTGTAACTTTTCCTGACTGATTCTGATGACGAAAATAGTCCTACACTCTTCTATAACTATAGTAATGCTCAAGTATCCAAATGCTTTCATTCCCAGAGTTCCAAATAACACCCCCCTGTAAATGACCATCTGTATTACGGTTTTAAAAATGCAAGATATCTTGTATCAGAAGGATTCCTACTGCAAGATGACTGAGATGCAGAAGTGTCTGTTTACTCTCCTTTAGAAGATCTACATGCTTCCTGAAATTAATACATTTGGAAGAATTTATAATTATTTTTTTGGCCAAATGTTTATGGCCAACATTAATTTGTAGTCAACTGAATGAAAAGTTGGCAGCAATGGTACAGTATCTTGTTCTAAATGTCACGGTTCTTATCATGGTTAAAGGTAGTGTGATGTGCAGATACTTGTATCAAAGTGTCCTTATGGGGCCTTTTTGGGAACACTTTGTCACAGCAGTGTCACTGTAGAGCTCATGAATTTCTGAGCCTTAAGATCAGCCTTGCACCAAATCTAATTGTATTGCCAGGAGCAAAAGGTTAGAGCAACAATTCTAGCTACAGTCTTGAAAGAATGTTCTTCTGAGAGTCTCACACTGTCTGTTGAGTCAGGTCAATCCTGGGGTGAAGGAATGATTTAAAGGAATATTCTTTTTTTTAATAAAGTTCAGCTTAAATAGACTAGACCTAATAGACCTAATAGATAGAGTTTGTGGCATAATATTGATTTCTTAATTAAATAAAATAATAAAAAGTACAAATCTTAGTTACAGTAAGGCACTTACAATGGAAGTGAATGGAGTTAATCCATTAACTTTAAAATACTCACTATTTTAAAAGTATAGCCAGAAGGCATAAACAATATGTGTGCTAACATGATTTTAGTGTGATAAAATCACTAACTAACCTTTTTTGGGGGGGGATCTTTATACCCAATTTTACAACTTCATTGCCATGATGTCAACATGGAATGTCAACAAACCCTAAAACCGATAAAAATTATGTAATTTGATTAACTTAAGAGATCAAATAATACATGAGTTTTAACAGCAGAATTCATGTAAGTGCTTTAATAAAATTAAAAGCTTCACATTTCTGCCTTTAAACACTCTAAAAAGTCGGCCCATTCACTTCCATTGTAGATGCCTTGCCGTGACAGCGATTTCTTTCTTTTTTTAAGACATTTTTGTGGTAATCAACATTATGCCACAAATGAAGTTGACATTTAAGGTGACATTGAAAACGGGAGTCTTCACAGAAAAAAACAATGTGCATTATGGGCTACTAATATATATATTGTATGTTTAATCGCAAATGAGAGATTCTTTATTTAGCTGAATTATAACACATGACAACAAATAATGGTTAAGAGGCTTGGATTAAATCATTTTTGTATGTATTACTTTTCTAATAATTTTCACTAAGTTTAGACTGATTATTTATGTCATTATCAATGCTATTATTATTGGACAATACAGAAAATGCTCAGCAAAAAATCCCAGAAGGCAATCATTAGGAGGTCAAAGCATGCAAAGCAAGTTGCAGGAGAAATATAGATTGCCTGTCAGCGTAGCCATGGAGACCACTTGTCGCACATGTTCTTGGGTGCACACACTCACACCCACACCCACCCACTCGCACACAGACAATTATAGACACTGTACACAAGGTATCATCAAAACTATTAGCTCACATTTTCTTGAAATGTACTTGTTCCAAGGCATGAGAGAAAGTTTAATATATTGAACATTATACTGTAAGATACTGTGTGAAAATTTAAGCCTCAAAATGATTAAAATATATACAAATATGTGATTCAGTTTGAGTAAAATACAAAAAGTAACTAAGAACTCCCTTTGGCATGAAGTCCCCTATAGGTTCACAGCAAATCTGCAAGTGTTAAACCAATGAACACTTTCCTGTTTATACACTGGCAGCCAAAAGTTTGGAATAATGTAAAGATTTTGCTCTTATGGAAAGAATTTGGTACTTTTATTCACCAAAGTGGCATTCAACTGATCACAATGTATAGTCAGGACAATAACTGATGTAAAAAATTACTATTACAATTTGAAAAAAAAAAAAAAAATCTGAAATTCTTAAACTACTTCAAAGTGTTCTTATGCAGATCCTTGGCATTCTAGCTGTCAGTTTGTCCAGATACTCAGTTGACATTTCACCCCACACTTCCTGTAGCACTTGCCATAGATGTGGCTGTCCTGTTGGGCACTTCTCATGCACCTTACAGTGTAGCTGATCCCACAAAACTTAAATGGGGTTAAGATCCATAACACTCTTTTCCAATTATCTGGTATCCAATGTCTGTGTTTCTTTGCCTACTCTAACCTTTTCTTTTTGTTTTTCTGTTTCAAAAGTTGCCTTTTCTTTGCAATTCTTCCCATAAGGCCTGCACCCCTGAGTCTTCTCTTTACTGTTGTACATGAAACTGTTGTTGAATGGGATCAATTTAATGAAGCTTTCAGCTGAGGACATGTGAGGACATGTGTCTATTTCTCAAGAGACTCAAGAGAAGTATCTTTGCTAGATTGTGTTTGATGTGAAGTAACTTACCTCAATATCTCTGCCTAGTTGGTCATGTCTTGTGTATCTGTTTGGTTGTCCGTCTCTGCCCGAGTGTCGGGAGTGTGATTGCCTTCCAGTTTGCTGTATGCTTGTTCTCTGCACTCACGTGTTTTCAACAGAGGACTCCTCGTCTCTGTCCGCATGTTGGGAGATTGATTGACTTCCAGTCTGCTGGGTGTAGTTCTCTGCACCTCATTACACTTCAACAAAGGATTCCTACGAATCTGTTCCTGACTTCCACAACACACACACTCGCCTATGAACACACTCTTCATGGATTTGCCCATTGTGTGGATACGGATGTTGTAATGTTCCTCTGCTCTTGGGTCTCTTTGACTCGCTCTCTGACAACCACAGGTAAGAATAGGGGGAAATTTGTGAATAATTTGCAATAAATGTGTAACGAGTTCCCGTCTTGATTTCCCGTAGGTACCAGATTAACAAAAGGTAACTGGTTAGCAAAATGGTAAAAGATTTTTGGCCTGATGTTCCAGGCTTGATTTAGTAGAATGATCACTCAGCACAATCAGATGAAAAGTCAACAATGTTTCAGAATAATCTGTCAAATTACTGACAAGTGCCATCTTTCATTAGACATCTTTGCATCAATTGAAATGAGGTTGCATTTTCCCTATAATATAACAATTTTACTCCACTGACAGATAGTGAAGCCGCACATGGTTAAAATGACAGTTATTCTTATTATAACATAGTGTGCTATCAGAACCTCTACTCAAACATTTAGTATCCAAAATCTAGCTACAGTTAACTCCAGGTCTACATTAATTTGGCTTTGGAAGTCAAAGTGAATGGGAGAGGGGCCAAAAACAAATGCAATTCTCCATGGATGTTTATAATTATGTTGGCTTGAAAAATAAGATACCAAATATCTCTATCCAGGGGCAGTTCTAGGGTCAGTGGATATTCAGGGATTAACCCAGACCTCTGTAGATATGTATGGGGGCATCCTTTGATTAAATACTGGGATAAAATACACTTTAATACAAGTTTATATGTTACATCTGTGGGGTGCCATCTATATAGTACATCTTTAAATGTTAGTGAAAAAAAAACCTAAAAGCTCCCAAAAACTGTTTTCACAGCCTCAGAGTGTGTTAAAAAGCACTCAGAATCGGCCCGTAAATCGGAATCTTTAGTGAATGTGGTGCTAAACCAGCAAAGAGAGCGTTTCCTAACAAATAGTAATGAATTTCCCCCTATGTACTTTAAAACATTATCTAACAAAAACCAACTATTAGTCCCTTCAGCTTTCTGTAGTTTGGCACACATTGTGTGTAATTAGCAGTTTTATAGCCTATTATTGATTCGCCTGGTCAGTGGTGTAACATGGACCTTATGGGTCTCAGTACAAAGCACCTATTGGGCCCATTTTCAGTGCTACCAATCCATATACCAGATGGTTTATCTGACAATCTGTCTGACTATCTATCTAACTAGCTGGCTGTTGTCTTACTGCAAGGTCTATTTACTGCCAAACCTCAAGCTTTTTAAACTTTAAGGACAGGCTTTGTCAAATCAACATCAAAGTTTGTCTAGTTTGAACACTGCAAATCATTACACTATTCTGGTAGACTTTGACACCATAAGTGTTGAAACCATGTTAATTAACTAGACAATTCTTGAGTATCGAACACTGGAATTGTAACATTGGGGGTTGGCTGGTATGTTATTTAGCAGATGATTTCATTGAAAGTGACTTGCATTATTTATGTGAGTACATTGATTGCAGTCTGTGCACACCTCTACGCTACAGTGAAGAAAACAAAACAAAACAAAACGCTTGAGAGAATTTTCACCGGAGTGAGAAATATGACATCAATTTACATGTCATAGGTCTACATATAATGCTCTATCCTTTTTTATTTTAAGTTTGATTTAACTTTTTTTTTTTACTTAATATTTTAAAGTCATCCTGAGACATCCTTGGAAATTTGATGAGAACCACAGACCTTCTACACTTTTCATACAAGATTTGATAAAGGGTGTTAATGGAGTGAATATTTAACCTTCAAGTTAGCTCACTGCAAGGATGACACTCTGAGGTGAGGTGTTAATCTCAGCAGAAACTAATGTGTTTGTGTCTATGTGCTTCGCACTGTGTTGAGAATTGTTTAGAAGGACTAATATACATTTTTGTGCCTTTACACATGTATTGTGTTTAAACAATATATGTTGTTTCGATTAGTGTGCGAGATCATTAGAAGAGAGAAAACAGTGTTATTATTTAACATTTAATCATTTATATATTATTTAAAAATGTTAAAAGAGTGAGGAAACAAATTCTGATATACTGATTGTCTAAAAACAGAAAAAGATGTACTACCCAGTGCCATATAAAGGCAAAACACAGTAACTATGCCAAAAATGATACTGAGAAAAATTACTTCAAAGCTGTTTGGTTGTCCAGCCAAATCTGGACTGTAAACTTTTCACACTCTGTTTTCCCTAAAACTGAGCATAGTTGAGCAAAACCCTACTATCACAGAAGAGAACTAATTCTAGTCTTAACTCTGTCAGTATTTACTGCGTTTTGCTTCATTAACAGTATAGTATTGATGCAGAGGGAAGACTGCAAATTATGATTGGCCCATGCTTTTTCCATGACAGCACAGAAAACACAGATAGTAACCTATATATTTGTGGGGATAGATACAGTATGTTTACATTATGTAAACCCATCCGGCATGTACTAAGTGCTATTGAAAGAGGGATTTGATGGAAACTTTTGTTCCAAAGGCTGACATGTCTGCCTCGTCAACTCGCTGATCTAAAATCATGACAGATAGGAAAGAGTGGTTATGCAGAATGCATTGTCCTGGGATTTATCTAAAATATATAAGGAAAGTTTTCAAGTAATTTTAAAAAAAAACATTCAGAGAGATTTTTGAAGCTGAGCATTTCAGCTTTTCTTGGCAGGTTTCCTTGGTGCCAGATAGTGATAGAAATCATGCATTGTAGCAGAGGCAAAACATATGAATGCATATCAGAGGAAAAACCATGACACCCAAGAGTCCTGTTTTCGAAGGCTCTCTCTAGAGAAATCACAAGCATAAAAGAACAACAACATTAGGTTACTTGATAGATAAATAGGGTGCCTGCTTTCTGCAATCATCCTTGTATTGGTCATCTGACACTGTGCATGTTAAATCCATCCCACTGACAAAGCACTGTATGTACAGTAATACATCAATGCAAATATATGAAGGGTGTTAGTTAAAAATGTAATATTGCAATAAAATCAAAGCAATAAATATGAACAGAGAGAACATCACAGTAGAAAATATGGGGTTCATTTTAACTGATTGGATTTTATGTTCTTCTGTTCAAAAGTTATAGGCCTACACTGTTAGGGTCCATTTTCTTCCACTTATCTTTGGCAAATGTGGATTTTTTTTTTTTCAACACAATAATGAATATTAAAAAGTGAGAGCAGCAGTAAAGGCTTCAGGCATTATCTGTAAATCTGCAAGGAGACATTTCATTTACAGTTTGCCAGTGCTTCGCCACAATAAAATTTTTGAAAAGCAAATTTATTCTCACTTTTCTAACATTTTTCCCTTGTCTTTGGGCTGTCTGCTTCCTCTGCCCCTAGACTTGCCTGCTGTTTTGAGACTCCCTTAGCTTCCGCAGATCACAACAAACACACACACACAAGACTTTTGCAGTACTTTTATATCTACAAAGTTACTTTTGAACAGCTCTCTCCCCTCCACATTTGTCCTTTGGTGCTTCTTTGAACGGAGTCATCTGGGTGTTTTAAAAGCACAAGCAAAAGCGAAAGAGGGCTGTTTATTTGGGAGATATGTTTAAAAGTCTCCATTATAGAGATGGATATCATTACTATAGCTGGGCCAGGATTGTTTGTGTTGATTGTTTACTTAAAGAGCAACATGCAGGTTGAATTTATAACTGAATTAATACTTTATATTGTCTGCAGAGGTCTTTTAAAAACACATATGTAGAAATTACTAATGAAATCTCATTTGATGTAGAGATTTTGATGAAAATGTGCTAGGCTCTGGAATACGCCTTTCCCGCTATCAACGCGTCATATGACGTAGAGGCTGAGGCAAACAAAAGAGCTCACGGTCAGCTCTCATTGTGGGTGTTGATGTAGTTATAGCAGTAGTAGACAGAAAGTTTTAGAGAAGCCATAATGGTAAATTATTGTGTTTGTGCTGGTTGCACGAATTCCAGCCTGTCAGGACATCGTGTCCATCATTTTCCTTCTAGAAAAACAAGGCTTTTCGGTCTTGAGTGCGTTTTGTGCAGGTGAAGAGAGCAGACTTCACTGCCGCGTCTGTTACCACACACTCGGTCGTTTGTGGCGCACATTTCACTCCGGAGAATTATCGACCTGGAGATTTGTTGGAGTCTCGGATGGGATTTCGGAGTAAGGACCACGTGAGGCTGATTACTGATGCTGTTCCCTCGGTGCACTCGATGGAATCAAGTCCACCGTCAAAGTGTACACCGGATTTTGGCGCGGGCTGGACTGGAGGACAAAGTGCTAACGTTAGCAGACATTCTGTGCAACGAAAACGAGGACTTAGCAGAGTAAGTCTTACTTTTAATTATTTTAACTCTTAATTTGCTCATAATTATAGGCCTGTGGGCCATCATAGGCATGTTCGGCCACACCGGAGAACTCAGTTTCTTCATTCGCATCCATTGTAACCTGAGCTTGAACTTGACCAGACTCCCTCGCCCATCGTCACTTCCGGTTAGTGCTTTATAGACGCGGAAGTTATTTTATCACAATTTATCTCACAATATCGTTAATGGCTAAATATATATTACTCCAGTTCAGAAAATCTAGTTGTTTTATCATCAACATACACTATGCTATATAGGGTGTCCAACCTGCATGTTGCTCTTTAATTGACCCTGCAGAGCTGGTTCATCATAACACATAAAAGAGGCGAGACTATTTTGTGGCTCAGCTGAGATAGAGCATAAATTTGGGATGCATTATCTTTTAGTCAATGATGGTCCATACATCAAAAGAAAGCATTAGACTTGTCACTTTAAACAACATCTTTGAACATCTGTGCAAAGTGTCTGCACTGTATCACACATTAATCATCTTCCATTTTGTGTTCCACTGGTAGGAGGAGCATCAACACTTTATTCTCAAATGCTGGCTCAACACAACTTCTATCAAATGTAAATGCTACATTACAAAGTCAGATCCCTGAGTTATAGGAGCAAAAGACGTGCAAATCGGGCACACCTTGTTCTTTGGGATGTCTCACCAGGCTTCGAAGGCTCTCCAAGGGGAGCATTTGTGTTTTGGGAGTCCACATATTGATGAAGTGCTGCAGATCTGTTGACACTCTGCATATATAAATACTGATATTTAGCATAGCCTTAAGCAAGGACATGAAGTGTAGACAAACAAATAATGGAAAACCAAATATAACTAGACGATTGAAGATCATGATATTATGGCATTGAAGGAAAATTGACGAGTTATGCAACTTACCATATGCCTTGTGAAATTTTAACAGCGCCAAAGCACACAAAGAGAAGATTATGACACTTTTGAACATAGTTCCTGTTTTATTTAGCCTCTAAATATAAGATGGCTTTGCATAGTTTTACAGAACTGATGTTGGAATTTCAACAGACACAGGCCTCTAATCTTATACATGATTGTGGCAGTGGTGGCGTGGTCGAGTGCCCGTCTGTGGAGAATGCAGTAAGGGCGCTTGCACTTTAGCTAAATTATGTCTCACACCTGTCTCTATTTCGGCGGAGCGCAAAGCAACAGAGTGTTGAAGGCAGAAAAATAAAGAAATGGAGCTGAAACTCGGGACATGGAATACGCCCCATGGAGTCCTCCCAGATGGCCGAGATATGCATCAGAGCCACCAAAAATCCCTGATTGAGCTGCGCCAAGACCAGGATCGCCGGTTCTTTGAGATCCTGCGAGCTCAAGCAGAGGACCAGCATGCGATCCGGAGCCTTCTCGGCCAGTAGAAAGCCCTGACTATGAGCCCGGAAACCGCAGCCCCCTTCCCCCACCCACACTCTTGAAAATGGGGGCAGAAGATTCTTGATCTGTTTGAATGGACCACCGAGATCTGGGGCTGGCCGCGTGACTAGTGGACGGCCAGGCTCCTTCAGTTGTTGTCCGGGGGAAGCCCCAGAGGCTAACCTCCTGGCCTTTGATGACCTGAAGAAGGCCATCCTGCAGAAGGCAGGTTGTAGTCCAGAAGCAGTACTGCCAGCTCTTCCAGTCCTTGAAGCTAGGTAAGACCAACCGCATGTTTGCCTTCTCCCAACGGCTCCGAGACGCATGCCGGAAATGGCTGCTGGTGGGGAACCGCGACGTCGTGGGAGTGCTCGACCAGTTGGTACTGGAGTAGCTAATCCTTCATCTGCCAAAAGGAACGGCGGATTTTTTCCAGTGCCACTGCCCGGCATCGCTGGACGAAGCTGTCCAACTCGCGGAGGACCATATGGTGGCATATCCAAGGGCGAAAGAGCCCTCCTCTCTCTCTCCCTCCCTCCCCCTGTGTGTTCCCCCCTTCCCTCTGCAGAACTCCACCTCCGAGGCAAGTTCCCCGTGTGAGGTGATGGACAGTGCCCTTGCCTCTACAGTGCCCCATCACTCTCCCCCCTCAGGTGGACGTGTCCGCCGACGCAAGTGCAGCCGTGGCATCTGGGACAGCCTGCTGGGATTGCAGGGATCCGGGGCACTTCCGGGATCAATGCCCTGTAATGGAGCTGGGGACAGTGGTCTGGATCCCCAACACCCCGCAGGCTGCCCCCGACGGGGCCGGAGCTTTCCGGATGCCGGTAAGGATCAAGGGGGTTACTCACCAAGCATTGGTGGACACAGGTTATAATCAAACCATGGTCCACCAATGCTTGGTTCAACACGAGGCATTGGGTACAGCTAAAACCGTGAGAGTGAAGTGTGTGCATGGGGATATTCACAAATACCATATGGTGACCCTGCTTATTAAATTTCAGGGAACAAAACATAGAGTAGAGGCCGCGGTTAGTTCCCGCCTCACCCATCTGCTGATTTTGGGGACTAATTGGCCTGAATTCAGAAATATATTAAAGGGCATATGTGCGGATGGGTCCTGCGTAAAAGCAATGAGATGCGATTTGTTCGATGCTCTGGCAGGGGAGGCGGAGCCGGGGCCATCTTCATCAGCTCCCGCTGCGGCCCCTCCCATCCTAAGGTAATTTCCCGAAGTGAATATCCCTCTGGAACAGTCGAGAGATGAAACACTTAAGCACACCTTCGACCAAGTGAGAGTGATTGATGGTCAACAACTCCGGCCAAGTGTCGCACTTTCATATCCCTATTTTACGATTATAAACGAGTTGTTGTATAGAGTGACGAAGGACACTTAAACAAAAGAAGATACAACCCAGCACTTAATACCGTGGAGCCACTGGGAAATGGTGTTCCAGGCAGCTCACTATAATCAGTTGGCAGGTCACCTAGAGGAAAGTAAGACACTGAACTGCTTAATAGCCCATTCTTATTGGCCAGACATTGGCAGCAATGTCCGCAGCTGGTGTGTGGCATAACATGAATGTCAGCTGGTGAATCCACCAGCCACAAAAGCATCATTGCGCCCCCTTCCTAATCGAGGTCACCTTCGAAAGAATTGTCATGGACCTCGTCGGGCCATTAGAGCTGACAGAGCGGACATCGCTTTTTATTAGTCCTAGTGGATATCCGGAAGCAGTGCTTCTGCGCACGGTGTTGCGGAGGCACTCTTCAAAATAATCTTCTGGGTGGGGATGGCTTCCCGGATTTAGTCATGGCAGTGGGGGGCGTGGTTGAGGGGAGAGAGAATGCAGTAAGGGCACCTGGCACCTGAGCTAAATTATGTCTAACACCTGTCTCTAATTCCAGTGAGCATGAGGATAGCGGCATATAAATGGCCACGCCACCGCCAGACAAGAGAGAGAGAATAACACGAGTGACCAGTGACTGCCATGTCTTATTGATTGTTTTATTTAATTTTGAAGCTGAAGACTCAGAGAAGTATATGTTGACAAAGTTTGTGTTAAACTGATCTGATTGAACTGAAAAAAGCAGCGAGAAGAGTGCACGCAGAGTGTTGAAGGCTGAGAAATAAAGAGCCTTACTTGACTGGATCACTACTCTCCATCTCCTCCCTTCCATCTCCGAGCTTGAACTCATTACAGTGATCAACATTGAAGTTGTTGCCCGTTGGATACAACCCTGCCATTCAAAGCTTTTATGTGATGTTACAATGAGCACCTGCCCTTAGGAATAATGTGGTAACATTCCTCGCTTCACAAAAAGGATTTGCACATTTCAATTTCATAACAAAGTTCCATCAAATTGATGTAATCTTTAATAAAAATACAAAAAAAAATAAATATTTTTTTATAATTAAGTATTAATTTAAATAAATTAATACAATTTATTCAAATTAATACTTAATTAATTATAAAAAATATTTTTTTTATATTACATTACACAAAAATTTAATTTTACAATTGAATTTTACAATGGAATTTTATTAAATTGAAATACGTAAATCTTGAAAATAGGCTAAAATATTTATTTTAATGTTCCTCTGTTCATGCATGATTTTCAGTATCATATTTTTAATAATAACTGAAAACAACTTGTCTTTGTAAACAAGCAGTTGCAACAACACTATAATTGTGAGACTGATAAGGCACATTCTCATTATTTAGATGCACAGTCAAAGAAGCGTCCAATGAATGAAAACATCTATGAAATATCAAAAGACATGGTGCAGTTACCCTTTTAAGAGTATGCAATAATGACAGAATCATAGGTAACCATGGCTACAAACACTAATGGGCCACATGTGGGCTACTGGCTTTAAGCTCATTTCATAACACTGACAAGGGCGCACGTCTGGATAAACCTGCTAGGAATTAAACTATTGTTTTCTTATCATGGCATTGGTTGATTTTGATTTTGACTATAGCTGTCAAGTATCATGTTCCAGTTCTCAATTGTCCAAGAGGTGTTGAATGTTTACTAACATTAATTACAAACTTATTTGAGCCCCCACCAAAAAGGTGCTTCAAAAGAACAAGCTCGTATTCAAATAAGCGCTAACATCCAGAATCTGACCATTCATTTGTTTGGATTTTTTTCTTATGATCCACCTTAAATGACTGATTCCACACAAGTCCCTCCCTCCCTCTCCGCCGCAGTTCTCCCAACCCTCGTACTGAATCTCTATCTTCCCTCTTTCGATTTCCAGCCAAGGCAACCAGTAATTGAGACGGTGTCTTTTTCGTTGCGCGCTGAAAGGTTGCGTTTATCCGCACTTTTCCAGGCGGTTAAACGGGTGTAAGAGTAAGCAGTTCGCCCGCAAGAAAATAGAGCAGTTAACAAAACAAAACTGGGATCTGTTGCGTTGCGCTCCGCCGTAACCAAATCGGAACATTCACCAAAACATCTTGTGATTATTTCCTCTTCTTTCTTGTTGGGAAAAGGTTGTTGGATTGGCTTCGAGCAGACGGGCTTCTTCTCATCGGGTTAGTTTATACTGGTGTGATCTAAGAAGTTTCCATCTACTGTTTATTTACATATAGCCAACGCGGAGGTCAGATTTTATATGTAGGAAAAACGACGAATTCCATCCTGCTGGTTGACGGGCACCAATTCTAAAGTTAGTTTCAAGATACAGAGTAAACAAACACGGATTGAAAGCAACTATCCGAAGAAAGACTTATCTGTTTTTCCGTTCAAGATTCACTTACAGACATTCTTTAATCATTGTGAGTTTTGAGGAGAAAGGGCTTGTTCTAAAGCAAAAAGGAACGATGGTTGTTTCTTCTGGATGCACTGAATGAAGAGGAACGTCCCATGTGCGGCTTTCACTCTTCCTGACAGAAACTGCCCTCCAGCTCTAAGGAAGGTTTGTTATTTTCTTGTTTTCTTGGTCTACCCATGTACTTCCCTTTTGTTTTCTTCCCACAGGTGTGTTTGTATGTCCCATTTGGTTTGTTGTAAATGTTCCTCTAAGCTAGTGCATTTGCTCACAAGATTTTGCCAGTGCCCGTTGCAAATATTATTTCAGCAATGCTTTTCAGTGAACAATTTGAATGCGGAAGTAGTAGTTGTCGAGGATATACCTTTACAAATATTACTTAGATCTTGTTTTCGTTCGGTATTCCTATAACGCAACTGTGCGCTGCATGCCAGTGTTGTGCTTATACATTTTAAATAAAATTTAAAAAAATATATAAATACGTGTTGCCGCATTTTAGTGCATTTCACAATCGCTGCTGTCAAGTCTGAGGTGTCAGAGCAGTCACACAACGGCGAGGTGAGAACTGTCGAGAATTTGTGTTGCTCACTTGGCCGCGGTTTCTTCCATTTTTTCCACTATGGACAATTTCACAAGTCTCTCTTTAATGGGTAAAAATAAACGGGTGTATTTCGAGTGAAGGGCTGACTGATAAAAGAGGTAATCGGTCGATCCCTCTGACGTCATCCCTTTGGGTAACATCCACCGCCTCTCTCTCGCGCCTCTCTGGGTGTGTCCTCGCGCTACAAGCTCAAACGATTAAAAAACAAGAAGACCCCCTTTACCTCAGGATTTTCATCATCAATGCGCAAGTTGTCGCTTAACTTAATATTCATAAGCGATAAGAGGCAATGCTATATTGTGCAAATCCGTGTATATCCACTTTATCGTGACTATATTCGTAATATGACACAGTTTCGAGTGCCCTGGTGCTATCATACAACGGTTACTACATAATAAAACTAATAATTATTTTATTGATTATTATTATTTTAAGTCAGACCATTAGGCTAAATGTCATTCATCCATTAGATAATACAGGCCAAAGCTGCTTTTCAATTCGTAGGGTTTCCTTATGCAGTAACTGCTCCCTACTCGCTGAACATGGGATATCTGTTGAAAGTCACTTCACTTGACAAAATTAGTTCATTTGTAATACCCTTCAACATCATCAAACACAGACAAGGCTTGAGTCCCACAGATTAGGAGTTTCACAATATGCTTGTGTAAATGCATGCAAGAAAATTACCTTACATCCACTTATATACATTTATAGTACATCCACGTGTCTTCTTTTACATATGTGTTGTTACATATTTAAATCAGTATATTTTTCCAGATTAATCTCTATGTTAAATGACTGTTGCTGTTTAATACATATCAGGACTCAATGCTAAGAATTTTTTCTATTGGCCCGGTTGGGCCCAACACAAAAATGGCAAATAGCTGTTTTTACCATCATGGCTTTAAAAAAGATGTCAGAAAGAGAAATATATTTTACATATCTTATGTTTTTAATACACCCAGGGCCCTGGGTAGCTCAGCGAGTAAAGACGCTGACTACCACCCCTGTAGTCGCAAGTTTGAATCCAGGGAATGCTGAGTGACTCCAGCCATGTCTCCAAATTGGCTTGGTTGCTTGGTAGGGGAGAGTCACTTGGGGTAACCTCCTTGTGGTCTCTAGAATGTGTGGTTCTCGCTCTCGGTGGGGCATGTGGTGAGTTGTGTGTGGATGCCCTGGAGAAAAGCGTGGGCATCCACACGCGCTATGTCTCCGCAATAACGCACTCAACAAGACACGTGGATTGCATGCTTGCAGACAAGATGCATGGATTGATTGTCTCAGACGCGGAGGCAAGATAATCGACCTCCGCCACACAGATTGCAGCGAGTCACTACGCCACCACGAGGACTTGGAGCGCATTGGCAATTCCAAATAGGGGAGAAAAAAATAAAATGTCCTTCAAAATTGAGTCACATTTATAATTTACATTTATGCATTTGGCAGACGCTTTTATCCAAAGCGACTTACAGTGCACTTATTACAGAGACAATCCCCTCGGAGCAACCTGGAGTTAAGTGCCTTGCTCAAGGACACAATGGTGGTGGCTGTCTATGGCTGCAACAACTATTCGATAAAATCAATAATTGTTGATAATGGAAATCGTCAACAATGAATTTAAATAAGTTGGATATTTGCAGTGAACACAGAGAAGATGCATCAGTGACGTCAGTAAATTATAATTCATTTAAAAAACAACAGAGACAAGTTGAAGCGGAAAATACACAACAATTTTGTCCAAGTTTCTTTTATAAATTACCAGAAAAAAAAAACATTAAGTTAATAAAAAAAAAAAAACATGATTAGGCCTATGTATTTTTGCCTAATTATTGCCTTTTATTTTCTATTATTGCACTTTTAATTAACCTTGCCCAATAATTGTGAACGGAACATTCTCAGAATGTTCTACACTTTGTCCTGTATTCGTATTTGTGAGCTTCTTCATCTGCAAATGTATAATGCATAAATTAGCCTACGGCACTAAAATAAACTTAGATGGCAATCGATTAAACTACGCAATATTAACATGTTGATTGGTTCAGTTGGTGTTTTGCGCCGTTCAATTCTATTTAATGCGGGACATAATAGCCTACAGATAAGATTGAGATGCATTAGATTATAATGTTGCTATGATTATTCTAAATATTTAATAGGGGAGAGATATAGATAGATGTATGTATTGATGACTTTTAGATTTTCTCTCCACATGTGAGTGGATTATCATTGTGTTATTTAGACATGTCTTTTAGAATTTCACAACAAACATTTGATCGTGGCAATCACTTCCCCACTCGTGTTGTCCTTCGCCATCCCGTCATTCATTTTTACTAGTTGACGTAAGAATAAAGAGACGAGACACAAGCATGTAGTTAAGTCAAGCTTTACTGCAAGCTTAACTCAATAATAGGGAGCATGAAAACAGAAAGGAAACGTACCCTTCACGCTGAAGGTCGAACTTTACCAAGTGCTGCTAGATTTTAAATTCATATTTTTTTTAATCAAATTCTTTCTGGTTATATCAGAAATTCTATCTTTCCTTCATGCCAATTGTTTTTAACACTGCTTAACACGTGGTGAATTATTGCATTAAGGTCTGTTAACAGGTGTTTTGGCCATGATGGAGCATTAGTGGAGCGTTCTTGGAGCGATAGAAAACAATGACGCTCTGATTTTTTAAACACCCGCTCCTCGCTCCAGGCACAAATCATGCCACTCCGGTCCGCTCCCACTCAGCTCTACTCACATACTCTGCTGTGTACAAGCATATGTATCTTAACATAATTATGCATTTTTCAGTTAGGCAGAATTATAAAAATTTCTATTCTGGTGTCACAGTTGCCCTCTGATGGGCTGATTGTTTTTTGCCACACTCTATCCCTGATTAATAATTTTACTCTTTAATGAAAAGTACTTTTTGTAAAGTTTTACAAGTAAAGGAACTGTTTTGCATATGTCATAAAAAATTCTCAGATGTGATTGAAAACACTGGAGACCAGATAACAAAAAGAGGTTTCCATTATATATCGTGGAACACTTCCTCATTCAGGAAAAAGGTGGATAGTATGCATTATGTATGAAAAGTGACAAGGACAAGTTATGCACAATCATGTTTTTATTTTTTCTATTTAAAAAATCCAAAATGTAATATTGAAGATTTAGAAGGTTAAAGTGAGTGGCTGTTCTGTGAGAAGTTGCAGGAACTGCTTGCTGCAAAAGCCTGGCAATTGGTTTGTTTACTGTTTCACGTTCACAAAGTCTCCTTGTGTGAAAAGCCACCGTATTGTTTTATGGCCCACAGGGGATGTTTACGAGCTAATCTTCTGCTGGTGAGGATCATTTATTTTGTGGAAAATGTATGAGCAATGTTTAGTATGGCCACAAAATAATCAGTGGAGAAAGGTCAGTCATTATGAAATATGCTGTGATAAAATTTGAGTTTATCCCTGCAGAGCCTCAATAATTCAAGAGAATCCAACCCATGACTGAAGGATTGTTGTTAACAAAATGAGAATGACTGTAACTCCGAGATCACTGTATCATCTGATAGATTTGCAAACAATAAGAGTGTTTTATATTAAAAGTCAATGTTTTAGGATAATATTTTAATAATTGCAAAGAACTAGGGTAACCACAAATCACAGCTGATACCATGTGTGCATGCATACATATACACCGATCAGCCACAACATTAAAACCACTGTGTAGGTTCCCCTTGTGCCGCCAGAACAGCTCTGACCATTCGAGACCTCTGAAAGTGTCCTGTGGTATCTGGCACCAAGATGTTTGCAGCAGATCCTTTAAGTCATGTAAGTTGTGAGATGGGGCCTCCATGGATCAGACTTGTTGGTCCAGCACATCCCATAGATGCTCAATCAGATTGAGATCTGGGGAATTTGGAGGCCAAGTCAACACCATGTACTCTTTATCATGTTCCTCAAACCATTCCTGAACATTTTTTGCAGTGTGGCAGGGCGCATTATCTTGATGAAAGAGGTCACTGCCATCAGGGTATACCATTGCCACGAAGGGGTGTACGTTCTCTGCAACAATCTTTAGTTTGGTGGAACGTGTCAAAGTAACATCCACATGAATGAAAGGACACAATGTTTCCCAGCAGAACATTGCCCAGAGTAACACTACCTCTACCAGCCTGCCTTCTTCCCATTGGGCATCCTGCTGCCATCTTTTCCCCAGGTAAATGACACGCACCCGGCCGTCCACATGACATGAAAGAAAACATGATTCATCAGACCAGGCCACCTTCTTCCATTGCTCCATGGTCCAGTTCTGACACTCACATGTCTATTGTAGGCACTTTCGGCGGTGGACAGGGGTCAGCATGGGCACTCTGACCGGTCTCCGGCTACATAACCCCATGCACAGCAAGCTGTGATGCACTGTACTGTGTGTACTTACACCTTTCTATCATGGCCAGCATAACGTTTTTCAGCAATTTGTGCTAGAGTAGCTCTTCTGTGGGATCAGACCAGATGGGCTAGCCTTCACTTCCCACACGCATCAATGGGCCTTGGGCGCACATGACCCTGTTGCCGGTTCATCGGTTGTCATTCTTTGGACCAATTTTGGTAGGTACTAACCACTTCATACTGGGAACACCCAATAAGACTTGCTGTTTTGGAGATGCTCTGACCCAGTCATCTAACCATCACAATTTACCCCCTTGTCAGAGTTGCTCAGATCCTTACGCTTGCCCATTTTTCCTGCTTCCAACACATGAACGTCAAGGACTAACTGTTCAATTGCTGCTTAATATATTCCACCCCTTGACAGGTGCCATTGTCATGAGATAATACATTTTATTCACTTCATCTGTCAGTGGTTTTAATGTTGTGGCTGATCAGTGAATGTATGTGTGTGGTTGTGCTTGTGTGTGTTTTAAACTTTACACAACCTTTTGGGTGGGGAGGGGATGTTTGGAGCTATTGAGAACTTTTATTCTCCAGTGATTATTCCAGCCAACTGATGCAATTTATTGTTGTACATATCAAGCTGTTTACCCTGCAGAGCATCTGTTCCCTCTAATTAAGGGAGAGTTGTACTGTTGTTCAGTTCCCTCCTCAGACATGATCGTGGGTAAGATGAGCCTGTAGCTTCCAGTACCATGACTCAGGTCTCCATGGTATGATGACTGGCTATTAATGGGATCTCTTGTAGCTACAGTGAGGAAAATAAGTATTTGAACACCCTGCTATTTTGCAAGTTCTCCCACTTGGAAATCATGCAGGGGTCTGAAATTGTCATCGTAGGTGCATGTCCACTGTGAGAGACATAATCTAAAAAAAAAAATCCAGAAATCAGAATGTATGATTTTTTAACTATTTATTTGTATGATACAGCTGCAAATAAGTATTTGAACACCTGTCTATCAGCTAGAATTCTGACCCTCAAAGACCTGTTAGTCTGCCTTTAAAATGTCCACCTCCACTCCATTTATTATCCTAAATTAGATGCACCTGTTTGAGGTCGTTAGCTGCATAAAGACACCTGTCCACCCCATACAATCAGTAAGAATCCAACTACTAACATGGCCAAGACCAAAGAGCTGTCCAAAGACACTAGAGACAAAATTGTACACCTCCACAAGGCTGGAAAGGGCTACGGGAAATTGCCAAGCAGCTTGGTGAAAAAGGTCCACTGTTGGAGCAATCATTAGAAAATGGAAGAAGCTAAACATGACTGTCAGTCTCCCTCGGACTGGTGCTCCATGCAAGATCTCACCTCGTGGGGTCTCAATGATCCTAAGAAAGGTGAGAAATCAGCCCAGAACTACACGGGAGGAGCTGGTCAATGACCTGAAAAGAGCTGGGACCACCGCTTCCAAGGTTACTGTTGGTAATACACTAAGACGTCATGGTTTGAAATCATGCATGGCACGGAAGGTTCCCCTGCTTAAACCAGCACATGTCAAGGCCCGTCTTAAGTTTGCCAATGACCATTTGGATGATCCAGAGGAGTCATGAGAGAAAGTCATGTGGTCAGATGAGACCAAAATAGAACTATTTGGTCATAATTCCACTAACCGTGTTTGGAGGAAGAACAATGATGAGTACCATCCCAAGAACACCATCCCTACTGTGAAGCATGGGGGTGGTAGCATCATGCTTTGGGGGTGTTTTCCTGCACATGGGACAGGGCGACTGCACTGTATTAAGGAGAGGATGACCGGGGCCATGTATTGCGAGATTTTGGGGAACAACCTCCTTCCCTCAGTTAGAGCATTGAAGATGGGTCGAGGCTTGGTCTTCAAACATGACAATGACCGAAGCACACAGCCAGGATAACCAAGGAGTGGCTCTGTAAGAATCATTTCAAGGTTCTGGCGTGACCTAGCCAGTCTCCAGACCTAAACCCAATAGAGAATCTTTGGAGGGAGCTCAAACTCCGTGTTTCTCAGCGACAGCCCAGAAACCTGACTGATCTAGAGAAGGAGTGGGCCAAAATCCCTCCTGCAGTGTGTGCAAACCTGGTGAAAAACTACAGGAAACGTTTGACCTCTGTAATTGCAAACAAAGGCTACTGTACCAAATATTAACATTGATTTTCTCAGGTGTTCAAATACTTATTTGCAGCTGTATCATACAAATAAATAGTTAAAAAATCATACATTGTGATTTCTGGATTTTTTTTTTTAGATTATGTCTCTCACAGTGGACATGCACCTACGATGACAATTTCAGACCCCTCCATGATTTCTAAGTGGGAGAACTTGCAAAATAGCAGGGTGTTCAAATACTTATTTTCCTCACTGTATGTACTAGCTCAGAGTGTTGTGTTGAAAACACACTTAGAGGTGCTTAACGAGCTGTAAGGGATTGTTTAGCATGAAACAGTGTGGGGGATGTACCTGTTGAATTTGGCTGACATGGAAAATATAGCCTTTGTTAGTGGAAGAGGCTCCAATGTGTTGTATCATAAAATTTGGGCATACTAGGGTCAGTCTCATTAAAACATATACATTTACACCCCATATCCCCCTTCCCCCATTCCTTATTACTGTAATGCATACAATCAAGATGTGTTACTTTTTCAGTTTTATTTTGTAGCCTTACTCCCATTATTCTCAATGTTGATTTTTAGTAATTTTTTTACTGACCAATTTTTTTTTTTAATGAGCAGAATAGGAAAATGACACCCAAAAATGAACCAAAACAAACCAAAAAGAAAGAGAGAGAAAGAACATAGTCTGTGCACGATAATATTTTATTATTTGTTTGATATGACTTTTTCATGTGACGTGTTCTTAACAGGTTTTGTGAGATTCACCCTCTAACTTCTACCAAAGTTTTTTTAGCAAGTCATTACACTGTCGGCCATCTTTGGAATGCTCCTGGAAAGATATTTCCAGTCATGATAGTGCAGCTCATATCTGCTTGAATGGGGGAACACTGAAATCTCCAAAATAGTCTATCAAGATTACGATCAAAGAACATATTTCAAATCAGCAGTAAATCTGATAATGCTGTTATCATAAATTGTGCTTAATTACCTCATATTACACAAAAAAATAATTTGCATGCACATTCTCAAGTTGATTGACAGTTGATTACTCTATCTGAAAGGTTATTGGCTCTTTTACCTGTAAGGCAGGACCCTCTTTCTATACCCGTTAATCATTGGGCGCTTAGATCTCCATGGTTGGGCGTTCCAATTTCTCCCATTAATTTTAATAGACGTGACCTGTCTCTGCTAAATAGTCTCTGCTTCTACTGAATTAAAAAGCAGGTTGACAAATATCTCTTGACAGAATGGCATGGAAAGAACCATGTTCTCACCATTGCTTTATACTTTGTCATTTCTGAACAGGCCAGGCTGACACAGAATTGTATGTTAGCAATAGTTAAGAATCCTTCTATGTCCTTCTATTACACATTAACGGTAAAAAAAAATAGTTTCCTGCATGCTGATTTTGCGTCCTCTGCCAGCAATGCGTTACACAGATTTTTTTTCATTGTTTGCCTTGTAGTTTGCTGTTATTTAAGGCATTAGCACCACTAAAGAGAAGAACATTTGTACCAGGGTTAAGTGTGGCAGTGTAATGATTACATAGGTAGGTGATTCTTAGCATTGCATGTTGTTTTCCTCTCTGCTGTCAGATGCTGTGTTGTGCGTGCTCGGGTTTGTTGGAAGAGGAATGCAACATGCCAGTGAACCTTGCAGGGATGCCACAACTCATATTGGCTCAGCTTGGGTGAAATAGTGAATGTGCAACAAAATGCATAAATAAGTAATTTTGTATTAGTGGCAAAATTATATATATATATTTTGCGTTCCAATCACAACTTGTGTTGTTATGGAGGATGGTGCTCCCCAAATCGCCCACTTTAAAATAAGTTCTAAAGATGTGCTCTCTTGCATTACTGGTTTTTTCTGTCTTCTTTATTTATCTTGTCTTCATTCACTCGCTCCATTACATTCATTCCTTCCCTTTCTTCTCTGTCTCTATTTATCTTTCACCCACCCACTTCTGTGTGATGTTTGATGAAATACTAAGGGCGTGTTTGTGTACTGCCATGTTTGAGTTTGTGTGATTGTTGGTTATCAGTTTAGGTTCGTTATCAGTGTAATGCAGCAACATTAGCTAGAAAGCTGCCCAAAGTTGATACCCAAATAAACATATGTGAACGAAACCATTACTAAGTACCGTTGGGTTTTCATAGTGGATGTATTTTTGTTCCTTTTTGGAATGTAATCTCACTACATCGTATTGGCTGAAATATCGATGTAGGGTGTCTGATTTATGCTATAATTACATAGTACTGTGGTTGTTTTTCTACTAGATCAAAGGATGTCTCATCAAATCAGCAATGAGTCCTCACCTTTTCGGAAGCCTATCCATCAACAACATCATACAAAATCTCTTAAGCTTGAACCTTGTCAAAAAAGTAAAAACATTGCATTTAAATGATAATACAGATTGATTAGGTCCTACTTTTTTATATTGAGGCTGCGAGTTGAATTTAAAATTAAAGTGTGTGTGTGTGTGTGTGTGTGAGCGTGTATTTATCACTTTGTGGGGCCCAAATGTCCACAAGGATATTAAAACCTGAAATTTTTACCTTGTGGGGACATTTTGTCGGTCCCCATGAGGAAAACAGCTTATAAATCATACTAAATTATGTTTTTTTAAAATGTAAAAATGCAGAAATTTTTCTGTGAGGGTTAGGTTTAGGGGATAGAATATAAAGTTTGTACAGTATAAAAACCATTATGTCTATGGAAAGTCCCCATAAAACATGGAAACACTGTGTGTGTGTGTGTGTGTGTGTGTATATATATTTGCATTTGACGTATTAACACATTGAGTCCTTTTTAAGGAAAATAATATTACTGCATTTGCAAGGGCGAACATAGAAATTGCAAGTTTTAGTAGTTAAGTCAGTAGTTTTACTTGGCGCCAAATAAAACATTCGTCATTTGAGGGGTAACTTGAAACACTGGGCTTCTCACTTGCTTTACATTCGGATCATTATCTGGTGGTTCACTGACAAAGCTATAACTTGATGTTATACTCAATAATTCTAAAAGATATATGCAGGTGTTGTTTGGTAGGGAAAGTTTTTAAATGATCAAGAATTGGTTCCAAGGCACTCTTCAGTCCTTAATTAAAACCGCCTTTTATTAAGTTGGCTATTTCATATTAGAAACTATTTAAAAACTGTCAACGGTAAAAAATGTGAACTGTGGATTGGAAACCCACGTGTATCGGTGCAACTGCCTTCTTCAGGGTACTATAACTTTATTTTAACGTCATTTAAAGTTCTTATTATAATTTATATTATTTTATTTATATTTTTCTTTGCATACTCAGATGAGTCTTCTTTTAGTGTCTTCTGGTTTGGGTTTAAAAGATCGTCTTCAGTGTTGAAACCTGTTGTAAGCCATTGTGCTACAGCATGTAGATGCAGTGTGAATTTATCAGATGCTTGGCGGCTGTTCAGACAGAACGTGTTCTTGAGCTAAAAAGTTAAATGCAGCACAACAAATAAAGAACAGGACACAGGGGTCTCAAGGCATGTTTCTAAAGTTACATTTCTTTTTAACTTGACATGGTGTGAGGATGTTTTCACACTTGATGCCCCTTGAAGTGGACCAAAATATGGATAGAGTAAAGGATCCGGTTTGTGACCTTGAAAGTTATGGCAGTCCATTTTGCATTCACACTGTGTCATTTGTGGGACCCAGCCCACTTGAAAAATCTAATAGTGATTTTAATAATTATTATTATAGGCTATATTTAATTTTAATAATACAATTAGCTCTGCATATTAACTTATGAGATTAATTAAACATGTTTAATGCTCTTGAAAAGAGTATGCAGCATGATTTCAGGTGTCTGTTCAACAAAAAGTATTTTATAGATTTTTGCTATCAATGTTATGTAATATATTATTACATATAACATTTAACTTTATACAGTAAAAGAGAAAACTAATGCAGTAGCACTGAATGAAGTGTATTTTCTTTTATTTAGAATATTAGTCATAATAACAAGAAACAATAATATTGATCACAATTAATATTTGATCACCTGACTTCATTAGGTTATTTCCATTCATAGAATACAAGTATCACAAGTAGTAATATAATCTTTTCTTAATTCAGCTTTTCAAGGCATCCGGTTAAACCCTCAAATTTTAATTTGCTCAGTACACTGACAAAAAATCTTATAATTTGGTTTGTGTAGTTTTCAATAGTTTTAATATGCTTCTGAATCTGTCATCTCCATAGAAACAGATAATATGCTCATCGTATCCTTTCTTTAAGTGATGTCTTTTCCTGAGTATGTGACAACCTGTCATGGCCAAACATGTTTAGCATTATGTGAATGGGAAAAATCAAGTGAGCCTGGAGTGCTTTATTAGTGAACCGAACTGCAGACTGCAAGCGTACAGCCTCCTGAGATTAATTTTGCGCTCATTCACCAGTTTGACAACACCTGAAAAAGCTGGGGGCTCTTGTGCGAGATGCTGAAAAAACAGCAAGGTCTAGTGCATTTTTACATAAAACAACATTTGAAAAACAGCACAGATGGATGCGAAAATGTATTTAGTGTGGACTGAATAATTTGATTTATCCACATACCATGGAAAACATGCGGTAATAACATAAAACAACCAAGCAAGTTTGAAGGACCCAGTTTAAACTCAAAACTAGTAGTGCCCGCCAGGGCAGCATACAGGGCTGTAATGTTCTAGGACCTGTGCTGTTTCTCAAAATTCAGTGAGTTAGCTGGTCTGAGCTCAGTGAGACAGAGCAGCTTTCCTGGCTTTATCAGAATGATAGCACGGCTCCTCCAGCCCACACAGCAATGGCAGTTACATAACGATCGCTAATGTCTCCCAGTGCAACTGTTCAAGTCAGTTGACAGGTCCCACATTCAACCTCTACTGCTGGCCTTGTACTATGAGCAATGGTGGGCGGCATAGTCAATAACACAAGCCTGGGTGGAAGATTGTGTGGGGGAAAAAAAAGCGAATATGAAAACAATGACAAAGCTTTGTATAAAAAATTCCCAGTGAGGGTGGCTCATAGAAATTGTTCAACATGTCATATTGAATTGGATTTTGCTTCATGTTCCAATTTATGGTACATTTTAAAATGAGAGTGTCCTACTTGAATGTGGTAGTTGGAGGTTGAGGTTTGCCATCAGCCAGCCATCTTTATCAACAACCACGGATGAGCAAGAACTCGAGAGCCTTGAAGGTGACACTCTTCAAGTGTAAACGAAGCACAAAACTGATATGATAATTATCATAGCTTTTTCTTAAATATTCTTGGCCTATATTTCCTCACTGCAAAAAAACATTTTTCTCTTGTTTTCTTAGAAAAATATCTAAATGTCCTTTAAAACAAGATGAATTTATTTGCACACCTGAGTCTTCTCTTTACTGTTGTACATGAAACTGGTGTTGAGCGGGTAGAATTCAATGAAGCTGTCAGCTGAGGATGCAAGGCGTCTATTTCTCAAACTAGAGACTCTGATGTACTTATCCTCTAGTTTAGCTGTACATCTGGCCTTCCACATCTCTTTCTGTCCTTGTTAGAGACAGTTGTCCTTTGTCTTTGAAGACTGTAGTGTACACCTTTGTATGACATCTTAAGTTTTTTGGCAGTTTCAAGCATTGTATTGCTTTTATTTTGGGCAATTACCTAATATTGACCTTAAGACATGCCAGTCTATCTCATACTGTGGTAACTCCAAAACAAACACAAAGACAATGTTAAGCTTTATTTAAAAATACAAATAACTTTCAGCAGTGTTTGATATAATGGCAAGTGTTTTCTATTGCCAAATTAGCAATTTAGCATGATTACTCAAGGATAAGGTGTTGGAGCGATGGCTAAGGGAAATTGGGCCTGTCTAGATTTGATAAAAAATTACTTTTCAAATAGTGATGGTGCTGTTTTTTTACATCAGTAAAAAATTTCTTAAGAATAAACTACCTCATCAGCCCTTTAATCTCACAGAGGAATCTATATTTCTGTCATTTTCTGACCAACACTTTTTTCCCCTTCAGCTGAAAGATGAAAGCTATCAGACACATTTGCATGGGATTGAAAGTGAGTTGCAGTGGTGGACAGTAACGAAGTAAATATAATTCGTTACTGTACTTAAGTAGCTTTTTTGCGTATCTGTACTTTACTGAAGTATTTAAATTTGGGGAGACTTTTACTTTAACTCCACTACATTTCAAAGTCAAATATCTTTTTACTCTACTACATTTTCAAAATCAGTCGTTCCTTTTTATTTATGAGTGGATAAAAACGTAACTGGTCAAACGAGCCACCAATCACAATACAGCGCGCGCTTTGTTTTGAACTTGCCTTGGCGGCATCTACTAAGCGCGAACCAGGGGTGCGTTTCCCAAAAGCATCGTTAGCCAACTATGGTTGCAAGTTCCGTCGTTATCATCATAGTTCAACGAGTCGGTGTTTCCCGAAACCATCGTTCCAACGAACATTCGCAAACAGCATCGCAGAGTTGTGTGGTTGGAACGACAGCTCTCGACCTGTGGTTAGAAGCAGAGTTTCTTGTTATTATAACATGTGTGCTTAATAAATTATTATCTTGAGCCAAATAAGCAAGATGACATTCAGTACAATCAGTATCATTTATTTAGAAGACATACAAATGTCCTTTATGTCTTTTAGTTTGTCAATAGATTTAAAGCAACCGCTTTTGAAGAGTGCGCATGTGTGAACGTGCTCTAGTGCGTAAGAACGAGCCTATGATTGAATCTGGAAATAAAGCAAATAACTGAGAAAAATATGAGATAGTCCTCAGATGACATGTCCGTAATTTATAGCAAAACATCTAGCATTAATTCGATCGCAAACAGATTAACCAACATCATTAACATCATTAACCAACGTGGTTGAACAACCAATTTGCGACAATACGGTTTCGGGAAACAGTTGTGACTAGCAAGTTGATTTCTTCAACAGTGCATCATACTACGGTAGTAGAGCAGCAAGTTACGTCGTTGTACGGGAAACGCACCCCAGAGCCGTTAAATATGAGAGTTGCGAACATAGACGGTTGCGACAGTGATCTCGCCGCCGCGTGATTCGTGTAGCTCTCAATAGTTCCAAACAAATTGTGTTGCCAATGATTTTAAGCGGGGCAGAGAGCAGCAGCTATTATTGCAGCAATTATCGGTAAATATTGACGCATAATGTACATTGCTTATTATGTTGACACTAAAATGACTAGCATTTTTTGTCTGGGGAGTAGCAGAAACACTGCATTAATATATTTTTGTGTTTAATTTTGGAGGGAAATTGGCTGCTCCCATAACATAGAATATATATATATATATATATATATGTGTGCGTGTGTCTGTATGTATGTATATATATATATATATTTAATGGTGTTGTGCAGGTTTATGTGAATGTATCATAACATTAGGATGTTAATAATTATGACCATAGACACTCGAGAAAAATATATACAGTAAATAGTGTAAATGTATTATACCTTATGGGAACAGTCCCCTTCCCTCCAAAATTAAACACACAAAAAATGTATTCAATTCAAATATATATATATGACTAATTAATGTCATTTTATTAATAGATTGGTGTGCCAAGAGTGACATTAGTCTTCATGTAGACTGAGTTAAGCAAGAGTCTTGTGACAAATTATTATAGGACATTATGGCCATAAAAAATCATAGTACTTGGATACTTAAGTACATTTGAAGGCAAATACTTTTGTACTTTTACTCAAGTGAATGTTTAAAGGCAGCACTTCTACTTTTACTTGAGTAATATTTTACCTTGAGTATCTTTACTTTAACTCAAGTACATGGTATGTGTACTTCGTCCACCACTGGTGAGTTGTGAATAAGGAGAAGAAAAGTGGGCTGAAAGGATTCAATGTCCTCAGATGGTATGACAGACCCATTTAACAGATACTGTCAGTTTCTTAATGAAATGTTTTTGGAGACAATGCTGAGGGAGCTCTCAATTACTGAATAGACTGAGTGTTTTTTGGACTAAACAATCTCATAGGTTGGCTACACACCCATAATAGCCCTTTGACTGGTAAATTGACATCAGGGAAATATGAAAGATACTTGGCAATTTATCCTGTGCTGGGATATCCTTGCTCATCATTTGGTGATGCATTAAGCATATCATCAATACTGAGTGCAACAGTATGGGTTCAGATGTACAAATCCCATTATTGGTTTAAGGATTTTTTAGTAATGATGTTTAAACATGTTTTAAGACCTATGAGCTCTGACATACTGTAAGTGATGTATGCTTCTGTAGCAGCCACATTATCAGTGTGTTTTTAACATTAAAACAATTTGTTTAATTTCTGAATTACCAGTAAAGAACTGCACTATCCATAATCCTAAAGACGTATGCTCAAAAATATATTAGCCATTTTTAGATTTAAGCATTTCTATTTCATAACAAAATTTCATCAAATTGAAATTGTGTAATGTTTAAAAAAAAATTATAAAACTTTAAATATTTAGTTTTTTTACATTTAATGTTTTATTAAAGAATACTTTTAAATTTGATAGAATTTAGTTTTTAAATTGAAATGCATAAATCTTAAAATAATTTTTTTTGTACACATGAGCAAGAAGTCACTGTTACCACAGAAACGGGGATCACAGCAAAATAACAGATGACGTCATCAAGTCAGCTTCCCTACACTCTCAAACCACTTATATATTTGTATATGTTTAATTTATATATAATATGTTTTACATTTATAATGTCGTTTCTGATTTTATGACATCACTCGCAATGCTTTATAGAATGAGTAGTGCATTGCCTCAAAAGATGTTAAGGACAAGGCTTGTATATGTCCACATACACATAGCAGCTATATATGGTTGTCCATTTACCTTTTTTGTTTTTTTGCTTAATCCTGTTGCTATGGTTATCATTTGTCAGTCATTGTAATTACGGGAGTGACTACATTTGTCATTCCATGTGTGTATGTAATACAGCAGAGGATTCACTCCTGCATGTAAATGCAGTTGTCACTCCCGAAACGTTGTGGTGAATGTGGCTTATATTGGATTAGCTTTTTTTTTTTTTTCCAATGGCTTAGGAGAAAATTCATTTGAAAAATACTTCTGGAACCAAGGCTGTATTACAAGTAGGTGTTTACTGTTGCACTCTATAGATTTAGTTTGTGACTAAGTCAGGACAAGTTAGATCTTAGAGCATAACATATAAAAAGGGGATATAGTTCACTTCACATACTTAAATCCTTAGTTTGTGATTATGAGATTGCATTTAAATGTGTGTACTGTATATTAACATTAACCCTCAGATGTCCCACTTTCCTTACAAATGAAGATCAAGTGTAATAGCATTTAAGGCAACATTTATTAGTTACTTTGCATTGTATGATGCAAGGTTCACTTCATTGATTTGAAGCCAAACAGTGGCATGTTACAGTTAATGAAAGGCACGAAGAGAGAGAATTCTGTTGCATTCATTCACAAGCCTGACGGATTGCAGGTTAGAGCCGTGGCGCAGAGTGGAGGGTTATACCAGTTGGTGGTCATGAATAAAATAAAAGCTTCCTCATCTTTAATGCTTCATATTGCTTTCATAAATCTTTGCAGTCCTGTAAATCGTAAATGGTCTGCACTTATATAGCGCCTTTTTAACCTTAGCAGTATTCAAAACGCTTTACACTGCGTCTCATTCACCCATTCACACACACATTCACACACCAATGACGGCAGAGCTGCCATGCAAGGCACTAGCCTGCCTTTGGGAGCAACTTGGGGTTCAGTGTCTTGCCCAAGGACACTTCGGCATGTGGAGTCGTGTGGACCGGGAATTGAACTACCAACCCTGCGATTAGTGGACAACCCGCTCTACCACCTGAGCCACAGCTGCCTGACAATTATATTTATGTTTGCGGTGCTATTTTTCTTTGCCCTGCTTTAGTTGGTTGTTGTTGTTTGTGTCTCAGAGGTGCCTGGCAGAGGCAAGGTTCTAATTTAGTTGCTGGGCGACATGCCAAATGGGAAACTCTTGGGCATGATTCCTCGTGTCGAGGCCCTCCCTGATATCTTTTGCGGGGCTGCAGTGTTAGATTCAGCCGCCTGCTGACCAGTGCAGCTTTTTGTTAACTGAAGAAGCCAGTCTGTATCCATCCTCTCAATAACAAAGCAGTTATGCCACAAAACATGATTTAAAAGGTAAAATTTTTATATTTAATGGCCGACTGAAATTATTTATTTATTGGCTGATTGTTGACCTCAAGCTATTGTGAATGCTATGATAGATGCAAAAAATACTATGTCATGCCTTCTCAACATCTGGTGGTGACATGCAAGGTCACTTTACAGTATGGTCGTATAGCTTGTTTGGGTAGTCGAGAAGGGTTTGACATTCAAACATTCACTGTTCACTGTTAATCTCCACAGTGACAATATTTCCAAAGTAACAGAGTGATGAATGGAATGTTTGTATTTTTTCCACATTTCTTCATGTGATCAGTCACCACATACCTCTTATAGTCTTTGGTGGAAGTTTCGTATCTATCTTAGCTCTGTTATGGAAACTGTCGTGATCTTTTTCCATACATTGTGACACACCCAACATATTCATAGTATTGAGGCTATGAACAGCACAGGGAGGGTAAAACAGGTCAGAAATGCAATTGTCTGCAAAACCCACACACCCTGCAAACAAGAACTCTTAGTTTTCAAGACATGTGAGCCCAAGTCAGCGAGGAGTTGAAGGAGTCTTTGTAGATAGAGGTCTCTTTCCCAACTTTTTCCACTGCTGTGTAAGGCAAACTGTTAATGGGGATAAGAGTGTGACATCCAGCATAGCAGAATGTGGTCAGATATGCCTACTGCTGGACAAGAATTTGTTTTCAGTCCCCATCACAACTGAGTAAAAAAAGAGGTTTTTACAAGAAATTCCATTACCCTATTTAAACTTTTTGGTTCCTGAATTTTGTGTGTTTGTGCAGAAAGTTGCATATGCATATGTTAGCATCTTGTGACATTCATTTTTCTTAGGGGACACATTTCACAAAAAGTCATCTTGTTCTCTGCCTGATGGCTTATTTCAGACATCTAAGGATTTGTAACCTCTCCTTCGAATTTGTGGAACCATTTTGAATATGTTGTAATGCAAATGATGATGTTTGTAGTTTGATCTTATGCAGTGTGCCAGAAGAATTGAAAATTAATTGAAATTACGGGATCCTTGGCTGACATTGGGTGGAGCTCTCTGGTCGAGCTCCTATCAGCCAATTTCCTTGCAGATGTCAAAGACAATCCCGAGATGGATGGGAGCTCATGGGTGGCAGCTGGCCTTCAACTGAACAAGCAGAGGGCCTTTACTACATCAAAACAGCCTAGCCTCTTTTGACAGTTAATGTGAAGCTTTCTAGTTGCTAAGCCATCATGTCAAGCCAACCTTTCAAATAAATGCATATTAGACTATTTTAAATGTGTTTCCGATAAAATAAAGATAGGAAATTAATATTATACAACACAAAGGTTTATATAAATAATACCTTTAGATTATAGGTGGTGCATCTAATACCATTTTTGCATGTTTTTCAACTTGTTAACGATATAACGGGTAAAAAAACACAAAACAAATAAACTTGCATTGAAGGAAGAACCCAAGCCACATATAGTGATCAGATGTGGAAGATTTAGGGGGAGTGTTGACTTGGTCCACACTATTAACCACATAGCAATGTACCATAAACTATAGTTAACACCTTAGCAATACCCTAGCATTGTAGTGGTGAGTTTTTCATGGGCAGGTATAGGGTTGGGTATAGTTCATAAAATGTCAATATTATCTTGTCGCAAATATTGCATCGCGCGCTGTTGGCATTGAGCCTGTTGAAATGTAGCCACACTTTTGATCTTTTCCACATCTTTTACATCTATGGGGGTTGGGACGCATATACACACTACAGCCTCATGTTCGAGCCGTTTCCCTGGGCGTAACCGGTGTAAACTAGTCTTTTTCCTTGATGCTTAAACACAGCCAATCACCGGCACTTTTAGATTGGGGCACATCTAGCATGCTATATGCTTATCACTGACGTTGATGAGATTAACCCCTTAGATATCAAAATTTGGTACCGAACAACAAGACATTTTTTTTTAAATCGATACACAGCCCTAGGCAGGTATGACTCACATTTTCTTCAGAAAATTGTAAAATATAATACATTACTAGATGTGTATATACTTAGGCTTTTGTATCGAGTTTACTCATTGGGGTTTTATTATTAGAGCTTGCTGCACAATTTTCATCTTGACAGTTTGTAATAAAATCCACAGTAAAGATGATCCTCTGAGAGAAAAAGATAATGTTTTGATCCAGAGCTTTCATTTTGTGAAAGTCTTACAAACTTTCAGAAAAGTGGCAGGCAAAATATCTTTTGTGGTTTTGTGTGTGATAGTGGGGTGTGCATTTTTTGCGTTGTCCATTTGAGGAAATGAAGCATTTTTATGTAGCTTGGCCTGTTGAATGGAACAAAAGAAAACTCACAAGGGTGTGTGTCTGTCTGATAGTCACACAGCCATTCACTGACTGTTGACATTTGATATAGAAAGCCTCTGTCGCTGTCAAATAATTGGCAGCATAAAGCAGAAGGCTTAACAAGGAAAGAAAGTGACATCTGTAGATATGTCAAGACTTCATCCTGCTTCATTTATGCCATGCTGCTGCCATGATGCCAGTATAGAATCACTAAACTTGACTCCCTTATGAAGTGGTTTTGCCCATTAGTGATGCTCATTTATGAACACTGCATCAGTGTCTTCATTAAAAAACATTATTGCACTATATTAAGTGTTTAAAATGACTCTGTGGCTTGTTCAGCAGTGTTTGTTGAATAACATAATGATAAATGATAGTAATTAGTGTTCTGCTTTTTAAAACGAATCAGTTATTATGCTAATAGTTACTATGATGTTGGATGGATACATTAAGGGCATTTACAATGACAGCACTTTTCAGTGATAAAGTGACGAGAGGTCATTGATTTTCAATGAGAGTTTGTGATTGGGGGCAACGTGAACGATAGAGACCATTGGCGATGTGATAAAGTTGTGCAGAGTTCAACTTTTATCATCTACACGGTGTCTACTACCAATGCAGACATTGGAGCTCAAGTGATCCAATTCATGATAAAGTTGGAAACAGCAGTTGAGTAGGAGTGAAAAAAGCAACAAACTAGCATTGTTACCATATCCAAATATCAGTAATCTGTACCAATACCAGAGAAATTTCACAATTCTCAGTATCAATTGATAACACGGCTAACTCTAAAATAACAAATTTCTTAGTCTTATTTCTAAGTTCTTAAGTACATTTTTATGACAAGTAAATAGCCAGTAATAATATAAGTAAAAAGTAACAAATTACAAGCAATAGATTAATCATTTTGACATCCCTATTCAACCAGCAGTATATCGACTTGGCAACATTTAGCAATTTAATCGGTCCGCGTAAACGCCCCTTTAATCTTTAAATAAACGTCACAACTTTTAAAAAGTTTTGTTTGACAAGGTTATGTTTGTATTCTCAGTATTCCAACCGCAGAGTTTAATTTTTGCGTGAATCAGTGTGCTGTAATCTGCAGGTGGAATTTGCCATATGTTCGTTAGTACTTTTTACTTTACCTTACCCCGTTACTGTGCCAAACAGCAAAGTGGGTCATGTTGGTTATCATTCTTGGCAAAATGTGTTAGTCAGCTCACATATGTCAGTACACGCTATTACCCAGTAGTTTAGATGAGATTGGCTCTTTAACTTGGAATATGTTCTGGATATGAATACTTCCTCAAATGCAGTAATGCACAAAAATTGAAACTTTCAGCTTGTGTTTGAGATCTTTTAGCTGCTGATGGTTTCACTATGCACAACAGATAGTTTCAATTCCCATTGTATCATTTGTTAAACAATGGGGTAGATGCTTTTTATCTGTTCTTTCTTGCTGAGTGTTGTTGCTTGTGTGTGGTTGTTTAAAAGTGGAGTGGTGGTGGAGGTTATGCAACCTTTGTTGTAGCATTTTATTTTAAAGCTTGAATGCCTCTCAGGCCTTGTACAATGTGAATGTCAGCATGTGTGTTGATTGTTTTTGTTTAATTAATCTGAATTTCAATAAGTTTACCTGGCAATTTTCAGGAAAAGGTCACAAGAGACACTATTTTAATTCAATAAGAGCATCCAGGACCTATTTGAACAGCTACCCTTTTCTTCCTAATGCTGGGCCTCGGACTCAGTTAAACTCGTGGAGCATGTCATGAAATGAATATGGTTGACAAATATGGCTGTGGAACCCCACTACACACACAGTTTTTTTGGAGTGGCTCAGAATGACTAACAGTCATATCTCTCGGAACAGTTCAAAACAAGGGGGGGAGGGGGGGAGTGAGAGAGAGAGAGATGGTGGAAAAGGGACCTGAAACACAAGAGGAAGAGAATCACTGTCACAATGAAACCAATGGAATGTGCTTTGTGACTCAGGCTGTTGATTTTTGATGAATAGTTTGGCACGTTTCTGCTTGTCTTTGCATTTAGCTGGAGTCTGGTCTGCAAGACAGGATTGGAATGCAAGGAATTAGAGCAATTTTTTTGGGTCTGCAGAGCTTAACTCTTAGGACAACAAAAACAAACACACACACACACACACACACACACACACACACACACACACACACACTCATGTTGGTCAACCTATCATTATGAGGACTTTCCGTAGACATAATGACTTTTATACTGTACAAACTATAGATTCTATCCTCTAAACCTAACACAACCCCTAAACCTAACCCTCACAGAAAACATTCTGCATTTTTACATTTTCAATAAAACATTGTTTAGTATGATTTTTAAGCGATTTGAATTATGGGGACACTAGAAATGTCCTCATAAATCACATTTATAGCATAATACCCTTGTAATTACTAATTTGTAACTTACAAAATTGTCCTCGTAAATCACAAAAACATACACACACACACACACACACACACACACTTAAGTCAGTGCAGTCGCAACTGTATTATTTCAGTTGTAACATCTGCTGTGACCCAAGTTGGGAACTTTTCAGATATTGAGGAATGTGCTATATTTGTACCATGTACTAATCCTCTTTACTAGGGATGTCCTGATACAATTTTTTTTAGAACGAGTACCAGTACCGATACTTCATTTTTGGTACTTGCCGATACAAATCCTATACCTGTTTTTGTTTTTTTTCTATAATCCTTATGAGTTTATTTCAATGTTATCATCAAAATGGTGTTTAAATAAATAAATTAATTACAACTTGAATCAAATTAAAATATTGGTAACAATTAATTTTCAACACAATATTGTAGTATTTTTTTTATCAAATTAAGTGCTTATATACAGAACCTCACAGCACAATCCAAACTATAACATTGGAGTTATATTTTGTAAAAACAAAGTGATGCAAAACAGAGCATCACAGATGTTAGATCTGGTTAAGTATTATACAATTACTACTGATTTATTATTATTATTAGTAGTAGTAGTAGTAGTAGTAGTACAGTGAATATTAGATAACTTTAGAGTAGTGATATATTTCTGTCATACTTTTTTCTTATAATTGTAGATTTTATTTTGACAGAGCTTTTATTTTGAAGTGTTTCACTGTTGTTTGACCAAGGAACACTGACGTTATGTTTGCAGTTCCCCACTCTGGAAAAGCCGGTTGCTAAATGACTCAAACTGATTATTAAACCGCAAAAGGCTGCTGTTTAATTAAATAAGTATTTGCTCTGTATGTACCTTGCACTACAATTTGAATTTGCAATCTGTGTATTGTCATTGGCCTCAAACAGAGCGCACAACGCTCATGATGGTGTTATCCCTGTATGAACTTTGGAGGAGCTCTAAAGGTATGAGCTGCTGGCGTTAGCACAACACTGTCTTCACACATTCACAAGCGCTCACATTTGAATTACATGCAAACTATAAATTTATCTCATTAAATCACAGCTTTTGCAGTTAAAATATCTCACTAGAACATAACATGGTTTTAATTTGTGGGTTGAATGTTTACCTAATGACATTCGTATGTCAGATGGTATCGGTTTTTGGTATCTGACCATTTTTACGAGTACCAGTACATGAGCATGGAATCGGACCCCAGGACTTCTCTACTCTTTTCTATATACTGCAGCATCCTTACTGGCTACCAGTTTGTTAGAGTGCAGTACTCGACAGCCATAGTGATTAAAAGAACCACCACACAGTAAAAAAGGAATTGTTGAGTCAAGTTTAAAAAATGAGTGCAGCACGATAGTTTTCTTAATCACAGGTCTTAATAACTTTCCTCCGTACCATTGCTTGTTTAGTCATTTAGAATTTGTTCACTAGATGCAAAATTTCTTGTTGAGAGAACTACTAATTTCTTATTCAGCTATTCAGCTATCAATTCGTAATACGAGAACTTAAATTGTGTGACCATTTCAATCTCATGAATGGTCTTAAATGACTTTAACATTAAGTTAAGCACAATCTTTGCCTCTGAAAAGGCAAGACAGTACGTAGAATTGTTTGACATACTGTAGACACACAATAGACCTACCCATACCCATAACACACAATCCTCAGTAAAGGTGGCAATCAACAAACCTCATAAAGTTAAAAGATGATCTCTTAACATCACTACACAACAATTAACTAACAGTGCCAATAAAGTATGTAGATGCAAAGTAATTCACATTTCATGTTATCTGTGACTTAACCCCCAATTTAATTTTTTACAGTGAACGTTCTTCTTTACCAATGTGTGTAAAATGTGTGTTTATATTTTGACGTCAAAAGCAGAAAGTGGCCCCATGATTTCAGGTCTCATGTAAACACGGTTGTAACATGTTCAATGGAAAGGAGGCGGCGAGAACCGGCTTGTCAATATAAATAATATTTTTAATATAAAACTTAAACTGACACAAACACACAAATGACGGACATGTCCGTAAACTATCTCTCTCTCCCGCACAATCCTCCGCAGTCGACCTTTATCCCTCTCGGAGGCTTGATTAGCCTGATAAGGGACCGGGTGTGTAGAATCACGACCGAGCCCGCCCTCCGCCCTGCTACAACGGTTTTCTTGCATTGTCTGTTTTTTTTTTTTTTTTTTAATAATCTGATTTTTATAGTTATCACCATACTGGTGTGCATGTAAAAACTTATTATAATGACACTGACTCAAAATTCACTAAATCATGAAAATGTTTGTCCATTACCCATTGACAATGCTCTTAGTAGATTTTGGAACTCCCACACATGCAAAAAAACACTTGTGAAAATCGGCCTTGTGGACAGATATGGGTCGATGTTGATTATCTCATAATAGGCAAATACAGACTGATTAATCAGCCTGAAGACATACATTGGTCTATCACTATTAAAAATATGCAAAAGACCACAAAGCCATGTTTATGTTTGAGTAGCACAAATGCATCTAGAGGACCAAATACAACTGCATGTTTCCACATAGAAACGCATGCACACACAACCGATTTAATCCCACATATTTTCTGAGTCATATGCATTCGCATGTTGATCAAACAGAAATGTTGGCCCGCTCATTCAGAGTTTGTCTTTTAGAGGCTGAGGGGACACAAGCAGTGCCATGAGTCATACTATAATTAACCCAGCGCACAGTCAGTAATTCAGGGATACCCCTCCCTGTACACCATCTTCCTTTTTATTAATAGCTCAGTTCCAGCCCCTGGATATACCCTAATTTCCCTGACTCAAGTACAGGTGATAAGCCTGCCTTTGACTTTCTTTCTAGGCCCTTGCTTAGACCAGAGGCAATGCTTGCTTTATATGGACTGGTTGTTTGTTGGCATGGTGGAGTGTCCCGTGTTTGTGTTTTGATTTTCATATGCTTTGGTAAGTCCAGGTTTAATAAAATGAAAGCTTAGTGTTACTAACAGTCTGTGCTCTGGGTAAGCTTTACCAGAATTTACATTTCTAATAAACAATTTGCATGATCGACTGTGGAGCAACAGCACTGTTGTTTATATGTTTCACAATGACTTGTTAAAGAATCATGAGGTGTTAGAAACTGTCCTCTATTCTCTCTGCAGAAATAGCTTTGTTTTCTTACTAGGGCTGGGTATCGTTCAAAAAATTTTGATATCGATACCGATATCTTGACTTCGATACCGGTTTCTGAACTATACCGTTTTCGATACCATTTATGAAATCCGTTTTAACAAGATTACAAACATTACCTAAAAATACTTTGTATTTATTTTTTCAATTTGTTGACTTTTTTTAAGACTCAAAGAATCATCTCCTGAGCCTTTTGGTCTCCTCATGCCAGGGTCGGCAGGGGCAGAGGCTATAACATTAATGTGAAGAGGGGAAAAAAAAACCAAGAAAGCTAAACTGTTAATTCAGCCAACCCTAAGGATTAGTACGGTTTAACAAGATAACTTGTTTAATGTGAGTTAAACTTGTTCAGTTTCTGTCAACCTTAAAGCATTTTTAGCATCGATTTAGCTAGCTATCTATAGCCATACATCCAAACAATATCTAACGTTACGTAGGTCCCAGTTTATAGGACTGTCACCGTGCACAGAAATGTAACAAGTACACAAGCGTGTACCACTACAAGTTAGCTGATTTTGTTTGTTGGTTTGTTTGTTAAACAGTGACCTTACCTGTCGGATTTGTCATGTTGCCGGTCTTGGCAGCAATTATCTTGTCGCAAATATTGCATCGTGTGCTGTTGGCATCGAGCCTGGTGAAATGTGGCCACACTTTTGATCTTTTCCACATCTTTTACATCTATGGGGACTGGGACACATACACACTACAGCCTCACGTGTGAGCCACGTTTCTGGGCGTAACCGGCATAAACTAGTGTTTTTCCTTGATGCCTAAACACAGCCAATCACTGACACATAGATTTGGGCACTTCTAGCATGCTACATGCTGACGTCACTGACGTTGATGAGATTAACCCCTTAGGTATCGAAATTTGGTACCGAACAACAAGACATTTTTTGATACTCGATTGTTTAGAGGCAAATCGGTCAGTGCCTAAAATGTATCGAACTCGATAACAGCCCTAATTTTTACACATTCTCTCTTTGCTCATTTGGTTTTCTCTGCTTTGGTGACTGAAGTATTGAACAAATAGGCACTTCACCAGAGGCAGATGCAACGATTTGGGATGGCTGCCTGATCCTTCCCCCACAGCGTTCACAACGCTGTGGGGGAAGCAACCGTCTGTAAGCAACTACTGTCTGTAAAGATTTAGTATTTCTTACCATTAAAACTTCCCTTGGCAGCAGAGTGGAAAACTCAAGTGAGCACAGATTTAATTTCAGAGAATAGGATTATAGTCAGATGCTGACGCTCAGCTCCAGAGCATACTTGCCCTGAGGAGTATCCCATCCTGTCTTCTGAAGCAAACCACACTCCAAACCTGATGCAGGTCTCAAGCCTCATGAATTTGGCAGGATGCGGCACCACTGGATTCCAGGAGGAGTTGATCAACACTCCTGATCTCCTCCTCCTCCCCAAAGTACCAAGTAAAGGTCTCTGCAGAACAGTAAAGGGTGTTTTCAAATATGTAGTTGTATTCAAACCAGGATAAGCGTTTCTAAGCTATCCAATGAAAGTAGGGAATTTCAGTGTAGAAATCAGTGGGCGTTTCCAAACAAGGATGGGCGTTTCTAAATGAACCAATGAAAGTAGGGAATCTCAATGGTTTGAAAACTCCCACTGATTGGGAAAAGCCCATTTTTGTTCTGCAGAGATATAAGTCTATAAAGCACAACTCCTTTTCTTCTACCACTTGTGTGGTGTATGCACAAAAGAGTATGTCACTTACAGATCCACCACAGTGGTGACCAAAACATGGGTGCTCACAAACTTTATAAATTCTGCTTCACTTTGCAGAATGGAGGCCTGTTTTCTGCCATTTCAGACTTGTTTGTTCTACCACCAGATGGGGAATCCAGAGGGACCTGTGGCTCAGGTTCTGTGACGTCTGCACGTCTGGGAGAAAAACAAGACCATTGTGTTTGCCATCTTCTGAAAGCCTCTTAAACTAGCGCTTGTGCAGTTGTTGTATTTCAGTGAAATTTAATTAATTTGCTTCATTATTCGGTGTAGATTTCTCCTCAAGGGCTGGCAAAGGGACTTTACAGCTCCAGGAAAAGACCAACATATTTCAGACTCTAATGAAAATTGTAATAGGGTTCATTACCGCTAATGCTTATAATAATTTTGCATGATTTTGTTTCTCTTTTCACTGCGGTTGCCTCTGTTCTCCCTTTAATAAGAGCATAACCCATCATTAGGAAGTTCCATCACTGGTGTGTGTGGGTTAAACATTTACACAACATGAATGATATACTGTGAAACCAGCAAAGTTGTTTGGTGCGACGATTCTCTCCTAAGTGATGCGGGCAGAGCAGAGTTTCACGTTGGAGAAACAGTTGGCTCATTTCACTTATTTGCACCTGTATGCAATCTGTCTCACCCTCCACCCCCAGGGCTTTTGGCTAGTTTTATTTTTCTTTTCTCTTCAATGTTTGATTTGTGTCTTCATTCTTTTCTTTTGCTCCTGTGGCGTGATAACTCTTGCTACCCACGCTCTGCTAATGGTGGGTTTAATTGCATTTTACCAACCTCGTTGTTTAGACATAGATTTGGTACATCGCTTGCTATCTGTGTGAGCGCACAGTGTTTGGCAGCTGAATGAGTTCAGCATGTTGCTCATGATATGAAAAGAGCAAAAAAATAATGGCGTACTCTTTCTGCATTCGGAATATTTTAATAATGCAGTTGCACTTGCTTTTCCTTCTCCTATCCACTGCCTCCTTTTTTTGACAGACTTTAAGAGTTTTTGAGATTGTGTTCGGGATTTCCTACTTCCTTTGGTCACATAACTACAGACAGGGTGTGGCCTTCTCCAGGCAGCCAGGCTGTGTGCCTCAATGTTCTTGTGTCAAAGGAATGAGCCTGCCAGTGAATGAGTCAGTGTTCATGCCAACCCCCTCATCCAACTGCACAATGACACAAACACACACAGTATGCACACATGGGTGAGACATGGGTGTGACAGTTCCTTCCATCTGTTCTAATGCACATAAACAGCAGGTTGTACATTTCTAGTAAGGGAAATATATATTCTTCAATTTTCTGCAGGAAACGTGAGTGATACTTGTCCATGCAAATCACGTAGCCGCAATGCTATGGTTTTGTAGATTGTTGCTAGGGTGCTCTGGGTCATTGTTGGGTGGTTGCTTAACGGCCCAAATCAAATGTGTCTATAGCTGGGTTTTTTTATCCAAATGTTTAGCATTATTTCAACACATTTATAAAAATTCAACTAAAGATGATGCAAATCATTACGTTTTTCTATCCATTAAATCATAACAATTATATTAAGGGAGCACGCTTTGTCATGATGGAGCAGTTGAATGACGGAGAGAGTTGTGCTTGCTGCAACTCTCCCTGAGAGCAATTGTATATCGGAGGAATTGCACAATGTCTTATTTAAAACTGCTACTCCAGGAGATGCAGCAGACTGAGTGTAATATTGCATATAATGAGGGCTAAAATGGCTGCTATTCCCATATGCTGCAAAACTCTGCATACATGGGAGCAAGACACACTTTAATGATTGGGTTAAACACTTCTGAATGTCAAAGTCTATGTTAAAGATTTGTTTGCCAAGGTCGGACCTTTCATTGGGCCATGTCACAACATGCTATCAGACACAAATTGCACATGCACAGATGGTTAAAAGCACATCATTGTTTTGCGAATTAACTGTTTCCATTGCCTTAATGCGCATTTTGACTAATGCAAAACTCTAGAAAATGTATCTTTCCTATCACATAAACTTTAAAGCAAATTTTGGGAGTTTGTGCATATCAAAATTTGCTTAAATATAGTTGGAAGGAAGCACAGTGTGTAATATTCTGGTCCCTAGAATCAGGTAAATCAATGGCTTTGTTTTCACCCATTTTATTGTATGTTTCCTATATGAATATTTAGCCCATGTGACGTATTTTTCAGCAATTTATATGTGACAAATATGTGACCGGGCAGAGGGCGGGGCTGGGTTGTAATTCACCCGGTCCCTAATCAGGCTAATCAAGCCTCAGAGAGGGTAAAAGGCAGACTGGAAGCTACAGTGCATGAGATTTATTACAAAAAATAATATGTATTATGATATAAATGCTGGTGTTAATACTATTGGCATAACTTGAGCATGACAGATTACATCACTCCTCCATTAAAATTCAGATAATAGATTTGCAGGCAGCTGTCAGACACCTTTTGTGGGTTTGTTTCTAATTAAAATATTATTTATATTCTCAAGCCGGTTCTCGCCTCCTCCTTTTCCTTTAACCCCTTTACAGTATAGCGTCCAAAACACATTTCTTATCATTTCTAATCATGCATTAACGGAAAATGAAACTGTAATACCTATAATGTCTTAGTCATCGTTGTGTAGTTTGATTAAAATACGATTGTGAATTGTGTTTAAAAATAAGTAATTAAAAATAATTGTATTTAGAAACCCAGTGAGCAAGCCGAAGGCGACTGTGGCAAGGAACACAAAATTCCATAAGATGTTGGTTAATGGAGAGACATAGCCTTTGGAAAAACCACTGTGGGGGCCAGTTCCCCTCTGGCTACCATCATGAATATAATGCCAATATTACTTATGTATAGTGGTCATGCTTTAAAATTATTAAACTTAGTAAGTGTTAAGGGTTGAGGAGAGGGATAAAGATGAGCCGGATGTGGCAGTTCAGGAGAGAGAGAATCACATGCTGCTGCATTGTGTGTGTTTATTTTTGTGTCTTTTTATTTAAGTTTTCGTTAAATATTACTTTGATGGTTCATCTGGTTCCTGCCTCCACCTTTCCTATTTTAACCCCCGTTACACTGGTGCCAAAATCCAGGAAGGAGGACGGATATGCTGTTATGGAGTCCTCGCCACTGCCGTCAGCTTAAAGGAGCAGCCGTGGCCATCCACAGGGGTTGCCTGGACTGCCTGGACGGAGGAACGGCCATCATCCGTGATGGGAGGAGGGGCTCGCTACCGGCCACCAGAAAGCGGAGGGGTCAGAGGAAAGGCCGCCGTCCACGAGGGGTGGAGGTGCTCGCTACCGGCTGCCATAACACTAAGGGGCGTTTCATCAGCCAGGGGTCGGAGGACTTGTTGCTGTCCACCTGGGGAGGAGTGGCTGTCACTTGCCAGAGGGTGGAGGATTGGACGAGGACCAGGCGATGGCGTGTCTGGGAACCTGCAAGCAATATTTTTTTCTCTCTCACTGTCGCTTGGGCTCGCTCTTTCCCTCTCCCCTTTTCCCTTCCCTTGTCTCACTCCCAGGTCTCGAAGAAGGAGGGAAAGCCAGACTGCAGGGGTTGTACTTCATACCAGGGCTTCCTCGGCCTGAGGCAAAGGAGGGAGGAGTGTGATGAGGAGGAGGGTGGGGCCAGGCCGTGAGTGCACTCACAATCAGGCTAATCAGCCGAGGAGATGGATAAAGATGAGCCAGATGCGGCAGTTCGGGAGAGAGAGAGCCACACGCAGCTGCCGTGTGTTATTATGTTTGTGTCTTTTTGTTTAAGTTTTCATTAAATATTACTTTGATGGTTCGTCTGGTTCCTGCCACCTCTTTTCACATTTTAACCCTGTTACACCTGCATAGTACACTCTTGTGCCTTGGCACACTGCATAGTTGTGGTATAGGAAGGTTTGTTTGTTGTACTACCCACTTGCATTTTGGGATTCCTAACACATTAAATGGAGTACAATGCCCCACTATGAGTATATGGTATAGCACAACTAGGATTTGGGGGGTGTTTTGGGCTGAAGGATGTCTGTGTGCAGCAAGTGTGTGAGCATATGAGTGCGAGTGGACTGGATTGGTGCAGAGCAAGAGCAGCTGGGTCCATTTTCCGCATTCTGCCGCTTTAGTATGCAAGGCAGGTGTGGCTGCAGTCAGAGGAAGGGTGGGCACAGGCTGCCACCTCTATACACACAGACAGTGTGTTCTGCTTTTGGCCTCATCCAATTACATGCCCCCTGTTACACAAACACACATACACATGGCCATCTGTAATCATACTGTGTCCGTCCCCTCTCTATCCCAACACTCTGTTGTTTGCTTTTTTCTTCTTAATCCTCTGCATCTGTCTCTTTCATTTATTTCCACTCAGTCTCGTTATGTCTATCTTTCCATCTTGCTCATCCCCCCTCTATCATTTCAGTCAAAATGTCTCACCAAATCCACCCTTCTCTGTATCAGCTTTCCTCTCTTACAATCACTTTGTTCATCTCCCCAGCCATCCCCTCCAAAAAAGACAATCCTTGTCAACTTTGATATACATCCACTATCTGCCTGTTTCCAATCACCCTTTGTTTTCTGTGCTGGCTTGTCATCCGTTTCAGCCACAGCATATTTGCTTCTTGTTCTCCCTGTCAGGGACCCAGGGCAGTTGATGAATGAAAAGCTGAAATGTAGGGGCTTGGGAATGGAGGAACAGAAAAGATGAATGACTGTCTGTCCAACAGTCTGTGGCCATACCTGGGGTCAGGGGAAGGGGGAGATGGCAACCATTTAAGTGTTATTAACTGGTCAGCTCTCCATATGGGTAACTTAAGGGATTTCAAAATCACTAACTGCATACTCTTTCTAGCCTTCTGTTGCTTTCCTCACATTAAAGGAATAGTTCACCCACAAATGAAAATTCTATCAATAAATGCATGCCCTTATTTTCCAAACCTTTATGACTTTCTTTCTTTCATGTGATCACAAGGCAGAATGTGTCAGCCACGATTCACTTTCATCATATGGGAAATTTTTTTTATGAATGTTAATAGTGATTGCTGCTATCAGATTTGGAACAACATGAGGTTGAGTAAATTACAGAATTTTCATTTTTGGTTGAACTATCCCTTTAAAAATGAGAGTTCATAAGTTCCTGTTGCTGCCGTATGCTTTGTTTGTTTGCACACCATTTATCTCACTCTCCCCAGGGAACTGGTTTGTTTCTGTGAGCCCTTCAAGCCTTTTGCTTGGAATGGATGTTTTGTATATTACAAATAAAGCTGATGCTCTAAAATAAACAATTCTCCTTTAACATACTTCCTGTAAACTGCTTCTGTCCCCATGTGTTCATCTCAGCCTCACCTGAATTGAACTTCATTGGACAAAGACCTTTCAGGTGTAATTTAATAGCTGCCTCCATCCGGTGCTCTGCCTTTAATTATTGGGAGTGCATCAGACTGTTTGATTCTCCCCCACTGGCTTTGGTGGGTTAAACTGGCCTACTTTGGTTCGTTGCATCTACCTGCAGAGGGGAAAGTCATATTTGGTATAAAAAAAGAAGGAAAAAAAAAACTTCCACTAAAAGAACTCTTTGCCACACTCTTTGATAAGTATATTACATAGCTTATAAATTTTATCCGCTTCCTGGTAAAAGGCAGAAAAACTTTTGTCACTCTGCCTAAAATGATAAAGCAAGCATTATTGGGTTTTTGGAAATGGCTGACAGACAGCCACTAACTTATTCGGCAGACATTTCAACACAGGAAGGATACATAAAGGCAGTTTTGTAATTTGTAGACATTGGCAGCATGAAAGTGCCTTATCTGGGGGAATTGAGATATTTACCCCTTTTAGATGCATAATAACATACTACGCTTCAATCTCAGAGCAATGCCACTCTCTTATTTTCTCCCTTTCTTTACCCAGATGTTCCCACCCACTTTTGCTCTCCCCTGGTGTGTCGCCCCCAGTCACCACCACTGCTTCCCTCCCTCCCTCCATCCATTCTCTTGAGCTCAGTCCATTTTAATCCATAGTGATTCAGCCTGAGCTGTGGAACCTTGACTGTGTCAAAGTTTTTTAGTTAAAAAACTTTTTCAGGACATTGTATTTTAAAGATAATTTTGTAAAAATCCAAATAACTTTACAGATCTTTATTGTAAAGAGTTTAACCAATGTTTTCCATGCTTGTTCAATAAACCATAAACAATTAATGAACATGCACCTGTGAAACGGTCATTAAGACTAACAGCTTACAGACGGTAGGCAATCACAGTTATAAAAACTTAGGACACTAAAGAGACCTTTCTACTGACTCTGAAGAACACCAAAAGAAAGATGCCCAGGGTCCCTGCTCATCTGTGTGAACATGCCGGAGGCATGCACCATGGAGGCATGAGGACTGCAGATGTGGCCAGGGCAATAAATTGCAATGTCCTTACTGCGAGACGGCTAAGACGGTGCTACAGGGAGACAGGAAGGACAGCTGATCATCCTCGCAGTGGCAGACCACGTTTAACAACACCTGCACAGGATCGGTACATCCAAATATCACACCTGCGGGACAGGTACAGGATAGCAACAACAACTGCCCGAGTTACACCAAGAACGCACAATCCCTCCATCAGTGCTCAGACTGTCTGCAATAGGCTGAAAGAGGCTGGACTGAGGGCTTGTTGGCCTACTGTAAGGTAGGTCCTTACCAGACATCACCGGCAACAACGTTGCCTATGTGCTACAGACCCACCTTCACTGGACCAGACAGGACTGGTAAAAAGTGCTCTTCAATGACGAGACATGGTTTTGTCTCACCAGGGGTGATGGTCGGACTTGTATTTATCCTCGAAGGAATGAGCATTACACCGAGACCTGTACTCTGGAGCGAGATCGATTTGGAGATGGAGGGTCCGTCATGGTCTGGGTCATGGTCATGGTCTTTCACTGCATCTTTGGACTGAGTTTGTTGTCATTAATGGCAATCGTAGACATCCTCCTCCTGCAGGCTCATCCTAACATGACCCTCCAGCATGCCAATGCCACCAGCCATACAGCTCGTTCTGTGCATGATTTCCTGCAAGACTATCTTTAGATACATATGTTTTTCCTGCAGTGTTCTGCCATGGCCAGTTAAGAGCCGGATCTCAATCCCATTGAATATGTCTGGGACCTGTTGGATTGGAAGGTGATGGCTAGGGCCATTCCCCCCAGAAATATCCGGGAACTTGCAAGTGCCTTGGTGGAAGAGTGGGGTAACATGTCACAGCAGGAACTGGCATATCTGGTGCAGTCCATGAGGAGGAGATGCACTGCAATACTTAATGCAGCTGATGCCCCCCCGTTCAGGGACACTTTTTTCCATTTCTGTTTGTGACATGTCTGTGAAACTTGTTCAGTCTATGTCTTAGTTTTTTTAATCTTTTTATGTTCACACAGTTGTTTACACATGTTAAGTTTGTTGAAAATAAAAGCAGTTGAAAGTGAGAGGACATTTCTTTTTTTGCTGAATTTATATATACACTACTGGTCAAACATACTCATTCTTTGTTATATTTTCTTTTCACCTTTTTAGAATAATAGTGAAATCAAAACTATGGAATAAATTAAATGGAATTATGGGAATTATGTTGACTAAACAAAAATCTGTGTTATATTTTAGCATCTTCAAAGTAGTCACAAAGTATTTGGTCCAAATCATCAATTTCAAAATGTATTTTTTTTTTAAATAAAATGTTAGTTTTATAATTAAATAAATTAATATGGTGGCACAATTATATTTTTGTCTTCAAAACTAATTTCATACATTTAAGTATATGCCTCAGATCAAAAGATTTTTAAGATCATGAGAAACATTTCTGTCAAGTATTTCAAAACGTTTGGCCAGTTGTGTGTGCGCGTGTGTGTACGTGTGTGTGTGTATAAAAATGTCCTGTCTTAGGTCAGTGAGGATCACTACTTTATTTTAAATGTCAAAATAATAGTAGAGAGAATTATTTATTTCAGCTTTTATTACTTTCATCACATTCCCAGTGTGTTAGAAGTTTACACACTCTTTGTTAGTATTTGGTAGCATTGCCTTTAAATTGTTTTACTTGGGTCAAACTTTTTTGGGTAACCTTCCACAAGCTTCTCATTTAAGTTGTTGGAATTTTGGCGCATTCCTCCAGACAGAACTGGTGTAACTGAGTCAGGTTTGAAGGTCTCATTGCTCGCACATGTTTTTTTTAGTTCTGCCCACACATTTTCTATCGAATTGAGGTCAGGGCTTGTTGCTACTCCAATACCTTGACCTTGTTGTCCTTAAGTCATTTTCTCACAAATTTGGAGGTATGGTACGGGGTCATTATCCATTTTGGAAGACCCATTTGCGACGAACTTTAACTTCCTGGCTGATGTCTTGAGATGTTGCTTCAGTATGTCTACATAATTGTCCTTCCTCATATCCCTCCTGCAGCAAAGCACCCCCACAACATGATGCTGCCACCCCATGCTTCACGATTGGGATGGTGTTCTTCAGCTTGCAGGCCTCACTCTTTTTCCTCCAAACATAATGATGGTCATTATGGCCAAACAGTAAAATTTGTTAGTTTCAATAGACAAGATGAAGATTCCTCGAAAGAGTCAGATTTTTGTCCCCATTTACATTCGCAAACTGTAGTCTGGCTTATTTATGTCAGTTTTGGAGCAGTGGCTTCTTCCTTGCTGAGCAGCCTTTCAGGTTATGTCCATATAGGACTCGTTTTACTGTGGATATAGATACTTTTGTCTACCTGTTTCCTCCAGCATCTTCACAAGGTCCTTTGCTGTTGTTCTGGGATTGATTTGCACTTTTTGCCCCAAACTACTTTAATCTCTAGGAGACAGAATGCTTCTCCTTCCTAAATGGTATGATAGCTGCGTGGTCCCATGGTGTTTATACTTGCATACTGTTTTTTGTACAGATGAAAATGGTACCTTCAGGCATTTGGAAATTGCTCCCAAGGATGAACCAGACTTGAGGATGTCCACAATTTCTTTTCTGAGGTCTTGGTTGATTTATTTTGATTTTGCCATGATGTCAAGCAAAGAGGCACTGAGATTGAAGGTAGGCCTTATAATACATACACTGGTACACCTCCAATTCAGTAAACATCCTATGAGAAGCTAATAGGCTATTTGTCTAAAGGCTTGACATAATTTTCTGGAATTTTCCAAGCAGCTTAAAGGCACAGTTAACTTTGCATATGTATACTTCTGATCCACTGGAATTGTGATATAGTCAATTAAAAGTGAAACATTTACTTGTGTCATGCACAAAGTAGATTTCATCCTAAACGACATGCCAAACTGTAATTTGCTAAATCTGTGGAGTGGTTAAAAAATTTGTTTAATGACTTCAACCTAAGTGTATGTTAACTTCTGACTTCAAGTGTATGTATGTATGCATGTTACATGAGCACTGATGGTCTTGACACCATCAGCAATCTGATGCTTCACTGTGTGTGTATCACTCTGCTTGTGTTCGTGCCGTTCTAAACTAAAGTATAAGAGCAGTGCAGATGTGTTAAGTTACTTTTTTTTTTTTACATTACATATGTTAACCAGCAGATGGTGGCAAAAGATCATTTTTGTGTCTAATATGAGCCAGCTTGGTGATGTGAAGTGAATCCGGGTCAGCCGTTTACATACAACAGCTCTTCTTGATCGCTTGTATTACTACTACTAAATCAGGAAATAGCTTTAAACGGCTTGAAACGAACAACTACAGCATTACGGCTCATCACAGCTTAGAGACACAACAGACCTATTATTTACACAATAGGTGTTTTTTAAAATGGCAGAGGACATTGCAGTTTCTTTAGTGATCGACTCTTGTGCACCGGTTACCGCGAAATAAGGAGAAATACCCCCGCTTGGATGCTATTTTTCCTGCTTGGGAGTGGCAACAGGTGATCGCACATGCTCCATCTTTCTCTCTCACACACACACACACACACACACACACACACACACACACACACACCCCATCCATCCTTGTTTATCCAATAACTTGTTAGAAACAGCACAAGCCTATTTTTGAAGTGTCAATTTTGAATTACTAATGGAGGCTTTTACGCATCATTTATTTTGAACCAGCAACGGCAGATTCTGATTTGTCACGTAAGAAAGTAGTTCCATGCACAAATAACTTTTTTTGACTGTACTTCTTTTTAAAATTGGTTTGGAAGTATGCCTTTGGCAAAAGGGTAATAATCTTTTAATTTTGTTTGTTTCGAGATGCGAAGAGATTCTTGAAACTCACTAGCATCACTGAAGAAATAAAGGGTGGAAGGATTTGCATTAGAGTGCGGTTTTGGCAGTGCTTTACCAGGCTACACTTGATTGCTTAAATTACAGCTACTCAAAGAAGTATGATTGCTGTATACTCCACCCTTAACTCTTTCCCCGCCAAACACAGAATTTTCCGGGTTTTATGAAAAAACGCTTCCCCGCCAAACACGGAATTTTCCAGGTATCCGTGTTTTAGGTGGTATACGGTAAGGAAGACCCGCGCGCATGTTTTGAAAGAGTACGCAACTCTTTGATCAAAGAAACAGACTGCGATCGTTTCAAACGTGAAGAAGTGGAACACCATACTAATACTAAAGCACTTGTTTGATAAAAATGCCTTTTTCTCAGCTTTTTGTCCGAAATGTTGTTTTTGACAAAACCTACCTCTGTTCAAGTGGCAATGAAAAAGAACAAATGAAGATAAAATAAAATCGTTTTTTTTTGCCTAAAAGCAGAGGCTCAGATCTTTATTTTGATATATAGCATCTTCATATATTCATGGAAGAAAATATTCTGCGGGCCATAAAATTTAGCGAAAATCGTCAAAAACCCTGGCGGTGGCTGGCAACTTTTTTTAAAAACGCTGGCGGGGAAAGAGTTAATAGTATTATTCAGGTCATGATTTAAAATATGATATTTTTGTATGACTAAGACAGAAATGTCCTTGATTAACTGGTTTTATTATTTGTCTTGTTATACTTAAGTGTGAACTTACAGATGTTTGCCATAGTTGCTGTTCTGTCTGAAAGAGTGTTCCTCAAACGTGTGTTAAGATGCCATTTATGTTCTGTACTAGTGATCAACTGGGTTTTTAAGTGTCGATGCTGATATCTTGAGAGCAGAGTGCAACAACATATCTCGATTTCAGTTTCAATTTAATCAATCATGCAGCTTTCATGGAGGTCAAAGTGTGCCAGTTTTTTAAATGTTTTAGATTGTATTCTCATCATGTAAGCACATGTTATACAATGACCGGGATCAGACTTTTCATCGTGAGAGTGAATCTCCACTGTGTTTACAGATGATTGGACTATATTTCATGCTGAATATGATGTATAATAATGCTAAGGGTCCTGATATTTAATAGTCATCATGATAATGACAAATGTAATGTATGATTTCACCAGTAAATATATACTGTGGCAAACATAATTTTACTGGATAAGCATACATTACCATAAAAAGTCTTACATTTTATGTTAACAGTGATGGTAAAAACATATGTATCTAATGTAATTATGTATATTTTAGCTTGGCAGAATTATTAATACTGCATTTCTATTCTGGTGTCTCCATTGCCCTCTGCTGGGTTGATTTTTTTTTGTCCCACTCCATCCCTAATGAATCATTTTACTCTTTAATGAACAGTACTTGTTATGTTTTACAAGTAAAAGAAAGGAACTATTTTGCATATGTCATGAAAGTAAAGATGATGATAATAATAATTCAAATGTAACTTTTCATGATTCAGGCATTGTTTAAAGTTTTGTAAGAGTATAGAATTGTGAATTCAGTACAGTAAATAAAAACAAATCCTTATGCCCTTTATCATTTCTGTTTATTAAATTTTTTGTATTAAAATTATATATATATATATATATATATATATATATATATATATATATATATATATATATATATATATATATATATATATAAAAATTTTTTTTTATGAAAATACAGGAAATAAAATGTTGTTATCCGATTGATCAATTAATCGAAAATTAATCGACTATCAAAATAATTTTTAGTTGCAGCAATAGTTCCAACTTATGTTCCTACTTGAATACACAAGTGTCATTTAACAGCATTTTTCACCCTTGGTCAAACAGCGTTGCAACTAATTGTAGTGCTGATATGTTAATCACAGTGTTACCAATGTCTTCCTCATTAGTGATGTTTGCCAAGACAAGCATCACTGTGTCTATTGCACATACTTAGGGTTTTGTACAACCCCCTAACCCCAAGTATTAAACTTTGGTGTACAAACCGTCCTGTACTGTTTGTGCTAGGGACATGACATTTGAAACCTAAACTTTTATGGCTCGTTGAGGTCAGGTGTGCTGCTACTTCTCTAAGTTATCTGACTTCCAAGGATTTTTGCTTGCCAGGTGATGAATTGGGTGAAAAGGTCCCACATTAATCCAGAAAGGCTCTTTTGACCAACCTCCCAAAACACCTTAGCAACTGCTTAGCAACATGCTAACAAACACTCAGAATAAGTTAGCGACTGCCCTGGCAACCACCAACTACATCCTAGCATTGTTGTGGTGAGTTTTCCCAAGGGTAGACACAAAATCTTGTTCCCTTCCACCATTTGGGCAGGTTCTCTTAAACATGGCATGCGACAATAGATTTGTTTTTTACCTCCACATTAGCGATCAAATATTTTTGTGCTGTTCTAATCTGAAGGCTTCATAATGGCCTCTCTGAATGCCTTGGGCAATGGATGACATTTGTTTAGAAACACTGTAGAACATGTTCTTGTGGCATTTACACATTTCATCATTTGCAGACATCCGTTACATTAATACTAATGTTAGAACTAAACTCCATAAGCTGTACTCTGGTTAATGTGGTAGACTCAAATGCACACACACACACACACACACACATGCATACAACAGAACAATAAAAATATATATATTTTTAAGTCAGGCCTCACTTAATACTCCTGAAACTGATGAGGCTTTTCCACTGCACTGTAGAGCTTGACTCTGCTCACTTTTTGAGGGTTTTCCACTGTGGATAGTACCTGGTACTTTTTTAGGACCACTTCGGTCGAGGTTCCAAGTGAGCTGAGCCGATACTAAATGTGACATCAAAACCCTGCAGATCACTGACTGGTCAGAGAGAATCGTCACTACCAGCGTCACTGGATTTGCGATACAGGACATCAACCCACTAGTTTTAAAGTTAGCAACAGCAATAGCGATATCATTTGTACACGCAGCTTTCGAATTGTGAAAAGAAATGGCTGTGCGCAAAACCACGCAGTGGTCAATAAACGAAGTGCAGACATTCCTCTCATTAGCGACGAACGAAATTAAGCAAAACGAAAACGTTTTTCAGGACGTGTCTCGGCTGTTGGCCGCACACAACTACCACCAGACCTGCCAAAAGTGTAGGGAAAAATAAGAAAAACTTATAAGTGACTACAGAAACATCAAGGACCAAAACAGCCAGAGTGGTTCAAACAGAAGAAAGTGGTTTGACCAAATGGACACTGTCTATGGCAATAGGCCAGTGAGCAATGGGAGGGAGAGTGCCCTTGACTCAGTCATGGCGTAGTTAGAGTCCACGATGGATGATGGTATGTTTTGTTATGTTAAATCTATATTCTGCTTGAAAGCTTCACTTTATTTAGTTGACCAGCTACTGGAAAGCTTTCTTCTAAAACAACAAGGCCAATTTAACTCTTACTTTTGTGTAAAATCACCATGCAATAACTGCTTTATGCAGCACAATGAGCTAGTAGCTAACAGCTAGCGGTCGTGTTATTGTTTATGGTCAGTATTGTTTGTGTCGCGTTTAAGATGATGTCACGGCAGTAGAGGTGGTGCAACTATGGCGATCAGCCTATAATCCCACCCACGTTGAGGCGGTACTAAACTGCAGTGGAAAAGCAAGCTCAGAAAAGGAAAGCGAGCATAGTCGAGTCGAACCGTAACGTGCAGTGGAAAATTGCCATAAGATCATTCCCTTTTATGCAGGGTCAATATAATTAAAGAGAGATGAAAAGTCATTGACCTCTGCAGTTTTGCCATTCATGTAGTTTAAATAATAAGAATGACTCAAGAATCAGGTCACTTTGCTCAGAATGAAACAACCCTGGCCCGATCTCTCCTCTCTGAGACAATGCAATGTAATGTACACTGGCTGAGGCTGAAGCTTGAGCCACACTAAAGCTAAAACATTAGAGGAGTGGACAGTAATCCAATCTTGGTTAAAGTCCACCTCAGGGCTTTCCACCACCCTGTGGTTGGCTTTCATGGCTACTAACACTGACTGTACATGTGTGATAGAGATGATTCCTTTTCTCTAGTGATCATAGATGATTCCCAGTCCAAAATGTAATCTTTTGGTTCAGTGGAAGCACACAACAAAGAGTGACCTCTATTTTTCGTATTCGGTGTGCATAAGAAAACACGATGGATCTGGAACCTCGCCTATCTCACATTAACACAAGCCCCTTTGATATGGGCTGGATTTTTTTGCCACCAGCTTATTCTCACACCAGTACCCTCGCTCCCGCTTTTTCTCTCTCTCGATTCCCCTTCCCATCCTCCTCTTTGTGCTTGGAGACTGGTAGCAAAACAATAAACACTTTAATTTGCTCCCAAACTGCAGATTCCTCAGAGGTTAATTGTATGACTGTGATGGATAGAATCTGGGTCTGAGATAGAGATTCCCATTAGATGTGCAAATCCTGCATCTGTATATTCGAGTGCACAAGGAAGTTGTTAGTTCTTTTTAAAACTGCAATGTGAACATTTGTGAAAGATTCATGAAAGAGATTGCACTGTTTCGTAACGTTTGATTTATCCCCACCCCACTGTGTTTTCTCAACACGATGCGTCATTCAGAACCACAAGTTTTCCCAGCAATTTAGATGGTGTCAACATTTCCTGACAGAATATTTTCTGTTCTGTCACAAAATCTTAGAAATGAGGCCAGTTTCCATTGATTTGCAAAATAATTTAAAGCCTGTCTGTTTCTCCATTTTTTTCCAGTTTCTCCGTGGTGCATCTTTTGCAGTGCAAGCATAACTTCAACTCCCAGCCTTAAGTTTACAAGCCGACGGAGTCCTGAGGTGTGACTCACATTTAGCAAGTCAAAATGGCTAACAACACTGCAGACCACCCGCCAGGGAACTCGGTCACTGAGATCGACCAAGATGGGGACTTTGGCATCACGATGATTCAGCTCCGTGATCTGATGGAGCTCCGAAGTGGTGAAGCAGTCAGCAAGATTGCAGAATGCTACGGAGACGTGCAAGGGATCTGCCGCAGGCTCAAGACTTCGACAATTGAGGGTAAGAGGCAATGAAGATCTGCACTTGACACAGTGCTGTGCTATGCAGGAAGCACTGGTGCACAATACAAAAGCACTCAGACACTTATATTAATGAAATGGTCTACACAAAGTATTTTTTTAGTTGTTTACATATATCAGTTTTCCACATTTTTGTATTCATGAAACTTTTACAGCTATGAAAGCATTTGCTTAATATTTAGCTAAAAAAGGATTTCCACAGCATGATGCTGCACAAGCTCTATCCTATCTCACATAACAATTAGGTCGCATATGCTTTTCGAGTAGTGACTTCTGTAGTACCACCCTCTAGGCTAATACATGCCAATGTTATGTAGAGCTCCTGAGATGGTTGACTGGCCCCTTCACTTGCTCTCTGATTGCTGGTGTCTCTTTGGTTTTTCACGTTTGTGCAGAGAGCCTTGAGGGACGTCTTTTTCTAGGCAATATTTTGGTGGTTGGATGTAGTTTACGCCTCATTATAATTGAACCAACAGTGTCCCCTTTTTCTAATTTAAGCATTTTGTAAACTTTTTTGAAATACTCTTAAGGCCAGTTCACACTGCCCCAACAAACACCAACAGACACCAACATTTTAAACACCTTACACATGTTGACTCTGTGAATACAGACACCAACAAATGGCAAAAGGGTGATCACACTGATCTGACAGAACCCAACAAGTGGTGGATGTTGGTGTTTGTTGGGGCAGTGTGAACTTATGCAGCTAACCTTCAGATGCACTACCACTACTTTGTTGTCGGGTAAATTTGTAGTCACAGTTGAAGTCAACTATGATTTTTGTTGAACTTTTCCACAGATTGTTTTAAACTTGTATATAAGTGAGGATGCCCTCTTATCAGTTTGCATATCAACTTTTTCAGTTTTCAGTTGTATTACGCTTACATTTTGTCAAAAGTCTGGCGTGTAAAAATAAAAATTAATTAGCAAATGGCTATTTTTTCTCCAACTTGTCTGTAGAGGGTTTAATCAGCATTTGTGAATCATTTGTGATTCCCAAAAGGATCGAAAGCCTAAGTAGATCATAGAATCTATCTTACGCCTGTTCCTGCTCAGCTTCTGTTCGGACGCTCTTGCTTACTGCTCCGCGCTTTTGCTCTATCGCTTTTATATTTTCATATTTTATCTCCTTTTATCAACTAATTTTAACTAATTTTAACTTAAACAAATCAGCACAGTGCTCAAAAGCTTGGATTACTACAAAAAAAAAAAAAAAAGCAGAATTCTTTTATCCGACCAGCCTCCCACTGAAAGTTTTCATTCCAGGGAAGGGAAAACACAACTGCCTACATTCAAAAGGATAAGAGAAAATGCCTCTTCTGGAATCTACTTGCTGCACTAACTGCCACAGACTTTTACTGAAGGATTGCAGTTCTTGAAACAAAGTTATTTACAGGACCACCAAACCAGACGGAACACACAACAGAGCTCGTCATGGACGCCCTCAGCATACAGCCGGTGAGTCCCATGAATCTAGTGCTCCTCGACAGGCCATACTGAGTGTAGAGAAACAAACCGATCGACTTACAAATCGATGGCAAAAACAGGGAGCAAGACCAAAAGGCACTCGAGACATCAGATTGTCACGAGCATCTCATATTGCCGCAGTAGCATCCTCTACCCCAGATACTGGCTCTGACAAGGAATGCAAACACTGGTTTCCTACCACCGCCTATACATCTTGAGAACAGATTTGAAGTATTAATGAATGAGGAATCCCCAAATGTGATGAATGTGATCGAACACAGACTGAATCAGCCAGTAGCTAACACTGATGTGAACTGGCGCCAAGGTCGAAGCAGACAGCTGCATTCAGCTCAGAGCGCAGCCGACCCAGGACTCTGATAGTGGGTGACTCCATAATCAGAAACATTAGCAGCAGGGATACAACTACATGCTGCCTTCCACAAGCAACAACCTCGGATGTAAACAGGGAAGTTCAGAACATTCTGATGAAACATAAGACTGCAAATCGACTCATCATTCATGTGGGGAAGAATGATATTCATAAAGAGCAGTCAGAACTCCTTAAAAAGGATTTCAATGAACTTTTGAAACACTTAAAAGACTGAAAGTTCAAACATTCATCAGTGGACCACTTCCAGCAAGAGGAACAAACAGGTTTTCACGGTTGCTTGGGCTTAATACATGGCTGCAAAAAACCTGCAATATAAAAGGAGTGAACTTCATTGACAACTTCAATCTTTTCTGGAGTCAGAGGCAACTGTTTCGACAGGATGGCCACCACCCAAACAAACTTGGTTCAAGAGTGCTAAAGGACAATATCTACTTCTCCCTCAATCATCCTTCTGCAGTGTGTGCCAATCCACTCAATCTGAATGGCACACACACACACCTGGACACAGTATGAATGACCACAGGACTTCACTTCAGCACCTGAATGGACATGCAGTTGACAAATCACACAAGGACAATGATAACACCACTCAGCCACAACAATTTCTGCTCATGGACACAATCTCATCTGAGCCCTGCCCACAAATTTCACCACAGACAGACTGTGACATATTAGAACTGCTCCAAGATTCAGCACCCAAGGACGACTTTCTGGAAAACATCCAGGGAAACCAGGACAGCATATTACAGCCCCTCTCACCAGACACGTTATCCCTCTCTCCAGCATCTCCACATCTATGTTTCTCAGAGAAAATGGAAGAACTGGTGTATGCTGGAACCAAACTATCCCACTCTTTTGCTGCAAGCCCCCAGATATCAAGCAAAAACGTCAGGCCCCTCAAGCACCTGCGGGCCCAGCTCGCCCTCCCCTCCTCCTGTGAGAGCTCTTCGACCTCTGCCACAACGCCAGGGCTCACACCCTCCTCCATCTGCTCGAGGTGAACCAAAAACAACTGATACCAGCTCTCAGTGATATGTGTTGGGTCCCTGCTATGATAACAGTAACTTTCTCAAATGTTTACAAAACAAGCTGGAACCCAGTGTGCCTGTATCAATCTCTATTGCTGTTCGATTACATCATAGAAAGTCTAAGGCCTTCAAAAGCCGTACAGCAAACCCATCTAATCTGGTGCCTATTACACGCCAAACTAAGATTGCTGTGGGGAAAAAACTGTTAAGTTAGCACTTTTAAACATCCGCTCACTTAAAAATAAATCACTTCTAGTCAATGACTTAATTATCACATACAACCTGGATTTTATGTTTCTAAATGAAACTTGGCTAGAAGACAGCTGTAGTGCAACAGTCCTTAATGAAACATCCCTCCTAACTTTACTTATTTGAGTGTCTGCAGAGAAGGTAGACGAGGTGGGGGTTTAGCTGCTCTTTTAAAGATGTCTATCAATGTAAGCAAATATCATTTGGGAATTACCCATCTTTCGAATATCTGGGTAGTGTGTTAAAAGGTGCTCCACGCATTTTACTTATCATTATTTACAGGCCTCCAAAATACTCTCCAGCCTTCGCTGAGGACTTTACAGAACTGTTATCAACAATTACCTCAGAGTTTGACTGTTTTGCCATTGCTGGAGACTTTAACATTCACATAGATAATGCAGAAAACAATATGACAAAAGAAATCATAACTGTTTTAAAAACTTTTGATCTGACTCAGCATGTACATGGACCCACACACAATCATGGACACACTCTAGATTTACTTATCAGTAAGGGTCTAAACATTTCATAGATTGTTATTAAGGATGTAGCACTGTCTGATCATTTCTGTGTTTTCTTTGATATATTGATCTCTCCTGCCATTGAAGCTAGATCTGTGTCTGTCAAGAAGAAATGCTTAAATGAGAACACTAGTGTACTATTTATGAAGGCTATATCTTTAACACCAAGTATATCTGCTGACTCTGTTGATTTTCTCCTTGATTATTTTAACTCAAAAGTTAAAAGTGTAATTGATGATATTGCTCCTGTGAAAGTCAGGAAGAAGAGTGGCAGACAAAAAGCACCTTGGAGAAACTCAACAGCAGTGCAAAATATGAAAAGACAATGCAGAAAAGCAGAGCGCATGTGGCGGAAGACAAAACTTGTAGTCCATTATAACATCTACAAAGACAGCATCCATGCTTTTAATATGGAACTAGGCAAAGCTAGACAGACTTTCTTCTCGAATATCATAAACAGCAACTTAAACAACACACGCACTCTTTTTGCGACTGTAGAGAGACTGACAAACCCCCAAGCCAGATTCCCAGTGAATTGCTCTCAGACAGCAAGTGCAATGAGTTTGCTTCTTTCTTCTCTGAAAAATCAATAATATCAGAAAGATGATCAGCACATCCTTGAGTTGTTCTGGGGTCAGACAAATCAAACCACAACCTGAGAAAGTAGTTACTATGTCTGATTTCAAAGAAATTGATGGCAAAATTTTGGAAGAAACCGTACAGCACCTTAAAACATCAACCTGCTCCTTGATGCACTTCCCACATCTTTTTTCAAAAGTGTGTTCAACTGTTTAAAAGCAGATCTCCTAGAAGTGATAAACTCTTCACTTCTCTCTGGGAGTTTTCCAAACTCCCTGAAAACTGCAGTTGTCAAGCCCCTCCTGAAAAAGAGCAATCTGGATAAGACCATATTAAGCAACTATAGACCGATCTCAAATCTGCCTTTCATAGGCAAGATCATTGAAAAAGTTGTCTTCAATCAGCTGAACAAATTCTTGAACTCAAATGGATACTTTGACAATTTTCAATCTGGTTTCCGATCGCATCACAGCACAGAGACAGCTCATAAAGATAATAAACGATATTCGCTTAAATACTGATACAGGCAAATTATCAATACTGGTACTACTCGACCTCAGTGCTGCATTTGACACTGTTGATCACAACATACTTCTTGACAGGCTGGAAAACTGGGTGGGGCTTTCTGGGATGGTCCTAAAATGGTTCAGGTCATACTTAGAAGGGAGAGGTTATTATGTGAGTATAGGAGACCATAAGTCTGAGTGGACGCCCATGACATGCGGAGTCCCTCAAGGCTCAATTCTTGCGCCACTCCTGTTCAACCTGTATATGCTCCCAATGAGCCAAATAATGAGAGAGAACCAAATTGCTTACCACAGCTATGCAGACGACACACAGATCTACTTAGCCCTATCACCTAACGATTACAGCCCCATTGACTCCCTGTGCCAATGCATTGATGAAGTTAACAGTTGGATGTGCCAAAACTTTCTTCAGTTAAACAAAGACAAAACTGAAGTCATTGTGTTTGGAAACAAAGATGACGTTCTCAAGGTGAATGCATACCTTGACGCTTAGGGGTCAAACAACTAAAAATCAAGTCAGGAATCTTGGTGTGTCTCTACAGTCAGACCTTAGTTTCAGTAGTCATGTCAAAGCAATAACTAAATCAGCATACTATCATCTGAAAAATATTGCAAGAATTAGATGCTTTGTTTCCAGTCAAGACCTAGAGAAACTTGTGCATGCTTTCATCACCAGCAGGGTGGATTATTGTAATGGACTCCTCACTGGCCTTCCCAAAAGACCATAAGACAGTTGCAGCTCATACAGAACGCTGCTGCCAGGATTCTGAGCAGAACCAGAAAATATGAACATATCACACCAGTCCTCAGGTCTTTACACTGGCTCCCAGTTACATTTAGGATTGATTTTAAAGTATTATTACTGGTATATAAATCACTCAATGGGCTAGGACCTCAATATATTGCAGATATGCTCACTGAATATAAACCCAACAGATCACTCAGATCATTAGGATCACATCAGCTAGAAATACCAAGGGTTCACTCTAAGCAAGGAGAGTCTGCTTTTAGCTTTTATGCCAGCCGCAGCTGGAACCAGCTTCCAGAAGAGATCAGATGTGCTCCTACAGTAGTCACATTCAAATCCAGACTCAAAACACATCTGTTTAGCTGTGCATTTACTGAATGAGCACTGTGCCACTGTGTGTCCGACTGTTTGTACTGTATTTTATTTTATTCTAAACTGTTTCAATTATTCTTATTTTTTTATTCTTATTTTAATCTCTTCTATGTAAAGCACTTTGAATTACCATTGTGTATGAAATGTGCTATATAAATAAACTTGCCTTGCCTTGCCTTACGATTCCTCTGTTTTGCGTGCCATTTCCCAAACCATCGAAACTTAAGCAGTACTTGAAAATGCTTGTAGATTTATGAGTGCCTTGGAGTGATCATACAGGGCTAAGAGCATCATAAGAACGCAAATTTATGCAGACACCTGCAGGATAATTGCGAAATTACACCTAAAACAATGAAATACCTATAGCTTTATGCTAAGACATAAATATCAGGATACATATTTTTTATTTATTTTTATTTAAACTGACAAGGCTAATAATAATAATAATGATAATAATAATAATAATTATTATTATAATAAATAAATGCAGAAAATAGTCAATATGGATGAATAGATAAATAAATTATTTAACAAATGTAGTTATTTTTGTGGGTGAGTTGGTAACAGCAAAGTGGTTGCATGATTGTTGCAGATTACATTAAATGATTACATAATTGTATACATTAAAATGAGAGAGAGAGAGAGAGAGAGAGAGAGAGAGAGAGAGGAAAAATAAAGTAAATTACTTTCTGATGCACATGAAAATCATCCGTATATTGCAGGGGTACTTAATAGGCAAGACTCTTCGATCCAGACCGAGATCTACATCTTTGTGCTACTTATCTGACACTTGGCTAAGTGATTGTGTAAGCATACATGAATACACACACACACACAGAGCGGGAATAGCACTGTCTTCATAGAGGTAAAGTTTTATGTAGCGCTATGCGTTTATTCCCTAGCACTGATTGCGCTTTATTTCTCCTCTCTGCACGTTGCTTCTCTCTATGCTATAGACATGAGGCGCCACATAAAGCCTAATTTACTGTACGTAGTTGCAAGCACAGTTATTTTAACAATAGCAGCGGTGACACAACTGCAGATACTGGCATCTTTTGCTTATACACACTGAAGAAGCAAAATGAAGCACTCATCATCTGTCTGATTTGTGATTCAGATGGTTCATCTAAGTTAACGTGCTGTCTTTAGACTGTAAATATTTTGTGTCTAAATTTACCTTTATTAATCAGCATGTTATGAGCCTTTCATAATAATAAACATATTTTTGTTCTAATTTTGTGAAAATGAATCAGAGATGTCGTCATGGCACAAAAATTGGACTGCTGTCATATAGCTACAAAACGAACTGTTGATCTTATCTTTATATATTCATGTCATCAGTGCCTTGGATATTTTAATCTTTTAGTGGAAGATCCCTCAGACCCCACATCATTTGGCTCTCTCTGGGCCTTCAATGTCCTCATTCCTGCCCAGTTTTGAAGAGACTATTTTGACTGTTTAGGATTTTTTGTTCTTTACAAAGTACTATTGCTGCCAACGTGGCAAGTTATAAAAACTATTCAGAAATATATTTTATATAATTTCATAGCCATATGACACCATGTTAGCTACAGATCAGTTTAATGTCAGTTGCTTGTCAGCTTCTTGTCAGTTCTTCAGTAACAAAAGAACATGTAGAGAACACAAGAGCCCACCCCGATGATGGAAGGTTTTTTTTGCTGTCATGTTGGATCCTTTTTTCCATTGCTGGAACCATTAACTCAGCACAGAGTCCTGACTGTCAAGGGATTAATGACCTCCCACTGGCAGACACTAATGCGTGCTTCCATCTCCCTCACACCTGAAAATCACTGGAAAAATCGCCTATTGTGGTGCTGGCGGAAGCTACAATAGTATTTGATGTTTGATTTTCTAAGGATGTGAGATGCCTGTACTCCATTAAGAGCTAATGTAAGGACTAATTGTTCAAACCAGAAGAGACTGAGTACTGAGTGCAATGAGCAATTATAGCATTTGAAGCAACATTTTATGACAAGATAATTACACCCTTGTTTTGCTCCATGGGTCGGGCTTTAGCTCAGGAGGTTGTTTACCATCAAACCTTGAAGAATTCTCTTGATTTAAGATATTAATGTGGCACTGAAGGTGACTTGGCTTATATTAAGGAAAGCTGGATCCTCACTGTGATCTTTAAAAGATATTTGCAAGCCCTTAATGAATAAGCATCCCAGTTTAGAGAATGGCTGTCAAAATGTCTGCTCCACTATACTCCTCTTCAACAACCTTAGTGATATTTCATCATAAACCTGTTTGTCAGCATCAAGGTCACCTTATTTTTCCTCCATCAGTGCAAGGTGAGATTGGGCTTTGCTGTCGCCCTGTTGAGCAATGTGAGCATGCAAAGTAAACACCGGTGGGCCTCTCGTCTCCAGTTCAGCATATGGTCTCTGTTGGATCATTTTTGCATTGAGATTTGCTCCACATCGTGCCCTTAATTACATTTTTGATCATCGCTCCGTTCCATTTAGTAATGGAGGGACAGCTGTACAGTCTTCCCTACACAAGAAGTGACTCATTTTTTTGAAGGGCACATAATTGTGTTTCTATTTCACTCTTAAATGGAGGAGTGGGTGAAAAAAAACAAAACATTTTTCATAGGCTCTGTGTAGGTGCATTGCAGAGTAGTGTGGAGATTTTAAACCCTCTGACACTATTTTACAATCTTCAATCAGTGCAATCAATCATATATTATAAACAAGTTTTGTCTGAGACATGCTAAGTAAGCAATCTACTCGATGGTACGTGTTAATTTGTTAAAAGAAAAAAGGTAAAAACTTTTAAAATTGACAATTGAGTCATACTGACCTGGCACTGAAATCACTGTCCTGGTGTGTTCAAACCAGAGGCTTCAAGAGCGTCAAATCGACCAGGGGTCATTCATTTTCTATGGCAGCCAGCGTCCCTCGACAGCGCGAAGTGGCGCATCCATGGCCGGCACGTCTTGGCCGTTTGTGGCTGTCAGAGTAAAGTTCAAGCGTGGGTAAAATTATGGTAATGAGCTTTGACGCGGTTCGGCGGCAACCTATTGGTGTATAGAAGTGCTCAGCTCTAGCGAATTCTAGAGAACACAACAGTGTAAACTTTGGTTCCCACCAAACAATAGTTCTGAAGACAAAATGGAGGAAAAACGTATTATTGCCGTGGGCGGGTTTTCCCATAATATACGATCTGTCCCTTTTTGCTTACTGGGATATATGTATTTTATTTAGTTTATTTTGGTATCAAACAACCATAATTTTAATTACTTTCTGTCATCGATCGATTTCTTACTTTCACATTTGAAAGATATCATAAGGATATACGCTACTTGTGATAGGTCAGCAAAAAGATACCGGTCGGCTTGTATGCTGTTGCAAACCCTAAATCATGGCAGTTCATGCAAAGAATTAAATCTTTTTATCTCAGCCTTTGGACTTCACAAGTTGTAAACAGCCACTCCTTAAATTCTATGGTAAATCAATCAAATCTGTGTTCACAACCATGACTCGCCATGGACTTTGTTCAAAGTTTCGAGAAATGATATGCGCCTGTCTTGTTTTGGGGGGAGGTTGGGTGGTTTATTTTAGGCAGTATGGATCAAATGTGGGGGACTCGAGTCGCAAATTTAAGGACTTGTGACTTGCTTGATTAAATGAAGAAAATTACTTTACTTGACTTTAACTTGAGAACCATTGACTCGACAAATAAATGTTTTTTATTATTATTATTTTCTATAACTTATTATAAACAGTAATGAAATGTGTTTAAAAAAAATATTGCGACATCAATTAAATCATCTGCAAAAATGTAAGCCCGCCAGCTCCACTGATCTTCATCTGCGCAGTTAACGCTGCACTCACAACATGCCAATATGATGAATTGTCATATTGATGATGATGATGATTGTCAAGATCCCGAATTGGACCATTTGAATTAAAAAGATTTGCCATATGCACAATATGCAAAGCAAATATATCCGATACAACCACCACAACCTCGAATTTCACAAGACATTTAAAAACCACAAGGAAAGGTAATTAAATAATTTCATTATCCAGAAAGATTAATATTTAAAATTACTTTTCAAATGCTTGAGGGTTGTCAGTAAATAAAAATTATTCACGATTAATCTCATGTTTTGTAGCGTGACAAGTTTGAAATGACCCGACCTTTCCTCTAAATGTGTGTGCCTTTTCTAAACCTTCTCAACAGTCAACAATATACCATAACCATTTGTTGGCAAAATAAAAACATAACTGGCAGATTTGCAGTCACAATACTTTATTTAAAACATGACAAGTGTTTGTGACGACATCCAAGTGCTCTCATTTTGATTATGACTTCTGAAGACTTTAACTAAAGCCCTTGAATGCAATACCTTTATGAATATTTTATTTAAATGTATCTCTGAAGGGAACTGACTGTATTCAGAAAAGTTTTGATGGCATTTTCTTTTCATCTTACCTCTGTATAATGCCTAATAAAGTATTGTTTATAAGTGCAGGGCTGCTTTGTGTACTAACGTTACCAGGGAAACGGCTATATTTCTGCTGTTCCATAAGCGCCACCTACTGTCAGAGAGTGAATTTGCATTTTCATTCAGCCCGTCTGCCATTTTTGTTAGATCAATGTGAAAATCTGACCGCATTTTTACACAGCATACACGCAGTGTTATACATTTTAACCGGTTAATTCTAAGGTATCTAGAAGTATTTACAGTATTTTTAAGTACCCACGATTAAAATACTGTACATGTTCATTAATGCAATTTACTAATATATATATATATATATATATATATATATATATATATATATATATATATATATATATATATATATACACTCACCTAAAGGATTATTAGGAACACCTGTTCAATTTCTCATTAATGCAATTATCTAATCAACCAATCACATGGTAGTTGCTTCAATGCATTTAGGGGTGTGGTCCTGGTCAAGACAATCTCCTGAACTCCAAACTGAATGTCAGAATGGGAAAGAAAGGTGATTTAAGCAATTTTGAGCGTGGCATGGTTGTTGGTGCCAGACGGGCCGGTCTGAGTATTTCACAATCTGCTCAGTTACTGGGATTTTCATGCACAACCATTTCTAGGGTTTACAAAGAATGGTGTGAAAAGGGAAAAACCTCCAGTATGCGGCAGTCCTGTGGGCAAAAATGCCTTGTTGATGCTAGAGGTCAGAGAAGAATGGGCCGATTGATTCAAGCTGATAGAAGAGCAACTTTGCCTGAAATAACCACTTGTTACAACCGAGGTATGCAGCAAAGCATTTGTGAAGCCACAGCACGCACAACCTTGAGGCGGATGGGCTACAACAGCAGAAGACCCCACCGGGTACCACTCATCTCCACTACAAATAGGAAAAAGAGGCTACAATTTGCAAGAGCTCACCAAAATTGGACAGTTGAAGACTGGAAAAATGTTGCCTGGTCTGTTGAGTCTCGATTTCTGTTGAGACATTCAGATGGTAGAGTCAGAATTTGGCGTAAACAGAATGAGAACATGGATCCATCATGCCTTGTTACCACTGTGCAGGCTGGTGGTGGTGGTGTAATGGTGTGGGGGATGTTTTCTTGGCACACTTTAGGCCCCTTAGTGCCAATTGGGCATCGTTTAAATGCCACGGCCTACCTGAGCATTGTTTCTGACCATGTCCATCCCTTTATGGCCACCATGTACCCATCCTCTGATGGCTACTTCCAGCAGGATAATGCACCATGTCACAAAGCTCGAATCATTTCAAATTGGTTTCTTGAACATGACAATGAGTTCACTGTACTAAAATGGCCCCCACAGTCACCAGATCTCAACCCAATAGAGCATCTTTGGGATGTGGTGGAACGGGAGCTGCGTGCCCTGGATGTGCATCCCACAAATCTCCATCAACTGCAAGATGCTATCCTATCAATATGGGCCAACATTTCTAAAGAATGCTTTCAGCACCTTGTTGAATCAATGCCACATAGAATTAAGGCAGTTCTGAAGGCTAAAGGGGTCAAACACAGTGTTAGTGTGGTGTTCCTAATAATCCTTTAGGTGAGTGTGTGTGTATATATATATATATATATATATATATATATATATATATATATATATATATATATATATATATATATATTATTGTTATACAATTCATGTAAAAAATTAATGTAAAGATATGTATATAAGTTCATCTTTTCAGAGCAAAATACGGCTGGGTGATAAAACGATATCAATATTTATCGCGATAAAAAAACTCCATGATATCGACGATAAGCTTTTGAGTCATTTTCGATATATAGCCTGTGTTCTACATCTAGAAAATTTGTTGCTAAAAAAGCTAGCAGTTTGGCTTACTTATCGTATGTTTCCATTGGCGTGTAGTGAGCAGATTTGAGAGAGCGCTTTCAATTCCTTCTTATGGAAGCCGAGCGTCAAGCAAATTTATCTCTTCAAAAGGAAACACCTCATTTATTAATCCAGTCCATAAAAGCAAAAATACACATTGTTTTAAAAGTAAGCTTCAAGATGTAAACATTATACATACCAACTTTATTTTAGTGTGACAAAATCACTTATTTTTTTAAAGGTGTACTCGGGCTGGGAAATTTCAAACATTAATTACTGCGTTTAATAAAAATAATTACACATTTAATGTTGTATCCATATTTCTTTTACTTACCGAAACTTCACGCGATAGGAGAAAGATGTCTCAAATTGTTCCTGGCAGGCTACTCAGCCTTACAGGCTTTGATTAGGATGGGGGCGGGTTAGGGCATCTGCTGCCTGACAGGAACAAACCCAGGCACATTTGTACAATGGGCGAAACTTCACTAATGCCTTTCCCCACTTTCTGTGGCTAAAATTGGCATATATACATTTTCAGGAGGTACACGCTCACACAGAAACTGATTGTTTGAATCAGTGCATGCTTATTCACTATACATGTCATGGGCATAATAAACACTGGAGCGGATTTAATGTACAGAGAATGAAGACATCATCCACAAGCAGTGAACCAGGCATGCAGGAGAAATGGGCACATTTCTGTTTATACGTCTTGAAAAGGTGATGATGTTTAAGTACCCAATCCGAAATTTAATTTTTCTTTCAATAAAGTTTTATCTTTCAACTCCTATGGCTTAATTTCGAAAGTCAAGCAGCGATGATGTGGGAGAGCAAATGATAAAACACTAGTGGGTCTTTGCTCATTTATTCAGACATGTCAGTTATGTGTACAATTATAGGTCAATTATATTTTTAACATCATCGATTCAGATACATTTTAAACTGGTAATGCACATAGTGCAATGTTATTCATAACATCCAGACTGTATAAAGGTATGTCATAATTGTAACACATTGTAATAAATAAAAAAGCACTATAATGTGAATAAATATAGTCTATATTTAATATACTAATGTTAGTCAATAAATAACACCTCATAAGATTATGAAGCACAGACTTTATTCACACCACCTGACTGCAGTGTAAACGTATTAGTCAATTACACTAATATGCTTCGGTCACCTTCTGAGTTAAAAGCAGCTTTTACATTTATACAGACGGATCATCACTGATGTATTGTATTTGTACACGCATTTGTAACTTCTGAATGAGAGATGTTTACGGTGATATACCGCTGGACGTGTGTACTTGCCATCGTTTTATGGGTGTTTTTCCATTCACCTCCGTTGTTTCCTCAGCTGATGGTCACACATATGGCGGTTGTGGGAAAAAAGGAATATTACTGAAACAGGTCAATATACAATATTACAACTTTGTTTTCATGACAATGAAATCCTGTAATATCCAGTATTGGATATAATTTTGCATACTGTCGATCATTTAGTAATCTAGTAAGCGATTGTAGCACACTAAAATCATGTTAACACATATTGATAACCATTTCCATTGTAAGTGCCTTACTTTAAATATAATATTTGCTTTTGTTAAGTAAAGGGAGTTGAAATGAATTTTTTTGGTAATCAACGTTATACCACAAACCTGTTAACTGAGCTTAACTTGTATTGAACCCGGTATATTCCTTTGAATGTATCATGACTAATATGTTCCTCAAAGGTGTCATTTCACAGGTAAGAACTTGCTCATTTAGCATTTGATACTGTGAATAAGAGCATTGCTGGTTTGTGCAATTTGAATATCCTCTATAGCATGTTGCCATGGCAGCAAAATCATATTGTAGCCCACTGTTAAGTCCAATTGCAGGTTTATATCTACATAAATTTACTTGGATGGTCAATAAAGTGGTTTTCCTACTAATCTGAATATCCTGACAGAGAAGCTAAATGGCTTGGGACAGGCCATGTTTCCATGCTCCGCACCATCCATCTTTTCAGAACGGCCTAAACAATTACAGATTGAGTGAGGGAGAGCACAAATGCTTGTGGGATTATCCACGAACAAAGCCATCAAATGAACACAATGTCACATTCCACATATCAGAGAGAGATCCCCACGAGCTATTAGAGTGTCATAAAAATTAATCTTTGGTGCCTATATTGCTGAGGGAGATCCTTGTTGCCTTTTTAATTTCAAACTAGGGTTTGTAATGACAGAGCTGACCAATTAAGATCCTTATTTGCTCAAAAACTTAAACCCTCAGCATGACCTTCTGAACTTCCAAACAGAGCTAAAGCAGGTTTTCTTTGAAAGGTTTCCTTGTGAGATCCTCATGAGGTCCCAGTTCTTTTGATTTACCACTATAAAATATACACCATACCTAGCCTTGCTAGATCATTCTGAAAATTACTCTAAGACCTGTGATCACTTGTATAACTGACAAATGAATGATTATAGCCGATGTACCTTTTAAAAATATGTGTAGTGATTTGTAATCACTTCTAACTAACAAATCGATGATTATAATCTTTAATCTTGTATGGTAACTTCAAGGTTCAAATGGATATTATACCCTGACAATCAGGTTTCTCATAACGTGTAATGCATTATCCATGCTGTAAAACTAATGAATTAACCAGTATGATTTGTAACCAGGTATTTTCATGTTTTGTTACTTACACGTATAATATTCATGAAAGAATGTCATATTTATTATGTAAATAATTGCTTGTTTACATAGAGAATGTAGATGAGAATGTCATCTCTCTTGTACCATTTCAATATATAAAAGTTCATGATTAAACATGCACTATTTTTGAGCGGGAGTTTGTAAGAATCCTCCACATAGGATCATAAATCAACTTTTGAAAAGGATAGCCCAGTCGACCTTGTGAGTCTGGAAAGTCACTTCTGATTGGCTCAGTACACCTTTTGGGTTCGGCCAATGTCAGTTCAAAACTTTCCTACCCATGGAAGAACTCCTCTCTCTTCTCTTGATCTTCCTCTTCTTCTGAACTTCTCTCTTGCAATGCTCTTTTTGGAAGCAACTCTTGCTGCTTCCAGATCCTTCGTGCCATGTAGAGTCCAAGGAAAAATCGGGACATGCATAGTCCCGAGGAAGCCTCTCACTCTCTGCTCTATGGTTCACACACCCAACGGGAGTTGCGAGTCCTCCTCGTGGAAGGCCTTGCTTCAACCAGACAATAAATATCTGCGATCATAACATCAAAAACATTGATGGAACGAACTTTCGACAAAGAGCCAAAGAACCAAGCAACACAAAGAACGCAATGCAAGGAAACACAACAACACGCAAGTACATCTCCAAGACTTTTGCTCAAAGTGCTGGTGTATTAGTTGAATACTTTGGGTAATCCAAATACTTTGCAAATCGATTTAGACTCGAAGAAGGATAAATGGTTCTTAAGGAATTGTCAACAGACTCCATAAAGTTCATTTTCACTGTATTGATCATTCTGTCACTTTACTCACCAACCTGTTCCATGTTTTATGTGTTAGATTAGTTTATGTTTAGAATAGCACTAATGTTGTCTGTACTCAAACGATAATTTGACTGTGGTATATTTTGATGAATAATCTTATCCCTCTTTTTAAAAGATTTTGCTTAAAAGCTGTACCTATATGTAATATTATTTTCAATAAGCCATGAGAATAATATTATTCTCATGGCTAATGAGTGAATTAATCATAATTCCCTTATTAAAGCTAATTCATTGCAATAGAAATTGTGAGCGGATACAACAAGACGTTGTATTACGATTTTAATGGTGGAGAATTTTTATTCAGACAATTAACTAGTTTTTTGTTATTTATCTAATGGTTATTTAATGGTTGTCGAATGCAGCTAATTCCATTATAAATTTCCTTACATAATAATGTAGAATAAGGACAGTTTAATTTAATTCCTAGCTCACACATACTGTTCCTACATATAATGGTGGAGGTACATGGGCACTTTAGACAGTACTGTGTACATTTATATAACCACATTTCCTACATGCTATAGACACATAATTTCTTCTGCATTTTCCTCTCTTAGCTCTAATATGGCATTTTTGATCGAATTTGAGAGTATGTGATTAGTCAGCTCAGACAACACCTCTAACAGTCACTGTATTGTCATTCAGTTGAATTTTCATGGTGGACTGTATTTTGATATGAAATGAGTTAATTATTTTTTGCAGATTTAATGTGGTCTATTGAGTGGGAGTGAAATTCAAGCAGCCTTTATTTTATTTAGAGCTGTATGCAATGGGTTGTTTGTTAAATTAACCTGTTGAGTAAGTCCAGAAATTCCTTGGGGTTTGTGCATGTCAACAGGAGAGTCAGGTGGTCTTTTGAAAGGGGAGTGGAAAGAGGGGAAGAAGACATACCAAAAGTCCCTCATCCACACCACTGGCCTCAGACCTCCTTCAATTGTCCAGTTTCATCAGGTCAAGACAGTGTTTTTTTTGGGATCCACTCCCTAATGACTTTTAGATCACACTACTAGAAAAGAGAGAATCTTAGATGGTAAATACAATATAATGGCTATTAGGTGTGGGTCTGTGGGTTCAATGAGGCATTAATCATTAGATGTATTAATAGGAAAGCTTGGTTTAGTGTGAAATCAACGCCTGCAGACCTCTACAGAACACCTGCCTCCTCCATGCTTGTTTGTATTATTAAATATTCTAACTAAGTTGGTGATCCTTCCAGCTACCAATATGTAGTCTATGTAGATCTGCAATAAGCAATGTGAATGGTTCTTTTGAAAGGATGAAAAACATCCTTGTTTAATCTGAGGCTATACACACTGAAAGGGAAAGACACACAGATATCCATACACACAGCGTGGTTAAATATTTGTCTACAAAATGCAGCAAGAGTGCATCAAGATTTACATAAATACATTGCACTTGTAACTCTTAATGGGGGCATTCTTTATCAGTTGGCATCTAGCCGGAAATTTTTTTTTAAGTGACAATTTTTTTTATCCCCCTAGTGTTTCATTAAAAGTTAAAGGCTAATTGAACACCAGACTTGTATGACAAAATAAGGCTTTATTAAGTGGCCACCTCCTTAAATTCTTGTAGTGGCGTTCTCTACAGCAAGAGCATTGCATTTTGCAAGCATAGGTTATTACTTTCATTCCACTGTACAGGCAAGTTGAGCAGCCTCACATTCCTGACACATCATTAAGAGCTGATAAAAATGTTCTTAACCAGACAGAAAAAGGTCAAATGGAAATTGGGTATTTCCTTGCTATTTTTGTATACTAAAGCTATATGGGAGCATGCTCTATCATCACAGTAGTGTATGTAGATTGCAGAAATGTAACATTTATAATAAACTATATATATATATAATTATTGTATTTTTTTTACTATGCAAATGTCTTGTTTGATGTTTCACAAAAACATTTGTCTTAAGATGGTTATTTATATCTGCTACATTAGTGTTTTAAAAGGAGATATGCTATTTATACTCCCAAACATTCCTTTTGCAAATAGAATAGAAGAACAGGGAGCCTCGCAACAGATGGCATGGCCCTCACAGAGCCGCCCACTGAACATCGAGTCAGTCTGGGATTACATGTAGAGACAGAAGTAATTGAGACTAAATAAATAAACATAAAAAATATCCTATCCAACATCCAAGAAAAACTGTGTCCAGGTGTAAGTAGGAGAATTGGTGCTGTTTTGAAGGCGATAGTGTTCACACCAAATATTTATTTAGCTCTTTTTCTGTTTTCTGGACTTTGTGTGACGTTAATTGATTCATGAAAACTATTTGTGTCATAATTTATTTTAAGAAATCCTCACTTTTTCACAAGTGCCTAAAATGTTTGCACAGTACTGTGTGTATATATATATATATATATATATATATATATATATATATATATATATATATATATATATATATATATATATAAGGGCTGTCCGAAGATAACATTTATCAATCAAAATTAATCTCATAATTTTTCATAGTTTATCGCGATTAAACTCAGATTTTAAAAGTTGTAAAATTTGACTCTATATATACTTCATGTCATAATGCATTTATTTGTTCTTTGGAAAGAACAACACAATAAGACAAAACATTACAGTATGTAACAAAAATGCTTCACTCCATAGTATAAATACAGAAATGTATTCAAATAGCTCCAATAATGTTATTTGAGTAACATTAAACATTTCCCAAAGTGTAAGTGGGATGTTTATGCAATTCAATGCGCATTAAACCCTCATTTAATATTAATAAGTCAACAGGCTCTCTTTTCACTTTAGATATGGAATGCCCTTGACATTTCAGGGCATCCAGCGCTGCATTGAACTCCATATGAAAAGCACGTATTGTTCTGATTTTAGCGGTGGTACTTCCAATATAAAGATAATTCTGACACTTCAAAAACTCTGCGTCAACAGGTACAAAGTTGAAATTTGAGCGGAGCATCAACAGGGAGAAAAACTAGCTGCACAGCAAACTTGTAAGAATTTACATGCTTATGTGGTAAAATGCTGACTTACAAAAACCCATGAAGGACTTCAGTGAAAGGTTGTGAAAAGAGGTTCTTTCTCCAGCACTTGATCATTGGCACAGACTCTCTGTTGTGTGTTCGTGTGTAATGTCCCCACTAAACACATTGCAAAAGCCCTGCCCTCTAACAGTATTTACAACTCACATGGATCTGAATAAATTGTCAGAATCTAATGTCAGTTTGGTACATGCCTTAATTGTGAATATGAAAAATAAAAGCATTAAACATTTTTTCATTAATCACATGCGTTACATTAATATATATTGGATATACTGCACACACACACACACAGTATAAGCAAAAGAGGATATGGTGTTTGTTGTTCTGGTGCATTTAATGCTAGGCTTTTTGCTTCAGGTTGAGTGATGTTGTGAGAAAATGATGGAATTGCTGTTCATAGAGAAAGGGAGAGTTTGTGTAGCTGTTGGGTCTTCTCCAGACTGCCACAGCCCTTATACTCTCCATGTGTTAAGGATCTTTCTATCCCACCTCTCATTGTGGCCAAGAGAGTAAAACAAAATTCATGATTTTAAAGGTAGAATTAATCACGTCCAAGCATCCAAGATGTCTGGTTGAATCCCAGAATACATGATCTTCTCATACTTATGGAAGCTTAAAATGTTCCTGTCATTCCTCTGACTTTCCTCCCTCTGTTTTTGTATCCTTAATCCGCAAGAGTTCTACTCCCAAATTGACCAATGTGTTTGTCACCACTGTATTCCTCTTTCTATGTGAAGATGTCTTGTAACTACACATTTTTGCTGGTGACACAATGCTGCTTCAGATATCTCATCAGTAGACCTTTGTTCTTAATACAACACCATACAGCACAGATTAAGGTGAATAGATTGGGTCAATATATAGAACATGAAAGGCTGCTCTCTGCGTATGTCTTTCCTTTTCTGTTTCTCTTTCGTGTAGTTACTTGTGTGTCGAGTTGGAATGCAGCCTGTTGTGCTTGGTTGTCAGCTCGTCCCTGCTGAGCACTGTGTCCCTATTAAGGATCTCCTCCAATACCATCACAACCGTCTCCCTCTGCTTCAGTCACCTTGACACCAGCCCCCCGGCAACAGCCTCTCAGCTATAGATGTGACTGCCGTTGTCTGGAGGCAAGCAGCTCTTGTTAGCCTCTAGCGTATAAACACATGAATAATGTTTTGGTGCCTCTACTTGATTATCATGAAAATAGAGCTCCTTCTCTCAGGGCTTTCTTCTGTTTATAAGGTAGACTCTTGCTCCTAATATTACTCATAATATTTCGTTTAAGCACATTAAGATGGACATCTGCATTGTTTTCCCAACCCAAGACTTTTCCAAGGCCTGAGCTCTCAAACATCTCCCTGCTCTTTGTCTCTAGGCCAGACAGGACTGATTTGCATGGCTAGCTGCTGTCTTCCAAAGTGAAACGATTCTTTTTGATATGGCTGGATGCCGTCTTTGTTGAATGATGAAGTGGCCTGAATGAGTCAGGAGTTTTATGGGAATATACCTGGAAGATAATCCTGTAAACCATTGGTTCTCAAAGTATGGGGCGGAGGAATTGTAAGTGGGGAAGGAAGACTACCCCTTGGTGACAATATGCGGAAGAGCCAATCTGCGTAATTTCTATTTCTTCTTATGTGGTGTCAGGTGCACTCGCTGTGCTGCACTTATGTAAACACTGATGTTCTCACATACATGCCAGACTTTAATGGGTGAAGTGGGAGGTTTCAGTGAATTAACACTTACATTTCGGTCTGTCCTTCACACAACACTATCATATGGCTTCAGTAGACTGGGAATATAGCACACGAGTGATATGGACAACTTTTATGGTGCTTTTATGTGGTTTTGGAGATTGAGTCTCAGTCACGATTCTCTCATCCCTCAATCTTGTGTTTATGCATGAAAAAGTCATATTGGCTTGCAGTGGTGGACGAAGTACACATACCATGTACTTGAGTTAAAGTAAAGATACTCAAGGTAAAATATTACTCAAGTAAAAGTAGAAGTGCTACCTTTAAACATTCACTTGAGTAAAAGTACAAAAGTATTTGCCTTCAAATGTACTTAAGTATCCAAGTACTATGATTTTTTATGGCCATAATGTCCTATTATAATTTGTCACAAGACTCTTGCTTAACTCAGTCTACATGAAGACTAATGTCACTCTTGGCACACCAATCTATTAATAAAATGACATTAATTAGTCATATATATATATTTGAATTGAATACATTTTTTGTGTGTTTAATTTTGGAGGGAAGGGGACTGTTCCCATAAGGTATAATACATTTACACTATTTAATGTATATATTTTTCTCGAGTGTCTATGGTCATAATTATTAACATCCTAATGTTATGATACATTCACATAAACCTGCACAACACCATTAAATATATATACAGTGAGGAAAATAAGTATTTGAACACCCTGCTATTTTGCAAGTTCTCCCACTTGGAAAACATGGAGGGGTCTGATATTGTCATCGTAGGTGCATGTCCACTGTGAGAGACATAATCTAAAAAAAAAAATCCAGAAATCACAATGTATGATTTTTTAACTATTTATTTGTATGATACAGCTGCAAATAAGTATTTGAACACCTGTCTATCAGCTAGAATTCTGACCCTCAAAGACCTGTTAGTCTGCCTTTAAAATGTCCACCTCCACTCCATTTATTATCTTAAATTAGATGCACCTGTTTGAGGTCATTAGCTGCATAAAGACACCTGTCCACCCCATACAATCAGTAAGAATCCAACTACTAACATGGCCAAGACCAAAGAGCTGTCCAAAGACACTAGAGACAAAATTTAACACCTCCACAAGGCTGGAAAGGGCTACGGGGAAATTGCCAAGCAGCTTGGTGAAAAAAGGTCCACTGTTAGAGCAATCATTAGAAAATGGAAGAAGCTAAACATGACTGTCAATCTCCCTCAGACTGGGACTCCATGCAAGATCTCACCTCGTGGGGTCTCAATGATCCTAAGAAAGGTGAGAAATCAGCCCAGAACTACACGGGAGGAGCTGGTCAATGACCTGAAAAGAGCTGGGACCACCGTTTCCAAGGTTACTGTTGGTAATACACTAAGACGTCATGGTTTGAAATCATGCATGGCACGGAAGGTTCCCCTGCTTAAACCAGCACACGTCAAGGCCCATCTTAAGTTTGCCAATGACCATTTGGATGATCCAGAGGAGTCATGGGAGAAAGTCATGTGGTCAGATGAGACCAAAATAGAACTTTTGGTCATAATTCCACTAACCGTGTTTGGAGGAAGAAGAATGATGAGTACCATCCCAAGAACACCATCCCTACTGTGAAGCATGGGGGTGGTAGCATCATGCTTTGGGGGTGTTTTTCTGCACATGGGACAGGGCGACTGCACTGTATTAAGGAGAGGATGACCGGGGCCATGTATTGCGAGACCTTCCCTCAGTTAGAGCATTGAAGATGGGTCGAGGCTGGGTCTTCCAACATGACAATGACCCGAAGCACACAGCCAGGATAAGCAAGGAGTGGCTCTGTAAGAAGAATATCAAGGTTCTGGCGTGGCCTAGCCAGTCTCCAGACCTAAACCCAATAGAGAATCTTTGGAGGGAGCTCAAACTCCGTGTTTCTCAGCGATAGCCCAGAAACCTGACTGATCTAGAGATGATCTGTGTGGAGGAGTGGGCCAAAATCTCTCCTGCAGTGTGTGCAAACCTGGTGAAAAACTACAGGAAACGTTTGACATCTGTAATTGCAAACAAAGGCTACTGTACCAAATATTAACATTGATTTTCTCAGGTGTTCAAATACTTATTTGCAGCTGTATCATACAAATAAATAGTTAAAAAATCATACATTGTGATTTCTGGATTTTGTTTTTTAGATTATGTCTCTCACAGTGGACATGCACCTACGATGACAATTTCAGACCCCTCCATGATTTCCAAGTGGGAGAACTTGCAAAATAGCAGGGTGTTCAAATACTTATTTTCCTCACTGTATATATACATACATACAGACACACGCACACATATATATACACACACACGCACGCACGCGCGTACACACATACATAGAATATATATATATATATATATATATATATATATATATATATATATATATATATATATATATATACAGTATATATATATATTCTATGTTATGGGAGCAGGCAATTTCCCTCCAAAATTAAACACAAAAACGTATTAATGCAGTGTTTCTGCTACTCCCCAGAAAAAAAATGCTACTCATTTTAGTGTCAACATAATAAGCAATGTACATTATGCGTCAATATTTACCGATAATTGCTGCAATAATAGCTGCTGCTCTCTGCCCCGCTTAAAATCATTGGCAACGCAATTTGTTTGGAACTATTGAGAGCTACACGAATCACGTGACCGCGCGGTGGCGAGATCATTGTCGCAACCGTCTATGTTCGCAACTCTCATATTTAACGGCTCTGGGGTGCGTTTCCTGTACAACGACGTAACTTGCTGCTCTACTACCGTAGTATGATGCACTGTTGAAGAAATCAACTTGCTAGTCACAACTGTTTCCCGAAACCGTATTGTCGCAAATTGGTTGTTCAACCACGTTGGTTAATGACGTCACACATGTGGTGGAGTAAAAACTACTTTTAATGAATCTGTTTGCGATCGAATTAATGCTAGATGTTTTGCTATAAATTACGGACATGTCATCTGAGGACTATCTCATATTTTTCTCAGTTATTTGCTTTATTTCCAGATTCAATCATAGGCTCGTTCTTATGCACTAGAGCACGTTCACACATGCGCACTCTTCAAAAACGGTGCTTTAAATCTATTGACAAACTAAAAGACATAAAGGACATTTGTATGTCTTCTAAATAAATGATACTGATTGTACTGAATGTCATCTTGCTTATTTGGCTCAAGATAATAATTTATTAAGCACACATGTTATAATAACAAGAAACTCTGCTTCTAACCACAGGTCGAGAGCTGTCGTTCCAACCACACAACTCTGCGATGCTGTTTGCGAATGTTCGTTGGAACGATGGTTTCGGAAACACCGACTCGTTGAACTATGATGATAACGACGGAACTTGCGACCATAGTTGGCTAACGATGCTTTTGGGAAACGCACCCCTGGTTCAGCGCTTAGTAGATGCCGCCAAGGCAAGTTCAAAACAAAGCGCGGCTGTACTGTGATTGGTGGCTCGTTTGACCAGTTACGTTTTTATCCACTCATAAATAAAAAGGAACGACTGATTTTGAAAATGTAGTAGAGTAAAAAGTAAGATATTTGACTTTGAAATGTAGTGGAGTTAAAGTAAAAGTCTCCCCAAATTTAAATACTTCAGTAAAGTACAGATACGCAAAAAAGCTACTTAAGTACAGTAACGAATTACATTTACTTCGTTACTGTCCACCACTGCTGGCTTGGAAAGAGAAGGATGAGTAGATAACAAATGTTACGTTTGGTTGAGCTTTTATACATTAACATTGCTCCTGCAAGCACTTTGACTTTTGTATTTATTCTGTTTTTGGATGTTCTATAAGTATATAAAAATAGCTAAATGTTATATACTTTTATATATATACTTCTACAAAAAAAAGTTTTTCTAGTTTAAAAAAAGGGGCATGAAATGAAAAAAAAGGAGAACATCTGCTGTAGCCTGAGGACATCTATAGGGATGGGACATGAGTGTCAAATGATCAAATAGATGTCAAAGAGTGTTGAATTGAGTGACCTGCTACAAGCATTGCATTTTAAAGATGTTTTTAAGATCAAGTTAAAAATAGTCCAACATTTAAAATCCCTGCCTTTTGATCCATTCTGCTGCTCTCCATCTAGAAGTTTTTGAATGCATAAACACATCCATTGTGAACTACCCATAAGAAACGTTTCTGATCTGATAAAGCCGAAACATGCATAATTATACAGGGTTTGAAACAGATTAGTCGTTCAGACCACACGCCTACTAATCGAAAATATGTGGTTTTGCATATTCCCAAGAGCCACTCCTGTGAAAGTGGATATGGAAAACAAAATCTAGCCAACTCAAGAAGATGTGGAGCATGTTTGAAATGCTTATAGAAATGTCACTTTGACTCAATAATCCACAGGGCGGGCCAGGATGGTTTTGCCCTAATTCCAATCCTGTAAATGTCGACACATATACAAATCACTCGCAGGCCAGCCTGGAGTGGACTGTTAGTGCAACGAGAGATAAATATATGGGGAGGCATAAAGAGAGGGGCAATCTCTGGAAAATCAATTCTGACCTTCAGCTTGTTTAAATTAGAGGGCAAAAAGAGGGATTGTTCGATTACTGAACACTGACCCGATGATATAGAAATGCTGGGTCAAAACAACATTGCAGTTTCAAAGACAACAGAGGTTTTGATGTCAGGGTATGAGCATGCCCAGGCAGAATTTGCAGACATGTTTTTTTGCTCTGTCTGCTTTTGTGCCAAAAAACTTCTGGCTCAAATCAATAGTGTTACTTTGGGTTGGGACTACCTGTTTCCTGAACAATTGGATGGGGGAAATGTTTGGAAGATGTGTTTGAATGTGTTTTTTTTTTGTGAATGGGGATTTTATTGTGAGGAAGGGACAACTTGGCAGAGCAATTGTTTGTATTTTGTATGGGCAGATAAGAGGAAAATTTACTAACCTTGTTTCAAAATGGCTTTGGTGTGAATTCCATTTAAAGCAATGTATTTTTTGCCTAAACCCTCCCAAGCCCCATGTACTAGTTTCTGGTTGATTAAAGCAAAGGCTAAAACTCATTCAATATTCTGGGCTTATCGTCTACAAGCACACCCGGCTCTCAACACTGATTAATTGTTCCATTGTTCATATCAACCTTGACACACATATCCATGATAATCCACCTGAAATGCAAAAATGTACTGCAATTATACTGTATTTATTGTGTGTGCGTTTAAAATATTAACCTTTTGAAGGTATATGATTACTGTTCCTACACCTTCTACTGCAAAAGCAAATTCTTGCACCGATGAAAGCTGACATGGCATGGAGAGCATTTTAAAATTCATTGGTTGCGTCCAGGCATGCTTAATTGTTTTCATTATAAATGAATCGGGGTGTGCTATTAGTCAGGCTCAATGCCCCTGCCACTTCCAAGTTTAATAATTCAATTATTAAAACCCCATTTAGTAATTCAAAATGCTAGCTCACAAATTTCTCCTGTTGTATACAAATATATAAAAAAGCTACTTTTTACAGAGTCTTCCATACCACATGTTGATGTCCGTTTGTTTTTATAAAGCAATAAGGCATTACATGCTGTAATGCAATATTGTAAAACCAAGTATAATGGTAATATCAACTGTCATCTAATCAGATTTCAAAGTTGGTGAATAATATTTATATACAATATTAATATCTTGATATTATTTTTTGTGTCTTTTGCAGGACTTTCTGCAAACCCTACCGATTTGGAAAAACGCTACACAGTGTTCGGTAAAAACTTCATCCCTCCCAAGAAGCCCAAGACCTTTCTGCAACTTGTATGGGAGGCACTACAGGATGTCACCCTCATTATTCTGGAGGTGGCAGCCATTATTTCCTTGGGTCTGTCCTTCTACCACCCACAAGGGGAAGGCAAAGATAGTGAGTATTCAATCACACTGTTTGAACATGTTTGGGTAGTATTGGATTAGAGCTCAGAGAATGCTTTGGCTGAGCTTTATCAGAGACTAGTCCAATGCTATGTGTTTTAGTGCTGCACAATTAATCGTATTTTAATCGCGATCATGATTTCTGCCTCTCGCAGTTAATTAAGCATAATCGTCTGTGATTTTAGTGAGTTAGCAAAGAGAGGTTATCAGCACGGTAAAGTTGCAAATTGTTTTTCATTTTCTTTATAGGCTTTTCATTTTAGGCTGTGTCTATGGATGATAGACCAAATCACAAGCTCTTTTATAGAAGGCTTGATAAAATAATTAGGCTTCCTTCAAAATAGACACTTGAGAATGTATAGCAATTCTGCATGCTCAATTATTACAGAAATATGTTACTGTTAACCTATATAGTACTGTAGGGTATGGGAATATAATAATAATGTGAATAATAATCTTAAAAGAGGATGGAAGTGTAAACACTTTTCAGAGTAACTGTTTCTATTAGCAGTAAATAATGGCCAAAATATACCTTAATTTTGGATAAAAGGAATAATTTACTAGTTTGCAATTCTAACAACTTGTATAACATGAGAGCTACTGTTTAATATAATTTTATGTTTTTTTTAGAATCAAGATCTAAGCTGTGGCAACAGTAGTTTTATTTTTATTTTATTTTTCAAATTATGCAGTCCAGTAATTTTTTTTCTCCAAATAACAGAATAATCGTGATTACAATTTTGAGCAAAATAATCATGATTATCATTTTCACCATTATTGTGCAGCCCTAATCTGTTTTGATCTAAACTTTTTTTGTGACACAATGTTTTCCATCTTATGTTTATTTCTGGGTTCATTTGGGACTTTTGACCATATGCACCACTCTGAATCTTGAATTTGGCTGTGACTTCAGGCTTTTCCTAATAGCCATATGGCTCAAACTACAAGGCTGACCTTAGAAAATCATAAATTTCTCAAGAAGGAAATTAGGTCAATGAAGTGTAAATCTGTGATGAAACATGTTTCTGGACTCCTGACAAAACACGAGCATGCATCTGCTGTTTTAAATTGTTTTGTTTCCTAAAGGTCTCAAAAGGTTATACAAACCTCTTTAAAGGTTATACTTGGCTTAGGCTGGTTAAGTGCAGATTTTGCATTACTTGATATTTCAAGAATATAAAGGGCTTTCTCTCTGTGTTTTTATTATTCCAGACTGTGGCCAAGCATCTGGAGGTGTGGAGGATGAGGGTGAGGCTCAGGCAGGCTGGATTGAAGGTGCTGCCATCTTGTTCTCTGTCATTATCGTGGTGCTGGTGACTGCCTTTAACGACTGGAGTAAAGAAAAGCAGTTCCGTGGGCTGCAGAACCGCATCGAGAAGGAACAGAAGTTCACGGTCATCCGGAAGGGTCAGGTCATCCAGATCTCTGTGGCTGAAATCGTCGTGGGAGATATAGCACAAATCAAATACGGTGAGAGTTCACGTCTGCAGAATTAAAGGGAAGAGGAAATGTAGGATGAGCACTATTAGAACAGGATTAGTTTTGTAAATGACGTTTGAGTTACAATTGTTAACATAGAACGTCTTTAATTGCATCTACTGACACAGACGGGATTGAGGTCTCTGAGGTTTTTTCTAAGACTGGAGCTTCTGTTGTCTGAATGTGGCAGTTACAGAAGGTCTTGTGCTCTGGATACGTGAATCACTAAACCCACTTAAATATTCAAGACTTGTGTGGGATGATGTAACGGGTATAGGACGGGCAAGAAAGAGGCGGGAAATGGCTGAACAGTCAACATAAATTTTAATGTAAAACACAAACATAAAACAAACAAAGACACACATTCAACGTGGCTACATGCATCTCTTTTATCTCAAACCGGCGCCTCTGGCTACCCTTTAGCTGATCAGCTGATTCAGTTCTGGCCATGCATCCTCATGGCCCAGCCTCACCCTCCTCCTTGACGCAGATGGTTAATGTAAGGAATTTAAGGAGTTCTATTAAAGCTGATTTGTGTAATTTTTTCAATGTTAAATTACTATTTCCTGTCCCTCTTTAATATGCAGATTAAACTATGAATAAACATTTATTCCCATTTCATGGTTTGATTTCTCCCGAAAAGTGTAAATGCTGACTCTATGGCGGTTGCAAACATTTATCTGTTTGTTTGAGCAGTCTGTCTAGTCTGACACAGCAACATTGGCTCAACCTGTTGCGTAAGTTTGAGTTGGGACTATCTGTTTGTTCAACCACTGGCAGATGGAGTGTGTATTTGAAAATCTGTTTGAATTTGAAGAAAAATCTATTTTTGCAATTCTATTTTTCCAATTTGTTGGCAACACAGCTGGACTGGTAATCTGGCATACCGGGCATTTTCCCAGTGTGCTGATGCACTTTGGGTCTGATGAGGGGCACACTGGCCATCGGGAGAACTGAGCGGGTCGGTGGTACGGCCGCGAAACGTCCCGAATGGGCCGCGATAAGCTAAAATGAGCCGCCATGTTATGCAGAACGGACCACAAACCTGTGCAGAAAATGACAGCGAACACCCCCCACAAATTTTTGCTCTTATTTCTTGCATAGAACCTGACCTGGTTGCCAGTGATGAGAAACCCAATGACTTTTCATTGACATTTTAGTAGCAGAATAAATGTCCAGTCCAATAATTGGTCCCAATTGTATATTAAATAAAAATAAAATGTGGTAACATACACCGTATTAATTCATTCTCATTTTCATATGGATTTCCAGTCAGTTGCTTTAAGTCTCTGAAGCCTTATTTACAACATAATTCATAATGGACCATGGTTAATTTTGCATCGGACATGACAAAAGTAATACCTTGTGCTTCAGGAAATTAGTCAGATAAATTCAGTAACCATTGACTGATTCATAAGTGTTTTTAATTCACTAAAAAGAGATGGCTGTTTAGACCACACTGGTTGCGCTGGAATTTTTGCGCTGTAGCCTCAGTATCGGTGTTGCAGTGCCATTGAATTATGGAGCAGGAGACACTGTCATCTTATTTTTTGACGGCGTCCCATGCAAATTAGGTTAAGAATGCACATTCGGGAACTGTGAATAGTACCAAATGTTATGAAATCATTAAGTTCCTCATACTTAAAATAAAAAAAGGGAACTGGTTCTGAATAAGATACCCCTTAATATGTAATCTGTTTAAAGCATATATTTAAGGAAAGGTCCATTTATTTTCCAGATGGTGATAGATTTTTCAAAGGACCCTGTGTTAGGTAAATCTTCAGGAAGAACTAGTCTTATCCACATATGGTTTAAGACTTTAAACTAATGCTAACCTTATTGTAACTGTTAATTTGTCTCCACAGTGTGATTGATTTAGATGTGAGTTGTTACCTTATAGTACTGACTGTACTGCTGTCACTGTATTCTGTCATCTGTGCCATCTTTCTTTTATATGAGTGTTGAGGTATTTATAAAGCATAGTTTTCCCCTAGAACCTTTGCCTTTTTATTAAACCTCAGAGGCGAGTGCCTCAGTGAATTCTTCAGCGGTTGTGACAGATCATATGTGACTGCTGGTCAGAGGATCTTCTCTGGGAGACAAAGCATGGCTCATGACTCATGCTTTGCATCTTGTGTCACTGCACTGCTGCTCATGATGCCTGCAACGTGGGCGACGCGTGGGGGGGTCCAAGAGCAACAGGAGAGATCTGTCGTCATGGTCGCCAATCTATAATCTGCTGCGTTTCTCTTGTTGAAATGCTCAGTGTGTGTCTCTTTTTCTCTCTCTATCTGTTCCTCTATCTCAGAGCTATCCATGTGCATCACACAAACTCCTTGTTCTGTTCCATCAGGTGACCTTCTACCAGCTGATGGTATCTTGATCCAAGGTAATGACCTGAAGATTGATGAAAGCTCTCTGACTGGGGAGTCTGATCATGTCCGCAAATCTCTGGAGAAGGACCCCATGCTCCTTTCTGGTGAGACATAGTGTCTCCTTTCTTTGTTTTAAACATTATGTTGTACTTCTATTACTGAATGTCTCTTGAAAAATTGGGCAAGTAAGGCCCTACTCTTTCTAGAAACACAATAGAGGCTTTTGATCTTGTTTGAAGTATTGTCATGTAACTGGTAAGTACTGTAGTCATTTAGCAGATGCTTTTATCCAAAGTGTCTGACAGTAGACTACTAAAGGGCCATTCTCCTGGGAACAGCTTAGGCTTAAGTGCTATGCTTAAGGGCACATTACCTATGACTCGCTCCTTGTGGAACTCAAACCTGTATGCTTCTGGTTACCAATGATGAGGCTATTGTCAAAGCTTTTGAATTGCCAAATTGTATGGTGCTTGTCTTTTTGCTTTGTTCAGGAACTCATGTGATGGAAGGATCTGGCAGAATGGTGGTCACTGCTGTGGGAATGAACTCTCAGACTGGAATCATTGTCACCCTACTGGGCGCCACCGGTGAGGATGAGAAGAAAGTGAAGAAAGGTGAATATATGATATACTTTCTTTCTAATTTGGATAATACCCTCTGTGTTTGAGTAAGTAAACCAGTCTACCTCTTTATTTGGGAGGTCTACTTGCCATCAGTCCTGCCAGAGGTAAGAGCTGTTTCAGTGATTTACCGGACAGTTCCCCGTCCTCCTAAACCTTCTGCTACCATTAAACCTAATTTGCGGTATTGTCATACATCAATGGAGACGAATCCATAACTGTGACTGAAATTGCTCCCTGAGTTTCCTACATTATAATCATTGTACTCTTTATCTTGAAGTTTTCTTTGATTTCCTTGTTTTGTATCTTTTTTATTTGTCCTTCAGCTTTAGCACTTTTTAATTTTAGCTGCTCATTCCAAATTGGTTAGACGTAGTAGATAATACCAGGCTTATTTTGTGTTTACAAATTCAAAGGTTTTGTAAACACTACACACATATCCATATGATGGATGATTGGGATAATTAAACAAAGAAACACAGTCATTCCCATCACATTGTTTTAATTGCCAGTTTGGCATTAAATATACCCCCTCTGGGACACAAGCTGTGACTGGCTTTCCTAGTGCCCCAGGGTATGTCAAATACTGCATTCACCTGATGCCACCTCTTAATGTCTCTCAGATGTTACTGTTTGTTGGGTCGCCATCTATTTCAAAAGTCACATCAACCTAAATGGTTTGACACTCTGTTCTGTCATGACCTTAAGTCATATCCAGTGTCAAAAGAACACCTCGAAAACGTTTCTGTACTGTGATCGATTTTTATTTTTTAGAATTGTTATATTTTGATTGTAATGAAAGTTCAGCAATCCACTTTTAGATTGACAATAATGCAAGAATAATCTATTGTTTTCTGTTGAATGTGTTGACTGACAGATTTGCTAATGCAAATTGAGAAACTGCTTTTTGCTTCAGCCAAACCCTGTTGGCATTATCATAGTTAATGATACAAGCGAACAAAACAGAACATTCATCAAACAACTGAATTCTAATGAAGTTTCGTCAGTTGTATGCCAGTCAAAAACAATGACCGATCCATCAGTGTTTTGTGCATAAAGACCCTCCAGTCCTTGTCTTTCTCTATAGATGACACATCCAATCCCACGTATACTCGTGCAATGTAGTGTTACTTATCTAGTTTTTATCCTTTTGTTGTTGTTGTTTTTTTTTATTTTTATTTATTCTGTCTTTGGTTTATTTAATTTGAGCCATGTTATATCAGCCCTCCGCCCTCTCTCTCTCATTTTAAACAGGTAAAAAACAAGGACCCCCCGAAAATCGCAACAAAGGTAACCTTACCCACTCCCTCTCCCTTCTCCCCTCCCTCCCCATTCAGCAGCAAGTCTCGGAGTCTCGTGTCAGTCCCAATCACTCACTTGCTCACTTTCTCTCTGTCTTTCACGCTGTTGCTTACCCCTTCCTGCTGAGCCCAGGGGAGCTTCTTGCCTCGCTTTACTTATGAAAGGGTGCAACTCTCACCTGCTGGAAATGGCACTAAGCAGCCAGATGACTTTGCATGTCCGCAACTCCTCTCTATGCAAAGTCTATAAATAAATGTAAAATGTTGTAATGCATTTAGTTGTTCTTTTAAGGTAAGAAATCAAAATATGTGGCAAAGAGGTTTTATTTATGCTTCGGAAATCCTCCAGTGACCTTATTAATATTGTTATTGTCAGTAGTTTGTGCGCTTAGGTGATATTTTGAACATGTTGAGCTTTGATGATATTTAATTTCCACCATGCAAAAAGACTGCAAATGTCTTTAGTTTTGTTAAAAGGGCAATTTGTATTATAAATCAATTTTGATTTACTGATAAACGAATGTCCGGTTCTTAACTAGTCTTTAGAAATGAGACAATGTAAAATGAAGTTGTGAAGGAAAATTAGGTAAATGCCTTGATTCCGTTAAATGCTTTTAATGCCATTAAACACATTTAATTAATGTCATAAGTTAACACATTAATATTGACAGCTCTAATAATTATATGAATTACAAAGTTTGTGGTTTAAAGATTTATGTCCTGTGGATATACTTTTCCACTAATGTGACATTTTAGAGGGCTCTTATTTTCAGATGGCAAACTCTTTTTGCTTGACCGGGTCATCTGTGGACTGTTTCAGAGTGTGCCCGCTCTGCTCTGACTGACCCCTCCCAACTCAACCCCCTATAGTGCTCGGGGACCAAGCATCTGCTCCAGACAGAACTGCTCAGATCTCCTTGACCTCAAGCACACATACATTTACATGAGCTGTGATTGTAGCTTTGAATACATAATTATAAAGTGTTCCCAATGTCATAAAACTAATATAATATTTTTAATTTCTTTAAATAAAACATTCATATGCAGCCAAAATCTTTTCACACAGATGCTGAATTCCCAGAAAGAAATACATAAATGTGTTTATGGCTTTATAGATGAGGCTTGTCTATTCTTTGGCAAGAGGTTCATGATATGAAAGATATATTCATGATGTCTCGAGGCAGTATTTTCATTCTTGCAACTATTATCAACATGAATCGGAAAGACCAAAATTTCAGAAACTGTCTAAAAAAATGTATTCAGCAAAAATATTTCAGAAATTGTGCTTCTTTAGCTCAAATCACACATCAAAAACATTCAGGCTGGTCCAGCTAAAGGGCATGTGATTGGCTGTTTTAACACTAAGGCGGACTACAGACACCATATGTTAGCGTTAGGAGTACGGCAAATCTTCTGGTCTCATTGAAACACGTCTCAATACCTAAATTGTTTTTAAGTGCATCGTTTTCTGTATTGTGGCAGTTTCCTGGTGAAATGAACACTAGAGGCGCTACAATAACTATGGCTTGTATTCCCTTTCACACAAATCACAAGTAAAATGGCAGAATATAAGTTCATAAAAACGTACTTTTTGCCCTGTTCCTCACGCAGTGCTATCTTATGACATCTAAACACTTTTACTATAGCGCATGACTTACGTACACTTTAATGTTTGCATTACATAATCAACTACATTTACAAGCTAGTTCACACACTATCAACTGGGCACTAGCTAATAGTGATAGTGCGTTGCTCTGCGATGCAAAGGACAGTGGTACGAGTCCAGCAGAGCATGCAACCTGAATCGAAATATTCATAGAAGCACCACAAAATGACACAGTTGCTTTAGAAGTGTTTTTCAACTCACATTTGCTTTTTATGACACTATTTGTAAGGTTTAGGCCAGGGAGATATGTTTTGTTGATTAAAAACTTGATATACCATTAACTTTAAACAACTCCTCTGTTAGTATAGACATTTCACCTCAGAACTGCTGTGATACTTGTAAGGAACCACGTGCTCTCATTTTGAAAATGATGCCACATTAATGTTATTTTCATGAGATCAGGCTGGTTTTCATTTATTTCTGTACAAATGGGCCGTTTTCATCCAGTTTTAACGTCTTTGATGGTATTGATGTAATGCTTAGTGGCGTGGCTTATGTGGGAGTTGCACCCTTGCAGAATAGACCGGCTGTGGATTGTTGTTTTTGTCCATTTGTTTAGTTTAGCTCTTTGTTGTACTCACTGTTGCTTCTTTCTAGGGTGTGGCTCAGGACTTCATGCTGTCTCCTCTTGTACACTCTTCTCTTGGTCAAAATCTGACCCCTTCACCTTTTCCCCCTACCGCACTCTCCTTTGGGAGCGGAAAAATCAACCAAAATCTCTATGATTTTTTTCGTCTTCCTCTTGGTCCTTGTTTTCTTCGTGGTGGTTGTATATCTGGCTGTTTGGACTGTTTTTCTGTTTTCAGTTGTCTGTAAATCACTTGCCTCTCCTGTTCGTCGTGCGTGCCTCTGTTCGTGTTGTCAGTCAGACAGTCAGTCCGTCCATCAATCCCCAATACATGTGTGGTTGTTCTATTAGTTCTGGTCATCTCTGTCAGTTCTGGTCAGTTGTTTGTTGTGACTGGTGGTCAGGTAGGCTCTTGGACTGTTTTTCAGTTAGATTTTAAGGAATTTCTCCACTCAATTTTATGTAGCACAATGAGGTGCTTAACTTCAGTCTGTTGCACGTCATGTAGAAAAAGCAGCTTGCTTTGTTTATCTTTTTGTTTATCTTGGAAGCTTAATGCGAATTGGAGTGAGGGCTCAATGTATATCCATGGAAAATGACTGAATTGGATCTTCAACTCCATTAAGTTTCTATTTAAGATTAAAATAGGGTAATGCAATATGTCATTTTATCCCTGCCTGTTTTATAATTGAATTAAAACTAGCAAAGTTACCATTACATACCATTTTTTTAATTGCCATTTAAGAGATTTTTGTGTGAAGAAAAGTAGATTGCGGGTTGATCTTCACAAAGATTTAAACACCTAGAAACTTAGTTTTTTTTATTCATTATATTACTGGGTTTTGTAACCCATTGGCCAACCACAAAAGGATGATCTATCAATGTAGAATCAGGTTTTATAGAAATGTTTTGTGCTCTGCTTGGAACCTACTTAGAATTCACCCTGCATACCTTAACCCTGCCGGGAAATGGCTATGTGAATTTCGAGTTTTCTTCTCACCAGCCCAGATTCACTCTAACATAAAAGAAGTTCTGCTTTTGATATGGTTATTTTGTATAATTCTCTTGGAACCCACTGTATGACTTGATGTTACTAAATTGCCCATTCTCTTCTCCCCTCTTCCTCTTTATGCACCCTCTCATCTCCTTCCATCCTTTTTTGGCATGTTCCTTCCTTGATCCCATAACAACTCCTGAAATCAACCTCCACAGCTAAGACTCAGGATGGCATCGCCCTGGAGATCCAACCACTGAAAAGTGAGGAAGGAGCAGAAACGGAAGAGAAAGAAGAAAAGGAGAAAAAGAAAGTGAATGTCTCCAAGAAGGAGAAGTCGGTCCTGCAGAGCAAGCTGACCAGGCTAGCAGTACAGATTGGAAAAGCAGGTTAGGAGCCCCACAGACCTGATTGTCAGGTGCACCTGTTAAAACTCACATTATTCTGACCTGTTTGAATGCCACTTTTACACTCTTTTATTCATTGTTGATTCATGCAGAGGTTGAGAAAAGGGATATTTCCCATGGTGCACACACCAGAAAATGTCATTTTTGTTAAAGGGCTGGGTGATATATTGAATAATCACAATGAAGGAACAATGTGAATTTCACAATGAATTCAATATGCTTTTTATTTTGCCATTGAACTTGCATCAAGTGGTCGTTCAGTCTGTGTTGTTAGACTAGTTGTGATCCGTCCTTGTCTCGCAACTTGCAAGTATATAATACTTGTCTCTGATTTAAACTTCAGTAGAAAAAAAACTGGGTTAGTAAATTTAATTCATTTCCGTTAATTAGTTTCAATAAAGTTCAGCAATGTGTTTGCATCAGTCACTCTGTGGAAATGTATTTATATTGAAAATGTTTTAGTTTAAAATATATGTAGGTAAATATATTTGTTCAATACTATGTGTAGATATATTGTATGTAGATAAAAGGCTGAAAATATCAAGATATAATCTTTAGCCATATTGCCCATAACACAGAAATGTAAATTGTGTTTGGTTTAAAGCACAATATATGTGTACCATTAGCTATAAATATGATATGATAACACATGGATTTCTTCAGACATCCTTTCTGCAACTGAGTTCATTTGGTTGTTTTACTTAAAGAAATCGTGTCATCCAGTATGGAAACAGGCTTGTCCCTTTGGGCTGTGTTCCACCTAATTATCCTACTTCCTACAGTTACCCTCACAATCAAATCACATTCAGATGGAGCGCATCAGCCCACAGCTGTTGCTGTTATGACTAACAGGAAGTCAGCAGGCATTCTTGCATCCCCTGTGGCATATTGGTCTTAAAACTCCCTCTCCTCTGGCAGGTCTCATCATGTCTGCAGTGACCGTCATCATCCTAATCCTGTACTTTGTTATTGACACATTTGGCGTGCAGGGGCACAAATGGACGGCCGAGTGCACGCCTATCTACGTCCAGTACTTTGTAAAGTTTTTCATTATTGGTGTGACGGTGCTGGTGGTAGCAGTTCCGGAGGGACTTCCTCTAGCTGTTACCATCTCCTTGGCCTATTCTGTAAAGGTGAGAGCCTTTGGATTAGTTAACACTTGTCTTGTAACAATAACTAAAAAATAAAAGTTGCTTTGCATCTTTGTGAACTCTGTGACTCTTCAGTGAGTCTGTGTTTTTCTGCATGGCGAGGCATTATCAGCATTTATGCTGGAGGGATGCATAAATGCATCTATACCCACTTTTACACCTTAACATTTGTTTTCGGTGATTAGATCACAATCAGATAGCACTTGACCACATTAAAACAATCAAATCACATTGTGAGGGTATTATATCTATAGAAATTTTTAAAAATATAAAATATAAATAAAAATGTTTTGGTTAATGCAACCTCTGAATAATATGTCAATTATGTTTTCCAATTTATTTGGGTAAGTGAGATCTCTATGCACTCCTACTGGAGCAGTATTGTAAAAGAATATCTGATACAAAACGCATGTATATGCCAGGTGTAAAAGGGGCCCATGTTAGAGGGCTAAAACATTCTCTTGCAATAGATTTAGCCTTTCCCCTGTAAAATACAGATCAATTGCTGTTTTTCCACTACAGAAAATGATGAAGGACAACAACTTGGTGAGGCACCTGGATGCCTGTGAAACCATGGGTAATGCCACCGCCATCTGTTCTGACAAAACTGGAACGCTGACAATGAATCGCATGACTGTGGTCCAGGCCTATATTGGTGACACACACTATAAGAATGTTCCAGAACCTGGGGCCATTAATCCAGAGACTCTGGAGTTATTAGTCAACAGCATCTCCATAAACTCTGCATACACAACCAAGATCATGGTAAGTATAAGCCTTAAGTAAATAAGATTCCGATGAATAATTGATCTTGGTATGAGTTAATCACATATCTAATGGATTCTACTTGATCCTTTCTTGACTGCTATTTATGAGGTATCTTATTTCCCAATAGCCGCCAGAGATGGAGGGAGGTCTGCCAAGGCATGTGGGCAATAAGACTGAGTGTTCACTTTTGGGTCTGGTGCTGGATCTGAAGAGAGACTATCAGCCTATTCGGGATGAAATTCCCGAGGAGAAACTTTATAAGGTTTACACATTCAACTCCTCCCGGAAGAGCATGAGCACTGTGTTAAAGAACGCAACTGGTCCTGGGTTCCGAATGTACAGCAAGGGTGCCTCTGAGATCGTCTTGCGCAAGTAAGCGAGATCTATCCTTTTCCGCTCTCTTTGCACTTGCAAAGTTCTAGAGATGGGTCAAGATGGTTGACTAGTTGATAAGCGAAGTTGAGTAGTTTATATAGGTTCCTTTCTAGTTGTGTGTGTGTGTGTGTATTTATATATACCATTTCAAGGACTTTGTCGGTTTAAGGAAGTGACTTCTTTGTTCCTTGAACATTTTCTACTTATGAACTGCAGGAGGTGCTTCATTAATAGTGACTTTAACACTAAGATTAACTAACATTAAGATTTCAGAATATGCGCCAACAAATGGATGCATGAACCACTGCAGTGAAGCGAGAGGTTATGTGGTGCAGTACTAACAACTGTAGCACACATCTTGGAAGGTGAACATTTTTGCCAACTGGTTGTAAGTTTGATAGGTAGAGCTCTAAAAGTGACCAATGATCGCTCCTATTATAATAAATGAAGCATTTAGCAGACGCTTTTATCCAAAACGAATAACAAATTAGGGACACAAAAATAAATTCTTACATTATCCGCAGGCCATGCAGACAGCTTCATTGAACAGCTTCATTGAGTATAATAGGAGCGGTCCAATATTCCGGATCTTTCCGCTGTGGAAAATAACTCTGAGCATCTAAACTATTATATAATTTCATCACCTATTTTGCGTAGACGATCAGTATCAACAACACGTCTAGATAAATCACTTCAGGTAAAAGTTTGATGTACTTTGAGAAAATATGATAACTCATAGCCTTATTTATAAGATCTAGTAATGATACCGGAAGTGCCACAAGGCTAGTAGCATTCTAATTCCTTTGTTATTTTTTACATTCATAGAATGGTCTATATAATTTATGCAACAGTTAGTTCCGGTCCTCATTTCTGATTGGAAGTGAGGTGTTCTAGGAGTGCTTATAGCTTAGATCATCACCACTGGGATACTTTACTGTTTGTATCACTCCTCTTGTGTTTGTGGTGTTCCAAACTGGAGTGTAAGAGCAGGTGTGAATGTTAATTTATCCCTGTGACATTAAAGATTTCAGCCAGCAAGTGGCAACAAAAGAACGTCTTGTTTGTGCAATAAGCGAGTTGAACTTGCGTTGAGAGAGACCTTGCTGTCAGTCAGAGTGCAAGTTTCTTTGAAGTCATCTGCATTGTATCTCATTCCATGATCCCTCAGATTACTACTACACTATAGCTGAGAAATAAAGCTAAACTAACAGCTTCAGTAGTACTGCTTATCACAGCCGAGAGTCGCGACAGACAGAGTAATCACACCTATCTGAGTAGGGAGGAAACATAAAAAAATTCCAACATGGTTTCTGTGTCGTTTCAAAATAAGAGTTCCCCATGAATGAAACTGGTGTCCTCCTTGTTTGATGAAATTGTAGGATTATTGAAATTGTAGAATTATTGAAAACGTAGGATAATTCTGAGAGCATGTATGGCAGCATTACTCCACGATTGGAGCAGCGAACTACCACTACAGCTGAGGAATAGAGTTAAACTAACAGCTTACTCTTCATCACTGTAACAGATGCAGGTAATCACATGCTCAGTCGCTCTCTCTCTCTTGCTCTCTCTCACACGCACGCACACACACGCACACACACACACACACACACACACACACACACACACACACACACACACCTCCTTGTTAATTCAGTAACTTGTTAGAAACAGCAAAGGCTGTCGTTAATAGTTCTAAAGTGACTTTTTCGAAATAGAAACTAGCCACAGAAGATCCTGATCCGTGGCCTAAGAAAGTAGTTCCACACACAAGGGCTTTTTTTTGGGACAGTCCTTAGTTTTTCCTTATTTACTTGTTTGTTGAACTACTGTTGAATAAAAGCAATATCACACTCGCAGTTATGTCTGTACAGTTGAGTTAATTTTATGAATAAATCCCTTTATAGCAGCCACAGCTGCTACAGTCATACACATGCAGATGGTCTTCACCCATTGCAATACATCTTGCATGTTGAGCATAATGTTTTAGACAGTGTTTCAAGTAAAAATTGCCCAGACCTCTGCTTTCTGTTGGATTCTCTTATGCTCCTATTTTTGGGAAGAATGGGTCTTTTGTAAATGCCTTCCCAAGAAAGCATCCAATTGGCCTCAGGTAATCCCCAAATCCAGCCTAATTATATAGGGATTTCTTGAGATTGATAAACTGATGTTGAAAACTCGGATGAAGTTGCAATAATTGTTATTTAAAGTAATATTAAACTTTCTTTTTTCTATCAGGTGTTCCCATGTTCTCGATGCTTCAGGCCAGCCTCGTGCTTTCAAGGCCAAGGATCGGGATGAGATGGTGCGGAAAGTGATCGAGCCAATGGCCTGTGATGGTTTAAGGACCATTTGCGTAGCCATGAGAAACTTTACAACAGAGCCAGACTGGGACAATGAAGCTGAGATTCTGAATGACCTGACCTGCATCTGTGTGGTGGGCATTGAAGATCCTGTCCGCCATGAGGTGAGAAAAACAAACTTGTACACTTTATATCTAAAGCTGAATTGAACAACTGACCACCTGTCAGTGCCACAGAACATCTGACTGTGTGGTGAACGGACAGAGGAAGACAACTTGTATCCAAGAAGTGAATGTGAACTTTGTTCTTGATTACCTTACAATAATCCCAAACATGTTAGGGTTAGGGATATTTAACAGGAATCAGAGATAAAATAGATCACATTACTCCAAAAAGGTGGGGGGAATCAATTTAACCCAAATACACAATTATGTATGCCACTTAATTTGAGGGAAGCTGACATAAATTCTGCACTGATCCATAATAAAAAAAATAGCACAGTCCCCTGTCATATACCCATTTTACCACCTTCAAGGGAAATAGGTCAGATTGTCCCCCACCAATGAGGCTATTCCTGTCCACACTTTCATATGGTACTTGACGTTCTGCAATGAATTCATCATTATCTCATGATAATCATGATCTGTACATTTTCATTATATGAAATGTGGTGGGCTGCTCCTATCTTAAGCTGCCAGCTAATGCCTTTCATGTCTTGCTATGGAAGGAAATCTGAAGTATACAAATATCCTGTCTATTTACTCCATATTTCTGCCCATCTACCTGCCCATCTATCAGCAAACCAAGAAAAAGCCTGTGACTTGTGATGAGAGATAAAGACAATACTGTAATCTGCCTGATAGTAGAACAAACTCATTAACAGCTTTATTATGGAAATTTAGAGCACTGTAGTGATGACAAGATGGGTTAAAATATTTTTGTCCTAGTGAGAAACACTCACTTGTAGCCATGTTTGGAGGCAAGACAGCATTCAAGTTTATAGGTTATAAATGCACACTAGTTTCTGTGCATCATGTCAAGATTACATGTTCTTCACCTGACATGGTATTGTGTGACATCGCCCTGTGAAATCTCTGTGAATGGGAACAATTTGGGAGGTTTTCAATTATCTATAAATAAGTGAGCTTATTGGCTCTAATTACGGGTGTGGTGTGATTCATCGCAAGACTGAGTACGGATAATTACATAGGACTCCAGAATACACACACAACCTCTGGATCCAGCCTCTTCATGTGTTAAGTAGTCTCGTTACCTTCACCACTAAACAAACAACACAGAATTGTCAGAGTGCCACACCAAGAGTGACTACAATATCCTCAGTACTGATCTGAGGCCAGCAATGTTATCACCTATAGGGTTGTCTTCCACCCAATTGCAGCTGGTCTTTTTTTTCAAAAAAAGTTCAACATTTATTCCAGTGACAACAATACAAAACAAATTCCACTGTATTGGAGCAAGATGAACCAATTGGTTTTAAAAAAATTGTGGGAGGTTTCCTGGCATTGTTGAGTTCAGTTAAATCTAAATCCAAAGTTGAGCTGTCCAGACTAGGGCTGGGAGATATTCAAGAAATATGGCCACAATATTTATATAAAAAATATTACTATATCCAATTACATCGTCAACCCCTGGCCGAGAGGAGGTTTGGGTAGCTCAGTGAGCATTGACGCTGACTACCACCCCTGGAGTCGCAAGTTCGAATCCAGGGTGTGCTGTGGGACCCAAGCCAGGTCTCCTAAGCAACCAAATTGGCCCAGTTGCTATACGGAGGGTAGAGTCACATGGGGGTAACCTCCTCGTGGTTGTGATTAGGAGTTCTCGTTCTCAATGGGGCGCATGGTAAGTCTTGGTAAGGGATCGCGGAGAGTAGCATGAGCCTCCACATGCTGTGAGTCTCCGCAGTGTCATGCACAATGACCCACATGATAAGATGCCGACACCGCCGATATCGGATTACATCGTCCTATCACCTAGCCCTAGTCTAGACAACGCACTGATCTGAACTAATGTCACTTTTAATTGAAAGGACAGTGGATTGGATTTGGGAAATGACTCGACTGCCTACTACCTGCCAGAAAATGCATCCTACAAACGTATACATTTTTAAATATACCTTCAGGCTGTTAAATTTAATTAGATATTGTAAACATCTTGTGTAGAATTTTGTGGAGTATTTGAGAAAAATATGATTGCTAAACCCTGTGATCTGGGTTCTTCGACCTTCATCAAAATCCATCCAGACTGCCTATTTTGTTATTTAAGCATGATCAGTATTGGAGTGGATGTCTGGCTGAATGGATAAAGATTTGCCAGTGGCTGCCCAGTAACTCCTGCTTTGAACCAAGCCAATCAATGGTCCTTCTATTCTCCTGTGTGCTAACTCTGCAGGTTCCTGAGGCTATTGCTAAATGCCAGCGAGCAGGCATTACCGTCCGTATGGTCACTGGAGACAACATCAACACAGCCCGCGCCATCGCCACCAAATGTGGAATCCTGCAGCCTGGAGAAGACTTCTTGTGCATGGAGGGCAAAGAATTCAACCAGCAGATTCGTAATGACAAAGGAGAGGTAAGGAGCTTGAGATCTTTATGGACAGTTAAATGATTAGTTCACCCAAAAAAGAAAATTCTCTCATGATTTACTCTACCTCATGCCATTCTAGATGTGTATGACTTTCTTTCTTCTGTAGAACACAAATTAAGATTTTTAGAAGAAAATCTCAGTTTTTGTAGGTCCATAAAATGCAAGTGAATGGGTGCCAAATTTTTGAAGCTCCAAAAATCACATGTAGCAATCATAAAAGTAATCTCGTTCGACGTTTAAATATGTCAACTGCAGCGCCATCTTGGAACATTGAACAAGGAGAGATGTGTGAATCAGTTTGAATGCAGTTTGAGTGAGTGAGCGAGTGGAGAAGATACGTTTACGTCACTCTAGAGGCGGTTTGAACTCCACCCTCGTCAATGTACAAACCTCAAGCTGTCCGGAAGCGCACATTTTTAGTAAAAAAAATGTTTTAAATATTACACACCCTTAGCGTTTCGCTAAGTTTTGTGGACCTACAAAGCTGCCTGAAATATTCTTCTATAAATCTTAATTTGTGTTCTGCTGAAGAAAGACAGTCATGCACACCTTGAATGGCATGAGGCTGAGTAAATTAGCAGATCATTTTCATTTTTGGGTGAACTATTCCTTTAATATACAAGGACATGCAAAGTGCTTATTTTACTCTTGTCTCTATCCCTAGGTGGAGCAAGAGCGTCTTGACAAGGTCTGGCCAAAACTACGTGTTCTGGCCCGTTCCTCCCCTACAGACAAACACACTCTGGTTAAAGGTGAGAAACTTATGAATGGTTTGTAATAGGATATTTTGCAGTTTACACTTTCAGTGCACTTTTCTACTGTATAAAACCTTATACATGCACTACATAGTCAAAAGTATGTGGACACCACTTGTAATTAACACCTTTTGAACACCTTTGGTCCGACCTTAATAATGCTCTTTTGTCTGAATGGGAGGAAATCCCCACAACCATGTGTCCAGCATTTATTGGAAAGCTGAACCAGAAGAGTGGAAGCTACCAACTCCCTATTAATGCTCATGATTTTAAAATGATATGTTCAACAAGCACATGTAAGACATATGGGGATGATGTTCACGTGCCCAAATACTTTTGTCCATGTAGTGTATTAGATGCCCAATGCCTATTATGGTGACCTTTAATGAATTCATGCTGAAATAATGGATGCTTTTCATATTTATGAGGCTTAAACAACAATACAAAGACAGACGTTTTGTTTGTGTGTGCAGGTATTGTATAATCTTTTATTTGTGTAGGTTAAAATCTTGTAACCTATTTTGGTTTCCCCTAAGGCAATGCCTGCTTTGTTGTCTTTCAGGCATCATTGACAGCACAGTTGGAGAGACAAGACAGGTGGTGGCTGTGACTGGAGATGGAACAAATGATGGTCCTGCCCTTAAAAAAGCAGATGTTGGATTTGCTATGGTAAATAATGTGTTTATTTTTTGTGTTCCCCCAGTCAAATCAATGCTTCGTTTTTCTTTCAGACACCGGTTTTACACAATGGAGGACTTCACAATAAAATTAAGGAAATTCATTATTAATTTATTAAATTGAAAAATAAAAATGTAGTTAAATGTAACAATAAAAGAATACATTAATAAATCACTTCAAATGGATAAATAGACAATTAAAACAGTTGTGTGTGTGTGTGTGTGTGTGTGTGTGTGTGTGTGTGTGTGTGTGTGTGTGTGTGTGTGTGTGTGTGTGTGTGTGTGTGTGTGTGTGTGTGTGTGTGTGTGTGTGTAAAAATAATAGCTTTTAAATGCATCCTTAAAAAAGCATTTGCCTGTTGCTTTTTTTAATATCATTTTGGCTAGTGATTTAATTTTATTTATTGCCATTTCTTTTCCCAAAAGATTTGGCAGCAGGTGTTAGACTTTGTCAAAGATTGCCTTAATAACTGGAGAGGTTTTGTTCTAATCCATGTCCAATATCCCCTGCTCTGCACCAAGCCAAAATGCCTCTGGCCATCATTGCAAAATGTGGTCTCATTTGTTCATCAGTGGGTGATCAATGCTCATGGAGCCCTTGCTTGTTGATCAGATGACCCCACAAGAAGAATTAGTGGGCTTCCAAAAATGCCCTTAATGTGGAGAGTGTAAACAGACACACCATCTTAAAGTATTAAGTAATTGTGGTAACTGCCAGTTGGAGGACATTAGGTTAGAATGAAGGCAGGGATGGTAAACCTGCCCCTTCAGTCTTTTCTCCACAACTTCTTTTATATCTTGATATAGAAAACAACCAAAGCCATGAAAAAGCATTTCCTCTTTTAACGAAGTGATGATTTTTCCTTTCTTTCAACATTTTTGTTAACAAGAACCATCTCATTCCTGAGAATGAACCTGTATCTCCATGTCATAATAAAGTAGACTTCTCCAGTATTTACGAAGACAAATTTACATTTATGCATTTGGCAGATGCTTTTATCCAAAGCGACTTACAGAGCCCTTACACCACCACCACTCGTGTAATATTTCTTAAGAGCTGCTGCTTTCTTTGTCTTACAGGGAATTGCTGGCACAGATGTTGCAAAGGAGGCCTCTGACATCATCCTTACGGATGACAACTTCACCAGTATCGTCAAAGCTGTGATGTGGGGACGTAACGTCTACGACAGCATCTCCAAGTTTCTGCAGTTTCAACTGACTGTCAATGTGGTGGCGGTGATCGTTGCATTCACTGGGGCATGCATCACACAGGTACACTAACATCCTTTGACGTAACTCTTTTTTTGTATTTCACATTTGATTTTATGTCATCTGTAGATGAAATCTGACACTGTGGCCCAGAAATCCAAACGTATATGTTATAAAAGACAGAGAATGAGTCATCTACAAAAGACAAAAAGTGCCGAATTGCTGGGTTCTAGGTGGAAAAACACAAGAGTACTTGGTGGTTAAGTATGCCATTGTGCGGGACAATTCATCATGATGTTTCATAATTAAAGAATGCAACCATAAAGACAAAGGAACTCTACAAGAAAAGACAAAGTCTTTTTTATTCAATGAAACATGTCGTGTCCATTAAGCGCCGGTGCCAGACTTCAACTCAAATGGGGCTGGCAAGTCTTATTGTGTCTTAGCCTAACTACATAACATATGACAATACTATTATAATGTCCTTTCTGTGGCGACTCACTCTGATTGTGTCGGCAGGACTCTCCTCTAAAAGCCGTTCAGATGTTGTGGGTAAATCTGATTATGGACACACTGGCTTCCTTGGCTCTGGCAACGGAACCTCCGACAGAATCACTCCTACTGCGAAAACCTTACGGTCGGAACAAACCACTCATTTCCAGGACTATGATGAAGAACATCTTAGGTCATGCCATTTACCAACTTGTCATCACATTTACTCTTCTTTTTGCTGGTAAGAGGCTTCTCTATTCATGATAAGGTTTTACCAAAATTGAATCTACAATTTAATGAGTTCCAACATCTCAAATATTCATTGTTTTTGCGTTGCCTGAGTATTGAGTTGAAATGAGGGAGATTTGAGGGTTATTCCAGAAAGCAAGGTAAACTTACCGTGACATAAATCCTGAACTCTCGGTTGATTAACCCAAAACTTGCTTACTCGTGGTATGTGGGTTCCAGAACAGGTTCACTCAACCATGAGTTTGGAACTCAGAGTTTCTGCACGTTCTCTGTGAATGTAGAAAGGCATTCTCAGGAGATCACCGAATCCATGAGTCACCATGGAAACAGACGCTAAGAAGAAAGGCGTGCCGTATTTCAGTGAAGTAGAACATGAAGTTTTAATGACTGCAAATGAGCATTATTTCATCTTCACTCGTAATAGCGATATGAGCTACATTGGTTTAAGACTGAGAGTTTGCTTGACAGAAATTATACTGAATCATTGGGTGAATATTTAAATGAATAGAACTATAAAGTTCTACCGTACATATAAAAGCTTAATTCAACATTAATATTAGACCTCTCTCGCCTACATTAATGTTTAACTGGTCGACCATTATGTAATTTGTTTGCACTGAACTTCATTATAAGTATTACATTCATATTTTATTAATATTATGATAATAGGCTATATGTTTACTAAATATTTTAAGATGAATTTTAATGGTATTTACCATGATCTGTGCACACTAATTTTATTTTACTGTATTTCATGTGAACTGAATGTATTATGTATAATGTATAAATTCCTTTATTTTTAGTGCCATTTGATGTACCCAGTTGGGGTTTCTAAAAACTTAGAATCATATCACCTTTATTTTCCCACAGTTGCTGATGGTCTCGTTGTATTAATATACCCTCTTTCAATTGTAGGATCTCCCACAGTTGTCATCATTTTCCATTGATTTAATGTAATGTTTTTCAGTAGGCCACACATGATTATTCATGTGCATTATAAGATGAAGATCTGCTGTAGGAGGTGGACAATGATAGGAGTTACATGTCCATTGTGTTCTTATCTCATTTAATGTGTCATTACAACTTGTCATGTCGTGTTGTCATGTTCAGAAGGGTCCATCTGCCTCCAGCAACTTGGTACGGAATGAAATTATGTTGTTTTAATTGAAGATCATGTGTCTAACTATACATTATAGATGCTCATGATCTCAGCATTAGGGAAAAGTAACTAATCTCTTCCTTGTTAATAAGAAACTGTAAAAGGTCCCTATTGAAAGGCAGAACAAAAATTGTATTTAGAGATGGACCATGTACAGCTTCTGGAGTAGAGGAGGCTGATTCATCTTTTCATTGAATCACCTGACCACCAGCTAAAGGAGGGCACTGTGGGTGACTTTAAATGACATCATGTCTCATTTATATTTTCAGATAATAACGAGAGTACAATGAACAAGTCTGGAAATGTGTGCATTTATATGTACAGTAGCCTACATGAATTAAAGTGATAAAATATATTACCTCTATATCTGTGGTCTGTGAAATGATCACATATTATCTTGTTAGTGAGAAAAATTACGAGTGATTAATTGCTTAAGATTTTAATTGGTAGACGTTACCTACATACAGTACATATTGATACAATGGAATGTCATTTTATAAATAACAATAATATTCATTGACTGAAGAAACTGTAAAGAGAATGTGGGTGCTATAATAATTTTATTCTATGAAATGTATAGAATAAAAATGATTTATTAGAAGACTAAATATAAATACATAAAGCCCTGTCTTCATAGTAAAGAGTGTGGGTTACTTTCCAATGTGTTCTGCGTTAAAAAATATTTCTGTATTAAAACTGTGAGACTGGAAATCCCGGAGTAAAGATGATTTGTGAGGTAAAGATTGCAGTTTACTGTAATATTGCTTTAAAAGTATAATATTGTGTGTAATCTGAATTTCCACGCCCACTGTGCCACTATTAAAAGGGCACGAATGCGATGGCAGCCTCTGAAACGACCAACATCTACCTGAAATAAACTAACTCTGGAACATAACCTACTCTGGAGCAGGTTATGTTCAGAGAGTAAGCTGCTATGGCTACTAACATACCCTGCAAGTTCCCTGAGTTTTTGGACAGAAAGCTTAGGTATCCGCATATTCTGAGTAAATTTACCCCAGGTAAAGTCGCTTAACCTGCTTTCTGGAATACCCCTCTGGACTAGTTTTCCTTCTGGGAAAGGAAGGGCTATATCTCAGTAACCTTTAAGGTCACAAGCACTCTAACTGTGGTTTTGTAAACCCTCTTAAATTGGAATATTTTATTGCAAATTTTAACCTACAAACTAAAATTCCAAAAATAGATTTCTTTATTTTTTTGCTATAATTGTTTGGTTAACTAGTGAACACAGTAAAACCACACTAGCATACTGTACATTCAGGGTCATTTACAGTATACAGTATAGTTTTAACAGAAAGGTTAAACTGTGTTCTCAGGACAAGGGTATTTCTCATAAATGTCAGCCTGGGGCAAGTTGGAGTTTGATGTATGTCATTTTTATTTATTTATATATATTTATTTGCTGTTTCATTATTGTTTTAATGTTTACATTTTGCTGAAAAGACTATAATAGGCTGTTTAATGGCAGGTTCCATTTAGACAACTTGCCCCACTTTTTGGGGCTAGGGATGTGCCCGAAGCCGAATACCGGCACAAATAATTACTAATGGATAACGAATTCATCCGAATAATACAAAAAATATTCAGAAGACTGATCATCCAACGAGCACAGGTATTAAGTGTTATTTTAAATCAAAATTACAAAGCAATGATGAGTCTTTGAAGCCAATATTACTACAGCGTAAACCTTATGAATGAAAATTCACACGGTATGATTTCAAGTTCATTAGATTGTTCCATTCTTGACTCCGTTTCAGTCTCTTAATTGTGCACATCACAGAAATCGAATCTTGTCAAGAGTAAGATTAGCAAGGATACTATATCATACACATTTTCTACTTCTTAAAATGTCCGTTAACACATTAACACCAACTGTTGCACACAATTCACACATAAGAATCCATAATCCATAAATCCATAAAAGAGAAGTGATGATTTTATAGAGGAGCTTGTCTGTCCCTCTCTTTAATCTGGCCACATTTATCCACATCACCAATTAAGGTAATTGCATGGTTTAGCCTTTACTACCAAACAGTTGACATGTTCCATAGAGGTTTAAATACTTGTAAATCTGCTCAGAATATTCCTGCACATGCACAGAGGATTACAGAGAAAACAAAACATGCAAATATTTCCCACTTTTCTCTTCTAGAAATGTAAAGAGCCTCATTCTTGCTATTTATTCTGCACATGTAATTTAACTTAATAATTGCATCCTCCACATTATGTTAAAATATGTGTACACAAGTGCCTCAAGTGTAGCCTATCAAAACTTTCTGATATAAATTTAGAGTGCTTTAACCTGTTTGTAAGCTTAATTAATCTTTTACTCATTTCTTTTGAATGTTTGTATTTGTATTTAATATTCACTGCAAAATGTGTGCTTGACATTTCACAATTGCTTGGCACCTCTGCCTCCAGAATAACTTTGTTATACTTGCGCATTGCACATAAACTTAAACATATACTTGCACATTGCAGACATAAACCAAAATTCTTTTTCAGCAGATATTAAAGACAAAAATACGAGGAAAAACCAAAGCTAAAAACACATTCCACAGTTAATGTCGCCTACATATCCAGCTTCATTTGGTGAGAACAAAATAGAGAACATATCAGTAATAAATAATAATAATTAAATAGGCCTATCCGAGGCATGTTTTATATACAGGAACTATAAATGTAAAAGAGTTGCATTTTAAAATTAGTTTTGAGACCCTTCCGGTTAATGCCACGCCCACAACCGGTTCTATCCAAATACATTGACAGATCCAGATAATTTTGTCATAGTAACAGATACAGATAATGGCTTCGCTGCACACCCCAATTAGAGGCATACACTTTTATTGTAGCCAAGACTTGAAAGTACAGTATGTGCATATACAGAAACTGACTTTCAAACTAAGCCTATCCTGAGAAATATTCACTGGAGTAAAAAGTGTAAAATAGTTCCTTGTTAGGATATTCTCTCAAAGTTAATTGCCTTCTTCTATGCAACTGCAAATTTAACAGTAAAACCCTGACTCAAATTGGTGGTGTATGTGTAAATAATTGTTTTATACCAGCCTGTGATCCCTATTTGTCTAACAGATCACATCACAGGCCAACTAAAGCCCTAAAGCATGTCACAGTGCTTCAGGAGAGTTCTCTATAAATGTTCCCATGTTATGCTGCTGCCAACTGATTAGACAAGTGTAAATATATTACAAGTTTACAGCTGGAAAACACTTTTTCATGTTTCTCTCTGTGGCCATTACGCTTGACTGGAATTATCGCATTCGTTTTTAATTAACAAGAACATGTATTTATTGAAAATCCCCTTAAGTGCTTTCCAAGACTTATACCACTGTATTAATTTTGAATTGTGTTTTTAAAATTCACTTACTGAAACTATCTTGCTGTCCCCAAAGGTGAGAAGTTGTTTAACATCGATAACGGCCGTAACGCCCCCCTCCACTCCCCGCCATCTGAGCATTACACCATCATCTTCAACGTCTTCGTTATGATGCAGCTCTTCAATGAGATCAATGCCCGCAAGATCCACGGCGAGAGGAACGTGTTTGAGGGAATCTATCGGAACCCAATTTTTTGCAGCGTTGTGTTGGGAACCTTTGTCCTGCAGGTGAAACATGATCACAAAGTTAAAGAAATAATTGTTTAATAAGTCGGTTTGGTAGATTTGATGCAAGGAGCTGTTTAGTCTTTGTAAAACGGAGTTCTGTCTCTAAAATCTGATGTAAAATTGCTGATATGCACTCACCTGTAAACGCACATTAATACAATTGTGCATGTGCTAAGTTGTCATGTTGCTTAGCATGCGTAAACAGCCTACATATAGGTTCATAAATGGCATTACTTGGTCAGAATTGTACATTTTGGTTCTGTTAATGATAATTTGTATTATTAATTGAATGTTTTTCATATTGACACTATTTTATAAATGGTAAAAGCCACCTGAGTCTGCGGGTTAATGTGATTTTTACCATGGTATTCCTCTTTGCATTGTGTCAGACAACACCCCTTAATGGTGTTAAAATGTCTGTAACTCTCAGCCTCTTGTTGCAGTTTAACTGGACTAATGGAATATACCTTGTTACAGATTGTCATTGTGCAGTTTGGAGGGAAGCCATTCTCCTGCACAGCCCTTACCATCGATCAGTGGCTCTGGTGTGTGTTCATAGGGGTTGGTGAGCTGCTTTGGGGTCAAGTAAGGCTATTTCTTATTCTTAAAAAGCTTTCAAATGTCTTAAAATTATTTTCCAAAACGTAAGCCCAGAAAGAAAGTCTTAAATATCTTTAATATTGTTTGCAGTTGTCTTAAATTTTGAGAGGCTTCCAAAAATGCTGCTTCACACAGCCAATTTTAAGGGAATCTAAGGCAAAGATGCAATATTGCTTGTATCTTAATGAAATGGAAATTTTTTTAATTAGCATTTGTCTTTCTAATTGATTGGCTTGTTAAATGCAGTATTTCCAATGATTAACCCCTCTGTTTCATTTTTTTTAATTGGTTTGAACTTTTTTTTAATTATTTGTATTAAAAATTCTTTGAATGTCTTCAATTTAGTTATATAAAACATGAAGATAACCTGTTACAGATTGTCTTTGTTGGTCAATAATCAATTTATCAATAACTCTTGAGTCTTCCAAGCCTAAATCAAGCCTAAATAGTCAGAAGAACACATTTACCGATGACAAAGTGCATGAGATAGAGATGCACAAGCTTCTCAGTGGTGCAATAATGAAAACATCATAACAGAATGCACCGCGTGGGTGATTTTGAACATCTTTAGTTCCCTCTTCAATCCCACCGGGAGGGCAGGGGAGGGGGAGGTGAAGCTATGTGTGATTTTAAACCTGTGGGAGGGATAGAGAGAGGCAGAGAATGATTGCAGCCACCTCAAAGTTCAGCTCTCAAAAAGATGACACCAGCGTGAATGGCACATACAATTCACTGTTTCCATCCAAGGGTTTTTTGCGACAAAATTTATAGCTAATGGAAACGCAAATTATCACTAAAATTGTCAAAATATTTTTCCATTTAACTCTAGCACCTTGTCAGAAATGTATTTCTTTTTTGTAATATTTGCCCCCTTGAAATTGATTTTTATGGGTATTATTTACCTTATTAGGACATTATTTTCTAACTAATATAACATTCAGTGTGTCATCCATTTATGCTAGATACTTTTTTTATGTCAGTTAAGAAATAGTTCACCCAAAAAGTCAAAGCCATCAGTTACTTACGCTTATGTCGTCACAAGCTCGCATTAGATTTTTCAGACTTGTTCAAAGATTTTTTTTAAGGATATATGATACGTTTTTGTCTATACAATGCAATCCATGGGGTCCGAAACTTTCATGCTCAATAAAGGACATAAATGCCAAATAAATGTAATCCATACAACTCGAAAAGAAGACATGGATCAAACTGCTCAAGTTGTATTGATAACCTTTATGCTGCCCTTGTCTTTTTTTGTTGTTTAAACATTTAAACACTTGCATTGTATGGACAAAACCGCATAATATAACCTTAAAAAAAATCTTGTGTTTGTGTTCTGGAGGGAAAAAAATGTCATACGAGTTTAAGACTGCAAAATAAATGATGAGAGAATTGACAATGTTTTTTGTTAAACTATTCCTTTAATTTTACATTTGAACAATTATGGTTGTTGCCAATACAATAAAAGCAACATGAAATACAGAAGTACCTGAAAATAATGCACAAGTAACATAGCATTTATAATTGACCAGCCCTTACGTTAGTAGACAGCAGAAAGCTGTATAATCTGTCTTGGTAGATTTTGATTAGTGATCGACCGATATGGGTTTTTAATGGCCGATGCCGATATCTATAATTTTTATAATTATAATAATATATTATAATTAATTTGCCCATGAAATTTTTTTTAATATATTAGGAAGAAGGAAACAACAGTACACACAGTAGTCCAGCAACCATGAATGGCATGTGCGCATTAACAATCTAATATTCTCAAAAAACACAGAAGGATTTCAATTGTACAAACAGTGCATAGTGAATATGACATTTATTATAGCACACGTGAAGTGCTTTTACTTTGAAGTTGCACTCACGCATTGTGCGGATCCAGCGTGAGCAGCAATCTCCTGACAGTTTAAATGTCCTGGATCAACTGCTTGGATTGTCACGGACTGACCGTCATGATTTCTGTATCAGAGGAACTTTTGATCCTGATCTTGAAGTTTTGATTCTGGTTGATAGAATTTATGCTTCAGAGGATTTATTAGGTGATTGCTCCACTGGAAGAAAACACTGGATTTTCGTGAGTTTCGTGAATTACATCTGTTTAAACGAGATTTCTGCATATTTACAAATGGTATATAGAGTTTTTATTGATATTTGCCCTAAATGAGCGCTCCACAGGACGCTGGATCTGCTGAAGTTGTGTGAGGTTGGTTTATTACATCTATTTGAACGAGATATGTGCATATTAGCAGACGGTATATGATATTAGTTTTATAGATATTTGCCTTTTTACAGTATCATTAGACAAGAATAAAACAAGTTAAAAGTTACAGGGAACTGCTGGGGAGAGAGGGAGAATGACACAGGTGAGCACTTTAACATTATGAGCTCAAACGCGTCTGCTGCAGCTCTGATATGTGGACCATTTAAATGAGACTGTGTTGCACACCGGTCTATTATTGAAGTAACACAATGGCATGTAACAACAAAACGAACCGTGACTGGTCGTTTACATGTCTCAGCCGCTTCACATGCAAACCGATTCTCAGTGCACTCAAGAAACAAATCAGCCAAATGGGAAAATGAATCGGCAGATGCGATTTAATAAAAAAATTCTGAATATCGGCTGATTTATCTGCCTCGGCGATATATCGGTTAACCACAAATTTTTATGTAAACTCCATTTTCAATCACTTCTTATTAGCTACACATTCAAATACACTTGCCTCTGAGATCTACACCTATAGTGGCTGCTTAGGCCCTAAATCCCATAATTATATAGGCCTAAGAGAATATTATCAAATAGATCAAATGATCATTTCCCTTTTCTCTTTTGAAATACCTGGGGTATTTTTGTCACTTTTAGTGGCACCGTTGCCCTGTGACCTGGTTAATTTTTGGCCCTGTTTACTGTAGGCAATCAACATCATGCCATAAATGTTGTCTTTAGAGTTTAACTTGTATTAATCCCAAAACACTTCTTGTAAGAACAAATATAACCAAACCAGCACTGTCTCAAAGCAGTGCTGGTTTGGTGGTAATGTCTGCTCTGAGTGCTGTTCTCACTTAATTTTCAAAGGTTTGAGCAAAACGGTTCTATTGTCTTCACTATTCACACATTTGTACCATGATTAATATACAGCCCCAAACTCTTGTTTTCATCTTCATTCACGTGTGTGTGTGTTTGGCTCCGCTTGACCCCCTTCCGTTTTCCCTCTCCCCGTCCACAATACCAGCCCACATATTTTCCTGCCCATTTCGAGACTCGTTTACAGTCTGAGGTGCGAAAAATTGGGAATTAATAAGCCACAGTTGCTATCACTTTACCCTGTTTTTTTCCCCTTGTCCTCCTCCAGCTCATCTCTGCCATCCCCACTCACCACCTCAAGTTCCTGAAGGAGGCCGGTCACGGCATCCCCAAGAATGAGTTTTCAGAGGAGGTGCTAACAGAGGGTGAGAATGAGATTGACATTGCTGAGATGGAGCTCCGTCGAGGTCAGATTCTATGGTTCCGAGGACTCAACCGCATCCAGACCCAGGTAAGCTGCTCTTTGCTTTTTACTTCAGCCTCTCATGCCTGTCTCTACCATCAAATGCCCCAGGAGTGGGTGTAGACCTTATTCATGCTAGTTCCATCTTTGATTTTTAATGGGATAGACTTACAGACTCTTCAATGAGCTGTACTGCAGTTTGAAGTGTTTTTGGATCGTTCATTGTTAAAATATTTGTTCAAGAACATTCAGTATACATAGAACTCCAGACAACAGGAGTTGTGGAAAATCAGATTTGATCTAGGAGCTTTATACCATTCGTGCCATTGAAGAGATGGTAAGTCTATACTGCACAGCCTCACTGTCATTCCCAATAAAAATCAATGATTGCGCTAGTGTGAATAAAGTCTATTAAGGCTTAGATACAAGGGCAATGACCTACACAAATCCCTGCCACTGTAGGTCTTGTCTGTATAAATTGTATATGGTCTTTGGCAGCTCACTGTAAAAAGGTGTGTAGTTTATCTGTGTTTATGGTTTGACCATGTCAGTATATACATATTAACCTCATATTGCAACTCTATATATGTATGTATCAGGTGAAAGGGAAAAAACATTCACCGTGCATCACAATACTTTTAATACAGGCATAAAACCCTTGTGCACACTCACAGGATGTTTACCATTTACCCTAGTCCTTTATTTCAAATGGTACATGTATTTTATAGGGGTGGAGGGGAAATCTATTCACTAATGTGCCATGATTCTTTCTCAAACAAATCAGCATTGATCTACACAATAATCTTTATTAATTTTAAATAAATCATACATACACAGAACAAAACACTACATTTCCAGATAAGTTCCATATGCTGTGCAACAGCACAATATATGGTGTGCGGCACATATTCCACGAAATGGTACTCTAAGAGTGCAAAAATATGCATTCTGATTTAAAAGTTTGCGAGGCATCTACAATCACTTTACCGCAGTGCCCACCGAGTGTTCCGATAGATTCATCATGGAAAACCATCTCCCTAAAGACTGAGCACAGATTTGTGAGCTGCTATGGTGGCCCAGTTTAAAAGCAGCACATGCCCTGGAGACGACGTACATGAATTACCAGTTGGGCAGCCATGACTCTCTGACAATACACAGAGCCTACGTAGAGATATCTGGGGTCTAAGAGGAACTCTGTGTTCAGGGATTCGCATACAAATCATATTGGCTCTGTCTTTAGGAATGCAACATTCACTCTTTCATTGGAAGATGTACGAGAATAAGACCTTGAATTTTACTCTGTTTATGAAGTGCATGTGGGAGGATCTCCTTTCAGTTTCCATTGGCTTCATTCATGACACAGTGTTGCTTCTCACTAACAATGAGTGGATTCAGTGAGCGGATTCACTAATGTATTTATCTGAATCCTCCAGGAGTGTTTGTGCGTTTGTGGGCGAGGATTCTGAGAAGGAGTGAATGAGAATATTCTTTATGAAACACTGTGGAAAGGGCGTTAAACCTCCCACCGAAGAGTTTGAATGTGTTCCACAGGCTTAGATTTTTCCCTCTGGATTTAATTTGCTTGTCTCCACTTTGAAAAACAACATATTCACTTTATCACAATCTAGTTGTTAAGAATCTCAGGGGTTTGTTTTTGTTTGGTATCGTTAAAGCTGAAGTATGTAACTTTCTCGGTGTTAAAAAAGGAGTGGTGGTGGTGTAGTGGTTTAAGCACATAACTGGTTATCTGGTGATCAGAAGGATGCTGGTTCGAGCCCCACAGCCACCACCATTGTGTCCTTGAGCAAGGCACTTAACTCCAGGTTGCTCCAGGGGGATTGTCCCTGTAATGCACTGTAAGTCGCTTTGGATAAAAGCGTCTGCCAAATGCATAAATGTAAATGTAAAATACTTCCTCCTATCCCACATTGATATGCTGAGACGACTTTAAGTGAGCCAATCATTGGTTATTTTTCTTGATAACTAAACACTGTGTCTCTGTGGCATTATGATAATTCCTCTGTTTGATTTAAGCGAACCATCATGAGTGAGATCAATAGAGACAACAACATTGACTCAACCAATGGAGTGAGCTTGGGGCGGGACTGTATGTTTGTTTGATCAATGGCAAGCAGGGGGCGTATTCAGAAACATTTTTTGAAAACTATTTTTATTTTGCTATTTTGTTGTGGTGATGCAGAAATTACATACTTCAGCTTTAAGAGAGCGTAATTTCGCTTTCAGTGGTGCACCAGGTCGTGGAGAATTTACGTTCCTAAGCTGTTGCTATATGGGAGCATTTCAAACCTTCCCTCTTCCTGTCTCCATTCTCTGGTACATCTCTTATGTCATTTGGGTGTTAGGAATTAATATGATGTATCCGAGAGATAATGTGTAGCTGCCCTGAATAGATTAAGACCCCCTGTTCCAGATTCCCATCCCTGCTAATTCTACCAGACTTTCCTACAAGCCCAGTTGAAAAAGAGGCTGAACACTCTTCTCACTCCTTCATCTCCCCTCCTCCTCTTATTCCTGATTAGGAGCCAGCCAACTGACAGCAAAAACACTGCTCGACTAATTTGTTCCTTATCTCTCCCCCTCGCCCAAAGTCCCACCATCCTACTTTTAAAATCCTTTTGGAATTCTATTTTTATCTGTCATGCATGGTTAGTGACACACAATAAAATAAATAATTGGCACAAGTACAATTCAAACTAATCAGTACTTCATAGAGCTAGTTTCTTTGCCTTTCTATTTCATGGACACTTTCACAGCCTTTCCTTTCTCCTAAAATACAAAAAAAAACTCCCTCCACATTAAACTTTCCTTTTTATCTTCCTGAGCCAGCCCCTCTCCTGCCTGACAGACTCAATACTAACTGAACTTTTTATTTGTTGGGGGAGAGAATGTTCCCTTTCTCTTTTTCCAGTAACACATTTATCTGCTCTAACCATGCCTTTTGGGTCTTGGTCTTTCTCTGCCTCCCTTTCTTCCTCTTTTTCCCCTTGTCCCTGTTCTTTACAGATGGACGTGGTTTATACATTCCAGACGGGCCAAACGCCGGTGCCTGGGGCACTTCGTCGCCAGCCCTCCGTGGTCAGCCAGCATAACGATGCAAAAACTGTTTCTAGCCCCACCCATGTGGGGATTTCCTCTTCTTCCCTGTCTGCCAACTCTGCCGTGGCTGCTGGGCCACCCGCCCCTGCTTCCTCTTCTACTACAGGCAGTGAGTGCCACATAACATGCCGGCAAACTATCACTGCTGCTGCATGATGGCCATGCTGAATGCACTGAATGCTTTCATAACCTGATGAATATGCTGCAGTAACGACTGTTCTACTCAGGGTTCCCACATTCCCACAGGGAAGTTTTTAAGTTATGATTTCCAGGACTGAAAACATTATGAAAATTAATAAAATTTTAAAAAGGCCATAGAAAATGATTTAGTAAAGAGTTCTAACATATTTAATTGGTTAAAAATGTACAGGGAGTTTTTTAAATTTGCATCCAGTAATCGTGAATGACTGGTAAAGTCATGGAAATAAATTGGTCTATGGTGTGGGAACCTTGTCCACCCATCCCTCTCTGCCTTTTTGGACTGTTCTTCCTTTCTCTGTCTTGCTCTATCCCTATTTTTATTTTCTTGCCTCTTTTTATTCTCACAATCTCTGCACTAAAGTCTAACCATTCTCTTCCCTGTCCATAATATTTCTTTCTCATTCACTTTGCATTTCTTCCAACGTCTGAACCAGTGCATGATGTGTAATTTGAATATGGACTGCCTGGCTGATGACTGCATGCTTTTGAGAGTTACCACAGGAAAATATAATCCCAAACTAATCCCAAACATCTCTTTTATTAATTTTGAAATACTGTACATCCAAACTCCAGCTCTATTTAAAACAACAATAATGCTCTTATTGGCTGTGATTTTGTTACGTTTACGTAAACTTTCACTTTCACTTTCAGTGAGGACAAAAAAAAGGACTTGACTCCGGAAACTTGATGCGTCATATCTAGTCAGGATGAGGTGTTGAGGCTAAACACTGGATCGATAGAAAGTTGAGAACTGGGGTTTAATGCAGGTCTTGAATTAACCGATAGTACCACCCCTGTACTTATAATGAAACAGTGTGGTTGGACTCTAAGGGGCACAATGTGCTGAGCTGGCTTGTAGCATTTAGACGGTCTTATTGTTGACCTTGATCTTTCCCACATGGATGATGTATAATGTTGACCTGCACGGCGCATTCACTGTCTGACAACTGACGCCCGACTTGCACCCTTGCAGTCCTTTCTGCCTTTTCCACTCTCACGCTATGTACTATAGTCTTCTCCCTTCTTTATTTCACTCTCTGCTTCTCTTTTTCACTTGCACCATCTCTTTCTTTCTCTTTTTATCACCAGCGCTTTTCCTTTTTCACAACTACCTTTCATGCACCTTCTCTCTCTCTGTCTCTCTCTCTCTCTCTCTCTCTCTCTCTCTCTTAAACAGTCTTTTTCTCGTTGTCTCTCTTTCTCCTTTACTGTGCCAACTCCATCTCTCACTCTCATATTTTCAGCCCCCTCATCACACCTTGTCTCCTACTCTGACACCACATGTTATACTTTGTCTCCATCTCTCTTCATTGATATTCTTGGAGGAGCTATGAGTCATAGGATGTTTATTCCAGCTTTATTTAGGTTACATCAGTAGTGCTTCTTGCATTACACTGTTCAATGTGCATGTATGTGTTTGTGAAGGCAGCAATTGCGTCAGAGGTTTGATGAACCGTAGATGAGAGAGATCCAGATACAGGCAGTTGGAAAGAAATAAAAAGGTTTGACTAGAATCAATTGAAAATATTTATTTGAAGATTGAAGGACAGAGATAGTCCAGCTATGGAAATTGTTCTAGATTTTGTAAGTGGTGCTTGCCCATGCAAACGTCAACACCATGATGCTAGGGTGTTATGGGTGGTTGCTAGTGCATTGCTATGCAGTTACTAAGGTGTTCTGAGTGTTTTTGTTGTGTCACTATGTGATTGCTAGGGTGTTGTGGTCGGTTACTAGTAGAGGTCGACCAATATAGGATTTTGCCGATACTGATAACTAAGTTGGGAAGACAAGCGATTAATTGGCCGATATTGAATGAAAAAACAACATTTAAAGTAGGGATGCACCGATACCACTTTTTCTCTTCCGATTCCGATACCGGAAATCTCAGTATCGGCCTATACCGATCCTGATCCGATACCAGTGTTGTTTTTTTGCATAATCAGTTTAGAATATCTTTACATTTTTGTGTGGAACTAATTGGGAGTACTCTTTAATATGTAAAGAATCTCAAACCTCTAACTACACATTATTTCAATATAAATGTAGAGCTTATTAAGAAACACTTTATTATTTATTGCTAGACTGTATAATGTAGCAGCAAAATTAACAGTAATTCCAATCTTCAAGTCTTCAGTAGAAAAGAAACCAGTGTTTTATTTTAGATTTTTCTCAAAAATCTTTAAATTACATCTGGACTTTAAAGGATTCAGATCTCTTTTTTGTTCAATTTAGTTGTAAGACATCAGTCCACTTTTCAATTACAAAGTTTTTTGGAACACATTCAATTTAAAAATAGTTCTAAATTGTAAACAAATACTAATGATGACAATAATAATAACAATACATAGTTATTAATATTATTATTATTATTGACTTATATGTAAGTCGTGCACTTTTAAAAACCCTCACACTTTTATTTCGACATTCCATCCAAACTCTCCAGGAAGTTCTGTATGTGTCTGTTTGTAGGCAAGTTCACAGTAGTTTAATTCACTTCTTATTCAAATTCTGGTCAAATGCACCTCCCGTGCCATTCTAAATGCATATTAAATATTGCGCAATGCGTGAAGGCTAAAAATAGCCGCGGGTGTGTGTAAACAGAGCAGCACCATTCACTAACATGCTGGCGCTGCGCATACTATACATTTACTTATTAAACTCAGCCTTTTGTGATTCATAGAGCTATAGCACGTCTTCAAGTGACTGATCACTTCACTTCTGGTGAGGGGTCTTTGATGTGAAACTGTTACGCTCGTTTAAATTCTCAAAGAAACTCATCACACACACACACCAATCACTTGATGATTATCTAAACAAAATGATAAAAATATGTTTTACTGTGGGGATAAACAATTAATTAAAATCAGATGCATTTCTGATTTGTTTATACGTTTCTCTTGACTGCATGAAGATATTTTTCTCAAATCTCTCAGTACCTTTAAATATACAGCTTAGCTGGCTAAAGCATAATCGTGACTAGATATAAACTAATGCAAATAGATGGTGATACATTTTATTTAAACATTTGGGTAGGTGTTTTTATCACATTTGTCTAACTGCTTGAGGTTAGCTTTATGTTAGCGTCCTCTCAGCCTGGTCTGCAAACATACTGCTGTTCTCTATTAAGGCAGCATCTATTTAAGAAATTAATTACTTTATAATGATATGACAACATGTACAGTATACATACCTTTTAGTTGTTCGTGTTTTAAATCTGCATTGTTCATGCAGTTACATGTGCCAAAACAACCACAAGGCATAAGTGATAGTTTTTATTTCACCTCTAGAGGCCGCTCTCATACTGTATAATGACAGTGCACCCTTCCCAACCGCTCCAGCACTGGACACAGCCGGGGAAAATTATCAGTGTGGATTTTTGCCTATAACCGATAGTTCCAGAAATCGTTAACAGTGCCGATTAATCTGCAAAACCGATATATCTGTCGACCTCTATAAACAGCGTATCTACAGTATGCATAGCATACGGACGAGCTAGGTTAGACACAGAAGAACAAATCTTCTTTTATTTAGCTGTTTACACTCTTATCCACACTAGAGCAGCATTTTCAAAAACATTGTCCGTAACCACATACTTTGGAAAAACGTTTGCTAGGAAACTAAATTGAAGGGTTCAAACTTCTTTTCAAACAAATGGATTAGTGTGGACATGGCTGAAGTCTGAACTATAGATATCACTTGGGTCCCTTATTCAATCTAAGTCTATGAGATATCACCTGTTTTATAGTCTGGCAGGTGAAAAAGGACTAAAAAAAATCACCTAGAAAACCTCTCCTCAACAAGCCATCTACTGTGCATCCAGAAAGTATTCACAGCACTTCACTTTTTCCACATTTTGTTATGTTACTGCCTTATTCCAATATAGATTAAATTCATTATTTTCCTCAAAATTCTACAAACCATACCCCATAATGACAACATGAAAGAAGTTTCTTTGAAATCTTTGCAAATGTACTAAAAATAAAAAACTAATAAAATCACTTGTACATAAGTATTCACAGACTTTGCCATGACACTCAAAATTGAGCTCAGGTGCATCCTGTTTCCACTGATCATCCTTGAGATGTTTCTACAACTTAATTGGAGTCCACCTGTGGTATATTCAGTTGATTGGACATGATTTGGAAAGGTACACACCTGTCTATATAAGGTCCCACAGTTAACAGTGCATGTCAGTGCAGAAACCAAGCCATGAAGACCAAGGAATTGTCTGTAGACCTCCGAGACAGGATTTTATTGAGGCAAAGATCTGGGGAAGGGTACAGAAAAATCTCTGCAGCATTGAAGGTCCCAAGGAGCACAGTGGCCGTAAATGGAAGAAGTTTGGAACCAAAGTGTAATTAGCTAGTGAAGTGGATTTACAGGTTATAGAGTTGTCAAAAGTTATTATGAATATTTTAAAGTGTTCAGGGGAAGCAGAGTGGGAAGATTTTAAAACAAGAGTACTTCATTCATAAATACACAAGATCCTGCCTTCATGCTGTGGACGTACTGATATACCTCCATGCTCAAACTCCAAGAGACCATGTAAAGTCATTAAAAATATCTCTGTACGACACCTCTAGCTGGCCATCTTTTCATGTCATTCACCCATCGTTTTATTGTTAAGGTGAGTAGGTTTTTCGGGTGTCTGAAAAAGCATGAAACGTTTTTGAAACAAAAGCTTGTGACAGAAAAAACCTCACGAGCATGTTCGTGTACTAAAGGGGTGCCAAAGACTCAACCATCAACTCTTGCTGAAAAATACTTTCTGTACTCCCAATCCTAATCCATTTTGATCAACACTTCTCAGTAGCTTAAATACAAACAGGAAGATAAATGACAAAATTCAGAAGAGAAGAGCCTGGAAAAGGGGCGGGGCTGAATAAGAGAGCAACATACCGCCCTGGCTCTCTCCGGCTTGGAGGAGGAAGTCGGGGGGAAAAGCGTGACCGACATAGCTGCATGGTACAAAAATGTAAACCAGAGAAATAAACAGGGATTGAGCAGGCTAAACCACTGCTAATTGGTTGAGCTGGCAGGGGAGAGGGTTCTTCAGATGTGTCTGTTAAAAGCTGTCTGACCCTAAAATTCTGTTGCTACATGTTACACCAATTCACATTTTTCTTTATGGTCTTTTTCAATGTTGAAATCATGAAAATTGCAGGAGGGCATGATTAGTTTCTGACGTTTTAGCAGGGTCTCATAGAGGCACAGAGCATATGTTTTAAAGCAGTAGATGCACATGCTATTCATTTTAACACTCTGTCTAGTCTACTAAAATTCTTGGGAGATCTGCTTTTATAGTTTGGGTTTTTTTCCTTGTACACGGAATTCAAACTGAATTCAAACTAAATGACACCCTGAGAGAATGGTAACTTGACTTGTTTGGCACCGGGCATGGATCACTACTCTCCAAGCGCAACGGCCTGTCAAAACTCATTCTGGTTTAGTTACCCACAAGACAACCTGACAAACTGTCCTGCTTGCCTTCTTGCCACTAATGCTCACTATGCCTTCACATGCATCTCCAGAGTATACTTGCCTCTTTTTGTCTTCTTAATAAATTGGAGATGTTCTATGGCAGAATGAAGGCCTGCATACTAAGTGCTCAAGCTTTTATACCCTTCATGCTCATTAGTAAACAGTTCTGTAGAGTCATAAAATCAAGAACCCATATTGAATTTGTTTTTGCGTGTGTGTGTGTGCACGCGTGTGCGCTTCACTTACTGACAAAAGCATCTTCTCTTCTTTCTCTGACTCCTGACAGCTCTTGACTTCTCCATGCTTGATTTCACCCCATCACTGGTCTTGCACATTTCACAATGTTAAAATTCTACCAGTAGAGGCAGCCCGACAATATAAGCATAATGTATATCACCATTTGTTTATGTATATATATCAATTAATACAAATAAAAAAAATATTTCTTATACATTGTTTATTCACCCTCATGTCATTTCAACCCTGTGTATTATGTTCTGTTTTCCATAAAACACAATAGATGTTAGGCAGAATGTCCGAGAAGCTTGTTTCATACAACAAAAGTAACCGTGATTTTGCGCACAGCTCCAAAAGAACAAAAAAGCAACATGAAATGGTCCATGTAACTCGGGCACTATATTCCAAATTTTCTGAAGACATAGGATAGCTTTGAGTTAGAAACGGACATAAATTGAAGACATTATTCGTTGAAAATCTTCTATAGCTGGGTTTCCATAAAATGTTTCACATTTTTAAGCACTTTGCCAAAACTTTTACTGAAGTGCAATGCAAATCATTGCACGTTTCCATCACCTGCATCAAATGCAATATCTTGAGGGAGCCCGCCTTGTCATTATGGAATAGCTCAATGACCTCCTTGCTTCAGGGAGAGTTGTATTTGCCGTATTGAAGCAGTTGTATATTGTTTTATTGAATGCTGACAGGAGATGCTGCAGATTGAGTGTAATGACTTCTATAATGAGGGCTGAAATGACTGCTATGCCCATACACTGCCAGTCTCTGTATGCCTGGAAGCACCTGTTTTAAAATTGTTCTCCAGATTGTAGCAATCCACTTTAAGGATCAGTTGTGGGTTAAACACTTCCAAATGTAAATAAATGTGTACCAAGGTCAGACCTTTGGTTCATGTGCACAAATGGTCAGAACATGCCAATGTTTTGCAATGTATCACCTTAAAAGCATATTTTGAGAGTTTAGGTTCATATCAAGCATTTCTAATGGGTTTTGTTTTTTGGTGCACCATTTTCAACAATTTGTCATTGATGACCAGTGCCATTGGTTTTCATGTGCGATCAAATTAAATAAGTCATTTAAAAAAATACCCATTTTTATTTGCTCAGCCTCACTCTTATTAATCCATGTTTTGCTTACAAAATATAAATACTGTATAGAAATGCTCAACCCAGATTATTTAATACGCCTTGTAGTAATTCACTTAATCCGCTTCCATTTCCCTGTTTGCCAGAGATAGATCAAGGGTAAGTAGGCAAGCCTGACATAGTTAGGAACAGTAACTATGGTGGACGAGTTCTCCGCAGAGGGTCAGTTTCACAAGTTCCTCCTTATTTTAACATTGAGTAATTGGAATGCCTATTCTCTAACAGTTTATTGTTTCATATGCTTTATCGGCCACCCCTACCTAACGGTTTCCAGAATACGTTTACCATTAAAGTCTACAAACATACACATAACATGCCTGTCATGTCTTGTGGTGGTTCTGTGTTTGCTGTGATTTTGTTTTTATTGTTTTGATGCTTGTGGGTTGATATTATTGTGTTTCACTTGTGGAGTGTTCGATTTTATGCTATGCATGATTCATCATTCACTTACCCCTAGTCAATCTTAGAAAATGCATTATAGTTGTGATTTAGTTTTTTTTATTTTATTCCTCATTCCCAGTTTCTGTAGTGGGTGTGTGTTGTTTTTATTTGTTTGCTTATTATTTATATTTCATAAGTTGCTTGATAGCTATTGTGGAGATGTTAACATATATCACCAATTACCATATTTTTGTCTCCCTGAAGATGTTTATGCATCTATTCCTACTGCTCGCATGAAGCAAACACCATGCCAATGCAATCCATCTAATTCCCTTTTTTCTCT